>NC_139235.1:94135006-95335006 GCF_977018435.1 Lepisma saccharinum
CTGGAAAGGTGAAAAAGAAAGTAGAAAGAAATAAAGAAACAAGGGAAATAGAATGAATGATAGAAGGGAGAGGAGGACATAGAAAGATAGTGGGGAAGGGAAGTGGAAAGTAGGATATAGAGAAGTGAAGTAGAAACAAAGAGAGGAAAAAAGAATGTAGAAGATAAGAGGAGAGACGTCGTGGGAGAAGACAAAAGCAAAAGTCGAGAGGGGGAAATGTGGAGAACAAAGCAGAACCCACCTAAAATTATTTCCGAGAAAAGTTCTCATACGCCAATCTAGCTTCTGCCCAGCTTCATATTAAGACTCGCGCACTTTCGACGTGGCCTGTGGCCACGTCTCGTGCGCTCGCCGACGTGGTTCGCTTATTTGGAAAGTTTTGAACGTAAATATATGTGTGTATGCGCTGTAATATGTACAAATAATCACAATATTATTGGTTTCTTTCTTAATAATAAGCTGGGTAAGTAATAACAGTTTCAGGATAGTTAGTTAGATGTTTTATGTAAACGAATTCAATAGCGACACTAAATTGGAAAAGTAACATTTTACTTCTGTATCAGTTTTACATTTTTAAACATAATTGAAATAAAGAAATGTTTTCCTTCATTATTCGCAAATTTCTATCTCTCCTCTGCAATGAATTCTGATGCTCACATTTTAAAATTCGAAAACTCTAATACTGTGCACAAAGTGGACTTAAAACACCAAATCAATCAATCAATCAATCAATCGAAAACTCTAGCATAATTCCCTTACAGTAGCATTCGGGGTGAAAATAAACTTTCTTTAAGTTCCCTAGCAACGTCCGTTTCCATGGACAACAACAGGCACGGCAAGCTCTAAGGAATTGCATGTCATTATACCCCCTAAACATTTAGTTGAAACAAGCACGATGTAGATATTTACGCATTGAGTATAACAATATATACGTAATTGTATCTGGGCTGAAACTCCTTATTATGTAGATGTCACCCTTGTTTCACGCACCTTTTCAAAACCAGGAGTTGATTCATCTGTGTGTTACTTATCTGTGAGAAATATAATGTAGCTGGACAATTAAGAATTGAAGGAAACAATGTGTGCAAAAGAAATGCCCGTGGCAACGGTTGCTAAGGACGTGAGAAAAGGGCATTTTCACCCTTAAGGAAGGGCCGATTGAGCGATTTTTGAATTTTCTCGGACTTTTGGGACGATTTCATGGGGGGTCGTAATCGGGCGTTTTTCGCCTCCGGGGCTTCCTTCATGGAGAACATTTATGTCAGTGAGTGAGTGAGTGGTGGGATTGGGGCTATATATATATTGGACTCGCGTACTTTCGACGTGGCCTTTGGCCACGTCTTGTACGCTCGCATGCGTGACCTTCGGCCACGTTGTGATCGCAATCATGTTTTAGATGGGGTTCCTCAATGATCTTAATGACTTTGAAAATGTCTGCATGTTGTATTGGATGATGGGAACATGTGTACAAGTTCGATAATTTGAAAAGTTTAGAAAGTAACTTTGTGTGTGTATGGGCTCTAATAAAGTACAAATATTCAAACTATTATTGTCTATTTTCTTAATAATAAACTGTGTAAGTAATAACCGTTTCAAGATAACTAGTTGGATGTTTTGCTTAAACGAATTGAAAAGCGACTAAATTGAAAATGCAATATTTACGTATTTTGTTATTTTCACATTTTTGAACGTAATTGGATAATAACTGTTTTCCGTCATTCCCCTCAAATTCCTACCTTGCCTCTGTAATAAATTCTGATGCTCGTATTTTGAAATTCGAAAAGTCTAGCATAATCCCCTTACAGTAGTTTCCGGGGTGAAAATAAACTTTCTTTAAGTTCCCTAGCAACGTCCGTTTCCATGGACAACAACAGGCACGGCAAGCTCTAAGGAATTGCATGTCATTATACCCCCTAAACATTTAGTTAAAACAAGCACGATGTAGATATTTACGCATTGAGTATAACAATATATACGTAATTGTATCTGGGCTGAAACTCCTTATTATGTAGATGTCACCCTTGTTTCAGGCACCTTTTCAAAGTCATGAGTTGATTCATCTGTGTGTTGTAGATCTGTGAGAAATATAATGTATCTCGACAATTAAGAATTGAAGGAAACAATGTGTGCAAAAGAAATGCCCGTGGCAACGGTTGCTAAGGACGTGAGAAAAGGGCATTTTCACCCTTAAGGAAAGGCCGATTGCGCGATTTTTTAATTTTCTCGGCCTTTTGGGACGATTTCATGGGGGTCGTAATCGGGCATTTTTCGCCTCCGGGGCTTCCTTCATGGAGAACATTTATGTCAGTGAGTGGTGGGATTGGGGCTATATATATATTGGATTAGGCTGTCATCAAATTCCGAGAGAGTGGTTGGGACTGAAAGGGAAAATTTTATAGATGCAGTCGTGTTGTGGCAGTGGAGAGACAAATTAGTAAGAATATTGAGAGGGACAATTTGCATATGCTTTTATCAATAGGAACATGGAATTGAAGAGGGGAATTGATTCATAGTGATGCAATAAAGTCGATGGGTCGCACATGAGATGAGAAATGAAAAATCGATCGGTACATTCAATGTTTCTTGCATTGTTGGGGGGGGGGGAAAGGGGTAAGTTTTCAACTGCTCTTATACGTATACCAGGATATCATAACAGCTTTCAAAATTCATTTGGTGTTGCTATAATAACAACGCGTTACGACATCAGGTGCCCCGGGTTTGAATCCTACCTTGGCGTCGGTGATCTTTGCTAGTGTCCCTTATCAATTTAATCATATCCTCTCATCTTCACGATAGGCCAAAAGTGACATAAAAACGAAATAATACAAATCAATAACATTTTTTTTGTGGTCGATTTCAGGGCAGTGTTGCCAGATGAAGAAAGTCAAATTAGTCTTTTACAATTGTAAAATTTCCCTTTTCCGTCCAAAATTTCCCTTTATCAGAAACATTGAAATGACCTCGGTCACAAAACTTTATGAACTATTATTATTATTGTTAATAGAAGTATTGATTGATTTATTTATTTTCGCTTTTCTATCGCTTTCCGCTAATCGCGAATATGATGATGAATGCTTGTAAGATGGAAAGGAGTCACAAACACATGCCCTACCATAGCCTCGATGCTCTTCAAAACGCAGTCCAGGGTATAATACGTACGTGAAAGAGAGATTGACACTTGACATTATGAAATCATACTTATCAAAAGAATGCAATGTGTTGAAATTAGCCACGAAAGAGAAGGAAACGTAAGAAAATATAAATAAACTCTAAAGACATTAAA
Organism: Lepisma saccharinum; assembly: GCF_977018435.1. Taxonomy (NCBI): domain Eukaryota; kingdom Metazoa; phylum Arthropoda; class Insecta; order Zygentoma; family Lepismatidae; genus Lepisma; species Lepisma saccharinum. Next base: position 94,138,290 of record NC_139235.1, read on the forward strand.
ATATGGAGTTCCCCAAGGATCAATAGTAGGCCCGCTACTTTTTCTTTTGTACACAAATGATTTACCATTAAATATACAGAATACCAAGATTTTGTTGTATGCAGACGATAATAGCGCAATAGTAAAGGGAAATGATGTGAACGAATTAGAAGCCAACATTAAAAAAACAACGGAAGAAATTAACAATGAACAGAAAACAAATTACGTGCTATTTCACATTAAACAAAACAATAAAATTAACGATGTAGTAAAGAATAGCCATTTTCCAGTAATATTAGTTAGCGAAACAAATTTTTTAGGAGTAACTAACTATAACTGAAAATCTAAATTGGTCAAACTATGTAAAATACTCATTAAAAAACTAAATTCCAAAATATTTGCACTGAGGATATTAAAAACAAACACTTAATACAAATTCACTAATTCATATATATTATGCAATGTTTCATTCACTAATAAATTATGCAATAGAATTCTGAGGGAACTCACCGGAAAACAAAAGCAAGCCATTAGGATTATAGCAGGATTAAAGATTAGGGAATCGTGCAAAACGTTGTTTAAGAAATACAAAATATTAACCCTCCCTTCACTGTACATATATGAAATTGCATTATATGCTAGAAAAATATTACGCTACCAGGTTTAATAGAACATACATATAACACCCGAAATAAACAGCTTCTAAAGCCAGGCTAACATTAGTTCAAGAAGGACCCAACAGATGGCAATTGAAATATTCAACCTTTCACCAAATGATATAAAAGCAGAAAGTATGACAAGTTTCAAAAACAAATTAAAAAACAACAACTATTAGTTAATAAGGAATATTATAGCGTTAGTGAACATCTAGAATGTAAATTATAGACATTTTGTATTTATATTTTTTATATGAACTGTACTGAACCCTCCAAATACCAATGCATATGGTTTATATGGAGTAATAAAATCAAACATTTGGCTCAGAAAGAGTCACCGTCAGTAGCGTGCCGGGGGGGGGGGGGCATATACTTCTTTAGTAGTCAGTCTCATTTACCATCGTATCCTGACTTTGACGTTCTTCTTTTTAGGAACACTGAGCCAAAGAGCGGGTTATGACCCTTCACCCCTCCTGCCCCTCCGCTGGGCCCTTCACTGATCACACTTTACAGTACTAGTTCCATTGCAAAAGTTAATATTAGTATTGATTGGATTGTTGGTTATTATTATTATTATTAATGTAGATTGTTGCCAGCAAATTGTACAATTTGCGAAAATGAAACGAAACATGCAACATTAGTTTTATAGAAGCTGTGACTGCTCCAATTAATGAAAAAATGTAGTAGTATGTTTGTTTTGGGGGATTAAATTATGTGAGGGAAAAAAACAACATATTTCGACTCTGTTGAGTCAAATTCTCTACAAATTTCCCTGAAACTTTGATATTATGCATGAAATATCACCTAAAATTCTTAAGGACTTTCTCTGCTTCTAGGAAAATATATCTTCAAGTGGCAACACTGCGATAGTATTGAAAAACACAGCTTCATAATTCATTACTAATTTAACCCCCACTTAGAGGGAGCTTTGACCAATATTGTCGAAGGGTTGGGGCAAAGTCACTACATAGGAGACATACAGTACTTCGGTCAGGCACAACATAATTAGTTAGCTACTCTGTTGGGAATTGCCACGTCATAGAATATTTGAACATGCTGCCTCAAGGGAAGGGTTTTCGTCTCGCAATAAAAAAAACAAGTGACAGTCGAAAAGGGATGCCATTTTTGTCTTCTTTTCAGCGTGGTTTTTTTTTTGCCCCCGCACAAAAGGGGATTGGGGTAAGGCCTGGGAACTGTTATAGGGATAGAGGAAGACCTTTGGGGTGGGACCTGACATTTTGAGGAGACAAGTGCAATTCGCCAAGCGCGAAATGCCAATAGCCCCAGCCTTCAAAGGCCACTGCAGTAACCTATTGTTCCTTCAATTTCACCCCTCCCTCCCCCGCATCCAGGGCCGCTCGGTAATGCCAGGGGTTCCCTGGTAGAATTGAGAAACTTTCCATCATTGCAAGAGGATGCGCGGTCAGTGGGTGTTGCCAAATTTTGGATTTTATTCACGTCATACTTTTTTGTTGAGACAAGGGAAATGGCCAGCGACAATTATGCTATCAATGAAATTTAGAAAATTAAGCATGTACTTAAAATTCACTCTGCTCGTTTAGATGAACGTCCGGAAAGGGGAGGGGCAAGGGTGGGCCATGCACCCTTGGAAAATTTATATATATACCAAAGACTTATTCAGGGGGTCCGGGCCGCGTATTTACAAACCCCAGAGTGCTGCAGAACCAGACGGATATAACGCTTTCTTATTGGCTGTGAGCACCGGAAGTGTTCATGTTCCGTGTCCATCGTTCCTTGTGTGTTTCTTTGCAGGATAAGGATGAAAATAGCAGACTCCTGATTATTTAGTAATGAAGTTTGTAATCGAATTGTCGAAATTGTATAAAAATATATTATTTTTTTTTGGAAAAACAGTAATAACATTCTATTTAATCGTTTTCTGGTAATTAAAGTCAATATGAAGCAATATTTCTATATAATCAACCATGGACATGATGTAGTAAGCATTCGATAGGGGCATAATTACGACGGTGTAATTTCAAGTGAAGATAATTTTTCTGAAATTTTTGCATTTCTGTCTCAAAACATTAATTAAAAGAAAAATGTGCTCAAATATCAACCTGCGTTTAAAGGGGTTTCTTATCTTGTTGGGATGGATGGTAAATTTCTCGTATCGGACAAACGGCCGAAATTTGCTACTGTAGTTCATTTAATTGGAATACTCGTACTTACGTATTCTGCATTGAGAAACATTGCTGAAAGTGGCATTTCGCTTATTTCACGGAAATAAGCTCTATTTGCGACATATCGAGTAAGTTTTCTTCGTTTCTTTTTGCCTTCGGTAACACGCAAAATGGCGGTCACAGTTTCACTACCGTACTCGGCATGCAGTGTTTCCACCCCACTGCACCCAAAAATACCTACGTAGCCCCACAAACCATTGGCGCATAGCCCCACGAACCATTCATACATAGCCCCACGAACCATTTCCGGTAAGGTTAGGTTAGGTAAGGTCACGTATAGGTTACAATAGTAAAATTTGGTTTCGAAAAAAATATGCGTAGCCCCACACACCATTCTCGCATAGCCCCACGAACCATTGATACATCCCCACAAACCATTTGCGGAAACGTACCTTCTTCAGTTACAAAAACACGTGTTTGGAAACACTGACTGGGATTACGTCATCACACACAGGCTACATCCACCTGGAAGTAAATGGATGCAAGAACTTTTGTGCATCGGTCACACATTTATATGGAAAAATAGATGATTTACCGGCAAAATTCAATGAACGATGCAAGAAAGCACTTCCCCGAACTTCCACAAGTATAAAGAAACTGCATTCGGTAAGTAATTTCTCCTGTAAATTTGAAGAAATCCGTTTGTCCGATACGAGAAATTTACCGGGATGGATTATTGAAATCGATCCTGTTAATCTGAACCCTGCCCTCTAGTGTCAAATGCATTAACTTTCGGAATGACAGCCAATGAAAAGCCACATATTGATTGAGGTTCTGTACAGGGTTTTGTAAATATACGCCCGGGCCACTCCCGAAAGACTTACTAAGTACTATAATTAAATAATGTTTGTTATTTTATTGAAAGTTATTTATTTCCGCCAAACGTATTGGAAGGCTAGGATTATATTGGGATCATACGACTTTGAATGACAGTACGAAAGACGATTTATGCAAGATCTATTAGAGCTTGTAACAATATGCATAAAATATTACCTGAACTTTACTCTTCGTCAACTGGATCTAACCTCCTTTTTTGATATTTTCTAACTTCATAAAGTGAACTGGTCGTATAATATGTAAACTGTGTAATCCGTATGTGAAACATGCAGTGTATATAGGCCCGTACCCAGTGGAGGGGTCATGCACCCCCCCTCGATCCATGAAATATTTAAATGTAAACTTATAAACAACTACGAAAATAACATAGACGATTTTTCAAATTTGTAAATATTTCAATTTTGTTCTTGCATGAATGAATGTGTTTGTCATTAACACACTCAAGGAACATATCCATAGTAGATTTATATGTAGAGCATCAGAAACAGACATATGTGTATCTACATGTAATTTTCATTTGCTTTAATCAAACTTTTCAAATATTTATAGGGCCGTTTACCAGAAAAAGCATTTCTATAAGAAAAATATATCTATATGTACGGTGCCAAAAACTTACAAGGAATTTTAAGCATGCTTTTTTAAAAAATCAAGAAATCAATTAAAATCACAAAAATTCAATAAATATGTAAAAATCTTAAAACAAGTTATTTTCTACGCTTATTTCAACTCTCTCTCTCTCTCTCTCTCTCTCTCTCTCTCTCTCTCTCTCTCTCTCTCTCTCTATATATATATATATATATATATATATATATATATATGTGTGTGTGTGTATATATATTTATATATACTGTTGTAATCCCGTCTTACCTGGGATCTGAGGTCACAGGGATGCTTCAATAATACATTTTAGGTAGAGCTTAATTGTACTTGTCAGTTGAACCTGCTCCGATTAAGAGGGAAGAGATATGGAAGGTTGAATTTTAAAGGTTATTTACGCTTGTTCATACCGTGTCATTCTATAGAATGAAGGGATCTGAACCAGTTAATTGATGGGGTGATGTAAACTACTCATCATTCATCCTCTTGATGAGACCACTCGTCATTGACATGACGAGTTATTGCTTGGAATGCGAAAGGTACAAATTACACAAAGGAATTAAATTACTGAAAAGACAATGGACACTCGTTGTGCTTTGTGAACCGTTGAACCTGTATCATGGCTGGGTGTAGGATAATTACCTGTCTATCTGAAGTCTTTAGCTGAATAAAAATAGCGAAGTCCTCTGTAAGCTTCTCTCCTATTTGTCGACCAGAGCTCTGTTGTACTCCTCACCTACTGACTTGCTGACCACCTTAACTCTCTCCACTCAATCTCCAAAGTCAGTCACCTCCCAGCTTGCCTCACCTCTATATTCCCTGGCCATCGAGCTCTTCCTCGATGCCGAATCGCCGAATCGTGTGATTATCATAATTGCTACCATGCAAACCGCTGACTCTAAAACCAGAAGTGTTACCTGTTCCTGAATGCTCAGGAGGTTTGCATGGCACAACACAATGCATTTTAAACATGCCTAAGAGGCTTGAGACAGCTGAGAAAAACAAGTGAATGCCCTGGTCAACATGAAGCGTTCAGAGAGATTTAATAAAATAAACATACAATCCTATGGATTGATACGTGGTAGGCAAGTGATGTTCTTGTCCAGATGCTTCTTGTAGTCCGAATTGTGACTGATGCCAAGGTTCGATACCGTGACCCTTGGCTCACTGATTCGAGCGATCCCGCGCGACTCGCTGCATGCTTATGCAGCCGTAACTTCGTGTACCGTCGTCGTAGTTTAGTAAGTTGTAATGTGTCGTAGAGTAATCCAAGTGTAATCAGAGACTAATGAGTAGTGTTGTCCACGGGACGAGACGGGACAGGTTTTTAAAAATTCGAGACGAGACGAGATTGACCATGTGTCATAAGACAAACGAATATTTTCGAGACGAGACAGCATTTCCACGAGACGAGACAGGCCAAAGTCTCATCTCGTGGGCAACACTAATAATGAGAGTTCGATGAGACAACTGAGACAATTGAGAGCCAAATGAGAGCGAGCTCGGAGAGCGAGCTTCCTTTTATAATCTTAGGCTTCGAAAGGTTATTACACCTTTCGAACACGCTGGATCTTGTTTAGATCCACGCATTCGCCTTTCAGTCATTGCTTCACGGAAGTTACAAAGTTTGCGCATTCTTGGGATCGCCTGCTGGTCGGACAATTCCAGGAAATAAACAAGCGTAAATATTCTCTTGACAAGGTTTTCTCGTATTCGTAATCTCCATATCTCTACAATACATATACACATATATATAAACACATTTTCTGTCTGGGCCCTCCCTCAAAAAAATCCTGGGTACGGACCTGTGTGTATATGTGTGTGTTCAACTCTTATAAATGTCAATCCTGCAATTACTGTAATTATGATAATGCAAAAGCAATATGTAGTGCGCAGTGGCGGCGATTGGGTTCCAAAACCGGGGGTGGCAAGGTGCAAAAACTGGGGGAGGCGGCAAGGACAGTATATTTTCCTTTGTAGATAAGGTTCAGCATAGTGCGGGGGCAAAAGTGGCGAAAAGTGGGGGCAACTGCCCACCCTCGCCCCTCCTAATCGCCGCTGCTGGTAGTGCGTACAGCCTACGCCTCGAACAAGAAAAAGTACAAATACATTTCAGTAAAGTGAATTTCCAAATAATAATAATAATAATAATGGTGATGAAAGGGGTCCCAGGTTCGAATCGCAGACTTGGCGGGTGTTTTTGTGAGCTTCATCATTTCATCACTCATCCTCGTCTTCTGGATTAGGCTAAAGTGGCAGGAAAGCGAAATAAAATAAACCAAATCAAACAATCAAAAACTGCTGTAGTAAGTTTAATGTTAATACCATGGATTTATATTTTGTTTTCTTTGGTGTTATTTTTATGGTTCCGTTAATATAATTTTTTAGTGTAAAATGGCCAGTTGTATTGTATCTCAATTTTTCTCAAATAAATTTATTTGTGGCGTGTAAAGAGGATTGTGGATATGCAAGCCGTGTCCGAAAGGTGCAAGACCGTTCTTGAAGCGAGCATCCTCCGAGTGTTCTTGGAGTGCGGTCTTCAAGTCGTGGACTGGAAGTGTTGTCTTTCGAAATGCACATGGACTGCAGCGCCAAATACGATCAGTAGATAAAACTGAGTACTCGTTGTTTTCGTCGCGTTTTAAACACTTATTTTTCACCATAGAAATCACATAGCATGTTCGTACACATACATTTCCACATTAGAAGAACTATAACCAACAACATGCTGGCCATAAAGTACATCTACCTGTGTCGCTGGGTTTCTACCTCCGCGATTTTAAACAAATGAACAACGAGTGCGGAAATCACGTGACCTAGTCACCAACCATCTGTACTGCAAGCTGTGCACTTGCGTACTTCTGTTCTTGGCGCTTTCGAACTGTACTAGGTGACGTAACTTCCGCCAAGACCATACTTCAAGTTTGTACTTTGTACCTTTCGGACAGAGCCTCAGTATCAAAAGTAGAAATACATGATATGAATATAATAAGGAAACTTGAAAACGCAATAACTGCGAAGTTAATATTTTCATGCTTATTGAATAATGGCAACACATGACACCTGTGTCGCCCCTGTCAACACATGCATTTTAAGCACTAAACTATTCAGTCTATGTTATAAAAATCTATGTTGTTAAGAATTAGTGTTGAATCTTTTCTCTAAAGATTGTTAGATTTCTTTGAATAAAAATGTTATTGTTGATGTTACAATGGGTAACGAATTGTTTAACTTAAATCAGGAAAAAATGCTGAAACTATGGAAATATAAAACAACTATGTAGTAACCATGGTAAATTGTAAAGAAAATTATGATATGAAAGAGCTAGACTTTTGTAAGCCTACGGGACATTCTCCTGGTCGCCGAAAGGCTGATGGTTCAGGGGACGTTGGGTGATATCTTGCTTCAATCTTCGGATTGGCTGGTGTACTTGTGCTCCATTTGGCAGATATTCCACAAACCCAACTCTGAATAAGGTGTTCGTTCTCCTGCATCATTAGGCCTACAAGTTGTATCGGGTGAACTGTCTGTTTGAAAGAAAAAAGTGTTTGTATATCATCGGAAGTTTAAATAAATCTCCTAGTAAGAGATCTGGATGATCTTTTATTCCTAACCAATATAGGATAATTAAAAATATATCCTGCACCACAGACCACGCAAGGGATTGGTCCTTCTAACCTTTAGAAGCCTTTGAGAAGTCCGATAAAAGGGTTATAACCAGACTAACTTAAAGCCCTAAAGGCAGAAGGTGCATGTCACACCCCTCTTTCTTCATTCCTTGTTTTGCAGGGTTCTGGCTGGGTGGGGACGAATTTCACAGTTACTTCCTTTCAACTTTTCAAGGGGTAGCTTGTGTTTTCGGGCAATGGACTCGTGACCTGCAGAAGATAAATCAATCGCTGTGTTATTGAGCGTAACATGATATCCCCGAAGGAAAAGAGGCGTTGAACCAAAGGGGGTTGCAGAAGGACACGTGTTCTTTACAACCACCCACCCATCCCGAGGCCATTAGGGGTTTCCCTTCTGACCCTGGGTCCTGCTAGCATTCTTGGCGTCCCAATCAAAGCGAGACCATTTCGACACTCCCTTCCTTTGCTGATCTTTTTGAAGAAAGAAGTGCCTGCAAACACGGGAACCTACGGACAATGGAGGAACCTTCTGTGGATCTCGTCCCCTTGCAAGCAAAGATATTGTCCTCTCCTTTACGACATAATATTCACATCCCTAGGAGATTTTCAAAGGTCGATGCAATGAGGTGGCGTAACCCAAGAATTTCACAAGAGGCATCGTAAATGTGGAAGGGGTCCCTTGGCGAATTTCCGGAGAGGGGGAGGGGGTGTCATTTTCTCAAAAGTTGGCGAAACGTACGGGAAAACAGCAGGCGGGGTGAACAAGAAGCTTTTTTTACTCAATCTATTCCTGTGCAAAAATACAATTTAATTTAATGAGGTGCCCAATACTGTCACGAGATTCCTCGTCGTGAGGAGCAAAAGACCCTAAAGTCGGCCTCCGTGGTGAAGTGGTTAGCGCAGCGCACTACGACACCAGGGGTCCCGGGTTCGAATCCCGCCCTGGGCATGGGTGTTCTTTGTGAGAATCAATCAATTTCATCCAGTCCAAGATATGGGCTATCTCACTGTCACGTGGTCCTAGGCTATGAGTAGAAATAAGTTTACCAACTCCTAAGAAATCAGGTTGCCAACTAACAGGAAATCAGGTTGCCAACTCATGGGAAATCAGGTTGCCAACTCATGGGAAATCGGGTTGCCAACTCATAGGAAATCAGGTTGCCAACTCCAGAATCACCATCATCATATCACTGATATTAATAATTTTGTTTATAATTTCTGATCGATTTTTCTCCTGTATTTTATTCTCTATACTCCAGGCTTCGCAGATAATCTAGCTAGCCTAGAATATACGCTCCTGATTTCATCATATCATCCCTCATCCTCATTAGCAGAAAGTTGTAGAAATGAGAAGTAAAATAAACCAAACCAATCAACAATCGACGGTAAGGAAGAGAAATAAAGAACATAATCAAGTTCAAGATCGCGAAGGGTAGTGTAATCAGTGTTGCCAAAATCTGAGGACACAATTTCCATTTCTAAGGGGCAAAATTTCCATTTTTGGAACATTTTTTCCCTTCACCTACAAATATAATAATAATAATAATAATAATAATAATTATTATTATTATTATTATTATTAGCAGTATTAGTAGTAATGGCAGCAGTAGCAGCTGCAGTAGTAGTAAAATCTCCGTTGGTCCATGTTCGCATGAATGTTTCACAAATATTGCACATACATGTCAGCTTCATCGCTTTCTGGTCAGATTTCCCAGGTTTGAATCATGGTCAGGAATCCATTAATTCTCATCGATACAATTATCCGAAGATACAGAAAGCGAAGTACAATAAACTTAAAATAAATATAAATAGATACAGGCTTATATTCAAGAAAGCAGAAAGAAATACGAAGGAACAGAACAAATAAAAATGTGAATATGAAGCTGGAAATTAACATAAACTGTAATAATGTAGAGTCAGAAGTCTTAAAATTTCCCTGAAATTGTGATATTTTTAATCAAAATTCCTTTTTCCCTTTTTAAAATTTCGGTCCGAATTTCCCTGCAAAAGGGAAATTTCCCTTCATGTGGCAACACTGAGTGTAATGGATGACCCTTCCACGTAGTACACCCTGGACTGCAATATTGCAGACTAACGGGGCTTCGGCGCTTGGACCTGCAGCCTGGATAATAATCTGTAGGAATTGTGTTGTGTCTTCCATATGTGTTTGTGACTCTTCCTTCCCCCATTTCACCGCATCATGATTCATCCCCATCGTCTCGATTAACCAAAAGAAAAGAAGCAGAAAGGCGACGTAAAATAACCCAATTCAATCGATCAATATTTATTTAATCACGGTTATACAACAAATAATATTGTATATTTGTAATGGAGTGATGTGATAAAAAATTAATTCGACAATCAAACGTAAAAATAACCATTTATTGTTGTTCATATTTAAATTGAATTGGAGATAAATGAGTAGTTCTTGAACAGGCACGTATCTAGAAATACATTTGGGGTGGGCGGGGGAAGTGTCTTATTATGTTTATTATTATTAATTAGAATTATATTAAATTAAATTAAAATACTATTAATCAAAATTATATTCTTATTTTTATATGAATAGGTAAAAAGATGGTAAAAGAATAGATATATAACAGCATGTATTCATTATCTAGCTTGTATAAATACAACTGCCCTGGCAAGAAAATTAATGTCAAATAGATGAAGAATTGAATAACAAAAAAGGAGTTAGATCCAATTGTAATAGGAGAATATAATTTTATGGAGATCACTATTAATTGAGGAGAAGTAAAATTCTTGATTAATATGTTATGCATGATTAAAGAATTATATATTTTTTGATTGATTTGCTTTATTTTACTTCGCTTGTTGTGCCACTTTTGGCAAATTTGCGAAAATGGGGATGAGTGATATGATAATTATATTTTGATAATTTAATTTTAGTACTTGGTAAGTCTTTCGGGGGGCGGACCCTCTGGACCCCCTAAATACGTCCTTGTTCTTGAATGATATCAAGTATATACAACACGCAAAATTACGGTCTCGGAATTTATTGATCATACCCTGCTACATTTTTCCCCCCATAAGTTTTTACATGCTCACTGTAATTACTGCGAGCTGCAGGATTGGATTACACAAGCATATCAGCAATCTGCGGCTTCAATCTTTTGTGTTTGTCACGAGCTTTGAGGGAGAATCTTTCCTTGGTATTGCGTTATATGGAGTAATTCAGCTGCTGCCATTGTGACATGATGAGACAGACGCACAGAGGTTCCCAGGTGCATACAGGAAACAGAACCATCGTGTTGCTCAAGCTAGCGGTGTCAGGTTACCAAGCAAAGTTACCTTAGCTTGTGAGTCAGGTGCAGAGAAGTTAGTTTTGCAGTGTTGCCAAGAAGTTGAACGTTTCTGATTTGGAGCGGTGTTACACAAATTCTAATGTACCAAGCAAATTGTCCATCAATGTTCATGCACTTTGTTTACTCAATGAGAGCTTCAAATATTGAAACAAGACGACAAACAGGCTGGTGACTACTTCTGCACAAGCATACGTAAAAGTCCATTCCTTAAAAGCACGCGGGATGCAAGAGAAGAATTAATGAACATAGTCATGGACAATTTGCCGAGCAATGCTAGTGGATCTCACTGTTCAAAGGCTATCAATAGCTTGTTTTGCGGTTTGTTTTAATTCTCGAAGCTCTCATTGGCGTAAAACAGTGTACACTAGCTGATTCGGTTTATCAACTATCTCAATATCCTTCTTTCACATGAGCTCAGAACAATCTGTGTGGCTTTTCTCGTCCTAAATTTATTGAAACTTTTAAACAATCATGAATGTGTTATAAATTTTGTTAGAAGGACAATTATATTATACCAGTATAAAGGCTTTGTAATTTGAAAATAACATAAAAATGTAATTTTAAAATATTCACCCGCGTCAGTTTTCCCAATAGTATCTCAGTCGGTAACGCGTCTGACTACCATGCTCAAGGTCCCGGGTTCGATTCCCGGCCGGTTCAAATCCGGGAACTTTTCTAACGTTGGAAGCGGCCCCGGCGCCCACCCAGCGTCGAATAACATGGGTACCTGGGGGAAACCCTGGGGGGTAAAGGCGGTCAGGGGCGTGATGCTGATCACATCACCCCCACTCACGACCGGATCTAGAAAGTGTTGGGCGTTACCCCCACACCCCCTATACGCCTTCATGGCGTGGTGCTAAGCACAGGGGAGCACTTTTTTTTTATATATAAACTAATCTGATGTTGTGTACTTTGTGCATGATTTAGCTATATTTTGTATTTTTGGTTATCCAGCATCACTTTTCTGCCACTTTTGGCAATCGCGACGAAGAGGATGAGTGATGATTTGATGAACACCCATATCGTGATTCGAACCCGAGAACATAAGGAAGCATGGTCCACTCTCCCCCCTCCCCTACTCGAGGGAGTACGGTGCACAGGAGTCGCGGGGGGAGCAAAACTTTCTTCATGCAGAGCAAAGAAATCTTTCCCAGGGAGGGCAGTGAATATATACACTTCAAAATTGTGTTTTTTTTATTTTGAATTATTTGAAACGGGAACGCTTCAACGTAAAAAAACAACAATAACGAAACAAATTAAAATTTTCATAACTTGTTTTCCCAGCAGGGCTGGTGGACACGTGCCCACTTCCCCACTCTGGATACGCCAATTGTACAACGTATCTTGTTTCTGCGCTACTTTGTTAGGATATCAAGTTTTCTTTGCAGCAATTTCAGCATGTTTTTCAATAATGGCAATTTACTTCAGAATTTAGACGTTCTTAATTCGGAATGAACTGCTTACTACCACGAATGATTCGTGAAAAGAACCAATGGGCATATGCTTCCCTATCTTCTGAAGCAATATTGTAATCATAATACTGGGATCGTTTTGAGGTATGGAAGATATCATGTGAGTTAACAACGCCCACCGTCCTGGAAAATATCAGTGCTGCCAGATCCGCCGATCCGTTTGGAATTTGCTCAATGAAAAGACATGTCGATCAAATTGAACATTACTTCAAAGGGCTTTTGTGAAATTGATTATTTTTTAAACTAGTTACGGTAGTTGGACAGTGCCAATTACAGTATTTATCAGTGGCCATTGTTGATCCAGGCAGATCTCGGGCTCCCTGCTTAGATTTTAGAGAACATCGTAAGAAAGTACTCTTACTAAAGTAAGAAATGTGCTGGAACATTGTGAAAATATTATGTAAGAAAACGTTTAGTTTTTTCTTGTTTTTGGTCAAAATTCGTCTGGCGTACTATAAAAATCATGAGGGCTACAAGGGGTGCTGAGATCTTTTTTTGGGGGGGTGGGCTTCATCCCTCCTGTAGCCCCGTCCCTGTTGTTGGAGTTGCTGGGCAAGCACCAGTCATTGTTGATATACCTTCCTCAGGACACACAACTCATTATAGACAAACTTTAACTATGATGAACGGCCGCAGCAAATGAACATCAAACCTCAGGAGTCAGGACTGCCTCGTCTATGTTGTGCATGTTGCAAGATTTCTATATTCTCAAGTTGGCCCTCCTGGTAGACCGTGGTGGAAAAGACACGAACCAGATGTTTCGGACGCCACTTGAACTTCTGTTCTGTTCTGTGGCCATCTCCTGGAATGTAGTAAAGGCTTGGCATGGTTTGAAATCACTGCAGATTGTTGGGGGGAAGGGGCAGACAGACACCCCCCACACACACATACATTGTATAATATATACGTATATATAATGTCATTAAATATGTGTCAATTATTAAATAATCAAATTATATGATAAAATATACAATATATTATATCGACTGTCTTTCATTCAAAATGTAATTGCAAATTCAAGATTTTAATGTACTTCTGATGCTATGAACAATGATTTGCGTAAGGGAGGAGGGACAAAAATAAGAGACATTAAGAAGATAATAGTTTCCTGTATAAAATTCACATATAAATGCTATTACGTGTTGTAATATATTTATATATTTCTTGGTTGTTAACAAAAGGCGATGAGAAATGGAGAAAAACAACTAGGTCTAATTAGTAGGCATTCGAAGTCTTTTGTGGGTGGGTGAAAAAAAAATGTTTTCCCGCCCCTGACTGAAACTTCGGCTACCCCGAGCATGTGCTTGTATTTTTGTTATTTTACGTCGCTTTTCTGTCGCTTTAAACCAATCGCATGGATGGTGATGGGATGAAATTGATTACAGGACACCCGCAAAGAAACGCATATGGCCACGCCAAGACTCGAACCTGGGTTTGTGTATGGAGAGATCATTAGTCCAGCACTCAACTCGATCGCCCACTGAGGCGGCTGGTCCATGTACGTAAGATCAGTGGCGGAGGAAGTTTGTGATTTGGTTTATACAAATTTCACTTTCCACCTATGTAATGGACTTTATAACACATTTTTCATTTGGCTTCGGATCTAATATTGGGGTGAGATCTTTACATATCTGATGAAAATCAGCCGAAATAGACAAACTTGACAAATCATATTTTGACATATTTCTCCAATTTCGCGTTTTTACAACATATTTCTTGAATTTTGTTGTAATAAGACATATTTCTGTATAACTTCGTAATTCTCGCACATAAACGGTTATTTCATATTTTTTTCCTCGTAGCTTTAGCACAACGGATAGTTCATATTGTCGATGGCAGGATATGGAAATTGCGGAGGAAGAAAGATGCCGTCTTATCTTAGTACAGAACAATAATACCCACTTTTTTTTATCCGGCCGACAATTGATAGCCATGCAAACATTATTGAGGAAAAATGTTCTCTCTCATTGTTGCACGGGAAGTAAGGAAGTTTCGTTCTCATTTCTTTGCCTTTTTCGCTTTCACAAAAATCAGTCAAAAGTAAAAATGACATTCGGTACATTACAGCCCCTACTCTACTCTATCGGGTATGGGAGAAATTCGAGAGTACTGCTGTGCATATTCTTGGCTTTACTGGGAATATTTCTGCATTTTTCTGACATATTTTCCAATTTATATGACATAATTACATACATATTTTACAGTTTTATAGTACATAAAGTCCCGGGCCCTAGTAATAAGTATTGTGTGAGGTGTGGGGGGGGGGGTATTACATGAGTCCCTCCATGCCATAACAGAACGAATTGTTTCCTCGCAATACCCTGCCAGTTGTCTGCAGTGAAGAAAAAGGTTCTAAAAGTTACAAATTAAAGTTTCGAAATATGTACCCGACCGACATGGACATCCGCAGGATTTTTTCTAGGGAGGGGCAAGGAAGGTATTTTTTTCCAGGGGGCAAATTTTCCCCAAAAATAGTGTTGTTCCCTAAAAAAACATTGCTTAAATTTGAATTTATGGTCATGCAATAATTAACACATATTATTGTGGCTAAAATGATGGAGTATGTGTGAAATACATATTTTTTGGTTGACTTTCATTTTCCAGGGGGGGAGCATGCCCCCCCTTGCCCCCCTTCCGGACGCCCATGCCGACCGACCGAATTTTGTACATTTTATCATCTTGCAATTAGGTTCAAGCATTTTCCATCTCCTTTAAAAGTTTTTCAAGAACACGAACCAGCTATCCAGTACCACCGAGTCATTTTTATAGTTAGTTTATGGTGGTTGAATTCTGAATCGGAATGCAATGAACATAGAAATAAATGTTATGTTTATGAGCCCCACAGAGGATCATACTAGCCGTAGGTACGGACGCCAGAGGTTCTTTGTCCTGTAAATTACGGGGGACGGGGTCAAGTGTTATAATTTGGATCGAAGGATTTAGGGGTTGCTGCACCCCTTCCGAAAACTTGTAAGAGTTTTCCTGAGCCAACGCTTAGGATATGTTTCTGGGAAAAGGAGAGGATTTCTTTCGACTACGAGATTGCTGATTGGGCTGAATTGCCTAAAAGTGAACATTTGGAACACATAAATCGTAAAACTCTGTATAGACACCGAAATTTAGGGTTACACTGTTGTAACGTAACGTTTCTTCGACTGAGATTTCACACCTAAGCGGTGAGGATTTCACCAATCGCACTCAGGCTTGTGTCATGACGCTACGATGTGAAACGTTGATTGGCTCGTTCCCAACCGATATGTGTCGCGTGCCGCTTGTCGCTCCCTCATCCTTATTCTTGCGTGAAGAGAGAGAAACTTCATCAAACACAGAAACAACGAACAGAAATTGGTGCAGTTGGCACCACTGCCAGCCTCGCCTTCGCAACTGAATGGCGAATGCAAGCGGGGCAGGAACTCTGAGGGGGCGTATGTGCGTTGGGGTTATCTGGGGTTAGCGGGAAGGGGCGGTTTGGTGATACAAGAACACCGCCGCCCCCTGGTTGCAGGCATCAAAACTGTCAGACTGTGCGTGGAAAGTAGAGATTACCCAGGCTCGCAGTGCTGCCATCGTTTCTTTACGAGTGTGCTTGAATTAGGCCCAAATTTAGGGAGCTGGGGGAAAATTGCTTTGAAAAAGACTACAAAACGGAAAACCAACAATATATACTCTGTCCCGGGAATCTGTGGAGCATGACTGCGCAAAACGGTAGAGAAGGGGAGAAAGAAAGTTCGAAGCAGTACGCGTTGCTCCTAACATCTGCTAGCCACAGCCGCATTTTCCTCTCCATGCACTTACTTTCCCTCTGACGCGTTCATTGGTCGAGCCCTCTCTAGTCACTACTTACGCAGAGACTTGTTTTCGTTCGCTTGCTCCAGAGATTCCCGAGATGGAGTATATTTGAAATATGGTAAAAGTGAATCACGAGCGCACAGGATTTTTCTCCAGGGGGGGGGGCAACAGTGCTTCCAGTTTAGAAAATTCCCATAAAGACCCCTCCATTAGGATAATTTACATAAGCATCCCCCAACAAACTACATTTTCTCCATGTTGATCGCTACAAGCATCCCCACACCTTTCCCCAAACTGGGCAAAGCGTTCCCCCAGCTAGGAATTTCCGCTTCGGGCACTAGGGGCAGAGTAAGAGTAATATTTCATATCTTGCCCTTCAGGATGAAGTTCTCCAGATATCTCAGGGGGCACTTGCCTCTTGGCACCCCTCTTTGGGCGTCCTTGTTATCAGTTACAACGAGTGTCTCCCCCCCCCCCCGTTAGTACAACGATACGCCGTACCGGCACCGTTTTTATAGGTGATTATTTATTAACATACTACAATGTTTTTTGAACAGTTCTTTTAATGAACACAAGAACAAGCCAACTTGAAAGGTATCGGAACATTTCTTCCCCCCCAAAAAAACACTGGTTACAACTACAATTGGGTATGCACCAGCTGTCTTTCCAAGTTTAGAAACGAACTCAGAAATAATGAGCCTGGGAGAGAAAATGAAGTGGAAGGTGTGGGGAAGGTCTGTAGTTCGAACGCCTGGGATAACTTTAAAAAATCCTCATGTTCTCTTTAATTTAGACCTCAAAACCTAGTAATTGCATCTTTATAAGCTTTGTCTTCAATTATTCAAAGTGTGCAAACCTTTTTGTCACACCCTATATCATTCATTAATTGTACTCTTGACGTTTGGAAACACAAAAGGATATTTGATATGTGATTGTGAACAACTGGAAATTATTTATCATGTAAATCTGATTGTTATTGGAAGATTAAATCGTACCACCCTAAAGATAAGTTGGTTGCCAGGTTACTTGGGGTCTAAGGGGGGGTGGGGGAATTTCTGGCATCCTTCCCATTAATTCGCAAGATACATCTGGCAACACTGTCAAAAGTACGCGTGTTTTCAAGCTGCGCCGTAAAATCATAAAAATCCGCGTTTTTATTGTTTGTTTATATTCGTAGTGACGTTTTGTTTACGTATCGATAAGTGCAATAGCTCGCAATGTGAACTACACACAAAGGCATAATTACTGTGGTTCTGGAAAGTTACAGTGGAAGTTCAATTAAAAGATAAGGCGTGAAATTTTAGAAGGAAGCGTCATGCAGCACAGATGCCCGAGTGGCGCTGGTGTCGCAATAGCTCACGAGGGGCGTATTCTTGTGACTGAGAGGCAGATTGAAGTTGAGTTGGTCGAGTTTGACAGCGGACAGAGACAAACATTCGCGAACGGTGCTTCGAAGAACACTGACGTGTGGTGTCAACAGTTGCGGGGAAAAGGTAAAGTACTGCTTTTCAAGTTTCGTGGCAAATGCGAATTGTCTACCACTATCTTCATTGGCTTTGTTTTATGCAATGCGAGGTTCGGAAATCGAAATAAATCTACTGTCATTATAGTATGTGAAAGGAAATTCAGTGGACAACTTTTTTACTGTTATATTTATGTACAGTGAACGGCAAATTGTCCACCGCTATTTTGATTACTTCTTTGGTTCGAAGCAGGTATTGTTCTCGGCTTATTAAAGTTATTATTTCAATTCAGTGTAATCACATTGTGTAATTCAGACTGAAAATTGTGGTGAACGTATCGCCTACTTTTTTTTCCGACGTTTTGTGTACAGTCTGATACATGAGTAGTTTCATTAATTTTTCTTTGTTTATTAATTTTTCTTCGTTCTTGAGAGAGCTATTTATGTATACTGGTGCAAAAGTCAACAGCTTGTTTCTTGTCTGGGGGGAGGGGGGGTTAATAAAGCGAAAATGAAGTGCACGAACATTGCAAATTGCAGGGTAATGCTTATTGATCCCACTTGTTGAAGTGTCCACGACTGTATTAATTGTTATAGTTTGTACCCGTACCAATGTCTAAAACCATCAATGTGCACTTTCGAACTATTTTTGTTGATAGTTCCTGCCTAATAAGAATTGTGACGAACTACACATGACCGATGACGGCACGTGTACGAATGTATAACCTCCCCCCCCCCCGGATATGAAATATTAAAATGCGTTTATCTGAAAGTAGGATGTAGCACATTCGTGATGTCTTGGCCCATTGGCATGGCGGTATGCAAGGACCAAGTTGCATTTTTCGTTTCTACATTGCGTTCGCGACAATGAGTTATGGACACATGAATACAGGTAAACCCTCAAGTAATAGCACACTGTGATAGCCGTTCTGCCATGTATGTCGTGTATCCTGCTAGTGTTTGTGCACAATATTGTTTTTACAACCTTTTTCCATCGAGTATTGCAAAAAATGGAAAGCCTGGCTGAACCCCCGTAAACACCCCACCTTGCGACACCCTCTGTATCTATTTTATCTTCTCGTCCTTGTCCGGGTTTCTCAATCACTGGGTTTACCAAAGAGCCCGGATGTTCCGGCATTTACGTTGGTTAAATTTACGTTGGTTAAAATATGCGTCAAGGAGGCATTTGGAATGTCGAAAATGGACACTAATGAAGCGAAAAAAGTGGCAAATTCCAAATCGTTTAAAAGGAAATTATATTTTTACTTTTCTTTGTTGCCTTGATTTCAGCAACCACTAGTTTTTTCAACTTACATGTTCATAGATGACGTCCGTCAGAAAGAATACTTTATCTACTTCAACAGAACTTACACAGATTCCTTGAAAACTTACAGATTCCTTGAAAACTTGCACTAACGACCCTTCAAAGTAGAAAAATGTTAATACTTATAAAAGTAAATAGCAATAATAATAATAAAATAACGAATATAAATCCACAATTATAAAAATATTTAGGTGATCAGCATTATGACTCCTGGTGGCGACGTGTTTAATTTCCGGCCTGGCCATTGATGTTTGTGTCCATCAATGTAATGAATTCATCACTCATCCCCATCTTCGCAAATTAGCCAAAAGTGGCACAAATAAAGTTTTTGGAAAAAAATATATATATATATTTTATATATCCTTTGTGTGTAATTTTGCTATACCATAAACGATACTCTGAATTTATTCATTGCTATTTCATAATTTCCTGTAGTGTTACAGTTGAACCGACTGATACTGCCATTAGATAGAAATAGCTTCTAGTAAATGCCATTGTTGCAGCACCAGGCGTGTGCATTGAAAGGGCAAGTGTCTTGTACGCACACAAACACCCGGCTAGACAATGGTAAAAGAAAATAAGTTTTCCCTTCATTTGTTCGTGCCAGCCTGCCCTTCTTTCGTCTTTCTCATGTTTAGAGAAGGATTTTACACCAGATCTCGAGCTGCACTGTTGTTTCTTAATAAAGGGATTTTGCTTTCAGAGTTTCTTGCTATTGAATTCTTATCGATAACAACACAACAGCGAGTTAAGACGCAAAGCAATTGCAAGAAGTTTTATGCGCCGTGCAATGGTGTCACAGACCAATGTTCTGATTGAATACGCTTGTGCCCTTGCCAGTGGTGCCAGCTCGGTGCGAAATGGAACGTATTTTGTATTTATGGGAGCAACCTTTTTTGTTGTTTTTGACTAATCACAAAAAAGGAATGAGTGATATGAAATTGATTAATGGACACTCGAGCAGGCTGGGATTCGAATCCAAGACCCCTGTCGTGGTAGCGTCATGTGCAACGGAGCAGAATGATGAATTCGATGCAGCAACACCCACAACCATGGCCACGCGGGGATTTCAAACCGTCGTAGCAATTGGCAAAGCAAAGTATGCGAACATTCAAGTGATTGCTCTCGATGAAATTCTAAGCAGATGTGATCTTTCAGAATTTTGCAGTATTGAAGCTGCTTCTCGAAAAGTCAAAACTCCTTCACGGACGTCCGTTAGAGTAGTGAATCTCAAGCCACGCATCACCCCCCCCCCCCTTTTCCTCCCGCTGTTTGACTAATGTGTAGAATTTTATTCTGAGGCTCCTCGGTATACTCCCTAAATGTATTTCCCCGAAACAGACCTGTATGGTATTTTTGGGTGCTAAATTTTTCATTACAACCCCATACAGACCTAATTTTGAAAGACTTAAATGCATGTTCGTGGTGTAAGTTGTACTGGCTACATTACGGCACGGTACGCAAATTGAGGTACATATTTTATTGAGGTACATATTTTATAGTTTGAACATCCGGATCGTTAGAGATATATGCTCAAGTGGGTGTAAGGAATGTCGACGTCACGTGACATGAAGGCGAAACTTCTAAGAGTAGTCTGTAGTGATTTCCTCCCGATGGAGGCACATAGTTGGTCGGATCCCACTTGAACCCAGGGAGTATGAATGAACGTAGCAGTTTTTGTAACAAAAGTATATTTTATTTTTTGAAAAATAATACTGTCAGTTTACTTAAAAGGAGAGGAAAATTCGAGTTGGTGTTTTTAAAGTCCACTTTATGTAAATAAGGCTAATTGGCACTGGACCTACAGTTTAAATTGGGATCCGAACCACTATGTATCGAACCTGGGACCACCTTGATTATAAGGTGACAAAAGATCCAGCTTAACCTTATTTTTCCTTCGGAAATGTTTTTTTATTTACCCCATCCCCGATGTGACAAAACACATAAAATATAGGGCCTCCCCGGTGGCGCAGTGGTAGCGTCATCGCCTTGTAAGGCGCAGTGGTAGCGTCATCGCCTTGTAATCAAGGGGTCCCGGGTTAGAAACCCGGTTGAGGCACATAGTGGTTCGGATCCCACTTTAAACTCTAGGTCGGTCCAGTCCCGATTAGCCTTACTGTGCATAAGGTGGACTTAAAAACACCACATCAAATACAAATTTAATGAGACGCGAACGTTTTGATTCATTCCTCCTTATGTGTTGAAATTTAGTGTTATTGCATGGTTACCTGGTGAAAATTCGTGAAATTCTTTTGTCTTTCATTCAAAGTTATCGTTAAACGTGAAAAATTCCTTTGCTAAGAGCAATACTCGCACCATTGGAAACACTCGCGCTCTCTACCTTGATTGCCACTCTGCTATAACTTGGAACAAGATGGTGAAGAATCGTCGTTACATGCCGTGAACTACAATGTGAATGCAGAGAGAGTGGTCTAAAATCCTCGTGAGGCAACGCCGTCGCTTCGTAAAGAAGGGGTGGCATGTTCGATTCCCGCTCGTGGTGGCACAGTGGGTGAAATTCTATTTTCAACGAAAAGCCCAATCTCAATCACACTAATCATGAACTTGATTCAAAACAAACTTGCAGATAAGGTAGTAATCAGAGATTGAGACTTTGAATCCTGTGAAGGACCTACAAAAATGAGAAGAAAATACATAAATTATAACGCTCAGACTTTCCAATATTCTCGACAATTTGGTGTCAAATTTTGTGCCAATGAAGGTTGATATGAAATGTATTTCTGGCAATAGAAGAGAAAAAGCGCATTTAGTATTTGTTTGAATTAAGAAAACTAACAATTAAAATGTACCCTTGAAATTGTGAAATAAGTTTGGGCATAATCATAAGAGTTGTAGTTCGATGAGCTTGTTGACGACGACCAAATAGAATCATTACTTTTCTCGGAGTAATATCTAGAACTCTCTGTCGATTTCTTTTCCTCAAAGTCCATGGTGGTTTATGGTGATTTTTCAAAGCTGTAAACAAAGGAAAAGTCTGATCTGTGTTTGCACCACTGACTGTTTTTGTTTAAATATTATTTTTAGCATATGAGATGGTCCTCAGACAAAAATGACGAGGTTGACGGGGGGTAACACGGAGAAAGATTTTTGCCGACGGGGGGTAACACGGAGAAAGATTTTTGCCGGCGAAGAGTGGATTGTAATACCAAATTTCCAATGGTAATTTCTGCCATCGCCGTAGGGGTAGGCAACACACATAACATTATGCAAAATAGTGCGTATTTCAAGATATAGATGTCCCATTTTCATTGACGGTAACTATACCTAATCACCATTTTTCAGGAATTTTGAACTATTTTTTTTTGACAACATTTTTAGAACCAACAGGATTTTCGGTTATCCCTGCTGGCGCTGATCGAGAGACCCATCTTTCCAGGTGAGCGCAAACTTTAGAACCTGGAGTGTCACTGTGGTTGAGAAACGCTGTCACAGATCGAGAATGCGTTGGACCATACCCTCCTTCATGGCTTTGTGCAATAGCTTCACCTATTGGGTTAAACTCTTCAAACGGAGTTCAATGTTAATTGCTGGCAAAGGCCAAACATTTCTTGCATGAGAGTTAACTGACTATTTACAACAATAGGTACTCAGCATTGAGTAAGGCGCTGCGTTTCGAAATAAAGTGAAAGTCTTTTGTCTTTTGGTGATGCGTAAACGCGATAAAATAGCATAGTGCAGACAACTCTGCTGCAATTTTTTAAAATACTCCAGATAGAAATAATTCTCTGTTGAGCATATCCCAAATACATTATTGTGCATGGCAGTTTTCGTGCAGTGGCGGCGATTGGATTCCAAAAAGGGGCGTATTTCCCTTTGTAGATAAGGTTTAGCATAGTGCGGGACAAAAGTGGTAGCCTCTCCCCCCACCCCTTAATCACCGCCACTGGGTCTATGGGATCTGCAAAAACAGGGTTCCTTGTTGCAGAATTTCTGTTGGCCTCACGATGGCGCAATGGTTGGTGACTGCACAGTGGGTTGGATCCCACTTTAAACTGTTTTAAGTCCAGTCTCGAGTAGCCTGCCCACCAAATCTATATCAATCCGTCAGAATCTATTGAAATGAACCATCAAATAATTTTGGGTTCAATTCGACCCATCCCCTTCACGGGAGTACTGTGCACAGGAGTCGCGGTTCTGCGCATGTTCATTTACACCCGACGAAAGCAGGAAAATAAATGTGTAAACTTCTTGGGCAGTATTTACACAGGACACGACATGGAAGCAAAAAACTTGCCTTGTGAGCTTCCATATCATTCATAATCTTCACGATTAGTCAAAAGTGGCAAAAACGTGAAGTATAACACACCAAATCAATCGTTTCATGTAATTATTTGAGAGGATTCCAAAAACAGCATTAACAATTTTCATCGGAATGTATTAACGTTAAAAAAAACAGACTAAAAACGAGCCTGATGTTAAAATGTTTACTAAATTATTGTATTGCCTGGGTAGTGTGTGGAACAGGGAAACTGTACCGAGTTATAATTATGGCGAGGCTGCTTCCCAGGGGAGGGACCATTGCCCCCCCCCCTCGAAGTATGAAATATTGCATTGTGAACCTATAAGAACCTACGAAAATAAATTTGTGGCGAAATTTCAGATTTTGCAAGATTTCTATACCGTTCTTGCATAAAAGAATGTTTTGTTTTTGGTGGAGAGAAGCAGCTTACAGAGGTGTGCAGGCTGCAACAAGATTAAGGTAGTTTTATAACCATTGATGCAAGGCTACGTCTCATTTAGTCAAGACAGTCCATTGCTTTTCAATCCCTGTCCCGACGTGTATGGGAGGCTGAATTTTGTTGTCACCCCCCCCCCCCAATGGACAACGTTCCTGCGCCACTGTCCTCGACAGCATTTCGCCAATTCCCGTGTTGGAGTGGTTTTCACAGCGGTTTACCACACCAGGGGTCCCAGGTTTGAATCCCAGGCTGGGCATGGATGTTCTTTGTATTCTTTCATAACTTTAATCATAATTCATCCTCATCGTCGGCATTGGTCACTCCCTCAAAATAAAAAAAAAAAATACTGCCCACGGTCCTGATGTAGGCTTCTGACGAGCGAAAAAGTTATGCTTCTTGTGCGAAACTCCACACGGAACTCCCATGGAAAAGTCAGCTTATGCCTCTCGGGAGGAGTATCGATATTGAATGATTTAGTTTATCTTACTTCTCGTTTTGTCCCTCTTGG
This sequence comes from Lepisma saccharinum, assembly GCF_977018435.1. NCBI lineage: Eukaryota > Metazoa > Arthropoda > Insecta > Zygentoma > Lepismatidae > Lepisma > Lepisma saccharinum. Next base: position 94,162,773 of record NC_139235.1, read on the forward strand.
CTAATTTGCGAAGATGGGGATGAGTGATGAAATGGATGAATGGACATTCACAAACGACCAAGCCCGAGCGGGAGTCGAACCCGGCACGCAGCGCGATGTGCTAACCACGGGTGAGGGAAATTTCCCCAACCCTTCTTTCCTATCCACATAAACTTGCATACATTTTCTGTACAAACATTAAATCTCTCTTTGAACAGAATTTCACAGCATCAATAACCGTTTCTAAGGTATACAGTGTGACCGTAAAGGAAGAGAGAAAATAAAGTAGAAAGAAGGGAAAAAGAGAGAGGGTTCCCAGACAATTAAAATTATTGTTTGAAACATTGCCGTGGAATGAACAGCAATGTGTGACTGTGTCTAATGAACCATGAAATCACCCAACCCAATTCATCTTTCTCCTGCACCGACGCCATTTTCAGTTCCAGCGATTGCCACGCCTCCTATATCGTCAGCCTCTACATAGAACAAAAGGGGAAAAACTTAGTTTCTCTCCGGCACAAGCGATGCAGCCATAATTGTAACTTTCTTTGAAAATCCTGTACCCTAGGCCACCAGCTATCGAGCCTTTGAGACAGCGACAGTACCTATGCGAGGCAATGTTGAAGGGGAAATGTACATCATTGCTGTGATGACGCCACGCAGTGTTGCAGGCAACATGAATTTTGTGCTGGTTGTATTGCATGATGGAGAGCGATTACATTAAGTGACAGTCATAGCCCGCAATGACCCATTTCCTTGTTGAACTTCGACACCATGCAGGCAGGCGGGCAAACGTGGATATGGAATTACGTCTGCCGCAGTGATGCCAAATTGTGTTATCAGAAAGAACCCAACGTTAGCTAAAACTACCAGGCAGGAGTTCGGGACAAGCCTATTTATTTTTAATTCTGTTTTCACGTATTGAAAAACGATCATGCCCTGGTCATATAACTATACAGTGCAAGCAGGCGCCGCCATCGAGATTTTTTATTTTGGGGGGAATTTTCCCCCGTAAAAAATAATGTTAAAATCAGCATTTATATAATTTTTCAAAATATGTAAAAAATTTACACCTTATAAGCACCATATTTAATCCTTTGTAGATGAAGAGATTGTGAAATTTTATACTATAGCTGCATTACAAGACACAAGCGAAGCGTGTTGTCCATATTCAGTGGCGTGCCCAAGGAGGGGCTGGTGGGGGTTATAACCCCCCTTGCCTCAATACTCCTAAAAAAAATGAACATCAAAGGTAGGAAAAGATGACGAAATGAGGGCTGACTACCCGAAAAAGTGTACATAACCCCTCCCTTTCGAAAATGCTGGGCACGCCACTGTCCATATTCACGCCACTGTCCATATTCATTAATAACGTCACTTCTTTGGTATACCTACTGCTTAATTTAAAGCAGGTGCATCATTTGGAACAAAGCTAAGAAAAAAGTTCCTTTCGGTAGGCACGCTGTCGTAATTACTTTGGAGGGATTACGATATGGTTTGAGGGCGCGAATGCTATCATGTGTGGGGGGGAGACACCCCTGCAATGCAGATATGCGTAGCAGTAGCGTGCTCAAGGGGGGTGATGGGGTTACCTCCCCCCCTTTTCGCCCAGTATTCCTGAAAAAGAAAGGGTAGTGTCTGCTGTCACGTTCTTTTTCTGCTGGAACCTCAATTTCTTTTTCTGCTGGAACCTCAAAAAAGATGCTCGTGGCAGCAGACTCTGTCTTTGTTTTATCGTGATTTCATCATGCTATGTATGTAACACATACTGGATAGTATTAGCCATTACTTACACAAAAATGTTTGAAGATTATGTCCCATAGCATTCTTCTAATAGTAAACCCAAATGCTCTCGTAGTTAGGTTAGGTTCTGTTAGCATTAAAATAATATCGCTAAATGCTTTCTAAAGAAAAGGGTTCTAAATTACCTGTTCATTCTTTCCCACTAATCATAAACTTTCATTTCTCTCGTCTCAATCTGTTCTTAAGATTTGTAACATCCTCTTACGTGGCAGGAGCAAATTTGAAGCTTATTCTTATCGGCCAAAAAAAAAAAGGAAGGGCACACTACCAAGAAAAAGTATACACAACCCCTCCCTTTCGAAATTCCTGGTCACCGCTGACGAGTAGATAGATATTTTTATTGTTTTGTAGGAGTACACCAAAACATGGTGTTTCATCAGTGGAGGCCAACAGTTTATTGGGAATTTTTTCACCATCGAGAATACACGGGAATCTCTAAGTACCTCATTATATCAGAAAACTGGATAGATCCGAGGTAGAATATCATGTAGATAGAGCGGCGAAAAGCTTGCAATTGATCGTCATTTTAAGACAATTTGAATGAGAGAGAAAGGGGGGGGGGGAAGGGATTCATTGGTTACTTGGCGCGCCTGAAGGAATCCTTCATGCGTGCGCGTGTTGTGTTGCTCCCGCATAGCAAGTAAGTCCTCGGATACCCTTGTCTGTCGTCCAGGCCACACACAATACTTCTGTTCTAAATGCACTGTTGCATAGGATGAAGAACGGGGTTGCAACAAGCTTTCTTCTGCAAGCGCTTTTGTAAGTTGGTATTGTGTGCATAATTGGGATCGGATAGCAAGCGTATTTTGGCAAGTGAGGGTAACTGAGAAGTCACATGCACCTTCACGAATGTAGTTATTATAATTATCCACTGCCCAGAAATGACAGGAAAAGCGACGCAATAACAACCAATGTTGTTTTAACGTATTTCGCTACTTCCCTCCCGTATTTTGAAACTCACTGGTGATGACTGTTTCAAGGGCAAAACATTATCGAAAGTCTATGACAATTTACTTTAATTACTATTGTACGCAACGTCTGGAAAGCGTATTTAAGAAAGTACTAAATCCAGTTACTTCTCGGTGACGTGCCCAGGGAGACGGTGGTGAGGATTATACCCCCCCCCCCCTTGCCGAAGGTATTTGAAAAATAAAGTCAAATGCAGTTGAAGTTTGCAAATTGAGGACTGAGTAATTTATTTATTTCATTGAAACACAACAGGCGCGTGCCCAATTACAGTGTTCAATGTAACTAAGAAAATTAACAAAATTATTAATGACGTAATATATATTTACATTTAAGAAAATTTGTGAAGAATTTAATTATTACAGAGACAAAGGATACACAGAGATAGTACAACAATAAATGACGTTAAACTGTTGGGTATAACCTTACAGCTGAATGAAGACCAAAATTCAATGAATAAAACAAAACATACAGAAAATCGACGAATAGATCTAATGTTACCATTACATTTAAATAGGTCAATGTTTGGGTTATTCTTAGAAAGCACATTCTCCTCATGGATTCAGCTTCGTCCAATTTGGTTCCTCAGGGGGAATATGGAAGAGGTCAGTTCTGGGCCTTAACATACAGTTTGGCACGTAAAAATTTAAATTCGACAACACATTAGAAGAATCTATTTTACCATTGATAAGCTTGGAGAGAAAAGTTATTTAACTTGTTTGCCTCCTTTCGTCGAGTGACGAAATATTAAAGAATTCGCGTAATATGGTGCTAGGAGGGGGGAGGGGGTTGGATATGTACCATCAAGTTTAAATAGTAGATATCTAAGAATTTTTTTTTCGAAGCTTCTCTAATTTCTCGATATCTTTCTTGAATTGCGGGTTCCAAACAAGAGAAGCACATTCGAGTTTATATCTGACGAGTGTATAATACAGCAAGAGAAATGTTTCTTTTTTTCTAAATTGATTACCCATTCTCATTATAAATCCCAAATTTCTGTAAGCTTCGCTTAGAATGCGTGCAATGTTGTGTGGTTGGAATGTTAACTTTTGGTCAAAAGTGACCCCTATATACATAATCCTCTCTTCCAAAATCCTGGGCATGCCACTTGGTAATTGTTATTGCTATTCTTATTCTTGATAAAAAAGAATTGTACTACCAGGGATCAATGAACAAATAACCAATAAATTACCTCAACCTCGTGAGTTAAGTGCAATTGCTATATACTTTCTTGCGTATCAATACCAAACTGTCTTCAGCTCAAAATAATACCAGCCAGTCCCCTACTTTTGTGGTAATGTTTTTAGCAATTTCAACGAGAAGGCAATTTACATGTGGCACATGTAGACGTGTCGCCGCTCATGTTGAAGAATTTATCGAAATATTGTCTCTTCGACTCTTCGTTACCCAGTGCCCTAGAATGTTGAACCTCCTGCTGCAGGAAATCCTGGAGACGGAGGGCGTAGCTTTTTGTCATTTTTTGAAGGGCGATACCCGTCTCGTCATTCGTCGGCACCTCCCAGACATTTGGCCCGCGGCGTTGCCAGACGTACGCGAACGTGTGTTTAGACGTTGGGGCATTCCTCGTATGTGTGCGTGTGTTGGATTTCCACATGGAGCACCAAGATAACACGAGAGAGTCTGTTTAGAATTCATCTGCCGACTTCAAGTGTAAAAGGTTTGGTATGCCAGACGAGATCGCCAAAATGTGAGAGTTGCTGTACTAAAAATCTACAAGCAGATAGATGGGGTGTGTATGAGGAGAGGGAGCGAAAACACATAGACGTAACTTGGTTAAGGCCGGGGGGGGGGGGGCATTAGTCCCCTAAAAAAATCATGTTTATTAGAATCTACATGTCTTAAATCTCCTGGTCAGGCCGCCTAACGTTGGACCTGAAGTTACAAAGCCCACCGTGTGCACAGAAGGGGTAATCGGAACTGGGCCTACAGTTAAAGTGGAATCTGAACGATTTTCCTCCAGTGGGTAAAAAGGCAATGATTGTACCGCAGCGCAACCGGGGAGGTCGTGAGTTGTATGTGCATGCATATGTGTATGTAAGTGTGAGATCGAGTTCATCCATTTGCAAAATGCTTCCAGACCATTAGCGATACGCTGCGATTCGACACAATCTCTTAAAAAGCGCGCACACTTTTATTTTTCAATTTTCTATTTCTACACACACGCATTCATTTTTTCGTTTATGCACAATGCTAGGCGAGTTGCAGCCGCATTACCCTGACAAAACATCTTTTCTGTAGTTCGCTCCTGGCTGCACTCTTTTCTAGGGGGCAGTTCCAACCTGGGTTACCAGACGTCCTCTTTCTACCCGGACGTGTGGGATTTTTTCGGGCCCTAAAAATTGTCCGGCAGGTTTTTAGGAAATCGGCAAATGTCCTCTTTTTTGGGGTGTAGACAACTGCTTTAATTTAAAAAATCGGAACAACATTTTATGTAAAAATAAGTAGAAATATTGTTTGTGTTCAATTTGAAAATGAGGAAATTTAACGTAGCCTCTGTTGGAAGCGCGAAAAAACGAGAAACTTTTCTTTTAACAAATAATGTTGGACGTTTGCGTCTCTTCTGTTGTTGCTGGGAGGTTTTGATTTCAAGGCATTTGCGACATCCTGTAATTTTATTGGAAGTTTAAGAATTAAAATTGTGATGCAGAAAACAACAATTTTAGAAGTTCTGCCATTAAGAGAGTTGTCGAGTAGTATAACAATTCTATAAAATCTGTTGTGAAATCTAAAATCTAAAAATGTATTTTCCTTCGGGCTTCCTGCGAGACCCAGAATGGTACACCTTAATGTAATTTACATTGTAATCAACTTTTTAGTTTAGAATGTAGTTAGAATAATATTGCAGGTAATAGGGAGAGTCCAGAAATATTTGTAGTGACAAATTGATATAAAATGAAATTGTCATAAAAATAATAAAATATTATGAAAAGCCATACTTGATACACGAGGTTAGTACATATATCGGACACGGCTGTTTTTATTTTCATGTATTCCAAACCATTAATGCACTGAACTAGTCACTTACCCACTTTGTAAATCGTTGGAGGAATTTTAGTCGTTAGATTCCTGTGTTTGAAATTTGGAATATTTCGGTATAGAATCAAATTTGTCTTTGGCTGAGTAGTAAAGTGTGGAAAGAATAATTTCTCATCCTGTATAAATTGTGACATGGTGCAGTTTCCACAATGTAAGTTTTTTTTTGGAGGTTATGCAGTCAAAGAACGTGCTTTGTCCAGGTTTTTTTTTTAGGCAAATTCAGGCGAAGGTGCCTGCTATCAAATACCTCTGTGAAGGGTCTTTCTAACTAGGAATTGTACAAGAATGGAACATGCTTTTTCCATCCGTTGAGGTTTTGGTTGTGTATACAGAGAAAGAATATGCTCATAACAAGGAAATAATGTGCTCGCCTGTAAAATCAAGAACATTGACAACGCACGTTCTTTCCCCGTGGTCTTCACGAGACACTATTTAAATGTAACATTTCTTTGTCACCTATCATAAAAAAGCAGATTGTTTCCTTCCTTTTCTTCTACAGCAGTTGTGTACGATGTCAGTTTGCAAGGGTAGTGTGACTGCGACTAGACTTAGCTTCGGCTGTTCTTCCCAACGTAACGCCCATGGTTGCTATTGTTGGTAATTTCTGTTCTTGAGTAGGTATTTTTGTGAAACAAGACACGGCACCACTGCAGTTCGTTTTCTGATGAGACTACACCAAGAAAACCCGAATCTACAGAAGAGGAGTTGCAGATGTGTCGTGGTCACTCACTCGATCTGGGTGTGATGTCCGTCAAGGCCCCTCACAACCTCCTTGAGTGAGCGACCAAGGCGCTGTCTACGGCACAGGCCAGGATACAGGAAGCACAGGAGAAAGAGCAGCCGTCCCAGCAACAGGCTGTCAGTTGCAAAGTTCATGTACAAGTTACTTGAAGGCAGTAAATATTTAGATTGCTTTATTTAACATTAATTTGATGTGTGTGTAAACAAAAGCGAATGTAGTACAATGACTCCTTTGTTTCATAATTATTTTGTTGGGAGACACTTGAGACAATACCATTCGTTTTGATATTTAATAAATATGGTTTTCTTTATATCTATTTGTCGCTGATTTGCTTGTCAGGACAGTTGCTCTCATGCAAAATTTAAGCGATCATAATTTCAAGTACGCTAGATAATGAATACATGCTTTTATATCTATTCGTATACTGTATTTTTACCTATTCATATAATAATAGCAATACAATATTAATTTATATATTTTAATGAATATTGTTTTAATTGTATATAGTTATAACAATTATTGTCATTTAAACGTCAATGCCTATTATTTGAGACACTTTGTTCGGACCCCCGCTCCGAAATAAATTCCTAAATACGTGCCTGAACCATTTAGAGAGAGAGAGAGAGAGAGAGAGAGGGGGGGGGCAGCTTCCTCCTATATTTCATTTTTCTCCATTTTTCTTTTTCACTCTTGTATATTCTCTTGATTCGTTCAACCCCCAACCCCCTCTCTCCATTCCTCTCTACTTCTCTCTCTGTTCTTTTCCCCTTTCTTTAGTTTCTGCTTGAATAACCATATTTTCTCAAGTTGGTCAGTCACATTTATCATATTTTTTACCGGGGATTTTTTATTTTCTTTTTGTGTCAAGTAATGTGAAAATATCCCAGTACTAATATTTCTTGTTAAAATAAATAGGCCCACAGTAGTCAAATTTCATTACTTTTCATTCATACGGAGATAGTCACGCTACAAGATAAATTGTTATGTGAGAGATCACGATTTATTAACTAGAAAATTAATATTCTTAGGGATATTTTTGTTGTAAGGCATAGTTTTCGGTAGCAACAAGAGAGCCGTGCATTTGAAGATGCATTTTCTTTCTGCATTTCCGCGACATACTACGCGCTACGTGTAAAAATCGGGATTATCATCAGTTCTCGAGCGTTCGTTCTGATTTAAGAAGCGCGTGAAGAGATCCCTGAAGTAGAGGGACACGCTACACGTGGCAACGCAGGGCCATGTGCCCGCCAAATGTTCGCAGAATGGTGCGTTTGTCTTTTTTACAGGGGGCAATCGTTCAGTTGTTCTCACCACAAGGGAGAAATCTGTTTACACCATCTCGCAAGCGTTGCCAGGAGCGATATAATTATTTGACACTACTCTAGAATTAGTTTTAGTATTGAGTAATTGTGAAGTTGACGTTGTACGTCAGTAGTAGGGTGACCAGAGATTTGTTGACCAAAAAGAGTATAGTCTAGGATGAAGGTGCGCATGAACAAAACATAAAAAAAACATAAAAAGAAAACTAAAATAAGGGTTGCTATTTGTTATTGCTTCTATTATAGACCCTATAAAATAGGCCTACAATCTACAGATTCAAATTGCTTATGGGTCTAATGTAATTAGCTAATTACAAATACTTACTCACCAATGGGCACCATCGTTCATACTTCTGGGATGATTTTGCTTTCTTGAGTATTTTTAAGTCGTTCTTTATTGTCAGTCCAAACTCTTCACATTGAATTTCACTTTCATTACTTGTTCGAGTGCTGACACCAGGAGTGTACTTTTTTTTTCCTCTCGCCAATAAGTTTTAATAACACTGAAGAGTCAACAACATTTGTACCAGGCAGAGTAAACAAGAATTTTATAAGAGGCACAATCACTTTAAAATTTTAGCTTTTAAAATTGCACAGTATCGTTATCGGAAAGTATCTGCTGGAATTCAGCTACCGATACCAGCCGATACTTTCCGGCATTTTGGTCTTTCACGGGGTCCGCAAAAATCCCGCGCAACTTCTTGACAATCGAAGTATCCCGGAAATTATGCAAAATTAAAACTTCCTTTTTATTTTACACTAATTTTGCACGAAAAACTACATTTTGTGACTACATAATATATATTTTAATATTCTGATGCAATTCTTGAATATTCTAAAGCAAATGTCTTGGTACTGTATGTTGATGCATATAATTGGAGGAGAATATTTACACCAATATTGATCAATATTTTGAACAATATTTTGAACAAATTTTAATTATTGCAATTTGTAAATTTCGGTATCGGTGGGAATCGGTTAGAGTATCGGCATCGGTACAAAGTGGTATCGGCTCAGCCCTAATCATTATCATTAAATTCCAATGATTTTGAAATATGTTTTGCTTGTTGATGGAATATGAAAATTACTCTTGAAATTGTTCGTAGGAAATTCTTGAGTCAAGGAGTAAATACTTCATTTTGTTGACATCTTGTAGTTTTCCGTTCTGTGGATTTTAAGGCATGTTTACGCGTAAGATGATGAATGAAATTAAATAGCAAGGAAAAGAGTATATTTGGGGATTTTTGCAAATTGAAAAGTGTATATAGTGTATGAACCTCTGAAAGAGTATGTCTGGTAACCCTAGTCAGTAGTGTAAAAAATGTCATGGGTGGAGTGTGAGTTTTTTTACCTGAGGGTTATTGAATATACCCTAGTATATTGGTTGTCAGTTTTATAAGAAGCAAAACAGTACTATTATTTCATTTTACATTTCATTATTTTTTTTATTGATACAATACTCGTAGGAGAAGTAAGCTTCAGAAATTTTTTTAGGTCTTCTTTAAGAGCCCGTATCACCGCTGGTGACGATACCTAAAAAATAGGTTCTTGTTTCGACCTTTTGTGCTCGAACAGTCAAGTGTGTGGCATTTAAATTTTACTGAGTTAAAGTAAAGTGTGGGGCGTTACCCCCACACCCCCTATACGCCTTCATGGCGTGGTGCTATGCACAGGGGAACACTTTACCTTTTTTTTGAGTTAAAGATCAAATATGAAGTTAGTTATGCCGCGCAGCCTTTTTTTAAATATATTATTTATTACGTAGTTTTCCTGATCTCAATTTCGTAAAATTCACTTGCTCGCCAATTGTATGTAATAACTTAAATCAACATTTTAAAGCGCAAGAAAGCTTCAACTGTTCTTCCACAGCAAAGAAATGAAACTGATCTTACATAATTTTCTTTAGAATGTCTGTAGTTTGTCGACGTAGAGAGAGCAATGTATGTAAATTTTAACTTCGACTTTTCTAAGCTGGTCGCGCGAGCCGTTTCCCCCTCTGTACCGCTCGCGCTCAACCCCCCCCCCCCCCCTTCACACTCCTCCACGGCCCTTTTTTGTTTCACAATCGGCCAGTCTTCCAAGAAAACCGCATGCTGAGAGCTAGGAAAAGAAAAAAGAATGCAGGGAAAGGTTTTGGGGGAGAATCAATGGTTTGGGCGATGCTTGTAAACAGTTCTTCTCTACGATATATCCTAATACTAAATCTACGATATATCCTAATACTAAATCACGATGGGGGTGTAGTGCAATGACAACAGTGAAGAACGGGGGATTTCCCCAGTATATTGTTCACAAATGGGAAGGGCTGGTTGCACAGACTCAAGTACACCTTTACAAAAGGTTTGCCTGCAAAAGAAAAATTGTGCCAAATTATAACTTTTTTTTTTGCGAGAACACGAAAGTCCATTACCAAGGGATTTTTTTAGGGGGAAGGTGACTTTACTCAAAGGTTTTAGGTAAATATTGTGTAAATTCTATCTGGTGGTGGATTATCAACCAGCCACGCAAATGAATGACTTTTTAGCTGTCGATCATAAATAAGTTCAATGAACGTTCATTGGCAGTTTGAGATATTTCTGAGGTTCAATGGTAAAAAATACTTGATGATCTGTTATGGAAATAGTGCTATTTTTAAACATTTTGAACGTCCGTTCAACTTAATTTAATACTTTACTGCGTTATTTTATCACCAATTACATATATATATATATATATATACAGTCAGACCCAAAGAAGTCACAACATAAGATAGTTCTGGGTCATCATATAAAAAAATACTTTTAGGCATAGGTCTTATGTAAAATAAAATACATTAATTATATGTTGTTTTTTCTTTTCCAAAGACATTATTTAGTTGTATAATATGACAGACTTACTATTGATAATGACCATACAAAACACACCATAGAAATTTCATTCACTTTCAACTTTCTGGGGCCGCCCACCGTGGGGGAGTGGTTAGTACATCGCGCTACGACGCCAGGGGTCCCGGGTTCGAATTCCGGCTTGGCCGCGGATGTTTGTGAGTGTCCATTCATCAATTTCATCATATCATCATTTATTCCCTTCTTCGCAAATTGGCCAAAAGTGGCACAAAAAGCGAAGTAAAATAAAGCAAATCAATCAGCTTTCTGGATATACGACAAATAACACTTTCTGTATAAGGAATTTTAGGCGTGCTCAGATCCTGCGATTATGGGGAGCAAGGGCCTTGATAAGAGTTCAGCGGACAAAATAAAGCCTTCATTCCATCTCACTGTTTTTATTACATTGATGGGAACAAAACAGGGTCGTGTGTGGTCCATGTGTCCCAACGGACCTAAAATCACTTTATTAGATTAATTTCAACTTCAGTGGCACCATTGTTCTCTGCTGGCGCTTTATTTTCCATCTCTGCCGTTCAAAGACTATTGTACGTATAAACGTGGTTTAGTACCGCAAATTCAAAATAACTACACATAATTTATTCATGTGCAATATATGGGCAATTTATTCTGCAGACACATACAGATAATACAACTAAAGAATAAAATATGTGGAGGTGTTAATAAGAAATTTGCTAGTGGGAGAGTCCAATTACATAGGAAGTAATTCACTACCCTTTCCTTACGTAGTTGCTTGGAACTTTCGTAGGTTTGAAAATAGTATTTACTTTTATTTCTATAAAAGCATAATGTTGTTTAAGAACTGTTATTAGATTCTTCTGCACTAAATTTCTAAGTGAGGCTATTAAGGGGCAACTTCTCACTTCCCCCCCCCCCATTTACTTACCGTATGCAAAGAGAGTGAATACTTTTTTGCTGAAATGGAAAAGTGAACCACAGCAAGAAACTAATAATATACGTCTGTTTCTATGAACAGCTGCAGAATTACCTACAAACTTGTTGAAATTCACAGTTTTGCTAGCTTGTACTCATTGGACGAAATACATACAGCCAGGGAGGGAGCTACAAGGAGGTTAGGGGGATGAAACCCCAACAACATATCTAAGCTCCCTGTAGCCCCCAGATTTTTACAGTACGGTAGACGCCTTTCGATCGAAAATTAAAGAAGTAGAAGCTATCTTACGTAATATTTTCCATTATAAAACTTCCCTTAGGGCAAGGCCATTGCAATGTTCAAGTACATTTCCTGCTTTTATAAGAACGCAAGATTATTACAACGTGTTGTACAGTGTCTCAAAAGTTTTAGGACAACGACATTTTAAACTAGGCAACCCAATTTACACAAGCCGTTGGTGGGTTGCGTGCAGAGTTAGGCTCAATTTCAGGGTTGCCACATCCACAATAGATATTTATAAAATACGCGAAAGAAATATAAACAAGTATTATTGTATAAAATTATTAAAAATATCACTATTATATCGCAAATGACAAAATTCTTTCTGAAAGAAGAAAAATAGGTTTTCTAGTATTTCATCGCTGATGAGTCTACAGTAAGGAAAAGAGGTGAGAGGAAACGAAAGGTCACAAAGGAGAGGAGAAAGAGAAAGCGAAAGGAGAAGAGGAAAAGTAGAGGAGAGAAGAAAGATAGGATAGACGAGGAGGGGAGATGTAGTGAGGAGAAGAAGAGGAAAAAAGAACAAAGAAGAGAAAAGAGTAGGAAAACGAGAGGAGAGGAGAGGAGGATACGAGAAGAGGGAAGTGGAGAGTAGAGAGTAAAGGAGAGAAAAAGAGAAGAACGAAAAAAGAGAGAATAGTGCACTGGAGTCGGAAATCTAAGACAGGAAAAGAGATAAGAGGAGTGGAGAAGAGTGGGATGGAGAAAAGATGCGAGAAAAGTAGGGAAGGCGATATGAGATAAAAGCAGAACGGAAAGAGGGGATAGAAGGAGAAGAGGTAGTTGCAGAAAATATGGCGAGCGTCACGAATGGATGCATTGGTCAAATTATCGACATGAAACATTCAATAACATTTTGAAATGTATTGGAGAATATATTAGATCGGTGCGAAATGCCTTTTGGCTGAGTTCAGAGCAAATTAAAATCTTCCATGTAAGATCTTTGTTTTACCTGCGATTACACCACTAAAACAATGAACGTAATTTTTAATACTTATAAGAATTATTCAATTTTTCTCCACTTCTCGGTTCGTTGAAATGGAGATTTTGTAATTCAATATTTACACCCCCCCCCCCAATCGTTAATTCCAAACTGAATCATTCCGTTTCACACGGCGTGGAGAATGAACACAATGGGATATGTCTAAAACTGACGAAAATTTTCTGCCACCGGAAGGGTTTGAACCTACGACCATCAGATTGACAATCCTGAACGGTAACCACTACAACCTTTAGCTCCTTAAACCAGGTAGAAGAACCACTACACTACGCCTGTGTAGAAGAACCACTACACTACGCCTGTCCCTCCAATATTGTAAATGTCGTTTGGTATACTTGTAGTTGAACTTTTACTTTAATTTTGATTTGCTTTCTTGTAGTATAACCGATATCTTCGAGAAATAATTTTCGAAGTGATTAAAAACGAGAATATTGGTAGTTGTGAAATAACTTATTATTGTGATTCTAATGGAAAATATCTAGAGGCTTGAATATTACAGGACGATGTTCTTTTCCTGTGATACTGTAACAGACAACATGCTTGTTTACTGATGCAAGTCTTGTGTCCAGAACAGTCTTATGAAATGTATTTGCTGTTGCGTAAGATAACACGAAATAATTACACCGTGTGCGAACTATCAAATCTGTGCAACGTTATACGTAAACAGGTGGAAAATTTTCAATCACTTCACATTTGACAGTGTTAGTCAAGAGAGACTCGTGGGACACTGTGTTAAGGTGCTGGACTAAATCCTTCTAATTTTTCTTCCTCGAAGAACAACAATTTCTAAGGAAGAGTATATACCAAACGACATTTACAATATTGGAGGGACAGAATACTTAAAAAAAAAATATTGTTTCATACGAAGGTAAAGGCGTAGTGTAGTGGTTCTTCTACCTGGTTTAAGGAGCTAAAGGTTCTAGGGTAATGATTATCGTTCAGGATTGTCAATCTGATGGTCGTAGGTTCAAACCCTTCCGGTGGCAGAAAGGCAGAAAATTTTCGTAAGTTTTAGACCTATCCCATTGTGTTCATTGTCCACGCCGTGTGAAACGGAATGATTCAGTTTGGAATTAACGATGGGGGGAGGGGAAATATTGAATTACAAAATCTCCATTTCAACGAACCGAGAAGTGGAGAAAAATTGAATAATTCTTATAAATATTAAAAAATTCGTTCATTCTTTTAGTGGTGTAATCGCAGGTAAAATCAAAGATCTTACATGGAAGATTTTAATTTGCTCTGAACTCAGCCAAAAGGCATTTCGCACCGATCTAATATATTCTCCAATACATTTCAAAATGTTATTGAATGTTTCATGTCGATAATTTGACCAATGCATCCATTCGTGACGCTCGCCATATTTTCTGCAACTACCTCTTCTCCTTCTATCCCCTCTTTCCGTTCTGCTTTTATCTCATATCGCCTTCCCTACTTTTCTCGCATCTTATCTCCATCCCACTCTTCTCCACTCCTCTTATCTCCTTTCCTGTCTTAGATTTCCGACTCCAGTGCACTATTCTCTCTTTTTTCGTTCTTCTCTTTTTCTCTCCTTTACTCTCTACTCTCCACTTCCCTCTTCTCGTATCCTCCTCTCCTCTCCTCGTTTTCCTACTCTTTTCTCTTCTTTGTTCTTTTTTCCTCTTCTTCTCCTCACTACATCTCCCCTCCTCGTCTATCCTATCTTTCTTCTCTCCTCTACTTTTCCTCTTCTCCTTTCGCTTTCTCTTTCTCCTCTCCTTTGTGACCTTTCGTTTCCTCTCACCTCTTTTCCTTACTGTAGACTCATCAGCGATGAAATACTAGAAAACCTATTTTTTTTCTTTCAGAAAGAATTTTGTCATTTGCGATATAATAGTGATATTTTTAATAATTTTATACAATAATACTTGTTTATATTTCTTTCGCGTATTTTATAAATATCTATTGTGGATGTGGCAACCCTGAAATTGAGCCTAACTCTGCACGCAACCCACCAACGGCTTGTGTAAATTGGGTTGCCTAGTTTAAAATGTCGTTGTCCTAAAACTTTTGAGAGACACTGTACGTAAAATCGTGGTAGGAGGTGTCGGCTGCAGATCTGCATGGATCAGCAACGGACATTGATTATTTAATACGTACTAAGTAATTGTTAAATCACAAGTCTCCAAACTTGCCAAAAAAAATTTACAGATACTCTGCTGCCTATCTGGTAGGTGGATGTGTTCAGTGGCTGTGGGATTGCTGTTTGGTTGTTGGAGGGTCAAACGATGATATACGATGCCTACGAAGTTAAATGAATTATTATCCTATGTAAATCATGTCACTATTTTTGGAACGAGTGTTAAAAATTAATTTTTATAAGTTGGAGGATGTTACCAATTGTATTGTGAAGGTAACACTGAGAGAACAAACATATTTTCAGTGCAAATTCACCTACACTAGGAGACAAAAGCATTGACTATCAATATCATTGACATAAATCAATGGATACAGTTGCAGCTCTCGCACTGGGCAGATGTGATTAGTAGTGAAAATAACTACCAATAGTTTTATATATGTTTCACATCTGATTCTTCTCCATGGAATAGAAATTGGCCACTCGGCATAAATTATTTTCCAACGTCATAAATAATAATTTATTAACATGAAGACCTAGGCTTACAAGGAATAAAACTGCCCAAGCTTGCTGATTTTTGCACTAAATTGCAATGTTTAGTTGCACAGAGGCTAATCGGGACAAAACCTACAGCCTATAGTGGAATCCGAGCCACTTAATTAAATTAAATGTCCCTAACCGTGGATCGAACTCGTGACCCGTCGATTGCAAAGCATCATTATTACCGCTAACCGAGGCGGGAAGGTTCACTTATAATCTTTCTAATTATTAACATTTAAGAGTTAGTTAAGTTTCTTTAGTCTTTTAATTCCTTAATGTCGTATTTTTGCCTCTCGGATGTTTTCAATAACGATGTATAACCTGCCGCAAAATTAGTTTGGTATTGAGAGCTGAAGGAACACGCGTCACGGTGTTGCCATATCATGCGGTACAGTACGCCCTGCAGCCGTCTGACGCTGTGTTGAGGAAAACGTCTTATGAAAAGGAACAACAATGATGAAATGTGTTATTGTTTTTCGAGGAAAATGGAATAACAACGATGACAACAATGATGAATGTGTTATTGTTTTTTCTATTCATTTCCATCTCCCTTACAACATGAACGAATTAATGAAACGAGCATGGTTTACAGGTTACCTATTCAATCCATTCTGTATACACACATTCAATAATCATTTCTTTCCGAAGTCGCCGTTAAAGTCTGCCCGTCTTTCAATTATACCGCAACTGAAGTGCACAAAGTCCAGTTGGTGGGGCGTCTGACTTTCACGGGGGAGACCCGCGGTGGTTTGTGGAACTTTTTCAAATATCCCGAGCGGCTCCGGGGTCGACTCAGCCCAAGTGAGTACCTGGGGCAAACCTGGGGTAAAGGCGGTTGGTGAACCACATCACCTCCATAATATGGCCTAGGTCGAGGTCGAGAATGTGTGGAGCTCTACCTCCACATCTCCATATGCCTCCATACTTTACTTTGGGTCCATTATTTTTTTTTGTATGAGAATCCCAGATATTTTATGACTGTCCTTAAAGATGTTTCCCCACCTTGAAAAAATGTCGAATCTTTCAACGAAACGCGCAGTTTCCCAACAGTGGGATGATCTTTCCTCCTATAATAAGAGTAAATATGGCGAGAATAGCATCTTGCTGAAAAGTATCTAAATTTGTCACGCGTTTACTGATATTCCTCTTCTTTCCTGGGGTTTCCAATTTTGAAGCCTCGCATTTATTTATTTATTTGTTTCTACCACATTATATTTTTCTTTCCCTATGGTAACAATAGTGTTCTTAGACACGCCGAAAGCAGCAGCAGTCCTGTCCAGAACTTTGTTTACAGAAATGATTGGACCCCCATTGTTTTTCTCTTGCTCAAATTATTTGCGCTCAGAACAAACCATCTCCCGCGTTTGTCCTTTGAGAAGAATTCCTTTTCTTTTAGTGCATGGCCTCTTTGGTACATTGTCATCTCGAGTATTGCCTCCTGTGCTTGACATTCTTCACACAAGCTCACGACTCACTCAAGAACACAGAAAATTACGTACAAAAAATAACACACTAAAACAACACGCTATATACAACAAAGAATACTCTAAATTCAATAAACACTAAACAAACGGACTGGTTAAAATATCACAGTAAAGCAACGCAACAAACAAACAACACGTCCTCTCCCAACAACATGAAATCTGATCGCAGGAAGAATCGCCCGATAGGCGGCAACACCGAGAAAAACTTTTTCTGTTGCTAGGTAACCAGGGCCTGGGTGAAGCACTGGGAAGATTTTGATTGGCTCGCATGCCAGCAACCCACCCTCCCGCACTGACGTAGACCCGATTTCAACACGTGGTTCTCAAGTGTCAATACCAAACTAATTTTGCGGCAGGTATAACGATGAAAGGATTGAGAAGAAAACATCGCTGGCAATTATGTTCATTGCAAATACTCGAATGAGAAACTACAATCAGAAAAGCTGCCCCCCGTGGCGGAGTGATTCAGTTCTTTTTCACATGCATGCTCGGATCCGGAGAGATAGTTCACAACTATGAATAAGAGGAGTGTACAGTTAACAGAATCAAGCATATCTGGAAACTAGTAAGCTGCGTGAAAACTGACATACGTGTATTTCAGGATAACTATGATAGATATGAACAAGAAACTGTATTAGCCTTATCTGCGGATGTTTGAAAAGTCCTGTAGTAAATTCACAAATTCGTCGTTCCGGTTCAATATGAGTAATATGCATTGGCTGTAAATAGTTTTAATTGTATCAAAAATGCTAAAAGTACTACACATTTTACTAACTCCACGACTTTCCCAATGATCCCAAATGGCTAACTTGGATTGATATTCATGTGCATTAGCACTGGCCTCCGTGGTGAAGTGGTTAGCACATCCGGGAGTTCGAATCCCGGCATGGATGCTCTTTGTGAGTGTCCGTTCATCAGTTTCATCATACAATTCATCCTCAGACGGAGCACAAAGCATGACGCCTTAGGTTGTAAGACACGTTTTTATTACGTTAAGAAAAGAAAGAACATCAAAATCATCTCACTTAGGATAATCCACCAACTGCAGAAAACACAAATGAATGTCTTCCGCCTGTTCTGCACATGTGTCACAACAGGGTGAATAGCTATGCACTACTACAAAACATCGTCATTATTTCCCTAGTTTACAGCACCATACAGGAGAGATATCCTGCTACTCGATGTTATAAACTATTCCATATATGTTGGTCATAGGCGTGCGCACGGGGGGGGGGGGGTGGATTGCCCCTAATCACGGACGTTCGCAGATTTTTCCACAAAGGGACAAGAAAGGTATTTTTTCATGGGGCATATTACCCCGATACTAGTGCTGTCCCCTCAAAAAACACCCCTCAAAGAATCTCATTCCTGCGTCCCCATTACATAATAATTAATGTAAATTACTATGACTGAAATCTAATTATACTTGTGAAATATATACTTTTAGGTTGACCTTCGTTTTCAATGGTCATCCTTGCCCCCCTTCCAGACGTTCCATGCCCCTATATTATTATACTTTCACCTAGAAATTTAGTGGAGAGCAATATTGTCGCTGTTATTAAACAATATTATACTCTAAAAGGAAATGGCGCAACCACAATGGGACAGGGGGCATTGCTTATGCCTTTTTCCAACCTTGGACGGAAATCATTGAATTAAAAGAAAGCAAGACTAGCAGAATCTACTAGTAGCAGGACAAAAGGATACTCAAGATGGAATTAGTTTTCCCGTCCATCTTCATTATTTCTTCCAGGCGGTCAGGATCACTTGCAGGGGGTTACAGAGGGACAATTGTCCCCTCGACTTTAAATTTTATACAAATAAAAATACATTTCTTAAAATTTTCTTTCTCGCTTCGCTCGGGGTACCTGCTTTTCTTGCAGTCTTGTCAACTTCCGAGCCGTAGCTAGGAAGTAGCGGGAGTTGGCCCTGGGCGCCGAACAATCTGATTGAGAAAAATTGTAAAAGAGAATGCCATGCCGTCCCATGAATTTTTTTGCGCCCTATTAAATCAATACTGTTTTCAACTTTCAAAAATTTGGATCGAAAAATTTTCTTGCTCGCTTCGCTCGCAGTTTCTTTTCTCCAATACATTGTAAATTACCAGAAAGAAAGTAAGAACGAATAAGTAATTCAGACAGTTGCTGCTATAACAGTTTGGTTTGGAGGAAAACGAGCGCTCACATTTCAGAGACAATCTATATAAATTTTGCTGTTGGTTTGTTAAGGGGCGGATGAATAGATTACGTAATGTATTTAAATAATACGTTAATACCTAGGTGTGTGTTTATATATATATATATATATATATATATATATATATATATATATATATATATATATATATATATATATATATATATATATATATATATATATACTTCGCGCGTGCAAACACACACACACACACACATATATATATATATATATATATATATCACATCAATGCAAAAAACTAAAACAGTGAGATAAAATGAGGTTTTTCTTTGCCGATCTGACTTAATTTTCAAGGTTTTTGCCACCCCCCCCCCTTATCAGAGGGTCTGCGCACGCCTATGATGTTGGTACCTTCTTCTAATAATAAAAACAAGTTACAATAACAGTAATATTAAATTAATAATAGGCCTATTAAAATATTAATTAATATTGTTATCACATGAATGGGAAAAGATGGCATAATAATAGGAATATAACAGCACGTTATCTAGCTCATGAATAGTTAAGATCGCTTCAATTTGTATAAAAACAACTGACCTGGCAAGGTGATTGTGAAACAGATAAGGAATTGAATATTTATTGAATAACGAAAAAGGATGTTAGATCCATTTGACGAAAAGTAAAGATCTTAATTTAATATTTAAGCATATTACTTAGGTAGTGGTGTGTATAAATCTTCTTTGATACAGTCATCCAAAGTTGTTTGACTCCAATGTAAACAAAACAAGCATATTTACATAATTTAATTCGGACTCCCTGGACACACCCCGCCTCCCCTAAATAGTCCTTGGCTCTATTACATGTAAGTTGTATTGCGATGTTCGTCAATGAGTCCTTGGCTCTATTACATGTAAGTTGTATTGCGATGTTCGTCAATGTGTGTTTTTCTTCTTTCAGACACTCGGAAAAAGTGGTGTCCTGTCACAGAAACCATCTCGGCTCGGAGTTATAAACGTGCGGGCTCAAAGGAAAGGTCTGTCATGGTCAGAGCCTGACCTTACAGGGCGGGGGGGGGGGGGGGGGTGTTGAGTAGCGGACAGGGAACCTTGTCTTCTGTTTCTTTCGACAGAGCAACCCTCCCACCAGTAAAGTCTCAAACGGTCTACCATGCAATGGATTTGCGTTCGAAGGGGGAAATGGAATCAATATTGGCAAGAGTAGGAAGAAAATTTGACGTCTGTCCGGTGCGTTTTGTGCGTTTTTCGAGTGACGCTGATACGGGCTCTTAAGTACGCCTATGGGCAATGGGGAAGGGGACACGACGCCGGTAACCCTATGGACAGTTTATGAACCGTAAATCGGATATAATTGACATGCTCCCCCTCAGATTTCTGGAAAGAGTTAATGTGATTCGAATGGTGAAGTTGGAGCGATATTTTCCAAACTTACATGCGTTTATTATTATTGAGTATTGAGGTAGGGTTATATTTGTTATTATTATTATTGAGGTAGGGTTATATTTAAACTTCAGTCAGTCTAATATCCAACTATAAGAAACAGCTTTTGTCATGAATGAATTACAGTTATGCAAATATGTATAGATATGCAGATTTCTCTTCATAGTTTATCTTGATTGTATTCATGGTGTATTTGGAAAAAAGAAAAGAAAAAAAAGGTGGATGGATCCTGAGAAAGAGGGGCGGGCGCCTGAATTATTTGTAATTTGTGAACCCCCTGTACATGATTCCATGATGGGAGCTATATTTGTCCACCTGGTAGGAATACAGCCAAAGCATGGAAATTGGCCGCTTGCGAGTGTGAAATCGACCTGCCTTGAGCGTGACTGTGCACTGATGCAGTAATCTTTCCCACGGGGCCCATGGGGTGCTTGTCGAGTTCCCAAGCGTATCGTTCACGTGGTCCTTCCAAGATGACCCAAAAAGAAACAGGATCCACGTTTTCAATACTTTTGACCAGCGTTCATTGCTTTTCAAGTTGCTTGTGCCACCAGAGGAAAATCTTCTAGATCTTAGTGACAAAAAAAAAAAAAATATTGAGGGTACAGTACCGTCAACGACAAAGATAATGGTAGGCGATACCGTGAACGACAGAGATAATGGGAGGCAAATTGTCCACCGCTGTTTTCATTACTTGTGTTGTTTTAAGAAATGAAACTATGTTGGTTCGAAGCAGCCATTGTTCTCTTCTTGTTGACGTCATTATTGCAATTCGTCATCTTCACATGGTGGTGGTGGACAATTCGCCTACTGTTATTTTAGTCGCGTATCAGAAGGGGTCTGCCTTGTTTCACTTCACTTCTACTTTTATTAGCATAAATACAATGAAAACTTATTATTTAGGCTAATGGCCGCGTGCACGAACAAAGATCAAATTTTAAACTCGATCAGGAATGGAACACTGGAAAATTCCATTGCACGAAGACGGTTCAATCGCGATCTAGGAACATCAAAACGAGTGTATCTTCTGATCGGCCATTCGCGACCGTTTTGTTGTGTGATCCTGGTTCACGATACTGACGCTTCGACTGCAGGCAGTTGTTTTTTAATATAAAAAGAGCGGAAAGTGATATCGTGGGCGTGCTGCAAACTCTAGAGATGTTGGATGTACAATGCTGATAGTTCGAGAACCATGTATAATAATTTGTGGTTCTGTGGTTCAAAGTCGTAATGTTTATAAATACTCTTTCTATCCCAGAACACAAAACATATATAAATGTCATAATATTACGTGCTAAGTATTTTCATAATCCCATGTATTCCTTATGGGAAACTAACTTGAACTTCAAATTACGGCTAATCAAATGCGAGTTTCGACTTTTCCTTCTACAATGACATAGTTCAACGCGTCCTTTTTCGCTCTATGTACTTTTCTACGTCATTGGATGTTTGATATTCCCGAGAGAACGAATAAAATGATGGTCCCATAAACCTAATGCATTTCTCCTTGCCTCATACGGCCATCCTCGCAGTGTTGTCAAACCTGGTGTGCATAAAAGAGCTACATTTCATCATTAATAGAGCTGAAGATGACTTTCAAGGAGCTAGATTAACGAAGGCTGCATAAAGTGCCTCGTAGGATAATTTTAGGTGTCAGAGGGGTAGGGGCGCTGCTATTGCCGTTAGCTTTAAAGTGATGGCAATTTATTCTTAGTTTTCACCGCCTAGATTCAATAATCTCAATAATCCAACGTTGTTCATATGAAATCGAAAATAAAGAATTCCCGGATAACAATATTGTCATCTTCACCTTAGCCACAGCGCTATATATAATAATACCTGGGGAGTAAAGAGGGGTGGGTGACGCAGCCTATACGTATATGAATATCACGTCACGTGCAAAATGTACACTCATGGCAAAGGTTGGTTTTTATGGGCCGGAACCAGTGGTGGCAACATGTTGCGGCAGAGGGCGGATGCCACAGTGCTCAGTTAAACGAGTGCACGAAAGAGCCAGATTGGCTCCAAAAGAGCGAAGTTGGCAACAGTGATCGGTAGCTGCCCCAGCGAGAAAGACTTAGGGGAAATTGTCCCTTCTCGTCTTAAAGTGTGTTGTGCCGTCAGTTCTTTTTTAATATTTTTTTTTACACTCCACTACATCCTTGTACATATTGACAAGGTTGATTAGTATATCTCTCAAATTCAGAGAAGTTTGCAGTCCGAATTATTTTCTTCTCCTACATGTTGATACTTAACACATCACATTACTCTATGGGGTTCTTGATTGTCATTTGTTTTAGTCAACCAATCAGGTATAGCCTTACAAATTAATCTCGGATCAGTTGAACGGAATCTCGTGAACGTCGTTTATCGTTGGTGCAATGCAAATCTTTAATCCAAGTTCATTTAGAGTGGATTAAAATTGATCTCGTTCATCTGAACTTCGAAATAATCTGAGTTGGTGCACGCGGCCATAAGAGAACTAAACCTAGCCAGCCCGTAGGCATTTATCCTGAAATGCACAGCTTTTTCCTGTGACGTCTGAACACAAAGCTGCTCTAGTGTTGTGCGATAAGTGAGACCGTACCAGAAGAGTTGTGAACAGACGTGCAATACTTAGCACAGTGGCGTGCCCAGGATTCTCCAAAGGAGGAGAAACATTTTTTAGTAATCGTCTCTTATTTTGCAATCTTTTCCTGCCTTGGAAGTATTTTTTTAGGAATACTGGGCGAAATAAGGGGCCATGAACCCCCACCTCTCCAAATATACTCAACCTTGCCTCCCCGTTTTGTAAAAGGTTGTTGCCACACACCACACATATATTCTCATCAAAACAATGTCCACAAAAATGAGAAAAAATGAACATCGCAAAATCCTGTCATTGAACTCTCATACAGCACCTGTCGAAACAGAAAAGGAATGTAAAATGCACGGCTTATATCATCGCAAAAATGAATGCTACTTGTGTATTTCATTCATTACTGCCATATTTGACAAATAATCCCAGTTAAATCTGTATCTAATGGCAACTCGTGGAGTGCAGGAAACGACCGTAGATTACTAAGGATTAAATATTTTATATACTTGCTCATTATTATTATTATTTTACATATTTACGTGCATATGTCGTTTCGCATACCTAACCATAACGTACATTCATTCTCTCAACGTGAAAGTCTGCAGGAACTGTGCATAGTCCTTGCATTGGAATTCCATGTGCTCGAGTTTCCTCCTGGCGGGAAGTGGCGAAGAGCCGGGAGGAAACCACGGATAATGGATTCAATTCTGCTCCGTGCTGGCGGTGAGTCACCCGCGGGACGCAAACAGGACCTCGTTGTCTTCAATCAACAACGCTGCGCTTTATTGCATCAGCATTGCGAGCTTCTGAGCGATCATTACGACACCAAGTGGCTGCTCACCAAAAAGGGCCGTTTTGTTTTCTTTTTTGCTTCTACTCGGGATAAAACGTTGCAGAGGTGACGACGAATAAGGGCGCAGGGAGAATTCTCATCTTTGTTGAAAATCACATTTGAATAGCCATCCCATCGCGCTGCAATGTAAAGCTTAAGACAACCAAATGGAACGAAATTCTTTAGGGGACACAACCAACCATGTGCCACAGGAAAAAGTTTAGCAATGATCATCCCGTTGTGTATTAAAAATCTTCTATTGTCACGTATTTTCGATATCAGTTCATCCATTAGCACCGATAATGTAACGCCATAACGGTTTTCCTATTTGCAGTCAAGCATCAATAAGCCTAACATGTGTAAACAAATTGAAGGTTTTATGGTTCGAAAAGTGATCATATCCAAGATATGTAGTGATCGGTGATCGTCTTCTGTTTGAAAGGGGGGGCGGGTTTGGAAGAAGACGTACCCCGTTGAGGCAGATTTTGAAGTAACATTTTGTCACATTTCAAGGCACGTCAGGCCTTTCGTGAACGATGCTGTAGCTACGCAGGAATTTGATAAACCACAAAGAGTTCTGTCATCCATGGAATGTTGAAAGCTAAATTATATAAATATATTGGTGACTGACAAAGCTATGTGAAAGCGGTATCGAGTGCTGCAACGAGTAAGGTGGGTTTGTTTTCATCGACAGCTGGAGCATCTTGTGAATGATATGAAACTCAGTAATATTTACCTAATTACTTACCAGAGTAATTATAGAGTGGTGAGTTCGCATATATAAAAATAAAAAGAGGCCGCGACTAAAAAACTAATAGCTACACCACCTGGTGAAAATCGTCACTCCGATACATATAAAAAAAGCAGATACATATACAAGGTAACCAAAAAACTTCTTGCCGTTCTAGACCAGTGATAAACAATGGTCAATACAGTGGACGGTACGTACCTTTAGGGTTCGAAGTAATCTCCATCAGCATCCAACACCTTTTGCCAACGTCCCTGCAGCTGCACAATACCCTGGTGATAAAACTTGTCGGGCTTGGATGCAAAGAAGTCCGTGAGTGCGTTCCGCAGGTCTCCCTCATTTGCGAAGGATCTCCTACGGAGGCGGTCGTCGAGGGAATGAAACCGGTGGTAATCTGGTGGTGCAAGGTCCGGTGAATATGGTGGATTGCACGATGTCTCCCGGGTCCTCTTTGCCACAGGTGGCTTGGCATTGTCGTGCAGGAACAGCACACACTTGCGATTCACCAATGCCGGCTCCTTCTGTTGCATTCACCAATGCCGGCTCCTTCTGTTGCAATGCACGGTGCACCCTTTGCAACTGCTGAGTAGAGGTCCGCAGGGATGGTCTGACCAGCTGGAAGGAGCTCGCAATGCACCACTTGCCGACAATTCCACCATACAGAGAGCATAACCGTTCGTGGGTGCAGAGGTGGTCTTGAGGTGTGAGGAACAGGGTCACGTGGCGACAACCAATGTCTGGTACGCTTGGGAGTGTCATAGAGGACTCGCTGGTCGTCACCAGTGAGCAAGCGATCAAATATGGGTGTGTTCAGGTGCCGAGTGAGAAAGGACAAACAGGCTGTCACTCGTTGTTCCTTGTTGGCTGCCGGCAATGTGTGGGGTACCCACTTGCCTAAATTGTATGACTTCCCTATCCCATGCAGGTGCAGTCCAGGGGCGGCGCCAGAAATTTTCGACCGGGTGGGCAGAAGCTCCTTATTGATAGATTAGGGTGGGCAGTATAAATGTAAGACCATATATAGTATATGTGTATGTAAGACGTATGTATCCACCTCTCTCTTACACTCCCGATTTTCCTCTTACTTATTTTCCCTTTCCTTTTCTTGTTTTTTATCTTTTCTAATCTATTGTCGCATCTTATTCCATTTCTTTTCGCTTTGTCTCTGATGGACACAATTATTTCAAGGAAGTGTTTACCCATGCGCAACCATACATTCTAATCACATTCTTTCATGCATGTTAATACAGTGAAATAAATGTGAATGAGGTTTAAGCTTGTGTTGCAAATACAAGGCACATACTTGATTTTATGTATTCGGCGACAATGATAGAAAGTGCGATGGTAGACAATCGTGAAGTTTCTCGTAATTTAAATGCATGCTCCTGAGCATAGTATTTTCATCGTATGAGTTTTTAACTTAAAGAGTTTTCTTACTCCTTGGGGGCCACTTTTCTTAGCTTACAAGGTTTGTACAACTGACAAATCTATCTGAATGTTTGTAGTAGCGGCGATTGGGTGCCAACATTTGAGGGGCAGGGACAATATACTTTTTCTTGGTAGAAAAGGCTTAGCATAAAGAAGCCATAATGCGGGGGCAAAAGTGGCAAAATGTGGCTGGGGAACTGCGTCCCCCACTTCCCGCTCCTCCTAATCGCCGCCACTACCGCTCCTCCTTTGGCAAAATGTGGCTGGGGAACTGCGTCCCCCACTTCCCGCTCCTCCTAATCGCCGCCACTACCGCTCCTCCTTTGTGCATTGTTTATGAAGTATTCCTAGGCTAATGAAAGGCTATTTTGACAAAATATCACTCATAAGTAATAAACAAGTAAGATTGAAAAAAATTTGTTCAGAATTGAAGAGATTATTAGCTAAGTTGCTATTCGTTTTCTCAACTGTCATGTTACTAATGCGGGAGAAGCAATACACGTATGGTTACACGAACATATTTTTTGAGGTAACAAAATTATTTAGGACACAAGGAATTCATCGATGTTGATCACCGCACCAGTAATAATTCTTCTATTTTTCATAGATGACGTTGTATGGTGTGACCATTTCGAACACACTAGAATGTCAACCTCTACCCTGTGCAGCATACCCTGGAAACTTTGTTCTTTCAGGGCAACGAGTCCCTACCACTTGGAACCACTGTCAAAGTAATAATTTATGAGGGTTTGTATTTTGAGTGTCAGCATGTGTTTGTTTTCGCCCCTTCGTTACTTTCATCTAATCACCATTGAACCTTATCGTCGTCATTATCAAAATTAGCAGAAAAATGACTAAATAAAACAAATCAACACAGCTTACTCTTCCAAAAATGGAGTTTCATTAGTCCATAGCTCTTAGAAAGGTGAGGTGGTAGTTTCAATTGCACAGCGTTTCATTAGTGGATCAAGGCAGCTAATTCCGTGAACAATGACGTTGTGTTCCGAAAGTCTCAAATATTTGTCTCAGGGCAATCATCCTCTTAAAATAGACACATCTTCTGTGGTGATAAAAGAAACTTTTTTTCTTTACTTCTTAAACCCAAAGGTTTATGGCTGCAGCAACACAAGCCTTCAATCTGTCCCTATTCGGGGCAAGATCAATCCAATCTTTCCCATCCTCCCATCCTTGCCGATTTCTTTTAGGTCCATCTCGACGTTGTCCCTCCATTCTTGTCTTGGCCTTCCCCACTGGTCTCATACCATCAGGTTTCCCAACAAGAATCCTGTAAACTATTCTTTCCTCTGCCATTCGTGTCACATGGCCTGCCAATCTAAGTCTTCGTGATTAAATTATTCTAATAATAATTTAAAAAGTCGAAATAAACAATAGTGTTGCCGGAGGAAGTATCGCTAAGATGATGTTTTTATTTTTTTACTTGGAGATTATTTTAACCATACCCAGGCTGGGATTTACTTATATACGTATGTGGAGGCCTGGAGCTGCAGTCCTCAAGTTCAACCTAAATTCTGATCTAATCTTGAGATCTTGCCCTGCATAATTTTGAGCCTCCTAAACCTACTAACTGCTTTTAATCATGGAAGTATTCTTTTGATCACAGTTTTTGTTTCAATAGCTCTAGTATTTACTTTCACTTTCTAATGACAAAATTGGCTTTTTATGGGTTGATAATATGTGAACATTTCTAGCATAGATAATATTCACAAATAAAATATCGAAACATTCATATAGCTATCTCCAAGTATACAGTCATGGACATAAGTATTCATACAAAGACATTGTCTGAATGAAACATGTTATTATACAAAGAAGACCGTAAAGGCAAGTCAAGTCTGTAGCACATATGCTCCATTGGAATGGCAAGAATAGAAACGCAAAGCAATTGTGTGCATACAATTGAAATTGTCATGAGAAATGTGGGTAATCCTTAGATAAACTGCTTTCTGGATGGTCATAAGTATTCATACGCCAGGTTATAAACCCCCAAAAAAGTTCGTGAAACTACAGTTTCCATCATTCAGTGCCAGATGAGTGTTTACTGCACTTGCACCTGTGTACGTTAGTGGTTGGTTTGGTGTTGGCGTGCTGCAGGAAGTCAAATGGGCCGCAAAGGGAAGGAAACCACGATCGAAGACAGGAGAATTATGATATCATTATACCACAATAAGAAATCATATTCTGAAATCGCAGACATAGTTGGGAGAAGTCGTGCGACTGTGCAAAGTGTCATCAAACGATATAAAGACACAAAAGTGCTGATAAATAGGGAAAGGGTTGGGTGTCCTCAGAAACTTACTTCGAGAGAGAAACAAGGACTGTTGAGAATGATCAAGGAAAACCCAAAATTAACATCGTCAGCAGTGTCGGCACATGTCCACGAACACATGGGAAAACAAGTGTCCTCAAGAAGTATTAGAAGGCTTTTCAACCGAGCAGGGTACAGAGCTAGGGTACCTAGAAGGAAGCCATACATCAGTAAGAAGAACAAGAAGGCCAGATTAACATTTGCAAAGGAGTATGTGAGTAAAAGTTTGGACTTCTGGGATAAAGTGTTGTTTACGGACGAGAGTAAATTTAATATTATCCATAGTGATGGTAGAATTTTGGTGTGGAGAAAGCCCAATACTGAGCTTGAGCCTCGAAATCTCTTGGCTACAGTTAAACATGGAGGTGGTGGCGTTATGGTCTGGGGCTGTATGTCAGCCTCAGGTGTTGGAGAACTCGTCTTTATTGAGGGAACTATAGATAGATTTGTCTATTTGGATATTCTGAAGAGTAATTTGCAGCAGAGTATCGATCATTTGGGTCTTGGGAATGATTTTTACTTCAATCAGGACAACGACCCTAAACATACATCTGAGATTGTCCGCCTTTGGTTGTTATATAATACTCCCCACACACTCAAAACTCCACTTCGGTCCCCGACCTTAACCCCATTGAACATCTTTGGAGCCATTTGGAAACTAGACTCCGAAAACATGACATAACAAGCAAGAATAGACTGAAAGAGGTCATTTTGCATGAGTGGCACAATGTTACATCTGAAATAACCACGCCTCTTGTTCATTCTATGCAAAAGAGAGTGACAGCTGTTCTCCATAACAGAGGAATGCATACTAAATTATGACATGGTATTTGTTTCTTTCTTTTCTTCAAAGTGAACTTTTATGTTGGTGTATGAATACTTTTGTCCAGCCAAAGAAGCGGGTATTGAGAATGTTTTGTATTTTATTTTTCTACAAGCGGCATCTGATATTTATTTTTGTTGTCAATATATCGTTTCGTGCATACATGGTAAAGCATTAACAGTTTTCACTTCCTTATTGTTTTCCTACCTGCTGAAATTCGTCCTTTCTTCCTTTCAGTTCCACTGTATGATTTACTTTTGTCCATCACTGTATGTACTTATTGAATTTGAGCCCACCCCTGTCGCCGTCCCTGGTGCAGTCTTGACTGTTTCAGCGGAAACATGGAACCTCTCTGCAAGTTCATCACACGTTAGACCACTGTCCTCCTCGATGACTGCTATCAGGGCTTTGTCATCCAAAACATGTGGTCGTCCACTGCGAGGTTCATCCGAAAGGCTCACATCTCCCGAACGGAATTTCTGGAACCAATGCCTGGCAGTGCGTTCGTTCACGGCATTCTCCCCAAATGCCTGGAAAATGCGGCGACTTGATGCGGTAGCTGACAGGCCCACTTTAAAGTCATACAACAAACACACGCGAGCTAGCTGCTTCGATACCTCCATTTCTCTGCGACACTGGACGAGCCATGGTACGAGCTATGACTGCTGTGTGTGCGTAACGTGGCTGTATTACTGGCAGTCGATGGTCAGACTAACTCCCGATCGCTTGGCAGGCACGTGCGTCATTTCGTTTACTCTCGTGTGAGCGCATAATTAAGGGGACGTCAAAAACGGCAAGAATTTTTTTTGGTTACCTTGTAACACACACTTGGTAATTTCCAAGGAATTACAGACAAGAGTAAGATTGATACAGTAGTATTTCTGAAATAACATGATAACGTAGTATAAATGATACACATCTTTTTTTAATACATAGGGATACCAGTTACAACTAACAAGTTACTGAGTTACTTGCTTTGCGACACCTAAATTGCTATGTAAGCGTCTTAAATTATTGGCGATTTATGACTCTTAAGGGGTTCGGAATTGAGTTTCTGCTGTTATATAGAAGCCCATCTTTGATACAATAATTCTTGCAAACAAAGCTGAAGAGAAGAGAAAGTAATTGTAGTAAATTTGTCTCCTGGCGGTGGTCCGTCGGTAGGCTCCAGCCAGGTGCCACGAATTTCAAGGTTTATCGTATGTTTCATATCTCGTTTGGTAGGCCTGAATTCCAAAGCGATATACACACCTCCGAAGAGGATGGGATTTCCCAGAAGCGGGAAGATAATCTTTTTATAGTAGGAGAATTCCTTCCTATTGCTGACAGTTGTGTGCTGTGAAGGGTCTCTTGTTTCTATAGTTTATTCCTCTGTGGTGTTCCTCAGTGAATAATTCCCCCCCCCCCCCTTGTAATCAACATCCGATAGTTTTTTCTTTTGCTATAATATCGGATTAAGCTGAAAAGGGACGTTCTGCAATATTTTAGTGTTTTTACAAAATAAATTCAACGATACTGATAGAATGAACGAAACTGAAGAAGGCGAGAGAAAGCAATTGTGCATATGAATGGAAAACAATCCAATTGTTTCCATGTGATTTCATTTATCTCAGTTCCTGATAATTTAAAAATTAGAGTAAAAATATTTCCGTTTAGAATTCTCTTGATTATTCAGCATTTCTGGATATTTTGAAGAAAGTAATATATTTTGGTAAGTGCTATTCGTTTAAGATTTACATGAGAACCCATTTTCTTGAAATAACAGATACGACAGATCTCACCATTATTATTGATACAACAGTGAATTTTTCAACACTCAAGTGGCAAACTAAGGAATCAGGAACACCCTAGCCATCATTCTTGCATGTTTATGTAATCCTCTTGGAGAGAACTGAAGGGGTAAGTTTAAAATGCCATTTTCACCTTAATTGATAACTCACAATTATAGGTTACTATAATGTTTATCATTTTCTGGTTCTAAACACTTGAAGTTATACAAAAATATATATTTTTTATCTCTTTACGTGCTCTTTATGCAAAACAGACCGCCCTTCTTAGGATATATTCTACTTGAGTGATATCTCCCTCTCACTTTCTTTCTTTCTATACAGTTTCTAGAATCCCCCACTCCAATGGACATTCCTTAAGAACAACAATGATAATAAATACAAATGTTCAAGTCGCAGTAGCTCAGGTAAACCTCCGTGGCGAAGTGGTTAGCACAACGCACTATATGTCAGGGGTCCCGGATTGTAGTTCGTTTCGGACATGGATGTTTGTGTTTGTTCCAATGAGAATGCAGAAAACAGAAAATTCGTACGTGAAAATTGAGAAGATGTGGAAAAAAAATCCTTACGGTGGGGGAGAACAGATTTTTTCCAACCTGTTGAAGCGGATCCAGTGGCCACCCAGCGTCATATAAAGTGGATATCTGCATTAAATTCTGGAGGGGGCGTAAAGGATGCCAGGGAAGTGATGATCACATCACCCCCACATTTGGCCAAGATCAAAAAAGTGTTGGGCTCCAACTCACACCCCTTATACGACTTCATGGCGTCACGCAAAGCACAGGAGAGTACTCTATTTGTAATAAATATAACTATACGAAGGCTTATATAATGTCCAGTAAACCAAGTAAAATACATGGTAGTCTTCAGTGGCGAAGCGTAGAGTTCCTAGCAGGGTAGGCACAGAAGTGCGATAATTTCCATTAGTTGCTTAAATCTGTAAAAAGAAAGGGAGGGGGGGGGGCTATGTCATGGAGAGTGGTTCAATGTCTCTCCAGACCGCTTCTTTACTTGGCAGTGGCATGACGTTTTCAAAAGTGTTGTTACCGGCCATCAGCACGATAATTGTGTCTTAGACGTTCTCCCCCACCCACCAGATGTCATCGATCTAGATTTTTGTTCACTTCTGCTTTCTTTATTTGTTTGTATTTTTTCAACCCCTGATTTATGCACACACCTCCAGAAAGAACTACCAATCATGAGACATCGCGAAAATCCAACGAATAGTGCTCGAGCCCTGTTGTCAATTCTTCATCACTTTTTTCTAAATTTATTTATTTATTTTGCAATTGAGGTGAAAAGGGCTAGAAGAACCCCATAATTTTCGGGTTAGTCTGACGTTTGTGCCGTGAGCAGACGACAGAATTCCGCACTTTCAGCGACTGTCAGTTTGGTATGTTCTATTGCTGCCAACTTAGTTTTTGTAGCAAGACTTCCTCGCATCGAGGAAAACACCATTGTTATCTGTTGTCTAACTAAAGGAATGGTTGTAGTTAATTCCAGTCTTGGCTTTCTAGATAAATGAATTTCTGACACCTGTATGTGCAAGTAAACATAATTTAAATTTTGAATATTTTCGTCTCATTTGTTCTGATCTATGCTAATCGTGACGATGAGAATGTATGGAGAATGAATTAAAGATGACCAGGAAACATTGACATGACCACAATTAGGTCACCTGGCTTCGTAACGTGTTAGGATGACGACTACGGGGCTTTCAAGAAAAAAACATAAGTAAAGGTGACCTCTCTCATTCAGTGTGTATACTTCGCATCCTAGTTTGTTCTACCCCTTGTGTTAGTAGACACCCTTACGTGATAACAGAACATAGGATCCTTGTTTGGGACCCGGCAACACTACAGGTTACTATGTAACATATAAACAGGTTATAATAAATGTAGTTGCTTGAGAGAATAGAATCCCAATTTTAGGCGCAATTTAGTTCTTTTCTGCCAATCCAATGTGACAACACTGGCATGTTCCGCCAGACCTGAAACAGACTTGGCCCGCGCAATAACCCCATAACCCTCTTTGTCCTAAACCCAAAAAAAGTCTTCCCTTGCATTGTACTTTATTTGGCCGCCCTCTTCTCTTGTTATCCCTTCAGGGTAAACGAAACTGCCTACCTCTTCGCTTGTGTCGACTGCATAAAAAAAATATCTGCTTGTAATATTTATTCAACGACAGTGTTAACGCATTAAATAACGTTTCAACAACTTTGAATTTTTAAAAATATTTTGCTGTCACTTGCCACTGCTACTTGCAAAGGAAAATATACTTGAAAACATTTTAGAAATGATTGTTATAAGAAGGAAACATGAAAGACCAAAAGTGGGTCCTACCTTACCGTTGATTACATCTTCACTCAATTAAGAACTCGATTGTTCTTGTTGTTCTTGCATTTCAGTCCAGCACTTCTTGCATAAATCTGATCGCTGCACACGACACCAATCAAAAACAAAGCTCTACCGCCACGAAACTCGCGCTCCGAGCCAAGCGCCAAGCTCCCTTCTAGCGTCGTGAGCAGGAGGCAAGTTTTCCCAGAGGGTGAACGAGAGGGGAATCCCCGTTTACGATAAAAATAAATTATTCTATTCCCAGTGAAAGTAAAACTACTTTGTAAATATAAAGCGTAACTATCATTTTAATTTACGTAATTTGGTATGAAGACTTACTTTACAAATATAAGTTCTTTGGACTTTCTGTTTATGCTACGGTGTTGGCTGAATCGACAAGACCATCAGCACTCTGACCAGAAAACGAAGTCAGAACTACAGTACTCCGTAATTTTCAATTTCACTTACACTTGTCGATGAAAGGAAGGAAAACCTAAGTTTCGTACAAAATATGGAGAATGTACAATGAAATAGAAGTCTCTCTGCACGAACCCAGGCTAATGTTTATAAAATGCCGGTACACCACAAATTTCCAACCCTGGCGGAAATGCAGTGTTGCTGATATGCTGTTCGTCCTAGTGGGTAACACCGGGAGGCCGGCCTCAGGAGCGCGTTATAAGCATACGTACAGTACTCGTAAGATTAGGCTTCCCACATATACCACCGTAGGATGGAATGTGAAGAGAAGAGGCCCCAGCAAATGTGCCTCACTCCGTGGAAAGTTCGTATACTGACTGGACAGGGTTAGAATCTTTTTGTAATTATCATAAATGAAAATTCCAAACTTTTGCATTGCATTGCATGTGTTTTGACGAAATAAGTAAATACACATTTAAAAGAGTAATGGCGTGGGTAGGCCCGGCCTCCTAGCCTCATAGGACGCTTCGCCACTGGTAGTCTTCACAAAATATGTTTTTACAATTAATGATCGATTTGTGTAATTTGGTTGCAAGAAAATTTTCAGCAGAAATTAACTTACAGTTACTTTTGAAGTACAGGTAGCTGAAACTGGGTTACTTTTAAAAACTAGTAACTGTAACTAGCTACCTTTTTAAAAGTAAGTTTCCGAACGCTGACCAGATATGTGTAAGGGAAATGTAGGGACACGCTGTCCCAAAATGTAGGACACAAAACATTCTCAATAAATAATACATATTTCTATAGAACACGTTAGAAAGTAGTTGTAAAATGACACTTATCAGTTTTTTTTTAAAAAATGCAAAATTTCAAAACTGCAATCATACTAATCAATGCACCTCTTATACTACATGATTGAAGTGGTACTTCTCAGAGAAGACAGTTTTTATCAAAATTTCAGGTTTAGTCAAACTATATTTATTTTAGTGGACAGTCAAACTCTTTGAAATTATAGGGACCAGTACCAAACAAACATTTTACAGACTTTATGGAAAAAATAATTTCTCTCGTGAGTCTCTTGTTTTGATTGTAATGAAAGAACTCTCTGAACATTTGAATTATGACCTGTAATGGCAAACAAATATTCAGCAGTTACCGTAATTTAAAATGGTTCGAGAAGTTTCATCTAGGGTAGTTTTTACATCAATAACAGGGTATCTACCAGAATAACACTTCCAGAATTCTTGACTTTTCTAGACCTTTTTTCCCGTTTTTCTTAACTTTTTATTTATTCGACCCCTACTTAGGTAAAGTTGGAAATTAGTAATTAAGAAAATAAATATTTATTTAATGAAAACCCCTACCAAAAGGCCAGTTAAGATAATAACTGAAGCTGAATTTAAGAAGAGAATTAGATCCTCTTTCTTGTATTAATGCATCCTGAACCGGGGGTGGCAGACAAGCGAGGCTTTGGCATTTGGATTCGCATTTGGAGCCCCCCCCCCCCCTCGGTGGGACAAATAAAAAATTGACATTGAGATGATGCCAAAGTGGGAGGGACACAATACTTAGCAACCTTCCCCCTTGTAATATGAATCAACTTTAACCATTTCTGTCCATTTGTTGTTATCGAATTAGGCTTTATATCAGTTTAATAGTTTGTCGAAACTAATCAGGGTGGTCTGAATCTCTGATAAATAATTACATATAATACACATACATTTTAAAAAAAATACTGTTGGGGAAATTTGTTTAAAGAATAGTAAACACTCCTTCTTTGGACTTAGAGGTGGATGCACCTTCAGCCAAAAAGTCATTCTGTGGCTATGTCAGACCAAGATTGAACGTAAAAGCCATTCACATTATGCTTCTAATACTAATAGCAAGTTATATACGCAAACAAACTTATCATTTCAGTTAAGGGGGTTGAACTGGACATCTAGATTGTCGATGGTGACCTAACATCAAAAGGTCAATTGCAATCTGCTACAAAGAAATAGCAACGGGACTCAAGTCTTGAGAGGTAGAAAATTAAGCAGAGACTGGATTTTATTCACTGAAAATTTGTCACTCAATGAATGCCGATTGGAGCACAACTACTGTACTACACTACACTACACTACTATTACACTACACTACTATTACAAAAACCACGTAGCTATAAAAGCATGAGATGAGAGAAGTTTCCTATCGATTGGCATGAGCAAGTAACTTGATTCTGAATTTCGGAGGAGACCCATAATGTCAAGGTGGCCGGACCCCTCTGGCTGAGACAACACACCACTGCTTATTATCGCAGACATTGTCATATGATATTTTACTGGGAACCAACTTCGCTTCGTAAATCCATTTTTTTTTTAAATAAGCGACACTAACTGCTGAATTTCTGTATGTAAAATTTCAGGATCACAGAGAGATAACATAGCGGGACACGTATAAGTGGCTGCTACACCACTGATTGTCCCTATATGTTTGTGATTATCCCTTCATCCATCCTATCGTAAAACCATTCGTCCTCATCTTCCAGATTAGCCAAAGGGACAGAAAAAAGTGAAGTAAAATAAACCAATCAAGTCATTATGATAGCAAGAATTCTTGACCACAAGAATAATTTGTTGCCTTTTTATTGACTTTCTTGACCTACTTGTTGATTTCTTTACTTTTTCCTAACTTCCATGACTTTTCTTGACTGGCAGACACCCTCAATAACTTTGTTCTCTATACAAATGTAGGACCTGTCCAGAAAAACTAGAGGTCTGATAACCCTATTAATACACCTAGTAAAACAACAGGATTAGGGTTTACTTTTGACATCAATTGATACTGAGAAATTCTCAAAAAATTCGTAACCTTTACGGTAAAAGATGTAGTGTGAGTAAAACAGGCAAGTAGAATTTTATAGGTACATAATTCCTTGCTAATAATAATAATAAGCTAATAATAATAATAATATGAATTTCATATGTCACCGTGACAATCTTTTCTCAACCTTTTCCCCTATTGCTCAGGTTTGTCCATTCTACACCCCCCCTCCCCCTCCCATGCACCCCTTGTTTCTGCAATCCCTACTTGCAATATTTTGTCCGAATGATGCTACCAGTATTAATGAGAAGAGGGACATAGCATACTCTGTTTGCCAGCATACTCTGTTTGCCACTAATGATGCTATTTTGTAAGAAAGCTGAAAGGTATATGAAATCGCCGAAATTCTCATCTATTTTTTCTTCTTTCAGCCTCAGAACTCAACCTGGAAGGGGCCTAGACCGCCATATTGTGAGAAGGGAACTGTCCAGAGCACTCAATGTCTGGGCCGAGAATTCAAAGCTCAACTTCAATGAAGTCGATAGTGATAGAGCCGACATCTTGGTTTATTTCTACAGGTTAGCATGTCTTGTCTTTATACCTCCAAAAGAACTTGTTTTTTCTGTGATACAAAGACATTGAGTCAGGTGATAATGCACTCCTAGTTTATCTTTTGGGATCAAGAAATATAAAATGCGTGAAAACTAAGACAATGGTTAAATTGTGTTGTGAGGTTTCTGGGTTTTTATGAAGAATAAAATTTATTCTTTCCTACTTAGAATAGATGAGTTATGTGTTGAAGTACACATTTCTTTATATATGAATTAAATTCACTGATTAAACTTTTCCCTGAAAAATGTGTCCAAAGGAAAAGGATCAGCAAGCATGGTAATGTAAAATTTGCATTCCTTGTAATTTCTCGTAAGGAAATGCAATGCGATAGGAAACTTGTTTTTGGTATGTTGTTCTTGTCTTTTAAATAGTAGTCTCCCCCCTCCCCCTTCTCCCCTACAAATCTGATGCTGTGTAGAGCCTGAATGTCATGGAGTTTATTTGGTGTCATATGAGAATGTTATTAAATATTGCAAAATCAATAGAAAATTATTTCACAGAGGGGGGGTTTCCAACCCTCTTTATTTTTGGCCTTTACGAAAAATGTATTGCATTTTTTTTTGTGTAAATGTATTCGTGTAGATGCAAATTGATGATATGCGCTCTCTTTTCTAGGCGTTTCCATGGAGATGGCTACCCTTTTGATGGACCTGGTCAGATCCTCGCCCATGCATTCTTCCCTGGCTCTGGTCGAGGTGGAGATGCACACTTTGATGAAGATGAAATATGGCTGACGCATGAGCATGATGATGAAGGTAATAAAGATTTTTTAATTTTGAATCTTTTGGATAATGGCCTGTCACATGTGAGTGTTTTGAAAGTTTACAAAGTTCACAATATCAACTCTTCACAAACCCCTATATCTCTTCTGTTTTCACAAAGAAATGAGGAAATTTGATGTATTATATTAAGAGCAGTCAGTAGGGCATTTTACTTTCTGTGGGTCGGGTAGGAATTTTTCCAGTTTCAATTCTTTTTTATACTACAGTAATTTTTTTTGGTACAATCTAGAATTTTTTAGAGTATCTGAAAACTTTGAAAAGCATGTGGGTAATTGGGAGGTAGTTTTCTCCCCTCCTTAAACCCCCCGTTGAAAGTGCATGTATTAAGATTTTTAAAATGCCTCATACCGGAGTATATTTACTTGTTTTAAGGCTAAAAAATTAGTGTTGCATTTAGTTAAGGCAGGACAAACATAGGTTTTCACTTTTTAAAGTCAGAAAAGTGCAGTAGTCGAAACAATATTTTTTTACTCTAGAGAATTGAAGCAAAATGCTGAAAAAAATACAATTAGTACCCAATGAATGAAGCTAACATTTTATGTACTAGTTATTGTTTTATGACAACACAGACAGGAAATTAATAAAAATAAAATAAATACCACCACCCAGACACCACCCACCCAATTCTCCTCACTTACCCTATATTTTTTTATATATATAATTTGGCATTGCTTTTCTGTCACTTTTTCAACCAATTGCAATGAGGAGGATAAATAATGATGAAATGAAATTGAATGAGATGCACTTGCAAAGGACAACCGTGTACTTGCAACGTTCCCATGCCCAGGCCAAGATGGGACATGTTGCAAGCGAAGTATCCCCCCCCCCCAGAAAAAAAACTACTTGAATTTGAAGTTAATCACTGTCACTGTGATCTTGAAGTTAATCACTGTCACTGTGATCACACACTCAAGGACAATTTCCGTATCTCTTGGAGATGGTGTTGGTCAGGTTATGGCTCTAAACTGTAACGGCCCTCTGGAGTTCAGGGGTATTTAAGGAGAACTCAAAACTTCAAAAATTAACAGCCTCAAAGTTCGTTACCTTAGAAAGAATGCTGGACGGTTGTCTTTCTCGCAGCCTCCTTGTCCACTTGAGGGGGGGGGGTGTTGAGGGTGGAAAAATAAAGAGCAGAGGAACTTATGCTGGGACATGCTTTGTGAGGTACGTCTGTCAGACCACTCTGAATTTTTTCACCCCCTTCTCAACATAAATTACCAATTTAAGTTTCTGATATTGAAGAATAATAAGTACATTATGGTTATTAGTGACTGATTTGACAGCAATTAGTGCCAGAACGTAAGTTATGTACCTACTATATTCTTTAGTTTATTCATCTACAAAAATTATTATGAATGTGAACATATGTGTGAACATATACATTTCACTTGTACTGTCAAAAAAAGTACACAAATATACACAAAAAATAACCTTTTACGATATATTTAGCAACTAGTAAGTGCAATGTAAATACAGAAAGCAAAAAGTGTCCAAAAATATTTTAAGTTTTTCATTTTCAAATAGAAGACTGCTCGTCACTCGCCATAACGCTCCTTGTGAGGTACGTCAGGCAGACCACACTTGCCAATAAACAAGTTTCACTCCCCACACGTGATAAGCTGGCGACAAACTGATGCTGTGAGAAGGGCCAAGGATACCTTATTATGTGTATAAATGAATAATAACAACTGAAAAATCATGAACCTGTAGGAGTCGAAACGTGAAAACATTGAAATGTGTAAACATAATCAGCCTGTTGCCCATCTTGGGTTTTAATAATACTTGTAATAATATCATAAATTTGCAACACATTAGATGCATTCTTAGCCTGGCTTGCAACTAGACGTCGATAAGAATTAAAAATTTGAATTTTATTTTGAATTGTAATTGTAATTGTAATAATCAGTTTTGCTTTAATTGTCCATCTTTTGCTCACAAGGCCTCCCTGATAGCACAGTGGGAGCGCACTGGGAGCGTCGTTGACTTGTAATGAAGGAGTTCCGGGTTCGATACCTGGTGGAGGCACATAGTGGTTCAGATCCCACTTTAGGTCCAGGTGCATAGAGTGGACCTAAAACACCCGACACCTGTTGCTCATGTGCTGCTGCTTAAAAGTACATTTAACTATTATTGCATACAGAGAGAGGGTTTCATTGTTTTCAAAGACTTGACATAACTGGTTAGGAATATTTTGTGTAAAACAATTTTAAGTCTTGTGCTTTATGCAAGTCACAAATCTCAAGTTACATTTCTTGTGAACTGTGGTTCACACTTGCTGCCTGGTCTGTCTTATCTTCAACCACTGGCAGTGAACAAGGTCATAAACCAAGGTATGGCTGAAGTCTTCTAAGCATCACCAGTTTGGCGGACACTGTATCTGGTTTGGAGCCACCACCTGTTTTTCCGAGAACTGCTATTGTCACTTTTGCCTGCACACTGGGACGTTTTACTCCAATGGTCTTTATATTGTATAAAAATATCACAACACAATAACACAACTTAGCAAAGATAATGCAACTGCAACCTCCAACCTTGTGTTCAGTAATCTGTAAAGAAAGGTGGAGTTGACAGGATAGGGTGGGTTCTCTCTTGGTTGGATGTGCTTTCGGGGAAGGATTTACTGGACTTCACATGTACTAGATATATGGTTTTTAAAGGGGGGAAAATAATATTCCAGAACTTTCTTTGAAGCAAAGTGAGGTTGCTTTGAAAGATGAAAGCCAACCACAGGCAGTGAACATTGTTGTACATCATAAACCAAGTGCAGATGAAAGCTACCAGTTCCATCATGCTGATATCAAGAGGAAGTTGGAAGGGAGCCAGAAGCTGCAGTTGTTGACTGGGCGATAAGTGTTGTATCTGTTGAATCATTAGCTGCTACCAGATACCCAGGTCATGCTGGTTGACAGCATGCAGGAAGGCACTTCCTGGAAGAAGTGATAAGGCAATCTTGGGAATGTGCTGCCCTCTGCATGTGACTCTAGAAATAGAGGGAGTGTATTGTGTTCATAGAGATAGTGGCTCTATGTTTTTCCAGGAACATCCAAACGAGCAAAGAATGGCAGGATGTATGTTGTGGAGATATAGATTTGCAAATGTTGTTTGCAGAAGAATAATTATAGGCTATGCTGGTTGGAAAATTTTGAAGCTCTATATGCAGAGCCACAAAAGCATGAAAATGAGAAGTTAAAGCAATAAGAAATGCATTACCATTACTTTGAAAGTAACATGTGTGAAATGTATTACTTTACCATGCACTGTAGAAAACAAGTAAGCAATTTCAATTGGAGCTTGTACAACGGGGGAAAAAGGTGTGTAGTTAGGGCCCAAACTTTCCAGGTACCCACTTTATATGTATATGATGCTGGAGGGTGGAAAAACAGCCATGTTCTCTGCTGGTGGAGTCTCTCACACGTGGTAGTCAGACACCCTAATGACTGAGCTACTGTGTCTGGATGTGTAAGATATCAAGGTACTTTCGTATTATACACACTACCTCCAATTAGTACGCTATATATACACCTAACCTTCATATCTAATTAGTATGCCATAAGAACCTAACTATTAATTAATTAGTATGCTATAAGAACCTAACTAATTAGATCTGAAGGTTGGGTTAGGTTAGGTACATATAGCATACTAATTGGAAGAGTACCAATATCGAAATTAGCCCTGACCTAATAGATTGACCAGTAATATATTTTTAACAAGATAATTCAAATAATGTAACATAAAATGACTCATTTTGCTTGATGATGACCCTTCAGTAGTCACATGTAACTTGTAATTTCAATTTAAGGGAAGAAAGGGAAAAGCTAGGTGAAGGTGATACAGAGGCTGGTCAAAGGTTTGATCTTTTCTTGGCCAAATATTGGGAAATTACATTGCCAAATATTGGGAAACTAGATTGGCAACATGTGGTCTGGCCATTCAGATAGGTACACTCACTGGCCATGTTATGTCAGAGGAAAGATGAACCACACTCTTCAAAACAGTCCCACAATATCGCCATTAGCAGAACTTCATGCTGGCAAACCCCTTTGTAGATGTCACCATGCCTCTAAGAAAGGCACGTGTCATTTGCAAATTCTCTCGAAAAATGGTGATGACCAAATATTCCCTATATATTTACAAAGTAATTGAATATGTACTAAAACACCGTAAATTAGATAAGAATTCGAGGGTCCATCAGCACAGACAAATCACCTCATGTTGCAGGAATAAAATACCATAACAAACTTCCCACATACATCAAAGAAATTACAGAAACTTACAAGAAACTGAAATCAATTAAACAGTATTTAACAGATATACCCCTATATAATCTCAATGAATTTCAATAGTTAAACTGGATTAGTAAATTGAAGCATTTAAGTTCTTTTGATATTGTATGTCTCCTATATTTGGAGCATCTCTTTTACAAGTTTAGTATGTGACACTTATAACTGTTTATGTTTAACCCATATGATTTATTTGTATTTTTGTGCTTGCATTTTGTTCTTTTTATTGTAATCTTACTCCTTTTGTAATATTTAGTATTGTATGACGTTTTCCACACCCATGGATATGGGTCTACGGAAATAAATAATTTATTATTATTATTATTATTATAATCATCCAGTGATCTTCAGGAAAAATGACATCCAAGGCAGGGACCTTCTTCAAATTTTCAGTGGTGGTGCACATCCAGACTAGTTGCGATTATATCTGTACCCTCTCCCTATAGTTGATGAAGTCATTATCGTTCATTGGCTGGTCCTGGTACTAACAGAATCTCGAAAAAATAATAATTATTGTTTTACATTTCTTGCTTTCTAGTTCTATGCAAAGTTTTATCGAAATTTTACAAGAGATATAGGCAATCACAGCAATACTGCTCTGCAACGCCAAGGGTTTGGTACTGTCCATTCATCCATCCATTTCATCACTCACCCCCCAATCTTTGCAAATTAGCCAAGAGGCACAAAACGTGAGGCTGGACCTTTAGTTGGCGCCAGGCAGTTGTTTTCAAATTTTTATCCCTTTTTGTAAAGTGTTTTGATATTACTAATCTGAAAAATTTACACGTCATTAGAATCCTTCTGGAACATTCAAATTAATTTTTATGTGATTTTTAGGTGTTCTGCCATATTAATGGGTATAAGATATAAAGGAACTACTGGTGTAAGAAAATAGTGAATCTCTACTAGATATTGGTATCGATTAAAAATATACTGATGCAACTTCCATATATATCCCAATCCACCTAATTGGTTGCATTTTAACTATGAGGAAGACAAGATGTATAATTTTTTCTTAATGGAACACTTGCTTAATTTATTACTGATCCAAAGGTTCTTTTTTACTGATGCAAAGTTTATTTCCAATTCCAGGCACAAGCTTGTTCGCAGTTGCAGCCCACGAGTTTGGCCATTCGCTGGGTCTGTCACACTCGTCCGTAGCAGGAGCTCTGATGTATCCCTGGTACCAGGGTGTCAAGAAGGATTTCAAGCTGCCAAATGATGATAGATATGGTATTCAGCAGTTGTATGGTAAGCATGGAAGCAAGGAATTGTAGGCATGATTTGTCAGATTTTGGAGTGTCATAGATGTTTTTTTAAATGAGGTAAATTTTGTAAACTATGTTTTGTGAATACAGTGAATACAGTGGAGGAAGCTGAAAAAACTTAGGGACAGTCACTATTGAATGTATAATGTCTGAAATGTGGTTTCACTGTATTAGGGATCGGAGAAATTAATTAGTACTCTTTCAGTATGGCTGATATAGTCATATCGGTGTATCGATTTACAATTTCACACAACATTGTGCCATTTTTTACTATTTTTTATCTATATAAACACATAATTTATATTCTGTACTTTTTTTTTTTAAAAAAAGAAATGTCTAAATGCAATATTCTACCATTTTTAAATATTT
This sequence comes from Lepisma saccharinum, assembly GCF_977018435.1. NCBI lineage: Eukaryota > Metazoa > Arthropoda > Insecta > Zygentoma > Lepismatidae > Lepisma > Lepisma saccharinum. The sequence continues at coordinate 94,206,822 of NC_139235.1, forward strand.
GTCATCGATATAAACATATAATTTCCATTCTGTACTTTTTACATTTATGAAGGAGGTCAATGAACCAATTGGAAATTTATATCAGATTGGTAGAATATAGTCTGTATTGGTAAATTTTATATTATTGGTATTTCATATCTACCCTTCCCTAGTGAATATACAAGTAGTTTACACATCCAAGGAACTTGTCATTTTGAAATAACATGCAGAGTTATTCAGTTAATTTACCAGCTCTGATAACGTCTAAAGGTTAAAAGAAAAGTGCTTACGTCATCTTCCTGTACAACGTGGCTTATCAAGGATACAAGATCAGTGCCCATTAACTACATTTATTGTGAATCGCTATAAAATGCTCACAAATGCTCTAAACTGTATTCCAAACTAATATAATGTTTCTTTTAACTTTCAGGAGCGAAAGAAGATAAGGAATATGGTCCAATTGTCCCTTACGTCCCAACCACCCAGCCACCTCGAAGACCGGAGAGGCCTCCTAAAAAGACTGAGCGGCCAGACAAGCCAACGCCTCCGACCTACTACCCTCCCAAGGATAAACCAGAAAAGCCTGATACCTGTGATACTAGCTACGATGCCATATCTGTAATTAGGAGAGAAATATTTATTTTTAAGGGGAAGGTAAGCATTTCACATGTAGCTTTTCTATTTTGTAATTGTTCTACTTTTTTTCCCCCCTGAAGCCTAATCTCCTTTCTCTCCATGGCAGGACAACCCTTTAAGAACTAGGGCCTGGCAAGAAGGGTTTGGGGGCCCTCCCCCATGGCGCAGTGGTTGCATCATTGCCTTGTAATCAAGGGGCCCCGGGTTCGATTCCCGGTGGAGGCACAAGTGGTTCGGATCCCACTTTAAACTGTAGGTCCAGTCCCGATTAGCCTTACTGTGCATAAAGTGGACTTAAACCAACTGAAACCAAACCAAGAAGGGTTTGGTCCAGAACATTGTCCCATCACCATTGATTTTGGCTTTTGACCCAGGAACCTGCTATTTCTTCACTTACGCAATTGTACTGTTATGATTATTATTTATCTTAATAGGATTCAGTGGCGAAGCGTAGAGTTCCTAGCAGGGTAGGCACAGAAGTGCGATAATTTCCATTAGTTGCTTAAATCTGTAAAAAGAAAGGGAGGGGGGGGGGCTATGTCATGGAGAGTGGTTCAATGTCTCTCCAGACCGCTTCTTTACTTGGCAGTGGCATGACGTTTTCAAAAGTGTTGTTACCGGCCATCAGCACGATAATTGTGTCTTAGACGTTCTCCCCCACCCACCAGATGTCATCGATCTAGATTTTTGTTCACTTCTGCTTTCTTTATTTGTTTGTATTTTTTCAACCCCTGATTTATGCACACACCTCCAGAAAGAACTACCAATCATGAGACATCGCGAAAATCCAACGAATAGTGCTCGAGCCCTGTTGTCAATTCTTCATCACTTTTTTCTAAATTTATTTATTTATTTTGCAATTGAGGTGAAAAGGGCTAGAAGAACCCCATAATTTTCGGGTTAGTCTGACGTTTGTGCCGTGAGCAGACGACAGAATTCCGCACTTTCAGCGACTGTCAGTTTGGTATGTTCTATTGCTGCCAACTTAGTTTTTGTAGCAAGACTTCCTCGCATCGAGGAAAACACCATTGTTATCTGTTGTCTAACTAAAGGAATGGTTGTAGTTAATTCCAGTCTTGGCTTTCTAGATAAATGAATTTCTGACACCTGTATGTGCAAGTAAACATAATTTAAATTTTGAATATTTTCGTCTCATTTGTTCTGATCTATGCTAATCGTGACGATGAGAATGTATGGAGAATGAATTAAAGATGACCAGGAAACATTGACATGACCACAATTAGATCACCTGGCTTCGTAACGTGTTAGGATGACGACTACGGGGCTTTCAAGAAAAAAACATAAGTAAAGGTGACCTCTCTCATTCAGTGTGTATACTTCGCATCCTAGTTTGTTCTACCCCTTGTGTTAGTAGACACCCTTACGTGATAACAGAACATAGGATCCTTGTTTGGGACCCGGCAACACGACAAGTTACTATGTAACATATAAACAGGTTATAATAAATGTAGTTGCTTGAGAGAATAGAATCCCGATTTTAGGCGCAATTTAGTTCTTTTCTGCCAATCCAATGTGACAACACTGGCATGTTCCGCCAGACCTGAAACAGACATGGCCCGCGCAATAACCCCATAACCCTCTTTGTCCTAAACCCAAAAAAAGTCTTCCCTTGCATTGTACTTTATTTGGCCGCCCTCTTCACTTGTTATCCCTTCAGGGTAAACGAAACTGCCTACCTCTTCGCTTGTGTCGGCTGCATAAAAAAAATATCTGCTTGTAATATTTATTCAACGACAGTGTTAACGCATTAAATAACGTTTCAACAACTTTGAATTTTTAAAAATATTTTGCTGTCACTTGCCACTGCTACTTGCAAAGGAAAATATACTTGAAAACATTTTAGAAATGATTGTTATAAGAAGGAAACATGAAAGACCAAAAGTGGGTCCTACCTTACCGATGATTACTTCTTCACTCAATTAAGAACTCGATTGTTCTTGTTCTTGCATTTCAGTCCAGCACTTCTTGCATAAATCTGATCGCTGCACACGACACCAATCAAAAACAAAGCTCTACCGCCACGAACCTCGCGCTCCGAGCCAAGCGCCAAGCTCCCTTCTAGCGTCGTGAGCAGGAGGCAAGTTTTCCCAGAGGGTGAACGAGAGGGGAATCCCCGTTTACGATAAAAATAAATTATTCTATTCCCAGTGAAAGTAAAACTACTTTGTAAATATAAAGCGTAACTATCATTTTAATTTACGTAATTTGGTATGAAGACTTACTTTACAAATATAAGTTCTTTGGACTTTCTGTTTACGCTACGGTGTTGGGTGAATCGACAAGACCATCAGCACTCTGACCAGAAAACGAAGTCAGAACTACAGTACTCCGTAATTTTCAATTTCACTTACACTTGTCGATGAAAGGAAGGAAAACCTAAGTTTCGTACAAAATATGGAGAATGTACAATGAAATAGAAGTCTCTCTGCACGAACACAGGCTAATGTTTATAAAAAATGCCGGTACACCACAAATTTCCAACCCTGGCGGAAATGCAGTGTTGCTGATATGCTGTTCGTCCTAGTGGGTAACACCGGGAGGCCGGCCTCAGGAGCGCGTTATAAGCATACGTACAGTACTCGTAAGATTAGGCTTCCCGCATATACCACCGTAGGACGGAATGTGAAGAGAAGAGGCCCCAGCAAATGTGCCTCACTCCGTGGAAAGTTCGTATACTGACTGGACAGGGTTAGAATCTTTTTGTAATTATCATAAATGAAAATTCCAAACTTTTCCATTGCATTGCATGTGTTTTGACGAAATAAGTAAATACACATTTAAAAGAGTAATGGCGTGGGTAGGCCCGGCCTCCTAGCCTCATAGGACGCTTCGCCACTGATAGGATTACAAGTAAAGCAGACAGTATTTAATTTACTCCCGTGTAGTATTGTCATTAACAACCCTCCATTGGTATACATGTGATCGTGACACACCCTGTGATATAATTGTAAGTTTTTCAGGCCCAGATAATGATATCACTTTCTGGTCTTGTGTAGTTGTATTTTGGAATGTCTATGTCCAGATGTAGATTGTGGAATTGTTCTCTGTCTGCGCAAATATGTCATTTTCGTCATTTTCATGACAGTCCGTGTTTTGTGAGCAGAGGCTCACAAGTATGCCAACTACATAACCATATTTTCACGGATATTCTATTTCTGTGTTCACAGAGTTCATGTTATATCACTGTTTTCTCCGGTAATTATTTTATTTGACTTAATTCACTTATTACTCTAATTATTTATGGCTAAATAAACTTTGAAACCTGATTTTCTTTATGAATGAACAACGGCAATTCCGACCATTGCGCCAAGCGCTTGCAGACCTTGACCGGGTCTTTGATTCTCAGGGCACAGATGTTAATGTTCTTGAGTAGTTATTGAAAAGCGAAAATGAAATCAACACTGATCAAACTCCTTGTGAAGATGTTCCCATTTTTACATGTTCTTTTCCCCTCAATATATTGAGCAAGATAAAACTACGAAGTAGTATGTACATCTCTCTCGTCAGCACATAATATATTATTGAATTTATTAAATAAAATTATAAAAATTGTGTTTTCTGTGATAAATTGGGTCTCACATTAGGTAATCAGTAATATTGCAAAAAAAATAAAAAAAAATCATTTTGTGTTAGGCAATATGTATTTAAAATTTGAAACTATATTTGAAATTCATACGTGAGCGCCAAGCTCACACATATACTGTACCAACATCGTTACTCTGAAACACGTATACCAATGGAGTGGTAAAACAACATTTGCAGATTGGTGGATTCTGGTGACTCGATTCATTCTTTCAAACTTGATCATGCTTTTCTGCCACTTTTGGCTTAATTACTGTGAATGTACTGGTATGCAGGGTGCAAAATCCTGGGGGACGGGGGATTTCCCCCCCACCTAAATTTTCGTGGTAGAAGAGTTTTTGTTACAACAAACTAAAGATTAACAGTTACTTTATATTTCTAATATAATGTTTTTGTTACAACAAACTAAAGATTAACAGTTACTTTATATTTCTAATATAATGTACTAAGGATAATATCGAATACATACACAAATTAGTCTAGATTGTTAACAAATCTACATCAATGTGAACAATAAAAGTAAAACAAGAATGCAAAACAACAATGACTATGAAATCTAATTGATTTACATTAATATAAACCAAAACTAAATAAAATTTATACATAATAAAAACAATTTCAACTATTTCGTAATTTATAGACATCTTTAACCAGTTAGTAAAGGATGTAGTTTGCTACTTTATAAATATGTGTATCGTATAATTTATATGTATTAAATGATTTTGCGCCCTGCTGGGATACCACACTTGTAGGTTTTCATTTTGCATCACAATTCTGAGAATTTTCACAAAATTTACAATTTGTAAGCTGGAGAGAAATATTTGCTATTAGAAAAATATATGCAAACACAGTTGAATCCCAATGTTCCAGTATACAGCAGAGCCACAATTTTAGTTAGTTTTTTCCTGTGTTATACATGCAATTATCATGGTCCCAATGGAGCAACCATATCATGTTGATTCGCTAAGAAATGTAAAATTGAGAATCTGCTATAATCTTGATATAGACCGGAAAAAAAATTGGAACAAATGATTTCTACATGCTAACTCCTCTTTCAACCTCCACACCCTCCCAACTTTCTTCCCAGTACTAGAGATAGTAATGAATCTTGGATGGAAATATTGTGAAGAAATGATTTGCTTAGATTTGAACAAAGTCAAACTTGAAGCCCATTTCTGTCCCAGACAATTCATACTGAAAACTCCGTGGTTCACAAAATTATATCTGACACTGAATATGCAAAAACAGGAGTCCCTCAAGGCTCCATACTAGGCCTGCTACTCTTCATACTATATATCCACAACTTACCCACCCCAGACAATACAAATATTTTAACATATGCAGATGACACAACCCTAACATGCAGTGCAAATACACAAGAACAGTGATTTATCTACACCCCCCTAACACCCCCCCAACACCCTCCCAAATTTTGGTGAACACCCCCCAAGCAGAAAAGTGGAACACCCCCCCCCCCTACAGGATGGTGTAAATATGGATGTTTATATCAACAATAGAATGACAATACTTCAACATTAACAGAAAGGAATCATTTGTAGCTGAGGAAGCGTAGTCCAATGGACCTTCCGATCAACTAAAACCAAAGTGTCAAGGAAGGAGGGTGGAATGTGCAGCATCGTCATTTCCTGGAAACAGCAGCACCCTTGACAAGGCTTTGGTCAGCTCTAGGGAAGGGACACTGCCATCTGGAAAATGTCAAACTGACCTCTCGCCCTCCTTCCAGGGAGCACATTCCACGCACAGTGTTCACAGTTCAGCGTTTGAATACCTTATATATATTACAGATTCGTAAATTCAATTATTCAACCCATGAGTCAATGAAATTTACATTTTCTTGCATTTTCCTTTCGATTCTTTCATGTGAAAAATGTACGATAAAAGTAAGGGAAGAAATTCAAAGATACAGGTTTGACTCCTTGAAGTGAATTCTGTTACTATGGTTAGCAACACTATTCTCTGTAACTTGGCGAGAAGAATGATTTTGGAATGGTAGAGAAAAGAACAGTCAAATGCCTTAGGTCAGTCTCAGTGTAGCATCTCCGTTCGTGTGTTGTCGTTCTGTTTAGTGTATAACAATGTCTGAAACTTTACTGCTAAACTGTCTGAAGAAGATAGAGAAAATGAAAAACCAGACAGAAAGAAACCGAAAGTGGTGAGTAGAAAATCAGTGAACCGATATTCATAAAGTACCAATATAAAATTTACTCACCGAGTATTCGATATAAAATGGCAAGTATTTCATGAAGAACCTAAGTGATTCATTCAGGTCTATAGTTGATGACCATTTTTGTGGCTCCAAGAGTTCTTACCTTTGTAAAATAAATTATATACTATTAGAAAGAGAGTTGTAAAAGAGGGAGGGTCCACGTGGGGTGCTTGCCTAGGCGCTAAGTACAAATGTGGTGCCGAACAAGCAAAACAGATAAAAATAGAAAAACGTTAACGTCGTGGTGCCCTGTGAAATTACTGGCACCCTATTAAATTAAAGTTATTGTCAGTTTGCAAAGATATAGCTTTAGTAAAAATTGTATTTCTCTTTGTATCTAGTCGGTTCCCTGACATAATGATATGTTTAAGTTTATTCAACTTTTCAGAAGAAGCAAAGGAAGTGGAAGCAGGCCCGTAACTAGAGGAGGCAGGGGGCAACTGCCCCCCTGAGAGCCTGCTTTGCCCCCCCCCTGTGAAAAATACAGAACGCCTAGAATTCTCACTAATCTTTACAATTACTGTAGCAACATAACAAAGACACTTAATGATTTTGTGATTTATGAACGTGTGGGGGATTCAGTATAATGTCGTATCAGGATTGGGAGGGAAAAATTTCCTTTTTGGTAACAGTGATTCATGTGGTAGAGAGGGGGAGTGGATATCTGATTTTTGTTACTTAGCGTTGCTTTTCTTTCACTTATAGCTAATTGCAACAATGATTGATTGATTGATTGAATTAAAATTTCTGGGTGCGTAATTGCAACAATGAATGATGACGTGAAATTGATGAAGAGACACTCATAAAAAGTGTCGTAACCACAGGGCGGCAGTGGGCATTGTCCCCCCCACCGTCCTGACCTTGGAAGGAAGTCCATTCTAGGGGAAGCAAACATTGAAGTAAAAAAAAACAAGACTAGGAGAATCTAAGAATAGCAGGACAATTGGATACTCATGATGGAATTAGTTTTTACGAGATCCTTGCATTTTTATTCGAGACTGCCAAGGGCACTTGCAAGGGGCAATTACCCCCCTCTCGATTTCAAAATTTTATACAAATAAAAATACATTTCGTAAAATTTTCTTGCTCGCTTCGCTCGCAATGCCTTCTATTCTTATTGTCCAAGTTCAGAGTCATAGCTATGGGGCGGTGGGAGTCGGTCCTGGGAGCGAAACGTTCTATATGAAAAAAGAAATGATTTATAAAGGGCTCCCTTAATCAGTTCTTCAGAGAGGCCCATTAATCGTCTAAATATCAAGTGCATCTAACCACTAACTCTCTAGCCTTCTTAAACCCGAAGGTTCATGGCTGCAGCAACACAGGCCTTCCATGTTTCCCTATCTTGAGCAAGATCTATATACTCTTTTCCATCCCTACCGATTTTCCTTAGGTCCATCTCAACGTTGTCCCTCCATCTTCGTCTTGGCCTTCCTACAGGTCTCTTACCATCAGGTTTCCCAACAAGAATCCTGTAAACTCCTCTTTCCTCTCCCATTTGTGCCACATGGCCTGCCCACCTAAGTCTTCTTGATTTAATCATTCTAATAATATCAGGACTTGAATACAAATTATGTAGTTCTAAATTATGTAACCTTCTCCACTCACCTGTCTCCTCATCCCTTTTAGGTCCAAATATTTTCCTAAGGATCTTTTTCAAATACTCTCAAGTTATGTTCCTCTTTCAATGTAAGGGACCAAGTTTCACATCCATATAATACCACAGGCAAAATTACTGTTTTGTATATTTTAACTTTTAGTTTCTTAGATATTAAACGAGAAAACAAAAGTTTATGAAGAGAGAAGTAACATGCACTTCCTGAATTAAGCCTACTTTTTATTTCCTCTTTAATATAATTTTCATTTGTTAATATTACTCCTAAGTATTTGAATTTGGAAACTGGTTCAAACGAGTTGTTATCAATAATTAGATTTTGATTATTACCTAACACTTGGTTTCGGCCTGTAAGCATATATTTAGTTTTCTCTTTGTTAACTTCCAAACCTATCTCTTTAGCAGTTTTGAAAAAATATTTTAGCATTATTCTTAATTGTATTCACTTCATCCCCCAGTAAGTCTACATCATCTGCATATGCTAACAACTGAGTCACACCATTTAATTTTAGTCCTTCTTTAGTTTCTTTTACTTTCCTAACAGCATATTCTAAGGCAAAATTAAAGAGCAATGGAGATAATGCATCTCCTTGTTTTAACCCATCATGAATTGTAAATTTGTCAGACATATTAATACCCACACGAATTTTACTTTCTGTTTCACTGGTGCATACTTTTATCATACTAACAAGCTTCTTAGGTATTCCAAACTCGACTAATATATTATATAGTTTATCTCGTTTGACTGAATCATATGCTTTTTTTAAATCAATGAATAGCTGATGGACATTTTGATTATATTCCCACTTTTTTTCAAGTGTCTGTCTGATGTGAAAAATTTGATCTGTTGTTGATCTGTTACGTTTAAATCCACATTGATAATCACCTATAATTTCATTAGCATATGGGGTTAGTCTTGTTAAAAGTTAAAAGAATGTTAGATAATATTTTATACGTTGTTGAGAGTAGAGAGATTCCACGGTAATTATTGCAGTTCATTTTATCACCTTTTTTAAACACAGGAACAATTATGGATTCTTTCCACTGTTGAGGGATTTCTTCTTTTTTCCATATTAAACAAATTAATTTATGAATTTGACATATTAATGAATTTCCACCATATTTAATTAACTCAGCTGGTATTAAATCAGTGCCAGGTGCTTTGTTATTCTTTAGCCTTTTAATAGCATCTTTAACTTCAGTCAAGTTAGGTTCTGGAACTAAAGGTTCTGCTGTGTGTACTTCATTCACTTCTGATTTATCTCCTACATGGACATTTAAAAGGTCATGAAAGTAGTTCTTCCATCTATTTAGAATATTGCTTGGGTCAGCTAGAAAATCAGCGTCTTTATCTTTTATCAAGTTTACTTTAGGTTGCCACCCCTTTCTAAACTCATTTACACCTTTATATAAATCTCTGATATTTTTATTTTTGCTGTTTGTTTCAATTTCGTTAATTTTGCTTTTCAAGTAATCTCTTTTTTTACTTCTAAACGTGCGGTTAACTTCTCGCTTTATTCTATTATAATTGTTTAGATTTGTATCATCAGAGTTATTTAACCACCTAAGTCTAGCCTGATTTCTTATTTCTATTAGATTATGACATTCATTATCAAACCATGGCTTACTTTTTCTCGGTTTATGGTATCCTATACTTTCTTTAGCTGCTGATTCAATTGCATTACGTATGTGCTCCCAATTCTTATTTACGTCTGTTTCATTTATATTTTCATCATCATTTAAATCCTGCAACACATCAAATCTATTTGACAATTTAATTTGGTAATCTTTCTTAATTCTTTCATCAGTAAACTTTCCTGTATCAAATTTTAGAACTTTTAGATTTTGTTGCTTATGATTTATCACTGAGAGTCTTTCTCTTAATTTAGTAATTACTAAATAATGGTCGCTGGCACAGTCAGCACCTCTATGTGTACGAACGTCAATTATACTAGTATGCCTTCTCTTATCAATGAGAATATGATCTATCTGATTATGAGTTTTACCATCTGGAGAAGACCAGGTATATTTATGGATATCTTTATGTTTAAAAGTGGTACTTTTCACAATTAAATTCTTTGAGGTTGCAAAAGTAAAGGTAAAAAAAAGGTAAAGTGCTCCCCTGTGCTTAGCACCACGCCATGAAGGCGTATAGGGGGTGTGGGGGTAACGCCCCACACTTTCTTGATCCGGTCATGAGTGGGGATGATGTGATCAGCATCACGCCCCTGACCGCCTTTACCCCCCCAGGGTTTCCCCCAGGTACCCATGTTATTCGACGCTGGGTGGGCGCCGGGGCCGCTTCCATCGTTAGAAAAGTTCCTGGATTTGAACCGGCCGGGGATCGAACCCGGGACCTTGAGCATGGTAGTCAGACGCGTTACCGACTGAGCCACCGCGGCCAGTAAAAGTAATCAATCTTATACCATTATCATTACTTAATTCATGAAGACTTTCTTTACCAATTGTGGGTTTAAATGTCTCTTCTTTGCCAATTTGTGCATTACAGTCACCTTTTGTGCATTACAGTCACCTAACAGAATTTTCATATCATACTGAGAAAATTTATCAAAGACCTGTTCTAACTCTGTATAAAAATCATCTTTAGTATTATCATCTTTATCTTCCGTTGGTGCATGTATGTTTATTAAAATAATTTTACACCACCTACCCTGTAAAACTGCATATGATATCCTATCATTAATAAATTCTACTGTTTTAAGAGCCGAGCAAGTGTATACAGTCCCTATTAGCCTATTTATGTTAAACTTTATATTCTTTGCCAATCTGGAGAGGTCATTATCGAAAAAATGCCATTTGATGTTGATCGAAGTTTTTTTTTGTCCGTTGAAGTTTCAAGATATCATCCCTTTTCTGTTACTTATTTTTTTTGGGGGGGGAGGTGTCAAGTGCCTCTGTGTACCCTGCTATATCTGCCAATGCGACCGACACAATATATTAAAAATTTGCCCCCTTCTAGGATTGACTTTGCCCCTCCTACAAAGAATTCCTGGTTACGGGCCTGAGTGTAAGGAATTAAATATAAAAGAAATTTAATTTTCATTAAGTGCCACAATTTATATCTAACCATAGGCACACCAGTAGGTCACGACGCCCCTTGCCACTGCCTGCTGGAAAACGTGGAGAGAGAAAATTTGTTTGGTTCATTGTGCTCTTTGTGTTGGATAGCGAAATAAATGCTATTCAATTTTTAAATAATTGAAAATAATAAAGCATTGCCTCAATTTAGAAGTGAAACTTCCTTGTCTTCCTTTTGCAGTTAACATGCCATGCGTTTATTTGCACATGTTATTTCGTTTCCCTTTAAGGCAAAGAGGCAGGTGACTCCTAATTCCCTGGAGTCTCTCATTTAGTGTTTGAAAGATAAACTCTCAAAAGTGCCAAGCGTATTTTCTAAAGTTTTGTAAGGCTATAATGCATATGCATATTATTAATTAAACACAGCGACAGTATGATGTTTACTCTTTACAATCTTGCTTTGCTCGTTCGGCGTCCTCTTTACCTCACCACATGCCCCCTGCCCCCCTCCTGTTCTAACAGAAAATATGCATGTATAATTTTAATAGTTCTATGTAGCGAGTGAGTTCCAAATTCTACTGGTATTTTCAAATCTCTGTTTAAACGATGATTCACAAACTGAAATAAGGTAATGAAACTCAATATATTTAGAGCATGACCATGAAGACGTTAAAATGTAGTGGAAAGTTTGGATGCACATTTGATAGATACCTGATATTGCTTTTGAATTAAATCAGTCAAGGAATTTCATATTGAAGTCTTCAACGAACGAGCAAAGCAAGATTGTAAAGAGTAAACATCATGGGATACTGTCGCTATTTTTAACTAATAATATGCATAATCAGTTTGCAAAGAAATAGTTCTAAAAATTTTCTTGTTCCCTTCGCTGGCAGTGTCATAATTTATTTAAGTCATATTATATCTGCATTTATTACTACTACTTCAGACAGGCAAGTGCGCACACACCTATGCAATTCATTCACTGATATTTCAATTGCGCACCCCAAGATGAACTCAAGAGTTACACCTAGGGCAAGAACGATACAAATACAATTAAAAAAAATATTGCGCAAGTGCTCCTAATTTCTTATAACTAGCTTAAGAATTGTATGAAATGATTCCTGGTAATATGATGTTAAAATTTTGTGTTTTTTAATGTCATCCCTTGTGTTTTGTCTAACGATTGATTAAATCAAGTACTTCAAGTACTGAACATTATCGGAAGGAAAGCAATACTCGAAACGTTAAACTGAAATGTTAACATTAATCTATTTTTCATCTTTTCCTGTATTTGACATCTTTTTTCTTCTGAAATGTTACGTGAAGGGAAGGGAGGAAGGGGTTAATCTCTAGAAACATCCATGAAGAAATTGAATTAGGTGAACATTTTTAAAACTGTCCAAAATATGCACTTAACTTCCCCAAACTTACACCCCCCCAAAATTTTCCAGCACCCCCCCAAGGGAAAAATCCTGGATAAACCCCTGCACAAGAACAATTAGAAAGACAAACCTACATATCAGTAAATATAATAACTCAGCACTTAAATTCATATAACTTGAATGTAAACTATCAAAAAACAATGTATATGGCTTTCAATCCTGGAAATAAACCCAATTTTGATAATATAAACTTACATATAGATAATCAAATAAATTATGAAAATCCAGTTAAATTTTTAGGTTTAGTTATTGATGACAAATTAAGATGGGCATATCATATTGACCATGTATGCAAAAAAGTAGGGAAAAACTTATATCTCCTAAAACTCCTAACACAATATCATGTGTGTGAAATAAATACAAATCTATATGGACTTGTATATCCATACCTAGAATATTGCATAATAGCATGGGGAGGAGCTGCGCAGGAATACACTCAAAGATTGCTTACTCTACAGAAAAGAGCAATACGGTATATGTTCAAAATACCAATTAGAAACTCATGTAGAGAATTATTTAGAGAAAATAAAATTATGTACTAAAACACCATAAATTAGATAAGAATTGGACTGTCCATCAGCACAACACACGTCAAAAAGAGAACTTCCACATGCAAGCGCACAGACTTGTTCTCAGACAAATCACTTCATGTTGCAGGAATAACACATGAAACAAAATTACAGAAACTCACAAGAAACTGAAAGCAATTAAACAGTATTTAACAGATATACCCCTATATAATCTCAATGAATTTCAATAGTTAAACTGGATTAGTAAATTGAAGCATTTAAATTCTTTTGATATTGTATGTCTCCCATATGTGGATTTTCTCTTTTACAAGTTTAGTATGTGACACTTATAACTGTTTATGCTTAACCCATATGATTTTTTTTGTATTTTTGTGTTTGCATTTTGTTCTTTTCATTGTAATTCTACTCCATTTGTAATATTTAGTATTGTATGACGTTTTCCACACCCATGGATATGGGTCTACGGAAATAATTTATTATTATTATAATAACACAACTTTTAAAACAGACATGAACAATGTTTTCTCTGCTCTACATAGCCTGCTAATTTGGAGTTGTCCCTATTCCTTTTGGGTTTCGGGTCTAGTGGTGCCAACTGTTGTTAAAATTTGAGTTGGTAGAAATAAAATATTTGTTTTGTGAGTAGGCTGAGGATTTGCTCTAAAATGCCTTTTTCGTTCCTTGGCTAGAAAATTAGGCTTTTTGTTTTTAAATATTGTTTCAGCCCATTTCGGAAAGAAATACATGAATTTTATAGTATAGCCTATTTTACTGTAAAGTGTGTTTATTTTGCAGATTTATTTTTTTATTGCCTATTTGGTATTTTCAGTGCTATTTTTCCCCTTCGTGTGCATAAGCTCTTTATCCTCCCTTACATTTCTAATAACGATGTAATCACAGATAGTGTACATAATCTAGGATACTGAAAAGTATCATATTGAAGATGTAAGAAACTTGTCATGAAATATTTTTGATGACACAGTCAGTAAGCAACTAGTGAGAATTCTTTAGGTCGTTACTGAAGTGTGGGAAATCTTAGGGACTTTATTTCAATAATAGAATATTATAACAGGCAAATTGTTGGCTGGGCTTGAGCCCCATTAAACCCAGTATCAACTGAGATGGTTTTGTTTCCTATTTCACACTGGATCTCCTTTCTTCACAGTAAAGCCCATTTGAAGGTGAAAGTCTTGAGCATCTATACAGAGTGAGCATAAAGTCTTTCCCTGATTATGAATATTTATATTTCAACTTCCACGGTAGATAGGCAAATAAAACCTATGGCAGGCAATAAGCAGTGCAATACAAAGTTGCTTTTTTCCATTTCTTTGTTTTGTCTGATTCTTATTCGGATTCCCATATCATGGTCACCGCGTTCAACTGACATAACCCCTCTTGACTTTTTTTTTTTTAATGGGGTTACCTTAAGGACACAGTGTTTAGTTCACCAGTTCCTGATATGCAAATTCCTCAGACACGAATACAGGATGCTATAGAGACGTTGATGGAAGAAATGTTGAGTATCACTTAGACGTTGTAAGGGCAACAAAGGGAGCACATGTCGAAGTGTACTGATAACAAAACATTGAGTTCAGCTACAATTTCCAACAAACCACATATCTGTATCTAGCATAGTTCTTTAGCAATGAAAGTTTGTAATCAGGGAAAGACTTTATGCTCACCCTGTATATTTCAGATCTGGTATTCTGTATGTCCAGTGTTCCACAAACCTCTTGCAAGTATCAAGAGGGAGCGAGGAGATGAAAAGGTGATTGCCCCATCAGTTTTACCTGACCATTCTCATTGTCAGATTGTTCAAATGTGTTGCAAAAACAATGCAAAGTAACAAAAAACACAATACATGGCATTAGTCATTTGAGGTCATTATTTTTATTAAAAAAAACATATATTTTTTATTTATTTTTAAAAATCTCTTCATTATTTCTTAAAATGTAACTGGTACTGTAGTAAGCCTAATATGCAGCCTCCTTCTTTCAGTATTTCTGGCGAGTTGGAGAGAAGGGATTGGAGAGAGGCTACCCTGTGTTAACAACCAGATTCTGGTACAATTTGCCACACAACTTCACCCATGTGGATGCTGTGTATGAAAGATCCGACAAAAAGATTGTATTTTTCATAGGTGAGGCGCTTTTCGTGACTTTCTAACATTTCTAATAATTAAAGCATAGTTTTTGTATGCAGTTTGCAGAGCAAGAGAAAATAACACTTTCAACAGAATACATTGCTATTATTGCATAGCAACACAAAGAGCAAGAAAATCACAGTTGATCCTTGTAGCATACAAAGGGTATAGATTCTTTTAGTTGAGGCCCAACCTCGGATGAAAATAATGCTCAATTTTTAAGAGGAAAATAACTTGTAGTAAGGTATTTAGTTGTCACCAGGACATCAAGTGTAACTGCATACTTCATAAAGTATTACTTTAGACCTAACATTAGTAAATTTGTAATCTTAGCCTTGCAGCAGATTTTACATGTTCAAAATTATATCGCTGCCTTCTCTGTAATATATGAATGTGTCCCTTTGCTGCAATTTTTACACAGCCATTGCCACAAGAGTTGGGACGCCTGGTGAATTTTTTTACCAGCAATGAAAAGAGCATTGTATTAATATATCTTAGAAGGCAACACACATAGGGAGGGAAAGAATTTCCTCTCTAGATTCTCGAATAACTGGACATTATTTGAGTTCATGTTTGCAGAAAATGCACGTTTGGCAAAGACCACTAGGCCACATATTGGCTGATACTAGGTTCCTGGTTGTAATGTTGGACAATAATGAAAACACCATGAGTGTGCAGTCCTAAGGCATGATGCGTTGGCTATGGGGCACACATGTTTGTGGCTGCTTGGGGGGGATGCAAGCATTAAAACTTTTCCCCTGAAAATTGTCTATGGGATCAGTGGCAACCCACTGAGTAGCGTAACCGTACGTCACTCCCTTACTGGTTGGATGATATCCCACCTCCCACCTTGGCACGTGGGAGTGAGGGCTGGCAATCTGTATTTAGCCCCTGGCGCTCGCTGGCTGGTGCTCCATGGCTTATTATTGTAAGAGCATTCCAATTTTTGAGAAATTGCGTCAGAAAATTCTGCATGAATTTTTCTCCGTAGAGGTGAAAAATTGAATACAGTATTTATAAATGCTCTAAGTCAAGTTTTTCACACTATAGGGTTTATTTTTATTCAGGAAGAAAAAAAGGGGGGGGGTAGGGAACAATTCTCTCAGTGCGTTTACGTTTTTGGGTGCATTTTGCAGAACAGCCTATCTCACAGAGGAAAGATTATTGCAACAGAAGATATCCTAAAGTTGAATAGACCAAATTTAAGTTTGAAGTTTTTGTACAATTAACAAATTTTCATTAATTAGTATATCCCGTAACATCAGTCACTTATGTTTGATGATGTATTTTGAATCTGGATATGTGGAATTGCAAATGTAAACTCCATACCTTAAATTAAATATTTTAAATATATGTACTTTTAATTGAATTGATTTATAGTTTTTGGATACATTGGAATCATATAGACCCTTTACATTGTTAATGTATTTGTGTGTGCATATGTGTTAATGGTGAGATTCGTAATACGTTGATGCGGAGAAACATATGCTTGTAGCCTTGAATTTTTGGAAAGGTCTCCTTCAAAACTGGGAATTATACTTGAATTGTAATCATGGTCGTTGATAACACACTAGGAAATGTAGACTCAGCTGTCCACAATTAAAATTTACAGTGAAACTGTTGTCCAGACACTGCATCCCGCAAGCAAGTTTTCACAAATTTTAAATTCAGTTCGAATTTATCCTACTTACTAGTAAAATTACAATGAAACAACTTATTTATGTAATTATATATTTATTAATAACCATATTATTTTGTTCTTTCAGGGAAACAGTATTGGGTTTTCAATGCCAATTATCCTGATGAAGGATACCCGAAGCCTTTAACGGATCTCGGCTTGCCATCAGACCTGGAGAAGATAGACGGGGCAATGGTCTGGGGTCACAACGGGAAGACCTACTTTTTCAGTGAAACAATGTATTGGAGGTAAGGAGCAGTTGATGATTGTGAGAAGCCTCTCCCCCCCATTAAATCTCAGTGCTGGTAACAAACAATAGGACAGGGTGTTAATGCTTATTGCTCAAACCATCCAACTACAAAAATATTATCGTTTTCTGTGTGTATTGGCTGAATGCAGTGTTTCAAATCTAAGGATCAATTTGTTTTAAGCATTGCATTGGAACTATGAAATAAATTAATAAAAAAGCCTTTGCATTAAAATGCTAAAATCTTTATATTGCACAACATGCAACTTATTTTTATTTATGATTCACATTCTTCCAGTAAAACAGTGTCACAAATGCAAAATCAAAGATACTAAATCAATCTTATCAATTTTCTGATACAACATAAAGTCTCAAACTAAATGAAAAATTAGGAAGGAGCGACAATACTGTTTGAAAGAAAAAAAAAAAATAGACTATAATAAAAACATGCATCTGTACCAGTGGTACTCAGGAGATGCCAAAGTTTCATTTTGAAGGCACGAGAACGTTGTACAGTGGTGGAAAAAAGTTCTTTCCATAAGACTTTAATGGCAGTAAATAATGCCGGAAAGGTAGGCAACACACATTGCACCTTTAGGTGATCGGGTGATTCTGTCTGTCTCAAGGAGCAACTCGTCTTTCATGCAATAACCAACAGACACAGGAAATGTAGGAAAGTCACGTGACTTGTCAGGTGGAATGTTGTTCATCATAAAATTGCCTTTTCTCAAGCCAGGTCGCAGAACCGACGAGATATATAGCCTATGTCAGAAAATGATTCCCCTAAAACTGTCGGAACGAAACGCTAAAATAATTCGTGCCGTAATTACAAAGGCTACTATACTATATGTGCGGCAGTAGCTCGGTCGTTAGGGAGTTTAATTACCATGCAAGAGATCTTGAGTTTGATCCCCGACTGGGGAGAATTGGAATTGTGTCCACTTGTTCAAGTGACTCTGGCACCCACCCAGCATTATTATGAAGTGGGTACCTGTAGGAAACTTGGGGGGGGGGGGGAGGTAAAGGCGGCCAGGGGCATGGTGCTGAACACATTATCCCCACCTTCGGCTGTAACAAGAAAGTATGGGACCCTAACTCCGCACCCCCTACATGCCTTCATGGCTTGGTTCAAAGCACAAGGTAGCACTTTCTTTTTTCATTTACTATACGACCCCGATTTTGTCGGAACAGAACTTCCCAATCTCTACGTGGACTTTCTTCCAAGTTCCGTAGACACAATTCATCCATGTTATATTTCATTATAAATAACACGGCCGATATCCTGTGTGTGTGTGTGTTGGGGGGGGGGGCGCTATAATTCAAACATGTGATGTGATACTTTTCTCACTACTCAAATAAATCTCTAAGTCCACACACTGAAAATGTAGCACTTCCTACGTCTTAGCATGCAAATATCTAGCAGCAAAGTAATGTGTAGCCACATTGTGGTTCGTATACCACTTTAAACTGTAGGTGCATTCGCAATTAGTCTTACTAATTATAACACCATTAAGCCTTGTTTCCATGATTATGAAAAACTAAATATGCTGACCAAGGCAGTAATTTATTTTATTAAAAACATAAACTAAATGTAACGTTTCAACCTTCTAGATGAAGACCTTGCTAGAAGGTTGAAACGTTACGTTTAGTTTATGTTTTTAATAAAATAAATTACTGCCTTGGTCAGCATATTTTGTTTTTCTTAGTCTTACTGTGCATAAAGTGGACTTAGACACCACATCAACCAACCAACCCAATCCCTTTATTGTCCAGATTATCGAAACCGGAAGCTTCGTCGCAAATAACATAAGCAGGAAGACAATGTGAAATTACCAAACAGAAACGGAACCTAAAACCTAGAACGGCTAGATTGGATGAAATCGACGATACAGCACGCGTTCTGAAATGAAGAAGAATACGAAAGTTGAAGGACCTCGATACACACACACACACACTTTTCTTCCCCTCAATGGTAAGATATCTTTCTTGCAGAGAAGCCTTTACGTGGGCCTTCAAGGCCACAACGAGAAAGTGTTCTACATGCAATGCCGGGACCAAAACACACGTCTATTTTGATATACATGCAATGCCGGGACCAAAACACACATCTATTTTGATATGAAAGCTGTGTTCCTCCTTATTTCATACGTCATTGATAACAGGAACACGGGCCTCGTCTGCTAACCCTAGTTTCGTAGAGCAGACGCCTGTTTGCCACCCTTTGGTTCAGTGACCTTCGCTCGTAGTTAGCAAGAGTGAATGACTCACCAGATACCTGTTGCCTGTGAGCTTATACAAGAATATACATTTCATTAGGGTCTGTAAGTATTGTTTCATCTGCAGTTATATCAGTTAACGTTCGAATTGTTTCCTAATGGTTACGTTATTTATAAATTAGTTCTCGAGAGTGAGCGTTCTATCTATTTGCATGGGGGGGGGGGGTATACAGCCTGCATGTATTATTTTTTTCCTGAAACCAGAAGAAATTCCAAGACAAAAAAAGAGTGGTAGAAGGGTAGTTAATAAAAAAGAAAGAAGTAAACGAAAATGTAAACGTTTAAAAAATTATTGTACCTATAGATCAAGTGAATAATATTTTCTCACGGGGCCTCCTCGATGGCGTAATAACGTATTTTCTCAGATCCATTTTAATTATACGTGCATGATAAAATAACAGAAGTTGAGGAAAGAGAAAGCCAAGCGAAACACAGATGCCTTCTCCAGAATTTCAAATCTTGTTACGTAAGGTTCTGGGTTGAAGTCCCGAGCAGGCATGACTTTCTTGTTCTTGCCGTTTTATCTGCTTTATTTCATCATAAATCGTCGTTATGGTTTACCTACAGGGGAAGAATAATGTCAATTGCCAATACAAAGCCAATAACGAACAGAACAACTCAATTAGGCAGATGGCAAGTAAGAAACAAGACTTTACAGTCTCTCGGTTTATCAAATTGAAAATTGCTCTCCCATTCTCGGTCTCTGCTAGTTAAATATAGAAATCGAAAAAGTATGTGAAGATAAATATATTTCATATCTCCCGGTTTTATATGAGATTTCGTGAGAGATGAAATAAGTACTCTTCGATCATGTTTATTTTTATTAGTTTTGTTAACGTAACATCACTTTTCTTCTTCCTAGTCGTGGAGGAGTGACCATTACATGAAATTAATGATAAAATACTCGAAACACCTGTGACAAGGACGATACTCAAATCCGGGAACTTTGGTGACTAGATCGAAGGTTGACCACTTAATGAGCTTGCCCACCCAGTCTGCTTAATGTTGCTTGTGCCAGGTAATTCGAAATAACTGTCAATATCCCACATTCTTTATCATTTGTTTCATAATTTATCCTATTGATGTTATTAACCTGAAGTCGAAGAAATAGTTGAAAGGCAATAATGCAAGATTGAATATGTCTGATGTTACTTCGTGATATTATGATATGAATATATTAATAATATGAATATATTAATAATATAATATGCCTAGTCATTCCATTGATTGATCCCAATTGCGCACACAAAATATTGTATAATGTCCACTCCTAACCAACCTCCATGGCGGAGTGGTTAGCACAGCGTGGTACGACAGCATTGGTCCCTGGTTCAAATCCCGGCTTGGCCATGGGTGTTCTTGGTGAGTGTCCGTTAATCAATATCATCACTCATTACTCATCTTCATCATGGCTATTTGCAAAAAGTGAAAGAATAGCGACACTAAATAACAAATATCCAATCAAATGGACCATCTTCACAGATTTAATTCTATACCGTACCAAATTCCCAGTTTATTACTGCATCTTGCTTCATTTTACAGCATCTCAATTGTTTTCAGATTCGAAAAAAATTGGAATGTTGAGCAGTTGATTGTGCATTGTTTCGTTGTTTGGATTGTTTAATTAACGTCGCATTAATTAGTTTTAGACCAATCGTGACAGAGGGAATCGAGAGCACATAGGAAGGGGGAAAGACAAGTTAGAGACCACGGCTCTCTTTAAAGGTAGCATTCCTTGAACACTACTGAAGTGACTGCAGAATATTATGGATAAAATGTGTTTTGCTTTTTCCTTTTATTTCTGTTTGTTATTTTACTTCGCTTATCTTCTACCACTCGTATTAATTGTGTTGCTGAGGAAGAATTATAAACTCGTGAAATGGACGATGGGACAAAAAAAATCTATGCCTCTCCCACAGTTCGAAACTGTGACCACAAAATATTGTCTTATTTTTAAAATTTACGCCAAATATGGTTTCACTCTTGTCTTTATCAAGGCGTTCCATTGCCTCTCCGATGGCATAGTGGTGACGTCTTTGACATGTAATCAAAGGCTTCCGAATTCAATACCAGATAGAGGAACATTTGATTCAGATCCCACTTTAATCTGTAGGTCCAGTGCATAAACTGGACTTAAACCATTAGCGTGTGGCAGATCTTGTTAAGAAAACAGTTGCTGAAATGTTCTTCTTGAGGCCACGTATCACCCAGCTGTTGTTTGTTGTTGCTAGGGCATGAGTCATGTGACTCATGCTATCAATGCTCAATCCTTCCCGCGAACTCAGATCCACCAGACAAAGTTAAGCGAATAATTTGTTATTTGGGTTGCATAAACAACAGACTTTAAGACATTACGAAATTCTAGGTCCCGTGGCCCAGGTAATTCTTTCTCAGACTGTACATCATTTGTAGCCAGGAAAGATTATTTAATTTTTTTTGTATCTGCATCACTGCAAGTCACATTGGTTATCTATCAGCAATGGCATCTCACGGGATTTTGAATGGAGACATTACAATGCTGAAAACTTCATTAAAAAGTGTCTTTGTACAGAAATTGGCATCTCTGATATTTTCCACACGCTGAATTTCCACACGCTGAATGTACCTCTATAAGGTACAAGGGAATCCTGCACCTTTCAGGCAAGTTGGCAGCCCTTTAAAGGAAGTTGCTGATTTGTAAGAAAAAGATTAATGATGGAAGCATTGGTGATTGCTTTCGTACATTGTCTTCTTAGAACAAACAGTTCAAGAAAATGAAGAAATCCAAATATTTGCAGTATGCCTGTTTGTAAGACATGGAATCCCACTCGTGAATATCGTGTGGCTGAATGAACTACACCAGCGTAAATAATAATAAACTGTACACCGCCTGTACTAATCATACACATTGTGTCTTCATTATGTGTATATGTACCAACAGTGAGTATTTATATATTATTATTGAGGGTAGGCGCATGCATATTTTGGCAGCGCTTGAGAGGCATGGCAGTGAAAATTTTGACAACCTCTGATCTATACTATACATAGGCGTAGGTTGACAAGGGCAACGGAGACACTTGGGCTGTTGTTTATGAAAATGTACAAGTTAGTGGAATGGTACTTTTCTTACCCTCTTGGAACCGGAGTAGCAAAGTAAGGAGTAATTTTTATTAATTTGCAAATGGAACTTGTTATTTATCAAAATTGTCCTGGGTGATATTTTTATGGGCTTAAACTTTTTGATTCACCCCACCCCAAAGTGAATCTCAAAATTCCCCCTCCCTTCATGACACTTCCGTTTCTATGGCCAGTATTGCAAGTGGGGGAAGTTTGTCTTGGCCCATACTATTATGCAAAAATGTCTTGGTTCTCTTCAAACAGCTAAAACTCCTTCACTGGCACACGATGCTGATGTCACAGGAATTGTCACTGCAATTTGCAACATTCTGCAGAAGTTCGGAAACATGTCTTTTGGAATGGCGTTCATTAAATGTACTATGGATGTGATGTTGTATGTCAAGTTCTTTAGGTAATTTTTTGCAACCATGATTTCAGCGATCGGCACTTGTAATTGAAAATAGTCTCAAAAAACCACTCAAGAATTGAGGGTTCAAAAACAAGTCAAAATTTGTTGCAAGTAAAGAAGGTGACATGTGCTGAATTCCAACCAGAACACTGGAAGTTGCTTTATCTTTGAAACGACTTTCCAGCTCATTTATCATTCGATCAATGAAAGTGTAAAATGCAGGTTTATCGGTATCGGTTTTGTGCCCCAGGGTTTCATTTACAACGTGGTGTTTTCAGTGATAATGGTAATGTGTGAACACGTTTGTGAACTTGTGTTTTCAGTGACGATGGTAATATGTGAACACGTTTGTGAACTTGTGAATAATATTCAACACTTGTTTCATTGTTACCTTCTGTTTTGCAAATGACTGCCTCTTTGTATACAGAGTTAAAATATTCTTCATTTCGCATACCGCATAAAGTGTCAAGCTCTGCATTAACACCTGCAATTGCCTCCACAATATCAAGGCTTGGTGACTGCAACTTGTTATTGAGAATTTCTGTTATGGACAGAAGATCAATGAAAAATAAACAGATACGTCATGGTTGAGAATTTTCTCAAAAATTCTTAAAGGCCTAGGGCTGTACATTTATCTGCTGAATCTGATGGTTTCCTCAGATATTTCAAAAGAGCATCTAAGTTTTTCTCACCGCAAGTAGAGACCTTATTTGGCAAGCGCATCTAGTGCTACTTAGATTTTTTAGTTCTGCACGAACATTTAACTCTTGTCTGTATTTCTACAAACTGTGTATAAGCTATTCCGAACGTAGAAAAGTAGGTATACAAGCACTTGAGGATATCAAAAAAATTGCCAACTTCAGGAATATCTGTAAAAATGTGAACTAGAACCAAATTTAACTTGCGAGCATATCAATGAACATATAGTGCGAAGGGATGTGCTTCCCTAAATAGCCGTTGAACACCACTATTTTGGCCACTCATGACAGCGCCACCATCATACCCCTGACCAACACATATTGCATTTTTTATATCATATTCAGGCAGCTTTTCACAAAGTCGTGCCTTTAGTCCCATTGCACTTAAATCTTTTAACATTCAAAAAACACAAAAACCTGTCATTAAGTTTGTTATAAATAAAATAGGGAAGAGACACGCTCATTTGTTCAACCTTACCTATTTCCCTTGTATCGTCTGCAATAACTGCAAAATAGCCACTTTCATTTACCTCCGTTAATATTTTTTTCCTCAGAAAAGCTGCACTACATTCCAGCATATTTTTTTCCTCAGAAAAGCTGCACTACATTCCAGCAGAACATTCTGGGAGTCTGGAGAAAGATACGTGGCATTCTCTGGCATAACGTTTTGAAATGTTACACTAAAATCAGTATCAAACTTACACTAAAATCAGTATCAAACTTCCCTAATGTCTTCAGAATTTCACGCACATTTCTTTCTCACTTTCATCATGACCTCTTTGTGCTATGCACTGCCTACCTGTGAGCAATAACACTTCAACAACGCGATGAAGATAAGAACGGCGTTTTTTTATTTCATTCACACTGGCATTTGTCAAACGATTAACTACTGTCTCCAATTTTTCTGTACTTTGGAACTGGGACGTCAGCCATTTTTAAGTTGCTATTACATGAGAAGCACATTTCTCATGATCTTTAAATTTGTCTATAGCCTTTTTCCAGTTACAAACACCAATACTGGTAAATGCAAGATCTGCCTGTCTACAAGGGAAAACAAAATTCTGCATCGTGATTAACACTGTGCTCAATCCACCGGAAACTTTTGTACCATACTTCATTAAAACACCTATCCTGGTTACCGAAAACATTAAAACACCTATCCTGGTTACCGAAAACACTACCTGGAAATCTGGAAAGAAACTGTTGTTTAGGCCCTTCGCTTTTACTGCCTAAATCTGAAGTGATGAAACTCTCGACTTCTTTTGTAGATGAACTTGGAGTGGGAGGACATGTGTCCGATTCAGCTGGTGCAGTTGAAGCAGGTACCTTATCTTCATCGAGACAATCCTGTGGCTGTGCTGCATTTGCTTAAAGCTTCCGATTTCAGGTGCTTACTTCGAATAATAAATTTGTCCATTTTTGTACGAACAACAGTAAATGTCACAAAAAGCTTTGATAACAAACACACAATATCACAAACTCCACACAAAACTCACCACTACAGTGTCCTCGCGGAGCAACCGTTGTGAAAATAGAACAAATGACGACGATCGTTTGCACTGTTGCCAGCTAAATACATAACGTGTCAGATGTAATTTCGCAGTTTACAGAAAATGTATCTAGAGGTATGTTCCTACATTAACAATTGTTCAAATATGTTTTCTCGAAATACTGTATGTAACAATAGCTAAAATATGGGTGGGCTTATCGAGGGATGGGGGGCGCTTCACCCTCCCAAAAGGGCCTAGGGATGCCACTGCTGGAGTCTGCCACACAAGCATTTGGGGGTATTTAGCTGTAACTCCCTGACCCTAGGGCTGGAAATATGATAAATACATGTAACCCTGTTTCTTTTTATGCGCAAATGCACCCAACACCAATTGCCAGTGGCTAGTGAACATGGGAAAATTGTGCCCTCCTCACAGAAGTTGCCTCGTGGAAGACCTGAAAATCCAGCAAACTTTTCTATGAAAATTTCAGTAACAATTACTGTACTTAGTTTCAGCTACACCTCACCCTGAAAACTGGAAACCCATCATAGTAATATAAAGGAATGATACACATCTGGCCTGTAGAAAGCTTCCACGACTTAGAGCTGTAAACATGTTTTAATAAGTATAGTGTGTGTATGTTGTGTAAAAATCAACTTACATCATGATTAAAGATGTTAAAAAAATGTTTGAAAAAAATGTAGGATTCAATTATACAATTGAATTGTACCTCTTGATAATGTGAATGTAATAGTGCTTTGTTGTGTTTCAGATTTGATGAAGATGAGGGAAAAGTGGAGCTGGATTATCCACGAGATATGGCCATGTGGAGTGGAGTTGGATACAATGTAGATGCCGTGTTCCAGTGGAAGGATGGTACGTATAATAAGACAATGACTGCTCTGAAAAACGCTTGTGAGAAAGGGGAACATTTCGAGACTCATGGGAATTTTGCTCATAACATTCTTAATTTCACATTGTACTACTAATGTATTTTATTCACACCTCTGAAAAATTATAACTACTGCTGGTAAAACTGATAATCAGTTGTCGTTTTTAAATGTTTCATTTTTGTGAAATGATGCCAATAAACGTGTGAAGTTCTGACACCTGAATTGGAACCTATAATGCTGGAGAATTTGAAATGTAGGAATACAGGGTGGGGAAATGATGTGCTGACAAAGTAACCTCTTGAAAACTGATTTTTTTGTAATTATGTATGCATTCTGAGGAATACATTTTCCTGATATGTTATTGCTGTGAATCAATTTGTAGGCTTTCAAAATGCAAGTACATTTCAGGACATAATCAACAATCTGAATTGTAATACGTGTGAGTACTAAAATGATTTCTGCAAAACGTACTTGTAAATGTTTGATTAATTTCGGTGGCCTCTGCCACCATCCACTTTTGATTTGAAACTCAATGCTTCACTGTTAGGTTGACTTCTGAACTGGTTTCTGTTGTTTCCTCGCTTACAGCAAGGATCGCTGGTGTAACTAGTTTGTCTGGTGTGTGTCATAGGGTTGAGTTGTTGCAAAAGCGAGAGCCAAACATGATGTGCCAGATCACTGTCGATATTCAGCTCGTGCGGAAAGTGCATAATTGCGTGGGTGTCTTTGATCTTTGTGTCGATCATTGAGTGCCCGGTATGCCAAACTGAAACATTTTGGATCCTGTTTTTGTTATACTTGAGGTGCTTTGCTAGTCTGGTAGTGGGTTGGGATTATTACATTTTATTATTATTAAATTTTATAGTACCTGAAATTGCCTATTTTGATCATTTGTATCTATTAGAGTAAACTTTACATGTAAAGAAGGCATATTTGAGTCTACAAAACTTTCCAATGGATGATATTCAGCAAGCAATTTCCACATAATTCATTGTGCGAAATCATGCTCCGTCCCCATTTTTTTTTGGGGCAAACAGATTAAATCCTGACTTAGAAATGTACAGAATAATCATTGTGTGTATGGCCTTTGTCAAATTAATGCAAGATGTGATTATCATGATCATATGAGAAATCAACATGTATACATGTAACATGTATACATGTAACATATTGCAAATATATCTTGATCTGTAAACATTGTCTCAGGATATATTTGCCTATCTGTCTATGGAAGATTTGACCGTTTCTTCTGCTGCAAAGCTTGCAATGCTGTATAATATGTTGTTGCATGAACTTGTCATTCCTTTCAAAGGCATATGTATTGAACAATGCCACCACCACTACAAACTTGTGTTGTCCTCAACTTTAAAGTACAAAAATTTGCTATGTTTAGGGCTGATCTAAGCATTGGTATCTGTGGGAAGTGGTGAGAGTATCGGCATCTCTACCGTATCCGTTCAAACGATATTGACTCAGCCCTAGTTAGTTGTTCCGCAACACTCCACCCGTATGGGACCGCTTCTGGCAGGAAAAAAAAAACAAAATAAACAACTTAAAGAGGCTCCTTCGTCCTGGGCTCCCATCCCGATCCTCACCAAAGTGCTCAGAACCAATGAATCAATCACAGGCAAGAACTTGCAGAATAAAAAGTTGCAGGGTGATTGCTGAAAACTCACAGAAATGGGCTTTATACATTTATTTACAATTTAACAAAACAAGGCTCGGATTCTTCCAATAATTATCTAATTTACATTATTTACATTCCTCTAACTTGAGCACCACGGCAGAACTGCTAAGTGGAAGCTAGCATCGGCGGAACCACCTCGGGATGCTCTTTCTCATGGGAGGCCACTGAAGACAGAAGATCACTCTCCCTTCTGATATCCAGTTCATAAACATTCTCTGTCCTGTCCTCTGTCAGAGGCCATATTTATACTTCCTCCCAGGTTGCAAGGTGGAGGGCTGACAGTTCAAATCTTATTGGCTCTTTTAACTACACAGAATCATACACAAACACAAAAAAGAAACAAAAAAACAAATACTGTTTGTAACATTGTGCAGAAACAAATACCAAAAACCTAGCCTAAACATTTCCATGCACACGAATGCCATTGATACAGATTTGTGGCAATACTAGCTTTGGGGCAACCATGCAGAACTATAAGGTGAAAGCACTAACCATTCAGCTAGGCAGGAACCCAATTTAGATGAATACACAAATAATTCCCATTCAATATAGAATTTGTATATTTTTATCGGGCATTGATTTGTAACCTTAACACAAAGTGCTGTTTGTTTTGCAGGCGTGACGTATTTCTTCAAAGGCAAAGGATTTTGGAAGTTCAACGACCAGCGAATGAGAGTTGAGAGCGAGACGCAGTCTCTCTCGGCTCCGTTTTGGATGGGGTGCCCAACAAAACTAGAAGGTCCAAGATTGGCGGACCCTCCAAGTGACCACTCGCTAACAGGGAGTGCACATGGAGTTAAGAAATCCCATATGAACAGTGTATTAATTTTAACAATAGTGTTGCTCTGCATACAGAGGATAAGACTATAGCATATTACAAAGAGAGTCCATGTACAGTTAGTGAAAGCTTTGCTCCACGATGAAGTTATGCTGTCTGTGATCATGAAATTATATTGTTTAAGGTCATAATTTGTAATGTGGAGCTTTAGTTGTATATTTGCTGCATTTTGTTTTAGAACCGAACTGAAATCTTGTCAGATGTTTGAGAGAATTGAATGCTTCTATGGAAATATATTTTTGTCATTTCACATTGCAAATCAGTTAACAGTGAAGTTGCAATCAGTGAATTTTATAATAACTAGATTATATTACGTCCAGAAATACCAATGCAAATGTAGGATAACCCTGTTTAAAATTTTCCTCCGTTACATTTTCATGTATTGCATTTGGCCCCTTCACTACCCACCGTCTGTTTGGCTACATTTTGAAAATTTTAGAGGGAAAGAATCACAGATTTAGTAAGCTAAGTGTAGGTTCCCTTTTGGCCTAGGTAGGATAAACAAGACCGGATCCATATCACTTGGCGCCCATCACTGAGATAAGGTGCAAGGTAATTTAGAATTCACATGCATATTAAATGAAAACCACTTATGTACTAGATGCTACAGTCTTTGATAAACAAGACCAGCCAAGGGACTTTTCATTGGGTTATTTCATATACCATAGTCTCTTGCTGTGCCAAGGGGGACAGCCTAGTTGTGTGGTCAAATTGTATCTGATCTTTGCCAAACTTTTACACACTGCCATATATAGTCTGATGATGTGGTGGTCACACGTGCACCGAAATAGGAGACAAGATGTTAAATCTGAAAAACCCTTTACTGAAAAGAACTGGGAGAGTGGAAGGTTGAATGTAGGAGAGTTGTAAGATTTTTATTGATGGTGTGTATTTATAACAATGAAATCTTGCTTTGCAATTCCTCAGAATGATGTGATCATAATGGATGCTCGGTGGCAGCAAAACTAGTCACATTTATTCACGATGTATTGTATGCCATATTTTGTTGTGTATGCGAGTGTAAAAGTTTTGTTGCTGAAACTGGATGCAATGTGACCATACATGGGCAAAAGTACTCTACAATGTCCCAAGGCCAAACATAGTACTATCGTTGAATACAAGATTGGTCCATGGGGTGGAGGTTGGTCTAATGTGAAAAATTTTCCAACTTTCCATTTTCACTATTAGAAAAGTTGCTGCGTCTTGGCCAAAAATTATTAAGGAATCTTAAGGTACACATTTTCACATGAGGCACCATGCAAGGAGGAGATCTAAGTGTTCTAGTGGCTGATTGAAGTATGCCTGGTTAAGTACTTCAATATATGTCAACAAACCACATGGGCAGAAATTTTATTTAGCCTAATTGCTCACAGAATGAAAATTATGTACAGGTTGTTAAAACCACCTGTTCCCTTACACCCTGGAATTTACAGCAGAGATTTGAACCTGAGATTCTTAAAATTCGTGGGTGCTCTGTGAATGTGACTAAACCTCCCTCTTATAAATTAATGGTGAGATGTCACATTACAATAGCGGTACAGTGGTTTTAATGTCTGTTGTTCATGAAGCCATGTTGTTAAGTGACACTGCAGTGACCTAAGGTCTGATTTCTAGATTTTGGTATAGTGAATTGTTGGAAATGCAGTGAAGATGCAGGTTGCACCAATCAAATTTGTCATTTTTATTTATGTATTATCTGTAGGTACACTCAATAGGTCTAAATATGTTTGCAATTAAACCTTGTGTAACTGAAAATCTATGCAAATTTGTCATTTTTTGTTGGATGTGTTTATTTTAAACAAAACTACATACCTTTTTTTTCTTTGGTCACTTTGCTGTCTTTTTTATGATGTGCATTTCTTATTGCCCACATCTAGTATGTATTCCTTGTAGTAAGTAATGTCGTGTCATGAAAACTGTGAAATTACATGAAAATATGTTGCAACCAGTGATGAAGCCTGCATCTTTCGAATTTGAAAATTGGCACACAGTTGTATTGAAATAATATTTGTATCATGAGAACAGTGTTGGCCTCACCTCAGTTGACATCCTTTACTTCTACTTAACGTAACGTAACTTTTGAGAAAGATTGTTGAATTTTTGTAACATTTCCTAATCAGATTCACACCACAGCAGCCTGATAACTTTTTTGTTTACTTTTTACTGTTATGCATATGCGCGCCATATTGTATATCTACTAAGCTGAAGAAAGCCATTGGCGGGGAGAAAGTTGCTGTTGTATAGGAAAGAAAAACAAAACACTGACATTTCTAAATAGCGTATCCTGAAAGAATACCTTTTATCGTATACTTCTCAGTTACTTTTATCACAGATTCAGAACCACACTTGTTGTGCACCCCGGGATACAATTATAGGGATTTCCGGGGGTGTTGTAATGATCCCAGAACAGCATGTTTCTCCCATCTATACTGTACATGTTCTGCCTATTTGCCTAGTACCACAAGTCCATCTGGTCTGTAAGATTTGTATTGTAAAAACATTATTATTCATAAGGTTAAATTCATACAGGCATCGAAAGACAATAACATTCATGTTTGGTATTTAAATTCTTCATTGTATGTATTGCTACAGAGCAAAATCAATTGTGCTTGAAACTAAAGACGTAATTCTAAACCAATCAGAAGCACATTGACATTTTGTGTACTGCATATGTAAAGTGAAATTGAAATTGTATGTGTAATACGGAAAAAGGAAAAAAATAACGTAAGCAAATTCTTGGCTGTGGCTTTAGAAAGTGAAATGTTATCTAGGTTATGGTAATTACTAGAGCCTGGATCTTTAGGTGCCAAAGGAAATCAAGAAAACCTAAATACATTCATGTATATCAAATAAGTTTTCATTTGAAACGGTAGAAAGTATTGTGAGAAATGAAGATATGCTTTTATTACATATTGTTACGTCATGGGGTGGGGATCGTCAACTGGTCACTAGACTCTACCTAGCTTATCCATATATGGAGTTTACGGAAAGAGTAAGAGGCATACCCTTATATGCCTATGGACTAGGCAAACCTATCTTTGTGCATAAAGTTAGTAACTTCCCAATTAGAATGTTGAGGGAAATATCTGCCTGTGTGAGTGATGATTGTCCCAAAGGTCTCTTTCAACTGTCATGGTAGGAGTGCCTCCTGCTTAGGCATGACTGCTCCTGTTATTCTTAATGCTTAATCTTAGAATAAATCTTTAGTCTATTACCTTACTAACAGTCAGGTATGATATAGTCATGGGGATAACAGATAAAGCAAATGGTTGGCTTTTATGATTTAATAAGCAACCAAAACAAGTAAAGAATAAAAGGGTAAGTGCAATACAAGGGTTAATGCATATAAGGCATGTTGATTAGGATGATTACATTGACCCCTTGTTTTTTTTAGTGTTCAGTACATTTGAAACATTATGCTAAGTGACATGACTCAATCACGGAGTCTGTAGTGTAGACAAAAATATATGTACAAATCAGCGACGGCTCGTGACTTTTCACAGATGCGTGCTACAGGTAGATGTTGTTTCTTGCATTTACAATTATCCCCCCCACCCCCGCCAACACATACAAGTTTACACACTCACTTGGAGCTGCTAGCGTACGCAGGTTTTTTTTCCGAGGGGTCTGGAATTGTAAATGTCTGTATTACATAGCTGCTTCCTACGTACGGCCGGAATAAAGTATAAAATATTTTGCAATCACCGATTTAAGCCATCATCTTAAGTTATTCAAAGACAAAAATGGTAATCGGAGATCATTTTAAGGGGTTTTTGCATTTAACACTATTTTTTTTTTGTTTCAGAGTTCTTTGCTGCTTTCATCCAAAACTCAAAATTTGGAGATGGGATGTAGCCCCCATCAATTTCCTACCCCAACCTCTCGAACGCCACTGCTTGGAACAACAGAGAACAACTGTCCTTTACAATGACTTCTCCATATGCCACGCGCATGTCCATGAACTGCACGAAAAAAAATCGTGTCTGATTCTGTAAAGCTATCCGCAAACGTTCTTCTTATACTGAGACTTACACTTACCGTGCTGTGGATCTGTGTAGCACGCTAGCAGACGGATTTCACGAGCTGATTGGCTCCGACCATACCTCCCCCGTAGAACCGAGGGGCATTCGGCCAGATTCGGCGCGCCGCTAGGTGGTGAAAACGTGCTATGAAGCCAATAGCACGGTATTCGTTGTAGCTTAACAGCGTGCGGAAAATATTATAGTGCGCTGCAAATTTTTGAGCCTCTTAACGTGAGAAGTTGCATTTCACTGCAGTGTTTTATTAAACTTCATCAATCTATGAAATGTGTCCCTTTCTTTCTTTTCATTCTAGTAAATTGAATAACGTGCTATAGCACGGTAGCACTTATTAAGCAGCCGCCACTGGTACAAATATGGCCCTTCTGAAACTACTTCACTCAATCCAACCATAGTAACCCTAACTACTCAGGTGTGTCAATATACCAATAAATCTGTTGATTATAATCCTACCAAAGTCTGTTGGGGGGGGGGGGGGGTATGTGCATGGTGTATGCCATACCGGGACTTTTGGGGATTTCTCCCCTGGAGGAGTAGTAGTGTGTCATACTAAGTACTACAACGTTTGTAAAGGTTCTGGACTACATCGATACATGCTTACCGCTTACCTATCGTTCGATGAGCTCTTACCACCGACGAATCTCTGCAATCCTCTGGGGTGAGGAGTTCGATGAAGGTAACAGTCTGAATTGAAAATCTTTTGAGCAGGACTTTTTAAAGTCAAATTATCAAAAAGTGGAAAGTTCCATGTTGTGTGCAGTGCTCAGCAACTCTGCCGCAGGTCAAAAGGAGGGAGGGTAGTGGCCGAGGAAACCAGGGAAAAGGGGATTTATACCATATGTGTGTTGGTGATGCCATATTCCATGCTTGGTAATAAGGATCCTGTTGTGCCCTATTTGCACCTAAAATGTTCGCGACACTTACTTCTGAATAGAAAAGGAGTGAGCTGTACTGAATTATGTTCCACCTTTCTATGTTGGTAAACCTCAAACTTAATCTTTTTATCGGTCAGGAAGTGTTTGTATGCAGACCTCTCCGCGATGTATCACCATTTCAAACTTTTAATATGTCTTGGAATTTTGGCCGCTCTGTTCAAGTTCTTGAAGAGCAAATCCTTGAAGAAATATTCTTGCAAAATTCATGTGTACGTACCATGGGAGGCGATATATATATTATATATATGAGGCGAGACTCCATATATGGAAGCGTCAAAATTTTTTGATAGGTACAACACCTAAAGGTCTTGTCTCTAGGAATTGCCTATTTTTAAGAAATGAGCACTGCAATAATTATATGTATTAATTTTATGTATTTGTACTTTTTTTTTCCAGTTATGAAAAGTGAAAATGAGAGAGTGATAAATACTGTGGCATTTTTTAATTGTACAAGGGGGAAGGATTTTTTTGTTGTGATGTGAACACTGCCATTACGAGATCTGATAATTATCTGCTTAAGCTATTTAAAATGTAATTTTTATTAGTTAGAATTGTATCAAGAGTAGTAGTTTTATTTATTTTTAGAATTAGTTGGGGGAAATGAAATGTGTGTATTTTTTGTTAATGTAATTATAAATCATCTGTTTTACATCCATTTTGATGAAATATATGAATATTTCTTGTAATGTTGAGTTTATTCATTCTTTCCTTGTTCGTGGCTTCCTTCCTTGTTCGTGGCATGGAACCTGGACCCAACCAGATATTGTCTTGTGGTGATTTTCAAAAATTGTGTTGTGGGTTTTGGAAAAGTATATTTGCTCAATGCTGTTGAGCAAATAATGTTTACATTACCTTAAAAAGGAAAATAGTGCTATGATGTGCTTAGTACCCCATAAAATACATTATTTGTATAGTAAAATGTTGAATCTAAACATTAGTCTATACCATGCATCTGAAACCACCTGGAAACAATCGCAGAATCACTCTCATTTTAATATTATGCAAATGTATGTACTCTTGAGTATATCTACATAAACTGAAGTAAAATGTAAAAGAAAGAAAACTGTAAATTTGGAACATGAAGGGGCGAGAGTTCAAATCTCCCGAGAAGGTGTGTCTTTTTTGCAGGTCACATTCAAGTCAAACGCACTAGAAATAAAACCTCCGATCGAAGTTGTTTTGTGTTTCACCATAGCTCGGTTGGCAAGAGTGCTGATTGAAATCGAAATGGACAGAAGTTCAAGAGAATATCAAACTTGATTGAAAATGTAGGTTCCAAAGAAAAAACCACATAGGGGAGCAACACACTGACCAAGATAAGATAGGTATTTGTTGTTCCACTGTATACTGCTATTTCAGATCCAGCACAACTAAATTGAAAGAAAACCGGACACACATCTGAAAAGTTCTTGCCGATCGGAGGATACAATCCTTCAACCTTATGATTGTGGAGCAGCAAACCACATAAATTGGCGACCAGTCCAGATTAACTGTACGGTGCATTAAAATATCGGGAAATGTCTGACATGTGAAATATGTAAAAATATGTGGGGAAAAGGTGGAAAATTCTCAAAGCATCCCCAACACTAGGATAATTTGCATGTGTACTTAATCAGCTGCCTTTCACGATAACTCTTGTCAGTTTAAACGCTACAATTTTAAAATTTGAATTTCAAGATGTTTCCAGATGTCTAAAGGGGGTCGGGCGGCAAGTGTCCCCTTTTGGGGGGCGTTGTTGGCTCAGTTTAATTTTCCTGTTCAGTTCTGCTTCCTCTAGCAACTACCTTCTTCCTTAGACCAAGCATCACTCTCCACTGGCTATCGAATGCGGTTTACCTTGATTAATCGGGGAGGCGGACATACAATTTAACGTCTGATTTGAACCACAATGTGCCTGTACCATGTATCAAACCTGGGACCACTTGGTTACAAAACGATTGCATTTCCTCTATGCTATCGGAGACGTTTACATTGATGATAAACTTTCGCAAATTTTTCTTGATAAAACTTGAAGAAGGCAATGTAATTCGTGACTTTTCTCTGCATTTTACATAGTATTATCCATTACAAGACCTGACTTGTCTCGCTTGTTGCCCACATATTGAAGACACTTGGTGTTCTGATGTCATTGTTGTATGTCTAAATGGGTGCTTAGGGTACATTTGCGAGGAAGGGGCCAGAAATATTTGGGGGGGGGGAAGGGAGATGGTTTCTTCCACCTGTCGTGTGATTAGCTTAGGTCTGGGACTCTAAATTTCCTTTCCTCTGATAAATTGAGGGGGGGGGAGGCAACAATGTACCCTAGACCAGTGCTTCTCAACCAACAGGCCGCGACCTGGTACTGGGCCCTGGTGTAAATTAATAAAATAGTTATCAATTATCACAGATTAACAACATAGGTTAGCAATTTCCAGATTAGTATCAATTGGAATTTTTCAGTTTTCAAAATACAACATGCCAATTATTGATTTATAAATTTAATTATTTGCTTTTGTGCCACTGACCAATCTCGGTGATGAGTGATGACATGATGAAATTGATGAAGGTACATTTAAAAGGATACCTGTAACCAGGTCTGGCGCCCTATCATGTTGTGGAAATATTCATTACAGGGCCCTATCATGTTGCGAATCCTCTAATTCTTTTCAGTGGCTGGTGTGCAGTAGTGGTGTGTGCAAATATCGTTATCCTCTTTCTCGCTTTATCTTCCTCCTTTTTCTTTTTCTCTTTTTCTTCCTCTCCTCTTTTTTCCATTGTCCTCTCATCTTTCTTTTTCGCTCTCTCTTTTTCTTTCTCTGTGCAATGTTTAGGGACCTACTTATGTGATATTTTGTCATGTGTCTGCCTTCCCAGAGGCAGAGCTGCAGGCCACCAGGTGCGTCCCCAGGTTGCGGATAGGGAACAGCCAGCAGATATGTTGGCTAGCTGGAAACAGTTGCAGACAAGCAGCAGCAGGATTAGAGGAGGCAGCAAGATGTGGAGTGGTATCTACATCTCAGTAAATACTGCAAGACTCCGAGGAAAATCCTGTGATGTGGCGGTAGAGCCACGACTAAAAAAGCTCGGCCCCTGCTGCCTTGCAGGGAGGGTAAAGATCCCCAAAGGCTAAGGGAAGGAACCCTGGCAGAAAACCAAAGGGGCAGAGAGGGCTCGGAAGGCATAGTGAAACCAGTCTCTCTAGGGGAGTAAACCTCAAATCAAAAATCCTGTTCCTCCAATTAAGGGGGTTGGGGTGGGGCTGACAACGCCACACCGCAAAATGAGAGAGGTTTGAAAGCCAGAAAAGGAGCCAGGGAAGGGTAGCCACAAATGTAAACTACAAAGGCAACGGAAAATGGATATGGAGATTGGTACTGAATGTCCAAACACACTATAAACCAGGGGCAATAGGAGGTTTAATACAAGAACTTAAGAAATATGACATCCAGATAACAGCCATACAAGAAACAAGATGGAAAGATAAAGGAATCACTGAACATAGGACTCATACAATTTGCTACAGTGGAAAAGGAGGAGGAGGAAGAGAATTTGTTGTGGCATTTATAATTGATAAGAAGATTAAAAACAATATCCTGGATTTTAAACCAATCTGTGAAAGAATATGATAAATGCGCATGCCCCAACAGGAAAAGGATGAGGTAACAAAGGATTTATTCTACCAACAGCTGGAAAGAGTCTGATTCAACGCTCAATAATGATACAAAAAGTAGTCTTAGGAGACATGAATGCCAAAATTGGAAAAGAGCAAGAATATAGAGGCACGATAGGTATGCATAGTCTGCACAATGAATCAAATGAGAATGGGATGAGACTAGTGGAATTTGCAGTGAGTAAGAACATGATAATTAGCTCCACTATTTTCCCACATAAAGATGTACACAAAAGAACATGGATATCACCAGATGGTCAAACATTTAATCAAATTGGCCATGTCCTAGTAGATAAATGATTCGCCACAAGCGTATTGTATGTAAGAACCATGCGAGGAGCACATTGTGGATCGGATCATCACCTAGTAACAATCAAATATAGATGCAGAATGAACAAAAATAAACCAAGTGAAAATAGTAGGCAGGACAAATAGAAGACTGAGGGATTATATCAAGAAGAAAAACAAACTGAATACAGAGGAGTTACCAACTAGAGGAAGAGAAGAAGTGTATAAAGAAGCAAAGCAAGAAGGGCAGTGGATAAAATTTGTAGAAAAAATAAACGGAAATATATAAGAAGGGCAGTGGATAAAATTTGTAGAAAAAATAAACGGAAATATATAAATGATAACCTGAGACAGATAGAAGAAGAATTTAAGGCAAATAATACAAAACAAGCTTTTAAAAGAAAAGTTAGATCCTTCAAAGAAGGATACAAACCAAGAACAGATCTAATCCACAAAAGTGAGGGAGAAATAGTAAGTGAAAGATAGGAGATTATGCAAATATGGAAAGACTATTTTGAGTCTGAATGTAGAAGATAATGTAATAGAACTACAGAAATAGAGAGCAGCAACGTAATATAGAAGTACAAATCGAACCACCAACAGAAGAAGAACTTAAGAGAGTGATGGACAGACAGAAAAGGAATAAGGCACCGGGAAGAGATGGTATACTCAGTGAACTACTCAAAGAAGGAGGAACGGAATTAATAAAGGCAATACACCAGTTGATATATAAAATCTGGGAAGAAGAACATATGTCGGAAGAATGGTATCATATGCCCTATTTATAAAAAAGGGGATAAGCTAACATGTAACAACTACAGAGGTATATAACAGCATATAAAATATTAGCAGGACTTCTTAGAGAGAGATTGGAACCCTTGGTGGAAAAATGCATAGGAGAATATCAAGCAGGTTTT
The DNA here is from genome assembly GCF_977018435.1 of Lepisma saccharinum. NCBI lineage: Eukaryota > Metazoa > Arthropoda > Insecta > Zygentoma > Lepismatidae > Lepisma > Lepisma saccharinum. The sequence goes on from NC_139235.1 coordinate 94,245,174, forward strand.
TGAATAGGAAGATCAACAACAGACCAGATTTACACATTAAGACAGATTACTGGAGATGCTGGGAATACAATGTGGATCTATATATGCTTTTTATAGATTTTAAACAGGCATATGATAGTGTACCGAGAGGGCAATTGGAAAACATACTATGGACATTTAAAATACCAGAAAAACTGATTAAACTGATTAGTCAGACAATGACAGGAACCAAAAGCCAAATTAAAATACAGAACGAACTCACAGAAGACATACTAGTGAACCAGGGATTGAAACAAGGTGACGGACTTGCTCCTTTACTTTTCAATACGGTTTTAGAATATATAATAAGACAAACTAACATAGACAGAAATGGCACTATAGTATATAAGACCACTCAGATAATGGCTCACGAGGACGATGTAATTATCATTTCAAGAACAATGGCTGCAGCAGAAGAAACATATACTCAATTTAAAAATGCAGCTAAAACAGTTGGCCTACAAATAAACTTAAATAAAACAAAAATGATGATCCAGAGTCGAAAGACCAAGACATATGATGCAAGAAAAACAATATCAGTAGGTATTGACAATATTGACCTAGTAGAAGAATTTGTATATTTGGGGCAAAAATACATGAAAAACTCAATATGCTGACCAAGGCAGAAAATTATGTTATTATAAAACATAAACTAATCGTAACGTTTCAACCTTCTAGCAAGGTCTTCTTCAGACTCTGTACCAAGTTCAAATGTAGCAAGGTACAAAAAAACTTACAGACTTGGTTTATATGTCATTATGCAGCAAAACACTTCCAAGTTTTGACTCGTGTAGTGTGTAGTTGCGGAGTTGATCACATGCGATGCCACCGGTCTATCATTGAAAATGGCTTTCACTGGTGCGGAAAGAGCTAAGTGTGTGTTCTGGTTCGAAGAAACACTCCACTCGACTTTTTTTTATGGGGGTTTGTGAAAGATAGGGTGTACACCCCTCCCCTTCCTCATAATCTTCATGAACTTCAAGATCGCATCACAACAGCCATTGCTAATGTTACCCCTGAAATGCTGGCTAATGTTTGGCAGGAAATTGACTTTCGTTGGGATGTGTCCAGGATGACCAACGGTGCACACATTGAACCATAACAGATTTCTAATAAAAATTTTTAAGTGTTTTGCTGCATAATGACATATAAACCAAGTCTGTATGTGGTTCCAATAAATAAATTATTGAAGTTGTAAACTACATAAAGAATCACCCTGTATACACAAAATTACTCCCCTCCAGACTATTAGAAAGTTGTTCTGGAACATTCTAGCAGGTGGCTTTCCCTTCTCAACTGTACTTTCACCTCGGAGAATGTCCCTGGACACTATCTCACGCTCTATTTCGTTCATTCTTCTTCCTTCATCTCTCCTGTCCTTTCCACTCTTTCTAACACCTTCTTGCATTCTTTATCATCAGTCAAAATGATTCTGTTTTGCAGATATGTGGACGATTGTTTTGGCATATGGAAGGGGACGCAGTGGCATCGCTAGACCATCTGCTTTGGGGGGGCTGCAACCAGATACATGACTTACTACTATTGTAAATATTTTCAATGTTTGAAAATAGCAAAGTTATTAATAAGACCAGGGGTTTATCCAGGATTTTTCCCTTGGGGGGGTGCTGGAAAATTTTGGGGGGGTGTAAGTTTGGGGAAGTTAAGTGCATATTTTGGACAGTTTTAAAAATGTTCACCTAATTCAATTTCTTCATGGATGTTTCTAGAGATTAACCCCTTCCTCCCTTCCCTTCACGTAACATTTCAGAAGAAAAAAGATGTCAAATACAGGAAAAGATGAAAAATAGATTAATGTTAACATTTCAGTTTAACGTTTCGAGTATTGCTTTCCTTCCGATAATGTTCAGTACTTGAAGTACTTGATTTAATCAATCGTTAGACAAAACACAAGGGATGACATTAAAAAACACAAAATTTTAACATCATATTACCAGGAATCATTTCATACAATTCTTAAGCTAGTTATAAGAAATTAGGAGCACTTGCGCAATATTTTTTTTAATTGTATTTGTATCGTTCTTGCCCTAGGTGTAACTCTTGAGTTCATCTTGGGGTGCGCAATTGAAATATCAGTGAATGAATTGCATAGGTGTGTGCGCACTTGCCTGTCTGAAGTAGTAGTAATAAATGCAGATATAATATGACTTAAATAAATTATGACACTGCCAGCGAAGGGAACAAGAAAATTTTTAGAACTATTTCTTTGCAAACTGATTATGCATATTATTAGTTAAAAATAGCGACAGTATCCCATGATGTTTACTCTTTACAATCTTGCTTTGCTCGTTCGTTGAAGACTTCAATATGAAATTCCTTGACTGATTTAATTCAAAAGCAATATCAGGTATCTATCAAATGTGCATCCAAACTTTCCACTACATTTTAACGTCTTCATGGTCATGCTCTAAATATATTGAGTTTCATTACCTTATTTCAGTTTGTGAATCATCGTTTAAACAGAGATTTGAAAATACCAGTAGAATTTGGAACTCACTCGCTACATAGAACTATTAAAATTATACATGCATATTTTCTGTTAGAACAGGAGGGGGGCAGGGGGCATGTGGTGAGGTAAAGAGGACGCCGAATGAGCAAAGCAAGATTGTAAAGAGTAAACATCATACTGTCGCTGTGTTTAATTAATAATATGCATATGCATTATAGCCTTACAAAACTTTAGAAAATACGCTTGGCACTTTTGAGAGTTTATCTTTCAAACACTAAATGAGAGACTCCAGGGAATTAGGAGTCACCTGCCTCTTTGCCTTAAAGGGAAACGAAATAACATGTGCAAATAAACGCATGGCATGTTAACTGCAAAAGGAAGACAAGGAAGTTTCACTTCTAAATTGAGGCAATGCTTTATTATTTTCAATTATTTAAAAATTGAATAGCATTTATTTCGCTATCCAACACAAAGAGCACAATGAACCAAACAAATTTTCTCTCTCCACGTTTTCCAGCAGGCAGTGGCAAGGGGCGTCGTGACCTACTGGTGTGCCTATGGTTAGATATAAATTGTGGCACTTAATGAAAATTAAATTTCTTTTATATTTAATTCCTTACACTCAGGCCCGTAACCAGGAATTCTTTGTAGGAGGGGCAAAGTCAATCCTAGAAGGGGGCAAATTTTTAATATATTGTGTCGGTCGCATTGGCAGATATAGCAGGGTACACAGAGGCACTTGACACCTCCCCCCCCCAAAAAAAATAAGTAACAGAAAAGGGATGATATCTTGAAACTTCAACGGACAAAAAAAAACTTCGATCAACATCAAATGGCATTTTTTCGATAATGACCTCTCCAGATTGGCAAAGAATATAAAGTTTAACATAAATAGGCTAATAGGGACTGTATACACTTGCTCGGCTCTTAAAACAGTAGAATTTATTAATGATAGGATATCATATGCAGTTTTACAGGGTAGGTGGTGTAAAATTATTTTAATAAACATACATGCACCAACGGAAGATAAAGATGATAATACTAAAGATGATTTTTATACAGAGTTAGAACAGGTCTTTGATAAATTTTCTCAGTATGATATGAAAATTCTGTTAGGTGACTGTAATGCACAAAAGGTGACTGTAATGCACAAATTGGCAAAGAAGAGACATTTAAACCCACAATTGGTAAAGAAAGTCTTCATGAATTAAGTAATGATAATGGTATAAGATTGATTACTTTTACTGGCCGCGGTGGCTCAGTCGGTAACGCGTCTGACTACCATGCTCAAGGTCCCGGGTTCGATCCCCGGCCGGTTCAAATCCAGGAACTTTTCTAACGATGGAAGCGGCCCCGGCGCCCACCCAGCGTCGAATAACATGGGTACCTGGGGGAAACCCTGGGGGGGTAAAGGCGGTCAGGGGCGTGATGCTGATCACATCATCCCCACTCATGACCGGATCAAGAAAGTGTGGGGCGTTACCCCCACACCCCCTATACGCCTTCATGGCGTGGTGCTAAGCACAGGGGAGCACTTTACCTTTTTTTTACCTTTACTTTTGCAACCTCAAAGAATTTAATTGTGAAAAGTACCACTTTTAAACATAAAGATATCCATAAATATACCTGGTCTTCTCCAGATGGTAAAACTCATAATCAGATAGATCATATTCTCATTGATAAGAGAAGGCATACTAGTATAATTGACGTTCGTACACATAGAGGTGCTGACTGTGCCAGCGACCATTATTTAGTAATTACTAAATTAAGAGAAAGACTCTCAGTGATAAATCATAAGCAACAAAATCTAAAAGTTCTAAAATTTGATACAGGAAAGTTTACTGATGAAAGAATTAAGAAAGATTACCAAATTAAATTGTCAAATAGATTTGATGTGTTGCAGGATTTAAATGATGATGAAAATATAAATGAAACAGACGTAAATAAGAATTGGGAGCACATACGTAATGCAATTGAATCAGCAGCTAAAGAAAGTATAGGATACCATAAACCGAGAAAAAGTAAGCCATGGTTTGATAATGAATGTCATAATCTAATAGAAATAAGAAATCAGGCTAGACTTAGGTGGTTAAATAACTCTGATGATACAAATCTAAACAATTATAATAGAATAAAGCGAGAAGTTAACCGCACGTTTAGAAGTAAAAAAAGAGATTACTTGAAAAGCAAAATTAACGAAATTGAAACAAACAGCAAAAATAAAAATATCAGAGATTTATATAAAGGTGTAAATGAGTTTAGAAAGGGGTGGCAACCTAAAGTAAACTTGATAAAAGATAAAGACGCTGATTTTCTAGCTGACCCAAGCAATATTCTAAATAGATGGAAGAACTACTTTCATGACCTTTTAAATGTCCATGTAGGAGATAAATCAGAAGTGAATGAAGTACACACAGCAGAACCTTTAGTTCCAGAACCTAACTTGACTGAAGTTAAAGATGCTATTAAAAGGCTAAAGAATAACAAAGCACCTGGCACTGATTTAATACCAGCTGAGTTAATTAAATATGGTGGAAATTCATTAATATGTCAAATTCATAAATTAATTTGTTTAATATGGAAAAAAGAAGAAATCCCTCAACAGTGGAAAGAATCCATAATTGTTCCTGTGTTTAAAAAAGGTGATAAAATGAACTGCAATAATTACCGTGGAATCTCTCTACTCTCAACAACGTATAAAATATTATCTAACATTCTTTTAACTTTTAACAAGACTAACCCCATATGCTAATGAAATTATAGGTGATTATCAATGTGGATTTAAACGTAACAGATCAACAACAGATCAAATTTTTCACATCAGACAGACACTTGAAAAAAAGTGGGAATATAATCAAAATGTCCATCAGCTATTCATTGATTTAAAAAAAGCATATGATTCAGTCAAACGAGATAAACTATATAATATATTAGTCGAGTTTGGAATACCTAAGAAGCTTGTTAGTATGATAAAAGTATGCACCAGTGAAACAGAAAGTAAAATTCGTGTGGGTATTAATATGTCTGACAAATTTACAATTCATGATGGGTTAAAACAAGGAGATGCATTATCTCCATTGCTCTTTAATTTTGCCTTAGAATATGCTGTTAGGAAAGTAAAAGAAACTAAAGAAGGACTAAAATTAAATGGTGTGACTCAGTTGTTAGCATATGCAGATGATGTAGACTTACTGGGGGATGAAGTGAATACAATTAAGAATAATGCTAAAATATTTTTTCAAAACTGCTAAAGAGATAGGTTTGGAAGTTAACAAAGAGAAAACTAAATATATGCTTACAGGCCGAAACCAAGTGTTAGGTAATAATCAAAATCTAATTATTGATAACAACTCGTTTGAACCAGTTTCCAAATTCAAATACTTAGGAGTAATATTAACAAATGAAAATTATATTAAAGAGGAAATAAAAAGTAGGCTTAATTCAGGAAGTGCATGTTACTTCTCTCTTCATAAACTTTTGTTTTCTCGTTTAATATCTAAGAAACTAAAAGTTAAAATATACAAAACAGTAATTTTGCCTGTAGTATTATATGGATGTGAAACTTGGTCCCTTACATTGAAAGAGGAACATAACTTGAGAGTATTTGAAAAAGATCCTTAGGAAAATATTTGGACCTAAAAGGGATGAGGAGACAGGTGAGTGGAGAAGGTTACATAATTTAGAACTACATAATTTGTATTCAAGTCCTGATATTATTAGAATGATTAAATCAAGAAGACTTAGGTGGGCAGGCCATGTGGCACAAATGGGAGAGGAAAGAGGAGTTTACAGGATTCTTGTTGGGAAACCTGATGGTAAGAGACCTGTAGGAAGGCCAAGACGAAGATGGAGGGACAACGTTGAGATGGACCTAAGGAAAATCGGTAGGGATGGAAAAGAGTATATAGATCTTGCTCAAGATAGGGAAACATGGAAGGCCTGTGTTGCTGCAGCCATGAACCTTCGGGTTTAAGAAGGCTAGAGAGTTAGTGGTTAGATGCACTTGATATTTAGACGATTAATGGGCCTCTCTGAAGAACTGATTAAGGGAGCCCTTTATAAATCATTTCTTTTTTCATATAGAACGTTTCGCTCCCAGGACCGACTCCCACCGCCCCATAGCTATGACTCTGAACTTGGACAATAAGAATAGAAGGCATTGCGAGCGAAGCGAGCAAGAAAATTTTACGAAATGTATTTTTATTTGTATAAAATTTTGAAATCGAGAGGGGGGTAATTGCCCCTTGCAAGTGCCCTTGGCAGTCTCGAATAAAAATGCAAGGATCTCGTAAAAACTAATTCCATCATGAGTATCCAATTGTCCTGCTATTCTTAGATTCTCCTAGTCTTGTTTTTTTTTACTTCAATGTTTGCTTCCCCTAGAATGGACTTCCTTCCAAGGTCAGGACGGTGGGGGGGACAATGCCCACTGCCGCCCTGTGGTTACGACACTTTTTATGAGTGTCTCTTCATCAATTTCACGTCATCATTCATTGTTGCAATTACGCACCCAGAAATTTTAATTCAATCAATCAATCAATCATTGTTGCAATTAGCTATAAGTGAAAGAAAAGCAACGCTAAGTAACAAAAATCAGATATCCACTCCCCCTCTCTACCACATGAATCACTGTTACCAAAAAGGAAATTTTTCCCTCCCAATCCTGATACGACATTATACTGAATCCCCCACACGTTCATAAATCACAAAATCATTAAGTGTCTTTGTTATGTTGCTACAGTAATTGTAAAGATTAGTGAGAATTCTAGGCGTTCTGTATTTTTCACAGGGGGGGGGGCAAAGCAGGCTCTCAGGGGGGCAGTTGCCCCCTGCCTCCTCTAGTTACGGGCCTGCTTCCACTTCCTTTGCTTCTTCTGAAAAGTTGAATAAACTTAAACATATCATTATGTCAGGGAACCGACTAGATACAAAGAGAAATACAATTTTTACTAAAGCTATATCTTTGCAAACTGACAATAACTTTAATTTAATAGGGTGCCAGTAATTTCACAGGGCACCACGACGTTAACGTTTTTCTATTTTTATCTGTTTTGCTTGTTCGGCACCACATTTGTACTTAGCGCCTAGGCAAGCACCCCACGTGGACCCTCCCTCTTTTACAACTCTCTTTCTAATAGTATATAATTTATTTTACAAAGGTAAGAACTCTTGGAGCCACAAAAATGGTCATCAACTATAGACCTGAATGAATCACTTAGGTTCTTCATGAAATACTTGCCATTTTATATCGAATACTCGGTGAGTAAATTTTATATTGGTACTTTATGAATATCGGTTCACTGATTTTCTACTCACCACTTTCGGTTTCTTTCTGTCTGGTTTTTCATTTTCTCTATCTTCTTCAGACAGTTTAGCAGTAAAGTTTCAGACATTGTTATACACTAAACAGAACGACAACACACGAACGGAGATGCTACACTGAGACTGACCTAAGGCATTTGACTGTTCTTTTCTCTACCATTCCAAAATCATTCTTCTCGCCAAGTTACAGAGAATAGTGTTGCTAACCATAGTAACAGAATTCACTTCAAGGAGTCAAACCTGTATCTTTGAATTTCTTCCCTTACTTTTATCGTACATTTTTCACATGAAAGAATCGAAAGGAAAATGCAAGAAAATGTAAATTTCATTGACTCATGGGTTGAATAATTGAATTTACGAATCTGTAATATATATAAGGTATTCAAACGCTGAACTGTGAACACTGTGCGTGGAATGTGCTCCCTGGAAGGAGGGCGAGAGGTCAGTTTGACATTTTCCAGATGGCAGTGTCCCTTCCCTAGAGCTGACCAAAGCCTTGTCAAGGGTGCTGCTGTTTCCAGGAAATGACGATGCTGCACATTCCACCCTCCTTCCTTGACACTTTGGTTTTAGTTGATCGGAAGGTCCATTGGACTACGCTTCCTCAGCTACAAATGATTCCTTTCTGTTAATGTTGAAGTATTGTCATTCTATTGTTGATATAAACATCCATATTTACACCATCCTGTAGGGGGGGGGGGGTGTTCCACTTTTCTGCTTGGGGGGTGTTCACCAAAATTTGGGAGGGTGTTGGGGGGGTGTTAGGGGGGTGTAGATAAATCACTGAATAAGACAATAATATATAACAATCATAAGGAATTAAAACTAACATAGACTTACTGCATTAATTTTTATGAAAACAGATGGATATTGTTGTCCTGTTTTTCTAATGCTGATGAACTATGTCTTTATGTATCAGCTGCACTCTGTGGTTCGAATTTCTTGCAAAATATCAATAACACAATCCACACACAATTCATGACACACTTCCTTTTCTATGGCCAGTATTGCAAGTGAGGAAAGTCTGTCTTGGCCCATACTATTACGCAAAAATGTATTGATTCTCTTCAAACAGCTAAAACTCCTTCACTGCAAACAGCTAAAACTCCTTCACTGGCACACGATGCTGATGTCACAGGAATTGTCACTGCAATTTGCAACATTCTGCAGAAGTTTGGAAACATGTCTTTTGGAATGGCGTTCATTAAATGTACTATGGATGTGATGTTGTATATCAAGTTCTTTAGGTAATTTTTTGCAACCATGATTTCAGCGATCGGCACTTGTAATCGAAAATAGTCACAAAAAACACTCAAGAATTGAGGGTTCAAAAACAAGTCAAAATTTGTTGTAAGTAAAGAAGGTGACATGTGCTGAATTCCAACCAGAACACTGGAAGTTGCTTTATCTTTGAAACGACTTTCCAGCTCATTTATCATTCGATCAACAATAGTGTAAAAAAGTCTGCAGAATGCAGGTTTATCGGTATCAGTTTTGTGCCCCAGGGTTTCATTTACAACGTGGTCTTTCAGTGATGATGGTAATGTGTGAACACATTTGTGAACATTTGAATTATATTCAACATGTAACTGAGAGGTTGCGTACATAATAATAATAATAATAAAAATTTAGAAGACGCGCAAAGAGTCCGTGGAACGAAACTAGTTACATATAGGCATGTCCTGAATCGCAGAGATACGGTCGGGGTCTAAAACAAGTTGCCCCTCACGTAAAATATATCCTAAATATTTGACCTCGGTTTGCATCCATTTGGATTTGATGGGATTGACAGTTAACCCAGCTTCTCGAAATGCCTGAAGAACCAATTTAAGATGCTTCAAGTGAGTTTCCTCATCTGGGCTGAAGATCAATACGTCATCTGCGTAGTTGACCAGGAATTTATATTTAAAGGGACCCAAAATTTTATCCAGAGCACGTGTCAAAAGTTGAGTACCCAGATTGATACCAAAAGGAACCCTGGTATACCGATATTGACCAAAGGAGGTGACAAAAGCAGTTAAGTTTTTACTGGGCTCATCTAACCGTATCTGATGGAAACTTTGCAGAGATCCAAGCAGGAAAATACCCTAGCAGATTGTAAATGTTGAAAAATCAAATCGATACGGCTTTGCGGGAAATTGTCGTAGGCGATGAGTCTATTTAAATGCTTATAACTACATACAAGGCGATGTCCACCGTCCTTCTTATCGACGAGGAAACAAGGGGATGCATAAGGAGAAGCGCACGCCTCTATAATGTTCTGGTCCATCAACTAGTTACATGTACGCTAAAAAAAAGGGAAAAAACCAATCAGTCACAAAAGTCACGGTTTGTAGGTTAACGACGAGTATTTTGTACTGTCACCTCAGTCTCTGACGAGATCCAAATTAAACGGGACCAAGCGATCCATTGAACAAGATTCAATAAATTTAATTATAAATTTGAATATTTCTTATTTGTTTGAAGATATTGTTTTTGGTATCAGCCAAAAAAACTCTTAAATATGAATTCAAAAATATTGCACAATTTGATAATTTTGTCCTAATATACAAATTGGCTTTTTTAAACATCATACTTATTAAAATTAGTTCATATGATAATTTCAGAAATATTTAATTGCATGAAATGAATAAATTTGGAGTAATCATATAACCATAACCTATTAATATTGCAAAAATGTGGAACTCTGAACTTAGCCTAACCATTTCAAATCTTAATATGATTATAAACTTTATTGTCATACTAAAATTGGTCTCTTGGTGCTATTGTACAAAAAATTCTGAAAATGCAAACAATAACTTTCCAATTAATTCTCTCTTGGAATATGTTCAGTCTTCACAAATAAATGCAGAAAATAATAGAAAAGTATAAATTGATTAGGATTGTACAAATGGTGTATTCTACTGGATGTACAAAATGATCTGTTAGCTAATAAGGTAACAAATAAAATTTGTTTATGAAAGTTATGTAGTGTGTTATATATCATTGCTTAACTTTTCATTTGTGCACAATTTCAGATAAATGTGATCCTTATGTTACATTTCAGGTTTTCAGTATACATCTGGCCTTAATATTCAAATTCATTGCTTTGACAAGAGTAGTTTTGTCTGTTCTGTCTTGGAACAAATGCTGCTAAAATGGATGATTCAGTGAACAACTTCTCCCACAATTCGTTGCACAAAATCACACCTGCTGCCATATTTCGGGCAAACAGATCAGACCCTACATTGAAAACATGCCAGGTAAGCATTATGCACGTTTTGTTTATTTTTTAAGTGATTCAATGTATGATTATCATGATCATATGAGGAACGTGAACTATATGGTTAGAATGTAAATACTTGGTGGCTATGGCCAAATCTGGAATCAATGACTGAATGAAATTGATTTGAGCATGTAATAAGGTAGTGTCTGCTGCCACGTTTTTTTCTGCTGGAACCTCAAGAGAGATGCACGTGGCAGCAAATTCGGTCTTTGTTTTATCGAGATTTCATCATGCTATGTATGCAATTACGTCTGTAACACATACTGTGAAGTTGTAGCGATTACTTTCACATAAATGTTTTAAGATTAGGTCCCTTAGCATTCTTCTAATAATAAACCTGAATGCTCTCGTAGTTAGGTTAGGTTCCGTTAGCATTAAAATAATATCGCTAAATGCTTTCTAAAGGAAAAGGTTCTAACTTACATGTACATTCATTCCCACTAATCATAAACTTGCATTTCTCTCATCTCAATCTGTTCTTAAGATTTGTAACGAATTACGTGGCAGGAGCAAATTTGACGCTTATTCTTACTGCTGACACGTGCGTGGCAGCAGACTCAGCCATGTAATAATGACACTTTGCATGACAATGCATAACATATGCCAGACTACGAGTACAAGGGGGGGAATGAGTTGCTACAGAAGTGTAGTAGAGAGTTGCAGACCTCAGTCTATTCCAGCTTGTAAAATAAACTAATGGAAAAACAGATGCTCGTGCATCCTGACAATTCACCAACTAAAGTCCCGCAGAATTAACTTGAAAGAAATGGCCTCTCTGTGAGTGATGCAAATGCACTCGAATTCCGCTGTAACGGGCCAATGGAAACTCTAATGTTCGGGCACGCAAAATGTTTCCAACTGTTGAAAGGACTCACGTGCAGTGACTGGTGAAGCAAGCGAAGTGGCAGTGCATAGAGCTTTCTTTCTGATTTTTTATTTCGTGTATTAGTGAGTGTTCGTGTGTAATTGTTTCGACAGCGCGATAAATGGATAGAAGCCAAATCAGTGATATTTCCATTACACAATGTAATTATTTTTCAAATCTCCCATCGTCAGCTGATTGCCCGTGATTCACGTGAGTGTAAAGTGTTCGCTCTAGGTTGGTACTCCTGCAGCGGCGCCGGCAGCCATTTGTCTCAAGTTAATTCTGCCGGACTGTAACTAAATAGGTGGGCCTCCCCAATGGCACCATAACCCAGATCTTGGCTTTGATACCTGGTGGGGGACAGTGCTTCGGATTCCACTTTAAACTGTGGGACCAGTCCAAATTAGCAATGAAGTGGATATAATTTAATCCTTCCCTTTCTAATGCTCACAACCCCTAAAAAATAATTAAAACAATCTAAAAAAGGAGGGGGGTCTGAATTGGAGTTTCCACTTTTCATAAATGAGGATGGAAATTACGCAGCCTCTTGGACACTACAAACCCATCTTCTTTGATATCTGGGATTTTATAATATTAATCTGAAGTAATAAAAGTTTTTCTTCAAAAAAAAAAAAAAAAAAAAAAAAAAAAAAAAAAAAAAAAAAAAAAAAAACAAATGCTGTCGACTTTGAGATGCCCAGGTTTCAAAGAGGATAAATTTGACTGACTAACTGTACCGGTTATATACAAATCTTGTTAGTGAAGTTGCTTTCAATCTGGGATGTAGCTAGGATGATCAGTTTGGTGGGCCCAAATGTCAGAATTTTCTCTTAATTCCTTAACAAAAATTTAACATTTAGTTTAGTTCTTTAGAATCCTGCACGACTCTGTACTCAGTATCCTGACAGGTATCACACGACGAAAACAACAATCAAACTTGAATAAATGTTCATGGTCCACAGGACATGACACAACAACGATGTGGAATATTCACATAATGAACAAAAATTATATTGATAACCAAAAAAGATCGTGTCGTGCTAACATGTTGACCATTGGCGTTACTCTGACTTGACAACAGTCAACCAACATTGGGTTAATGATAGTATCATCATCCAAACTGAGGAAATACTAGAAAATGAACAATTACAACTTTCTGTTGACATGACCTACTATCCGGTCATCGGCAGATGAGGCGATAAAATAATAATAATATATTATTTTTTAAATTAGGGAAGAACAAAAAAAAAAAAAGGGAGCCAGAATATTAAAAAAATTGGTGTGAAATTAGTCAAATGGCAGTATGGAACGGCTAGAAATACGCAAAGTTTAGCGCATCGAAATGAGAGCCCAGGCCTGCTATGGTTCTTCTTGAGTGCAATGCTGTTACCCACGACCATTCCGGTGGCAAAGGCAAAATCCGATGTGCTGAGATTAGTGCATCCATGACGTCTCGGTAGTGTTCGCCGTGGTTCAGCTGATCTCGGCAGTCGTGGCAGGTGGAGCCAGGCATGGTTTTTAGATGAATTCCTCAGATACAGATACCACAGGTATCGGCTCATCCCTAATCTTTACTAAAAACTTAATTATTTCAATTTCTAGGGCCTCCCCCATGGCGCAGTGGTAGCGTCATTGCCTTGTAATCGAGGGGTCCCGGGTTCGATACCCGGTGGAGGCACAAGTGGTTCGGATCCCACTTTAAACTGTAGGTCCAGTCCCGATTAGCCTTACTGTGCATAAAGTGGACTTAAAACATCAACTCAATTTCAATTTCTAAAACTAACTAATTCATTCATTGCTAAAGACAAGCTAAAACTACACTATCTGTGAGGACTAAAATGTTTTTACCTATTAAAAGCTGAGGCTGTAAGGTAGAATTCACACTGAAGTGACATGCAACACGTATAACTTGAGAATTTCACCAGGCTTGCAGTCTATTTTGCTGCTGATTTGCTTATTCCCAAGTGGCATATGTCACATGTTGCTCTGGTGTGAATTCTTCCTAAATGGGCTCTCTGCACACATGACAAACACAGCCCTACGGACAATTATAATGGCCATAGGTCCAGATACCTTGTTGGTCTGCAACATTGCAGTTATCCGCAGGGGCGCAGTGTTTTTCCGAAAACACTTTAAACTCTTACACTGCCATATTATAACTTGCTATTGTTTATTAGTTGGCCCATTTATGATCTTCGATAATTACCCTCAGCTTAATGTGAGTTGTTTTAGGTTTTATTTCTTAAACATTGTTGATAAAAGCAAGATTCTCTTTCTCTGAATTTCACTACATAGTTCAATTGATTCTACGAGGGTTGGGTAAGTCATGGCAACCCAGTAATAATTCGACAATCGAAGGATGTATTAAAAATTTGTTACAACTGAAAGAGTATCCATTATGGATATTTTGTTGGTAGGAATCATGAAAGAAAACCCAAGCAACCCTGTGACATACACATGTATTAATGTACAAGTTACAAAAACCTGTCTGACCCTGTGACATACACATGTTACAAAAACTTGTCTGATTATGACAAACCTTCGAAATAATCCCCCGCATTGTCCACAGCACCCTGCCATCAATTTGGAAGACGTCAAATACCATCAGCAGCACCATTCTCTTCACCATGCCTGAAGGTGATCTGTTGTCGCACAGCATTTTCAATGTCCATGCAGGTCGCATATCATGTACCACGCAGTGGTTCCTTCACCTTGGGGATGAGGTCAAAATCACATGGTGACAAATCCGGTGAATACGCTGGGGGCTCCAACTCCTCCCATCCCCATCTGCGCAGTAGGTCCCGTGCTGTATGTGGCCTTGCATTATCGTGGAGTATGATTGCATTATGCAGTATGAGTAGATCTGGACACTTCTACCAAACGGCGCGTCGTAGATCACAAAAACTTCAGGCATGGTGAAGAGGATGCTGCTGCCGATGATATTCGACGTCTTCCATGGCAGCGTGCTGTGGACAATGCGGGAGATTATTTCGAAGGTTTGTCATAATCAGACAAGTTTTTGTAACATGTGTATGTCACAGGGTTGCTTGGCTTTTCTTTCATGATTCCTACCAACAAAATATCCATAATGGATACTCTTTCAGTTGTATACAACAAATTTTTAATACATCCTTCGATTGTCGAATTATTACTGGGTTGCCATGACTCACTCCCCAATCCTCGTAATTTGTGTTATGTTTACACTTTGACCACTTTCTTACAGTTTGACACAATATATGTCTTAGCCTGCTTTGAACAAGCTTTGTTAGTTTCAAATTAAAAAAAAAAACTCATGGTTCCTGTCATCAAAGCAAGCAAAACTGAAGCTAGCACTAGAAATGTTAATTTTGACCGACACATTTTCATGGAAGCCTGTGAAAGTTGATTAGTACTTGATGTAGTGACTAATGCATGAATCTATTTTTCATGTTCTTTCAACTTCGCACCCCCTCAGCATCCCTAGATGGTTAACCCTGACACCGCGAGGTTACCAAGCTGTACTATGTGGAACTGAGGGTCACTTTTTGGTGCCTTGCCTGAAGGTCGCCTCTTACACCCTGACATGACCTACAGTTCTATAGCATAATTGTAACCTATTTAAACGAGTTCCATGAGAAATAATACAGGGTGTACACAAAGTGTCAAGACACATTTTAATTAATAACTTAACTAATGAAGATACAAATTAACTGGTGGTAATGATTGATAAGCTCAAAAAGTTTTATGTCCTGTATCAATACAGTATGTGTGCTCCATTTGCCACACTAAGAATGCCAAGATGATGATAATTTTTTCACATGGGTCAGTATGTAGACATACAAAGTCGCTATCGCATGGTTTATTAAATCAGACCACCACGTCAAATTCATCTTCCCAGCAAGCAATCATTCAAAACATGATGAACCTTATAAAAGTGATGAAAATAACGCCAGAATAAACAACGCAATATCTACTGTTGACGTCGACATGCTTACCCGAACGTGCGAAAAATCTATTGTCTTGACATTCTGTGCGACAAAATGAACACATATCAAAGTGTACTGATACAAGACATAAAACTTTTAGAGTTTATTTGTATCTTTATTAGTTTCTGGTTTATTAATAATTAAAATGTGTGAAGACACTTTGTGTACACCCTGTAGTAAGCAAGATGTTGGTATTGCTTTTCGGTTAGTCTCAGAACCTTTCAGAATGCTCTTGCATTTGTTGTTGTGGAAAGGATGCATAGGTGAAGTGAGTGTTCTCATATTTGTTGTGAATTTACCCAAACACACACACATTTTTATTCATGGACTGAAAGTTGTAATTGCAAGAAGTTTGTGCATCAATAACATGATTTTGAAATGCTGAATATGGCTGCTGGGGAGTGGGGTTTGTTTTGTTTGATGAATCTTATTTTCTTTATTCCTTACGAAAAATGGGACAATTGGATGATAAATTTACCCCCTTCTGAGATTGTCAATGTACTGTATTTATTACTTTAAAATAACTCTCACCACCTTCTTAATAGCACCATTTACCACTGGACATGCTTACTACACTGTTCCTGCAGAATGATTTTTCTGTCACATATATTTCTATAGTAGGCTATACATGTTTCATAGCAAGAGGTTTTGATGCATACCTATGGTAGGGCAGGGGTTCCCAAACATTTTCGTTTCGACATGTCCTTAGTGTTTCACGTTTTCCCACAGCACCTAAGTCAGAATGTAGGCCTATCTAACATTTAAAATGCTCATTAGTGTCGTTAAGTTCCTTGCCTTAAGTTAAAAAATAAACATATTTCAAATTCAGAAACATTTTGTATGTAAAAAGTACTAATATAATATTAAAAACACATATTTGGAAGAATTCTAAACCTAAACTGATGGTCCGATTCTAAAACCATGTGTAAACTAAAAAGTAACTGTCATTTCAATGAAAATATTGGAACTTTTCAGTGTCCCATGGAGGCATGGCACACACTTTGAGAACCACTGGTCTAGGGTGACATTCTGGGCAGATACATTCACATCAATTTTCCCGAATTAAATTTTCTTTACATATCCCACAGGCGTGTGTTTTTGTGCACAAGTACATGACCATTATCCGTGTTACCATCTTCCCCTTTCAAAGCAATACAATTTTAAAAAAATGTACATGTTGTTCTTAAACATAAAAAATATAAACAATAACTGTATCAAAATGCTTAGGACTGAGGAAGACAAATTTTGTTACACTGTCTTAACATTTTCCCACTACTCCAAGTGAGCAAGATTTTTTTTAAAGTGGAAGAAATACTGTTCCCTTTCAAAAATGGTTAAGTAAGACATGTGAGATCACTGCAAGTTTTCCCACCATGTTCGGCTTTATGTGCATTACCCAATGTAAAAATCACTTCCAGTAACTACTACTTACAATTTTGACAGCTTATGTAATCAAATTTCACCATACTCATTGCCAGTGATCAGAACGCTACATTTTAAAAGTAGCTTTGCTACAGCTACTCTTCCAAAATGTAGCTTCGCTACAGCTACAACTACATTTACCAAAAAGTAGCTCGCTACGCTACTCACTACTTCGCTACTTCTGCATAAAAAAATTAAAAACAACCATGTGGACACATGGGACACGTGTCTCGGGACACATGATCAATCTCGTCTCGAATTTTTAAAAGCCTGTCCCATCTCGTCCCGTGGGCAACACTAGGTGTTATCCAAATTAATGATTACAACTATACACAAATAAAATTTGGTAGGATTACGTATTCATGTTCACATCAACATATTTTTCTTCAGAATAAATATTTCCTTTTTTTGTAGACTGATAGGAAGGCAGCAATTTGAATGAAAAGTACCTGGAGCCCTTTGATTACAAAAGGGCCCCAGGTTCGATACCCAGCGGAGGCACATAGTAGTTCGGATCCAGTCTCGGTCAGCTTATCTATGCATAAAATGGACTCAAAACAAAAACTAGGAAACACGTGAAGTTGGGAGGATGGGATCGTCCTGCTCCTCCATTCCCCACACTGCTCATCATTCAACATTCTTCCTCGTACTTACAATTAGCGGAAAGTGACAGAAAGCGACTAGATAAGAGAATAATTAAATAAACCATTCATACTCATTGTTATGATTGAGAGAAGTGTAAGAATAGATAAGGAGGTAAACAGAAGAGGACAAATGGGTGGTGGACTATACCAAAGCGTTCGAAGATTAATATGGAACAGGGGTGTACCTATGAAATGCAAGAAGGTAATATATAACACATACTATGTGCCAGTAATTACTGGATCAGAGACTTGGACAATGTCATAGAGAAACAAAAAGAAGATGCGGGCAGTGGAGATGAAATTTTTAAGGAGTCTTGAGGAAGGGATAGAATAAGGAATGAGGAGATCCGACAGGCAGTGGGTGTGGTGAAGCTTCAGGACAGACTAGATCAGGCACACATGAGATGGTTCGGACACATGAAGAGGATGGATGCAGAAAGACTACCAGTAAGAGCTAACAATGCAAAAGGAGAATATGGCCAAGGGGGAAACCAAGATGTTGGTGAAAAAAGCAGATAGCAGAGAGTGTTAGGAGAAGAGGACAAGATTGGAACAACGTAGAAAGAGAGGAATGGTGGAAAAACAGGAAAAAATGAAGAGGCTTGACTTCTATGCCTACCCAGCCAGAGGCAGGAAACGGCGAAGGATGATGATGAGAATGTCATGATTAGCAAAAGTTACAGGAAAGTAGGAAAAATACATAAATTTGAAAACAATGTATATTAACTAAAGAAAATTGTCGTTTCTGCATACTTTTTGCAATATGATAAAATATATTTAGGAAACTGTCGTGTAAACCTGAGTGTTCTAAACGTATTGTAATTTTAAAATTTGTGAACAAAAATTATCGCGAAAATAATTGTAATTCCAGAAACTGTATATCATTCTTGTAACAATAATTTCTTGCTGGTGAGATTCTGTATATTGACGATGATCAATGCTGTTAACGTACTGAGCCATTTATTGCTGGCACTATTCCTTTGTCAGTGCAGTGGAAAATCCATCGCTCGTTTTTGCACCGCAAGTTATATTTTACACAGCAATTAATGACATTTTGATGTCTCTTACACCATGGATATCCACAAGATTTGTTCCGGGGGTGAAGCAAACAAGGCACTTTTTCCAGCGGCGCAGCAAACTAGGCATGTTTTTCTCCAAAATAATGATGCAGATAAAAAACGTAGCTGTTAGCTGGAATATATTCATATATGTCAGTTAGTTATGTGGATATCTTTATTATTCAGATACTAATTAAATAAATTACGCAGATATCTATAACCTACAATCTAGATAATCTGTGTCTTCATGTAACAGACTGTCTTAATGAACCTCGTGCAAAATTAAGAGTTATTGTCGATTTTTTCTGACGCTGTTGCCACATTAAATTCACCTCAAAATTCTGAGAAAAATGTAGCTGTAGCGAAAAAATTTTCGCTACCGCTACAACTACAATTTTCAAAATGTAGCATCGCTACAGCTACAAATTTTGTAGCTAGCTACAGTAGCAACGCTACAAGTAGCTCGCTACTTCTGACCCCTGCTCATTGCTTCCCACAACTTAAAACCGTAAGTTTCGCATTCCACAAACTTGAAACATGATCACACTTTTAATTGGGTTAATGAAGAATGTATTAATTTGAGAAAGTACATCATGAAATAGGGGTTTAAGCACGGCCAGCTTTATTGAATAAAGCTGGCTGTGGTTTAAGCCAACATGTTTTCAAAGTGCCATTATCAGAGGAAGCTTCTCAAAACCTGGAAAACATCATGTGCAAGGCGAGAGATAGAGACAGTAGAAATATTAAGGTTACCAAATTAAAAATTAAACTTACTTATGATTGATTGATGTTTTAAGTACACTTTATGCACAGTAAGGCTAATTGGGACTGGATCTACAGTTTAAAGTGGGATCCAAACCACAATGCGACTCCTGTGGGAATCGAACCCAGGACCCCTTGATTACAAGGCGACGACATTACCACTGCACCATCAGGGAGGCGTAAGTATGAAGCATGTTGGAGCATAATTATAATGTTTAATAGTTATTTATCACGAATCTTCCATCGGGGGGGGGGGGGGTTCATGTTAGGGGGTGTAAGGTTAATTCAGAGCCAAAATGACCATACATTTGGACTTCGTGAAAATTTTTGGTGATGTGTGAATAAATCACTGGCTACGCACTACAAACCTGACCAACCTAACCTACTGAGGTAAGGATAAGGAGCAGCATAAGATAAAAATATGCACAAACAAATAGTGTCTGTAATATGTGCTTATGTGGAACATGCCATTACAATATTGAAAGTGCACAATTGCAACCTGGTCCTTGAACATAAATGATGGCACAGTCAGTAATGGTTCTGAATGTTTAATGATTTTTTTTCAATGTGTCATAGGGGAAAGATGAAGTATTGCAGAAATTACTGTGAGAGTAAATCACCACTGTTTCGAGTTTGGAAATGTGTAATTTATCAGTGAAAAAAAAATTATTAAAAACTATCGTATGCAAGCACCTGCACTTCCCATCAACAAGGTATTTTTTGTTCATAGAAGAAACTGTATCGTACGACAGTGAAAGCAAATTTGAAGCTTTTAGCTCTGTTTGCAATTCTGAAAAGTCAACTTTATCGGCGAAAAGATGTAAAAGTACCTTACACATTTATCTCCACTGCCCATCCACACATTACTGCTGATAGGAGGCTCGAAGGGGTTTTGTGCTAGACACTAGCGCCAACATGATACGATGTTGAAAGCATTTAAGGAAATTACCGTAATGCTGAGAGCCCTAACCTAACCAGGAAAGCATTTAGAGATATTTGAATACTAAGCAGGGTGGATAAAAATAATGATTTTTACTTAAAAAATAATTTGATTTTTATTTAAAATCAGATTTTTAAAAAACATGCTTAAAAATTGCTTGTATGTTTCTTTGTACCATGCATACAGATATATGTTTTTATAGAAAGGCTTCTTCTAGTAAACAGCCCTGTAAAATATTTGATTAAAGCAAATAAAAAATATATATGTAAATAAATGTTTGTTTGATACTACTGCTATGGAAATGTTTGCTGTATGTGTTAATGAAACTATAATAATTTCAGTAATTTTTCTTCCAGTGAAAATAAATTATGGACGAACTCTGTAATTGTAACTTAAAATATTAACTTAAATATTTTTATAGTCTTTGTAGATGAATCTTCAAGATTTCTTAATGATAGTTTGCTAAATGTCAGCTGCCATGTTTATTTACAGTTTAATGATAATGACACTTTATGGTTTAACATAATTTGTATTTTGTTTATTTCTCTACACAAGACGCTTGTTGTTTTGGCTATAAGTATTACTGAATTTTAAATCAAGAAAAATTTAAGTGTGTTTATATATTACATTCCCATCAGAACATATGTATTTTGCTTCCTATCTTAGAGCCTAACAAACAACATTAAATGATTATAAGATTAATGTACTTTCACCAAACGTGATTCTCATATCTACAAAAATCCTTGTGTACATTAATCTATAAATTATTAATTTCAAGTGACTTAAATGAATCTACCTTGATACTAAGAGCCTCAAACCTGACTCACCTAACCTAATTACGAGACACCTTTGCATCACACACACGACCTAAATAGCAGCAGGAGCCCAAAACCAAGATAACACCACGAAAGGTTGGTTGCAATAGAAGAATCATATAGAAGTATGCGGAAGTGAAAAACAATTCTCAAGTAAACCCTTAGTAATTGTTAAAACTCCAAAGTAAGTGTTAACAGACAAATAGAAATCTAACCTTGAACAAATGCCTGTGTACCACCATGAAATCTGAATTAAACAATCAGAACTTGGGTCGCACACTCTAAGTTTCAAATGCTTTCCTCAGCCTCCTGTACACCTTGTGAAAATGAGCTGTGGAAGTCATCCTTGTTGGTAACTTTTAAAACAGTAAAGTTTCATCACACTAATATATGTAAAAGCTAAAATTCTTACCTCACATACCTTGTTATGAAGGGACATAGGGTTCCGCACATTCCCATTCTCTTCCATGGTGATTCCAGATACCTATCGACGAGTGGCTCCATGAACCTTGGATCTGCTTATGATGGAACATTTAAGAAGGCCACTGTTGTTCAGTCAGACAATTGTAGCAGTTATGGTATCATTAAAAAAAAAAAAACCCTAAAATTCCTATAATTTAAATTTAAGGTACCAGTTTCATAGATCGGAGATACATTGAAATCGGATATTTTGTGTTTCGCATGGTCATACTTACAAATTGTGTATTGCGAAACATAGTTCAAGGTGCCATTATGCTTTTTACACAAAAACAAATGCAATTTTTCACATTCCGAGTACTTTTTTTTATTCCTTTCTTCGCTTCCTGAACACACAATATGGCGGGCACATCTTGACTCATGTTGTGGGTATGCAGTGTTTCCACCCTTCTTCACCGAAAAATACCTACTATCGTGTTCGTCACCGGTGGAAATTATACATTATGTACGGGTAGCCGACTGATAGCCCACGAACCATTCACGCATAGCCCCACGAACCATTTCCGATAAGGTTAGGTTAGGTTTGGTTACGTTAGGAAAGCATAGTAAAAAAAAAAACGGGGGGGGGGGGTTGAAACACAGACAGGGGCTTACGTCATCAGCATCTGATTGTCGTAGGGCAAGCAAATGAAAGCAATGGCAATTGTGCGTCAGTGAGATATTTCTCTTGAAAAATATGGTCAAATATATTCCACGATGAAAGAAAATACCTCGACGAATGTTGTAAACCTTGTAGAAACTCATTTCCGTAAGTAGTTTCTTGTGTAAAATTGAAGAAATGTGTTTGTCTCCGATGTATGAAACTGTTACCAAATTTAATTTCCCACATTGCTCTATGACACCAGGGGTCCCAGGTTCGAATCCAGTCTGGGCATGGGTGCTATTTGTGAGTGTCCTTTCATCACTCACCTTTACGATTAGCCAAAAGTGGCAGAGAAGCGAAGTAAAATAAAGCAAATCAATCAAACAAAAAAACATGTAATTTCCAGCAAACAAGTTGCATAATAATAAGAATCAGGAGATAATAATCAATGCAATGAGGTTTTCTAGAATATTATGCACATATTAGGAATTCAGTATGTTTTTCAATAAGTCTAAAAACTGCAATTTACTCTTCACACATGTTGTCTTAATTCCACAATATAAAAAAAAAAGGTCAGATATGATACAAAAAAAATATTTACCTATTGGTAACTTCCAATGGAGTGGTTCATCCTTTGAATTCTTCACCTCACACCCTTTGTCAGATATCAAGAAGTTCTAAAAAAAATCACTCCTCAACAACACCTCAATAAAAAAGGGGGGGTCAAATTCTTGAGTCAACAGATGTACCATAGAATCCCGTTCTAAAAAAGCAATGAAACTCACTCAAATGTTTTCTAACTGCATGTTAAGGCTCAACTGCACCAACACAGGAAAAGCCTTTTCAAAATTTCCTCTCCTTTTGAAAAACTGCTCCGATATTACGAATTACAAAAAAATTGCACCTGCTTAGAATTTTTTCTAGAATATTCATCTGGTTTGATTTCACTGTTTCACATGAATGCTCCAGAAGAAAATTCTAAGCAAATGTGATTTTACAGATCTTGAAATATCAGTGGTTTTTTGAAATTTTAGGAAATTTCGGAAACTGCTTCCCTGGGATTGGACAAAAGTCTAGGCAAGTCTTAAGGAGCATCAAGGAATACAGAGTTTCATTCTAAATAGAAAACATCTCAAGAGGTGCAAGAAGACTAACCTGTAAATGTTAATTCAGATCACCACAAGGGCATGTCAATAGTTGTTTCTGGTTAAAAAATATTTTCACCTATATCATAAAATGTACAACTCTGATACCATGAAATGTCATATTATTCTGAATATTGGTAGTAAATTGTATGATCAAATTTAGGAAAAACCTCCATGGTGGTCACAAGCATAACAATTGACATACCCTTATGTGTACACAGTTGTTGCATGAGCATTGGTAAACAAATTCTTTCCTCAGACCACGGCAGCATAACATAAAAATGACAAAAGAAATTTTAAAAATACAAATAAGCAAAAACTCTGCCTACATTTTATAATGTTTTAATCACACATAACAGAATTTGCTGCAGGAAGAAAATTTCCACTCACGGATTCAATGTAACATTAACAAACTTCGTTAATTGAAACATCTCCTGCCTTTACTACATTTTCCAATTTTTACAACTACGGCAACATTCTAAAATTACTTCATCTTTTAATATAAAAAAAAAGCAAAATAAACAAATGCACTGCCTGAACAAACATCATTCTGGAATGACAAATTGCATATCTCTGACTTTCAACATGGCACCCTTTTACGGAACTGTTTGTGAATAACAATGGAACACTGCCACTTTTAACTTCACTATTTAGAGTTCATTAATTAGTCTTTCAGTCTCTGACTGTCCTCACATCATGTCCATTCCTCCCATGCCACCGGGCATTCCAGCTCCCATCGGGGTCTTCTCCTCCTTCGGAATTTCTGTGACTACAGCTTCTGCTGTTGTAAGAAGTGATGCTACTCCCGCTGCATCAGTTAATGCCGTACGAACAACCTTAGTCGGATCGATGATTCCCTTCTCGATCATATTAACATACTCGTCATTTAGTGCATCGTAACCGATATCTGCCCCCAAGTCCTGTACTTTAGCCACCACAACGGATGCATCGAGTCCTGCATTCTTGGCAATCTGCATACATGGCATTTTCAGTGCTTTCTTAATGATGTCAATGCCAATCTTCTGGTCTTCATTTTCTGATTTGAGGTTGTCAAGGAGTGGAATACATCTAAGGAAAGCTGTACCTCCACCAGGAACAATACCTTCTTCTACAGCTGCACGGGTAGCATTGAGAGCATCATTGACACGATCCTTCTTCTCATTAACTTCCACTTCACTGGAGCCACCCACTTTCAACACTGCAACTCCAGATGCTAAACGAGCAAGTCTCTCTTGCAGCTTTTCCCTCTCGTATTCAGATGTCGTATTTTCTATTTGATCACGAAGCTGATCTGCCCTGCGGTCAATATCGGTTTTGTTTCCTTTACCCTTCAGAAGAAGAGTATCATCTTTCGTGATCACCACTTCCCCAATCTGACCAAGGTCGCTGATTTGAACATCCTCCAATTTCACCAGATTGCCTTCATCTCCGAACACAATCCCTCCAGTTGCAATTGCCATATCTTGAAGTGTGCTCTTTCGGTTGTCACCAAACCCTGGTGCTTTCACAGCTGCCACCTGAAGACCGATTTTTAACCTGTTCACAACCAATGTGCTGAGAGCTTCGCCGTCTACATCTTCTGCCACTATAAGCAATGGCTTCCGCTGTGAATTTGCTAATTCGAGTGCTGGAATAATGGATTGAACATTTGATATCTTCTTCTCACTGAAGATAATTAAACAGTCCTGAAATTCTACCTTAGCTCCCTTTGATGTGTTGATGAAATATGGAGAGATGTACCCTCTATCAAACTTCATTCCTTCAATTACTTCTAGCTCATCAAGTAAGGTTTTCCCATCTTTTACCGTAATTACTCCTTCCTTGCCTACCTTCTTCATGGCATCTGAAATGAGATCTCCAACTTTCCTGTCTCCATTGGCAGATATTGTAGCTACCTGTGCAACTTCTTCTGGGGTGGTAACATTCTTGGATATTTTCTTCAAATGGTCAATTACTGCATCTACTGCCATCATTACACCTCTTCGTATTTCAATTGGATTTGCTCCCTTACTTATCTTCTCAAAACCTTCCTTCGCAATTGCCCTGGCTAACACAGTTGCAGTAGTTGTACCATCACCAGCCTCCTCATTGGTATTATTAGCTACATCTTGCACTAACTTTGCACCGATATTCTGAAACTTGTCTTTCAGTTCAATACCTTTAGCAACGGTAACACCATCCTTGGTGATCTTCGGGCTTCCCCAAGACTGCTCCAGGATAACATTACGCCCTTTGGGCCCCATGGTAACTGCTACAGCGTCTGCTAGCACATCTACACCCTGAAGCATGAGGCCCCTTACGTCTGGTCCAAATCGAACATCTTTTGCGTAACCATGTGCAAAAGAACGACAAACTTGACGAAATGCAGCAATGCGAAGAACGGTAGGAAGTCTGTACATTTTGGCGATTAGAGATTTCTCGTATACTAAACAGAAGCCACAAGTATTTAACTTACTTTTCAAAGAATGTCCGATTGTATCTCAATACTTCCCTACCGGCAAAAGGCTTCGGGCAGAAAGGACTGAAACGCGACCACACACCGCTTATCGTAATCTTCAGTGCGATTGCGCTATTCACTTGTTCGTGTTCTTTGCCGTTCTCGAATGTTCTTGCGCACGTGCATTGAGACATCAAAAATAAAGCTAAAAAGGGAATAAGATTAATATAAAATAGAATAATGACATCAGTAAATCATTGCGAAATTATTATTTATAATTATTGTCTAAATGTATATTTATAATATAACTATACTTAATTTATTTACTTTTTTGCCGAGAACTTGAACCTTCGAAAATGAGAGAAGGTACGAAATCTAAAGTATACAACGCGATCACCCCAGCCTGAAAACGCAATTCGAGACCTATATTTTGACTACTTATTCGTTATATGAACCCAAACACAAATAAGTTAAATATGGATACGTGGATTTTATTCTATCTAGAAAAACAATCGAGGAAATATGGGTTATTATGTTGTGTATATTACATGTACTACAAGTATGAGGAACAGGCGTGTTGTTTGAAAGTTCGTCTGCTAGCGTATCCTGCATTCGTGGTTATGAAATTAGTCAAGTTAGTTTGTTGTGTGAAAACTTTGTGAACGTTAAAGAATAAAATGTTGATAAAAGCATCGTTTGCAACATGTGTTGCTTGTGTAGTGATTGCTTTGTACGTACAAAAATTTCATCCAACCGTATTAATCGAAATAATAGCAAAAGTTCCAATGTTGAAAGATATAACGAACGATATACATAGTTGGTTCTTACAAACTTTTTACATTGCTTCAAAAGATGACAGTGTACATTCTGGTCAGAAATCAGGCAAAGATGAACCTGCCAAGCACAAGGGAAATAAATTGTTTACTGAAGAAGAACTTAGATCCTACAACGGAAAAGACGGAAGCAGAGGATTATATTTAGCAATTCTGGGAAAAGTCTACGATGTAAAGAAAGGAGAGAAACATTATGGTCCTGGAGGATCGTACCATTTCTTTACAGGCAGGAAATTTTCTCACTCTCCCATTTTCTTCCGCCCTTAAACCAGTCTCAGACTATCCTTTAATTCATACGTTAAGTCCCTATGTAATTATTTCATCCCCAGTTCAAGTACTGTCTCACATTAATTTTAAAATCACATTTTTAACCGGGCAGGTACGCTCTCTGCCAAGATGCAAAGATATACCTGGGTAGATATTACCCACAAGCAAAGTTGCTTCTTTAATCCAAATTATAATTCCTTTGAAGTATGTAAATTACAAGAGGTATTACGTTGCTAAGTGCGTTCGTTGTTAGGTGAAGCAGGTCAGGTTTAGAACACCCGAGTATTAATAAAACATCCATAAATGATTTCATTGTTAGGTTAGGTGGGTCAAGTATAGAACTCAGCATTAAAATAAGGAGCGAATTTACAATATAGAGAAAGTCACCAATTTTGTTAATTTTCGGTATACTAATTTTGGCGGTATTACTTTACTATACCGGAGACACCTATAAATGATTTATTTCGCAATTTTTTACATTGCTAACATACTATTCTGCATTGCGGAACATTTCTTTAGGTGAAATAATGAATTTCTAACGAAAATAATGTATATTTCTTAACATTAACGAGTGCTTACTGTTGTTCCTTATTTCCCACAAACCATCGACGGTTAGCCCCAAAAACCATTGACGTTAGCCCAAAAATTCACGATAGCTCCACGAACCATCACGGGGACGAGGTATGCCTACCAGGTTAGGTTAGGCCTGTTAGGTTAGGTTCCATTAGCACTCCTTTCGTTCAATTTAGCATATACGGACAACATCGGCTTGTAGCAGCAGCAATAGTGCGTATTGTGCTCTCATGCAGAAAGCAAATGGCGGCAGCAGCAATAGCACGTCGGAAATATATTTTCGTAGAAAACCACATGCATTCGCATTAAAATGGATCAAAACTACATTCCCGAACATCAACAACGCTACAAAAAATGATTTGCGTGAGTACTTTCTCCTGTAAATTTGAAGAAATCCGTCTCCGGTATAGTAAAGTGTTACCATTTTGGCCTCCTAATCACAAATCTGTTGTAAAAAACCGGGGTCACATCTGGAAATTTGAAAAAAAGCAGATTGAATTTTTTATATATATAGGTGTGTATGCGTAGTTTTACGAACGAAAATGTAATTGTTTCCAACCACAACGTTGTTTTACATGAAAATGATTTATGATGTTCAATTCTAGTACGAACCCTATTTTTTCGATGAATTTAGGGGTGAAATGAGTGCTAATGGAACCTAACCTAACAGGCCTAACCTAACCTCGTGTGAATGGTTCGTGGGGCTACCTGTGGATGGTTTTTGGGGCTAATGAACAATGTTTCATCAAAATGTACAATTTCCAGACGTGACCCCCGGTTTTTTACAACAGATTTGTGATTAGGAGGCCACAATTAGTTAGTATACCGAAAATTAACAAAATTGGAGACTTTCTCTATATTGTAAATTCTTACCTAAAATAACATCCCTAAATGCTTCTAACACCTGATCTCAAGCACAGAACCGTCTTTGAGATAAACATGAAAATTGACTAAACTCCCATGTCTTGAGATAACTAGAAATGATGAACTGCTGGTTCGCTGCAAAGTTTGGATGCTTGCAAAGCCTCTTTTGAAACGTTGAACTGCTGTTCGCTGCAAAGTGTGGATGCTTGCAAAGCCTCTTTTGAAACGTTGAACTGCTGTTCGCTGCAAAGTGTGGATGCTTGCAAAGCCTCTTTTGAAACGTTGAACTGCTGTTCGCTGCAAAGTGTGGACGCTTGCGTAAGCCTCTTTTCAAATCCTAATTTACCCAGTAAAGCTCATTAAAGCTTTCAACTGTGCTGAAATATTTTAAGCTTGGAACAATTTATTGTATCAATTGATCGTCACAGGTGAAATTATGATATACCACTGTAGTTTCCTCCACATAAGGAAATGACTGATGACTAGGGCCTGGGACTTTATGTTATAACATATTTTTTATTTGGCTTTGGATCTAATATTGGGGTGAGATCTTTACATATCTGATGGAAACCAGCCGAAATAGACAAACTTGACAAATCATATTTTGACATATTTCACCAATTTTGCATTTTTACAACATATTTCTTCAATTTTGTTGTAATAAGACATATTTCTGTATAATTTCTTAATTCTCTCGCACATAATCGGTTATTTCATATTTTTTTCTTCGTAGCTTTAGCACAACGGATAGTTCATATTGTCGATGGCAGGATATGGAAAGGCAGGAAGAAAGGTGCCCTCTTTTCTTACTACAGAACAATAATACCCACCTTTTTTTTTATCCCGCTGACAATTGATAGCCATACAAACATTATTGAGGAAAAATGTTCTCTTTCATTGTTGCATGGGAAGTAAAGAAGTTTCATTCTCATTTCTTTGCCTTTTTCGCTTTTCACAAAAATCAGTCAAAAGTAATAATAACATTCGGTACATTACAGCCCCTACTCTACTCTATCGGGTATGGGAGAAATTTGAGAGTACTGTTGTGCATATTTTTGGCTTTACTGGGAATATTTCTGCATTTTTCTGACATATTTTAAATTTTTCATGACATATTTTCCAATAGTAATATAATTAAGCCTTGTTTCCATATTAAAAACACTAAGTTGCTGACTAAAATTTTAGTTTAGTTCTTCGTCTGAGGAGGACCCTGATACAGGGTTGAAACGTTACTTGTTAAGTGTTTATATTTCTTAATAAATCTGCCTTGGTCAGCAACTTAGTGTTTTTCATATTTTCCAATTTATATGACATAATTACATACATATTTTACAGTTTTATAGGACATAAAGTCGCGGGCCCTGCTGATAACCAAAGTGCTATCACATCTCAAAATGATAAGCTTTGTTCAACTATGCTGCATCAATCAATGCAAATGTTTTATCTAAAAGTTTCAGATACTTCTTCTTCTTCTTTTTTTTCTTGGGTAGGGTGGAGGCGCTAGTTATGGCCATCTTAAGGAAAGTGTACAATAGATAGCTACATACAATACATACAACTTTTAACATGATAATAATTTTACTGATGGCTTTCAAAAATTATGATCACTGGTACAGAGTCTGTACATTATGACTAAGCATTAACAAATACAAACAAGTTAGTCAGAAAAAAGTTTTAAAAATATTAACCAAACGTGACACTATTCTTCAGTTATGGCCACTTAAATTCATGGTATGAATTTACAATACCAGAAGTATCTCCAATTGCTTTCAAATTCGGCATACTCACTAATTTTGGCCTTGTTATCACGAATCTGCAGTTAAAAACTGGAGGTCACGTCTAGAAATTGCAAAATAACCTTGTCAATTACCGCTATGATTCTCCATACACTAACATGGAATCAATATGAAGACATCTTCCTTTCTGCACAATGGTCTTGCTACCAATGTTGCTCAAGTGTTGTGCAATAAGTGAGAGCGTTGATTTGCGTGTGAGAAAATGGCATCTTGCGTAAAAGTGGAAAGCATGTTTGCTCCACAAACCATTCATGGTTATGTAAGGTTAGGTAAGCGTAGTTAAAATTAAGGGTCATTATAAACATAGTTTTGAAATGCTAATCATTGCAAAAAATAGTTGTTTTCTTCATAAATCAAGGGTGTTTACTCCGTTCACTACAGATTCGTGATTACGAGGTCAAAATTAGTGAGTATGCCCAATTTGAAAGCAATTGAAGATACTTCCAGTATCGTAAATTCGTTCCAAATTTGCTTATGGCCACCTTGTCTATGAACAAATAATGAAGTAATACAAGCGAAACACAATATGTTAAAGGTAAATAACATAGTTTTCAATGGATGAACATAGTGTAAATGTAGTTGAACAACATAAATTAACATTTCCAGACTTCTCAGGTGACTCCATAGTAAACAAAGCAACAAAATGTCAGTTCCAAAAATAAAATAAGAAGAAGAAAAGGGTTTTCACACATTAGATAGTAGCTTCATATCACAAGGAAATTATATGTCTAATGCAAGTTAACTGGCAATAATGTTATTCAGAAAATTACTTTTTTTTCCAGAGAGTTAACAGGACCAGGAAAGTTTGTTATCAAGTGTCGCCCCTCTTGCATTAGGATAGGCTCCGGCAGTTTTCCCGTAATGTCATTCACATTTATTGTTGAAATATAATTTTCTATATAATCATAGCAATCATTTTCTGCAATGGCCGTAATCAAAGAATCTTTACAAACCTGCATCTAGTAATGGCCATGTGGTCTACACATACTGTTTTGTGGTTATTTCTATTTCATGATATAAATACTGCAATTCTAACATTTAAACTTACCTCTGAACAAATTATATGTTTCTGATTATATAACAACTGTGGAAAACATTATTGTAGCTCTCTCTTTTCTTACGAAAATGCCTAAGAAATTCTACTGTAACAAGCAGCTTCTTCCTTACAACAAGCTTACTTCCTACAGGAAGTACAAAGAGGAAACATGGATTCCCAATTGGAAAGCTTATTTTACACTAATTTATGTAAGCTGTTCTTTGATTGGCTTTAGATCACCTGGTAGCTACCAATTGAATATGAACAGCAAAGTGGCCATAAGTGGGGTAGTGGCCAAAACTAATGTATGTTATTTTTATTTCTGTTAAAAGTCCATTTCTAGCATGATTTGAGATCTGAAAAAACTATGACTTGTACTACATTAATTATTTTGTGCAGTATAAAGTCTGCTATTCCTTTTCTTTACATATTATCTAAAATTTTTGACAATCATAGAACCTCACAATTATATAAAGCAATAATTTACAACATTTTCTGAAAAAAAAAATCCTTTTTGATTTTTCTGAGAAAACTCTCATGATGATTGATTGATTTATTAGCATCCGTTCAATTTTTACAAAAGTTTGAAATTGTCCAGTGGTTGGAAGTAGCGTGCTACTGTAGCTAGCTACAAAATTTGTAGCTGTAGCTGTAGCGACGCTACATTTTGAAAATTGTAGCTGTAGCGAAGCTACAAAATTCCTGTACTTGTAGCAAACATTTCGCTACAGCTACATTTTTTCTCAGCATTTTGAGGTAAATTTTGAATGTGACAACAGTGTAAAAAAAAATCGACAATAACCTTTACTTTTGCAGGAGGTTCATAAAAACAGTCTATTACATGGAAATACGTATGGTCTAGATTATAAATATCTTGATATCTCGGACTATAGATATCTGCGTAATTTATTTCATTAGTATCTGAAAAATTATAATATCCAGATAACTAACTGACATATATGGATATATTCCGGCTAACAGCTACGCTTTTTTTTAGCTGCATCGCTATTTTGGGGAGAAACATGCCTCGTTTGCTGCACCGATGGAAAATAGCCTCATTTGCATCACCCCTCGAACAAAATCTTTGGATATCCATTCTGTAAGAAACAGCAAAATATCAATAATTACTATGTAAAGCACAACTTGCAGTGCAAAAACGAGCGATCCCTTTTCCACTACACTGACAAAGAAATAGTGTCAGCAACCAATGGCTCAGTACGATAACAGCCTTGATCAGTGTCAGTACAAAGGATATCACCAGCAAGAAACAATTGTTATTAGAACGAAATAGCTTCTGATTGATTTGCTTTATATTACTTCCCTTTGGGCTACTTTTGGTTAATTTGTGAAGATAGGAATGAGTTAATGATATGATGAAATTGATGAATGGACACTAAGAAACATCCATGCCCAGGCCAAGATTCAAACCCGGAACCCCTGCTGTCGTAGCGTGATGTGCTAACAACTCCGTCACGGGGGCCGGCGATCAAGTTTTTGCAATTACAATTATGTTTGTGTTAATATTTGTTCACAAATTTCAAAGTAACAATAGGTTTAGAACACTCGAGTTTACATGCCAGTTTCCTCAATATATTGTATCATATTGTAAAAAGTACGTACAAGGTATTGACTTTCCTGCAGAAACAACAATTTTCTTTAGTTAATATACAATTTATATATGTATTTATATATTTTTCCTACTTTTGCGTGGCTTTTCTGTAAATTTTGCTAATCATGGCAATGAGGATGAATGGTTTATTTAGTGACTCTCTTATCTATAGTCACTTTCTGCCACTTTTTGCTAATTGTGAGAATGAGGAAGAATGATGAGCAGTGTGGGGAATGGAGGAGGAGGAGGATCCGATCCTCCCAACTAGGCGTCTTTCCTAGTTTTGTTTTGAGTTCACTTTATGCACAGACGAGCTAATTGAGACTGGATCCAAACCACTATGTGCCTCAGCCTTAGCCACTATGAACCTGGGGCCCTTTCTTTACAAGGCGATACAATTTCCACTGTCTTCAGGAAAGCACTCCCAATATGGAAACTTACGTAAAGCATTACTCCACCAGTTTCTCATTTATACCATTAGAAGCATCCCCCATCTATCCCCAAGGTTCGAGTAAATAGCCCCCCTAACTAACATTCCGTTTAAGTGCTAAGAAGATAAAATTGATAAATATCACATTTTTATCTTATTCCCATTTTGCACAACACTTTATAGTTAATTTCGATACATACGATCAAATTACAATTAATTTTGAAAAGTAGTCAGTCACAGAAATTAAGATGTGTAAGACCTCGTTTTCGTTAATATTCCCGTGAGCAGCAGGAATATTTAACAAGAAAAATGATCATCGTAAAGTATAGTTTACCCTCCAATAGGCTATGTATTTTTTGTTCAAAGTGCTGCCTTCATATAAGTCTATTAAAAATGAAATATTTATTTTCAAGAAGAATATGTTAACATATAAACAAATAATCCTACCAAATTTGTATTCGTGTATAATTGTTATCATTAATTTTCGTAATACCCTTCTTGCAATATTCATGTGTCAAATTTGAACTGTTATGCCACTTACATAGGTATGTTATTCTCACACTGTAGTAAAAATAAGTAACCGAAGTAACACTGCTTTCAGAGATATCGAATGACGGGAATCATGATAATAAATAACGGAATCTACATTTCCAGTAAGTACAACTACAATGCTAGGTGCTGCTTTGGAGTATCCAGATAGTTGTTTTAAATTTTTTTTGCAGAAGTAGCGCAAAAGTAGCGAAGTAGCGGACAGGTGTAGCGTAGCGATAGCGAGCTAGTTTTTGGTAAATGCAGCTGTAGCTGTAGCGAAGCTCCATTTTGGAAGAGTGGCTTCAGCTGTAGCGAAGCTACCTTTAAAATGTAGCTTTCTGATCACTGGAATTGTCACATTGTACATGTACAATGTACATACACCTGTATATGCACACACAAACATGCACCACTTGTCGTCGGCATCATAAATAGTGTAAAAGACTAATGTCTTGACATGCACCATAAATAACAGACTGAATAAGCCACTTAGTTTTTCATCCAAGATTGGGAAACATTAGAGATGGGTTTAAATAAAAAAGTAAGTGGTTAAAGACAGGTTAAAAACAATACACAGTAGAAAGTCATGCTTCACTTCTTCATCATTTACTTCATATTACTCTGTGGGTTTTATGTTCATGTACAGGGTGTACCAAAAGTCCCATCCCCCCCTTAACTCTGTACTAAGTATTTTTTTCGTCGCAGGTGATATTCCTTCGTGACAACAATGGCCGATAAGTCAAATTACACTCTGGAACAGAGAATTGTCATGAGTACATGGACTTATGAACAACCGCACACTGGGAAAGCATTGGGAGAGATTCAAAATGATTTTAGCATTAGATTTCATAGAGACGCACCGCCGAAAATTACAATCCTAAGATGGGATAAGAAGCTGTTTGAAACAGGTTGCATTAAAGACAGACAACAAGAGCAGAAACATGCGCTGAAGTTGCAGCATCAGTTGAACATTCGCCGAGAAAGTCACTACGAAAGTGATCACAGGAACTAAATGTTCCACTAACAACATTAAATCGACACATGAGTAAAGATTTATCCTTAAAAGCATAAGGACCCTTGTTCATTAACGAGTTGAGTGTAATGACTTGGAGAATCAACGTGAGGTTTGTGCGTGAATACTGGAGAAAATGGTGGTGTGCACACAGATCCTCTGGAGTAAATGGTGGTCATTTGTCTGATTTATGGTATACCATACTCTCATCATACCCATGCTGATAAAATAACATTTTGCAGGTTTGTCTACAATTCAAAAGGGGGGGGGGGGGTAATGGGACTTTTGGTACACCCTGTATGTGGGCAGCCTATCTATTTAATGTGTAAAAAGAGCTGCAGTAGTCCAATTGGCCCCATCGACCCACTATACCTCCTCGAGAATTACGTTGAATTTTTTTTTAGTCAACAGATTTCGATCTACAGGTAATATAAAATTGGTTCCAGCAAGCGGAAAACATACAAATGACAGAGATATTTGTTCCCAAAGTATGGCCCATGGAACTAAACCTAACAGTACTTGGAGCACTATTGCTGATTATTATTAGTAAGAACCATTTGCTTGCACACTAAAACAACAATAGAACATGCTATATTCACATGTGCAAAGCGTTTGGGCTGCTGTTTCACAGTAAGGTAACACGCTAAGGTAACAAACATATTTGACTTCATAATAACAACACATCTCCGCAAGTTA
This sequence comes from Lepisma saccharinum, assembly GCF_977018435.1. Lineage (NCBI taxonomy): Eukaryota > Metazoa > Arthropoda > Insecta > Zygentoma > Lepismatidae > Lepisma > Lepisma saccharinum. Next base: position 94,281,006 of record NC_139235.1, read on the forward strand.
AGAACAATAGAAATCATTCATATACTATGCATAATATTTTCGAGGGGGTACAGAAGGTCAAGGGTCCAATTGATAGGGTGTCTTGTCTTGAGGGCCATCAGGGAGACCTAGGTTCAATTTCCAGGGTCATGGAATGGGAATTTTTCCAACAATATCCCTGCCTGGAGTGGCCCTTGGGGTTTATTAATAAATGGGTACCAGGGGAAGGGGGGGTAAAGGCAGCCGGAGCATAGTGCTGATCACATCACCTCCGCAAATGACCAAGGTTTTGAACAAGCCTACTCAATAGTCTTCATAGTATGTATAAAGAAATATGTATTTTATTTTTAAGATTGTAAAGTGCTGAAATTTATATTACTAAGCTGGAAATTAGGCAGTAAGAATAGGCTGACTTGATGACTGGTTATATCATGGTCAGCAATATAACTATAAGTGTGGAGGCACATTGAACTGAAGCTGTTTATTTGCTGAATTTTGTTTGTAAAACATCTTAACAATATTTTCTTCCTTCAGGTCGTGATGCATCACGTGCTTTTGTGACTGGAGACTTTACCGAGAAGGGATTGGTTGATGATTTGACAGGGTTATCTGCCCAGGAGCTTCAAGGAATTAGGCAGTGGAGTGATCTGTATGAGAAGGACTATAAGTATGTGGGTGAGTAGCATTCTTAACCCTTTCCGGACGAGCAACGGGCATCGTACAGTTACTGTCCAATAAGATGGGCATCGGGCTATAATCACACCGCTTCTCTTGTGCACGTGTGTTTAACCAGCTCTTTCAAATTCCAACGCCTACAGTAATTTACGTATGAAACAGAATTACGCAGAACTGAGTTGCGTATAAAGCACTCTCAACAATGGCCGTGTCCGAAAGGTGCAAAACCGTTCTTGAAGCGAGCATCCTCCGAGAATGGTCTTGCAGTGCGGTCTTGAAGTCGTGGACTGGAATTGAAAGTCTTTCGAATTGCTCTTCGACTGCAGCGGCAAATACGATCAGCAGATAAAACTGAGGACATATTGTTTTCCCTGCATTTTAGACACTTGTTTTTCACCATAGAATCACATAGAATTTTTCAAATGTTTTATACACACATTTCCACACATTAGAAGAACTTGCTTACATATAACCATAGACAAATAACCAAGGGAGATTTGTCAACTCTTGGTTAAATTCTGTGGTCTTCGTCCACTAGGGACATCTATCTGTTGGTATGATGAACTACTCTCAACGATAGATGGCAGTCTGTTAAAAAATCAGAAACGGGATCTAAAATGTGAATTTTTATTAGATCTATCAGGCCAAATATACTGATATTTTACCATAAAAGTTATATTTAAACCACCATTTGTTTATTTGTAGGGAGTGTGAATGATTTATACATATATATGGATCTGTTGGGAATCAAAATAATTTTTGCTGCTCAGCCGGTTTACAATCTCTTACATGGCAACGAGTTATTCCCACAAATCGTACAGTTGACAAACACGAAACAAAATATTGGGACATGGGCAAATACAAGCGAATATAATCACATTAGAAAAAAAGCGACAACAAAACCAAATACATGAATAGTCAACTATGTGAAGATTTTTCAGCACGTGAATCAGGATTTCCATTTCGCTGCAAGCACGATGTTCGTACAGTTGACAAACACGAAACAAATAATTGGGACACGGACAAAGACAAGCGAATAGAATCAAACACGACAACAAAAACAAATACACGAATAGGCAATAATATGAAGATTTTTCAGCACGTGAATCAGAACTTTTGCTTCGCTCTAAGCATGATGTTTAAGCGTCACCATCTTGCAGCAAACTACAAAAGCAGCGTAGACAAAGCAAAGGTTCTCTCTTATTGCACAATGCGCTACCAATCTTCCGTTCTTATGTCACCACGGAAAGCTTTCGTTGTAACGCTAAGTGATTAATTTGTTAGGTTAGGCTTGTTAGGATTTGTTCATTTAGTCTAAATAATACATTTGCAGGGTAATTATGCTAAGAGAACCAAACCTAAATGACCTAAACTAACAACGTTGTCGTGCTACCTCGGACGTCAGAACACGAAGTTGGTAACACGTTGTGCGATAAAAAGAGGCTCTAGAGTAAAAAGCAAGCTGCCCTTCACTGCCATCTAGCGTGCCAGTAGAGAAGCAACCTGACCAATTACTCCTTGTATCAATGGTTAGATGTCGCTAACATCGCTGACCAGTGGCGTCGCTAGACCCTTTTGGAGGGGGCTTCAGCCCCCCCAATCCCTCGATAAACCCCCCCAATTTTTAGCTATTGTTAATGCAGGAACATACCTCTAGATACATATTCTGGGAAAGACTCGTTTCGTTGTGACATAGTTTTTTTTTAAACCACGATCTTACATCTGACACGTCATGTCTTTAGCTGGCAACAGTGCCAACGATCGCCGTTATTTGTTCTATTTTCACAACGGTTGCTACGCGAGGAAACTGTAGTGGTGCGTTTTGTGTTACGGAGTTTGTGATATTGTGTGTTTGTTATCAAAGCTTTTTGTGACATTTACTGTTGTTCGTACAACAATGGACAAATTTATTATTCGAAGTAAGCGCCTGAAATCGGAAATCGGAAAAGGAAGAGTGTCATGAATTGTGTGTGGATTGTGTTATTGATAATTTTGCAAGAAATTCGAACCGCAGAGTACAGCTGATACATAAAGACATAGTTCACCAGCATTAGAAAAACAGGACAAGAATATCCATCTGTTTTCATAAAAATTAATGCAGTAAGTCTATGTTAGTTTTAATTCCTTATGATTGTTATATATTATTGTCTTATTAATCACTTTGCTATTTTCAAACATTAAAAATATTTACAATAGTAGTAAGTCATGTATCTGGTTGCAGCCCCCCCAAAGCAGATGGCCTAGGGACGCCACTGTTTCTGACATCACGAAGACCACAGCTCACAGCATTATATTTAACCTGTGTTGCTAGCTTTCTGGGATTTCAAACAAATGAACAACGAATGCAGAAATCTACGCGATCAAGCCTGCAATGATCCATGTTCCGAGCTGTGGTCTCGATTGCTTGTGTACTTGGTGCTTTTGAACTGCACTAGGTGACGTCACTTCCGTCAACACTATACCTCAAGTCTGCTCTTTGTACCTTTCGGACACAGCCTGTATATATATATAAACTCAATGGACAAAAAAATGAGTCACCTCGGGTTGAAGCATACTTGTTAGTGCATGACACCTGCTTGCCAGCCATAGAAGTGTAATGAAATTGTACCTGTTTGTCAATTTGTAACATTACACATGGATGATGATAATTTATCAATGCAGAATAAGGCAATCTAGATTCTCATATTCATCTTAAGAGTACACACACTCACACACACAGAGTGGGGGAAGGAGAATCTGGATTTTATTTCCTAGGGACTGGGACTAGGAACGAACAATGCATAATATGGGAAAATGTAAAATTCACGCACAGTGAAAACTTAATTTTACATTCTTTCACCTGAACAGTGGCGTGGCTTGACTTTTTCAAAAGTGTTACTGGCCATCAGACGTTATCATCTCCACCCTACCTGCCTGCTCCCACAAAAAAACATGCCTTTGATCTAGATTTTTGTTCATTTCATTCTTTTTTTGCAATCCGCTCAATGATTTAGCCACAATCACTCCTAGAAAGAATTACCACTCATGAGAGAGTTGCAGCAAAAATCCAGTGAATAGTGGTCGAGCATTGTCAACCATCTCTGTTTCTTTGCAAAGAGGTGGAAAGGGGAAGAAGAACCACACATTTCTCGGGTCAGTTTGAAGTTTGTGCGGTGAGCAGACGACAGAATATCCCTCCTCCAGCGGTATGTACTACTGTTGCCAACTTAGTTCTTTGGAACAATGTTTGTCCAAATCATGAATCGCATCAAGTACCTATGTTTTCATCTATTACGTAAACGGTCTCATCAGTTGTAGTTATATCCAGCTTTGGCTGTGCAGTCTAGCTCTTTTTGCTTCAGAGAAATAGTTTTAGGTGGGATTTAGCTCGTACTGGAAATCCAATGTCTGTTCCCTTGCATTGGCGCCCTTTCTCCTTGTTACCTCTTGAGGGTAGCGTAACAGCCTGTCTGTTAACGTATTTAACAATGTTGTTATTTTATTGAAAAAACTTTTTAATTTCTTTTAATTTTGCTGTTACCTGCGGTAACACCGGTTACATGCATGCCACGCCTCGGCACCTGAATAACGTAACATTGAGGTTCCACTGTGCTCGCACACATACACATATACACACACACATATATGAATAGAAGATTATAAATATGCATATATAAAATGTGTGGCAACAATACATAAAGGTTTGAAACTCTTTTTTGACTCCCTGACACCTAGTAAGCATAAATTTCCAGCAACAGTGAACATTGTTCAGTCCATAAAGGAATGCATGATATTGGTGAGGGTTCATTTCACAAAATCTGCATACCTATATTTGATACTGACATTAAAAATGAAAATGTGAATAGCAGCTACTGCTAACTGCTGCAACCCATCCCAGCATGAACATGAGTACGGAAGCATACATGTGTACATGTATGTGCGCGCGCACACACACACACACACACACTCACACTCACACTCACACTCACTCTCTCTCTCTCTCTCTCTCTCTCTCTCTCTCTCTCTCTCTCTCTCTCTCTATCTCTCTATCTCTCTCTCTATCTCTATCTCTCTCTCTATCTCTCTCTCTATCTCTCTCTCTATCTCTCTCTCTATCTATCTATCTATCTATCTATCTATCTTTCCGACGAGGAAGTTAAAACTGCGACGTAAGAATGGTTATAGAAAGTTGGATGGGGAATTCTTCGAACAAGGTATAGAGAAACTAGTGCCACGCTATGAGAAATGTTTAAACAGACTTTGGGATTATGGAGAAATGTCGTTTAAGTAATTTACTTTCATGTGAATACAAGAACTGTCCTCCCATATTCTGTTCGCTATTTTTTTCACGCTAGTGCAACTAACTTTTCGACTGCCCCTCATATACTAAAGTATTTTGTCACATATTAATATAATAAAGTGCAATGACTAAAATTACACAGTAAGTAAAGGTATTACCCAAATGTATTGCTCTAAATGCCTCAGTGTAAGTAAATAATACTGAAATTTCAATTATTGTTGATTTATTGAGTAATAGCACAATATGAAAAATGTATATTCCCTTCAGTATTGTAGGGTAAAAAAAAGGAATTACACAAATATGTCATGCACATATTATATGTCCCAGGTCCATGGACATCAGGAAGAGGGGCAAGGGAGCCACAGTCCTACCCTGGAAAATTAATGTAAGCATAAAATTATATATTACCCACACATAATGCATTTCAGTCACAGTAGCTAATGCTAATTATTGGAAAGTGTTGCAGGAATATGATAACTTAAAACTGATTTAGTGGTTTCTGAGGAGGTAATGCTATTACAGGGGAGAAATATGCTTCCTTTGCTACCCCCTCCTGGAGGCCTCCCCGATGGCGCAGTGGTAGCGTCGTTGCCTTATAATCAAGGGGTCCCAGGTTTGATTCCTGGTGGAGGTATATAGTGGTTCGGATCCCACTTTAAATTGTAGGTCCAGTCCCGATTAGCCTTACTATGCATAAAGTGGACTTGAAACACTAAATCAATCAATCAGCTAACCCCTCCTGGGAAAAAAAATAGCTTGGTTGCCCTTCCCTTAAAAAAATTCTGGATGTTCATGGCCAGGGACCTGCATTCACCCGTGGCTGGCTCTAATTCAATTGATCAATCAGTGTGAAACTTAGAAATGCCTGCTTGGGCTCCTTTAAATACATGTCCGTGAAAATAGGCGGCTGGGCAGAATTGAGTTGGTGCCACATACGGGAAAAACAAAGCGAGAGCGGGACAAACATCGCTGGTTACCGCACACTGTGTGGCAACATCAACCGGGCTGCATTGCCTAGTTCGAGTGTCAGACCGACCTCTCTCCAGGGCACTTTTGTGTCATCCCGGACTTTTGGAGCAAATACTGTCAGTTTGTATCACACGTATTACAAACATCAACTCTACAAGAAAATCTTTCATTCTCTTCAACTTCCGAACACACGGGGTTGTACTCCAACATGGCAACAGCGCAAACTTCTGCCACCTGCCTTATTTCATGGCCGTGCATTTAGTTTGTACCTAGATGAGATGACATTTGCAAATGATAAAGAAACTACTTCCAAATGGAATCCTTAAAATTTTGGTTTCAGTGAAGTTTTTTATTGTAGAAGAAATCATTTGTGTTGCTTTTCCGTTTCAGGAAATTTGATTGGTCGTTACTATGACTCGGATGGAAATCCTACAAAGTACTTGTTCCAGGTGCAAAGTGGGATGGAAGCAGCTGAGAAGGACAAGCAAGAAGAAGAGGGAGAGAAGAGACAGTTTCCTCCCTGCAATGTGGAATGGTCTCGTGAAACGGGAACGAGGGTGTGGTGTTCAGAGAGAAGGTAAGGGTGGAAATAGGTTATGAAGAATGGCCTCACAGTTCATTGTCCGAACCTGTTGTGTTGGTAACTAGGGATTGCTAAATCCAGCTAAAATTTTATCTGGATATTGGATATTCTGGTATCCAAATATTTGAATTATGTGGATTATCCAGTATCTGGATTATCCTAAATATCTGAATATCCGAATGTATGCATCATCTGGCCAGTTTTATCATATATCCTGCCAGCCCCTGTGGCAGAGTGGTTAGCACATTGTGCTACGACGTCAGGGGCCCAGGTTCAAATCCTGGCCTGGTCATGGATATTTGCGAGTGTCCATTCATCAATTTCATCATATCATCACTCATCATCATCTTCGCAAATTAGCCAAAAGTTGCACAAAAAGCAAAGTAAAATAAAGCAATTCAATCAATCAATCAATTATCATTTGTCCATTTTATAGTCTATCCATATATAATTTTATTCGTCGTCATGTTTGTATTTCACGGCAAGGATTTTTTACAGATCCTTCATTAATCTGTATTATCCAGGTTATCCGTTGTGTCCAAAATGGATATTGGATAATTTGAAATACACATATCCATTCTCCAGAATTTGTGGTGCTCCCTAGTTTGTACTCCAATAAACTGAATCCTGTTAACATTGTCTATTAGGATGGGCAAGCACATGTCATCTGCAAGAGGCCTCTTTGATGGCATAGTGGTAATGTTGTCACCTGTAATCAAGGGGTCCTCGGTTTGATACCCGGTGCAGGCACATAATGGTTCGGATTCCACTTGAAACTGTAGGTCCAGTCCCGATTAGCCGTCTGTGCATAAGATGGAGTTGAAATGCAAAACAAACAACTTTAAAATCTGCAATTATTATCTTCACTATATAACCTTAGCTAGATTTTATTGTTGAACATATTGAACACAGGATTTCTAGTAGAGTGCTCCATCAAGGGTTTATTGCTCGATCGTCTAATAGTTTGTATGGATGATGCTAGATGGCTTACGAAATGAACAGTTTCTTCGCTCGAGTGAATAACGCTCGAACAGGCAAACGATCGGTATATGCTCGAAGCCCAGTAGTACACATATAACCATAATTTTTCTGTAGTGGTGAGCCTTCAAATATGGATCTTGAAGTGAGAGACACAGTGAAATTGAAACTGAAGTGAACATAGTCATCATCTCCATGTTCACTCTAGTTTCTAGACTACAGTGCATGTTGAAGTATGGGTATTTCATTGTATTTATTCCTTCATGTATTTTTGTTGAACAGTTGTTTGGTTCGCACTTTAAGCTGTAGGACCAATCCTGATTAGCCTCTGAGTATAAATTGGACTTAAACAAACTTTCCTTTCATATTTTTCATAAATTCACTGTTTATCCTCATAGTGATAATAGAGAAGTAGATAATATCCAGAATTACTAATACGAATTCATCGTTCATATTATGATCATCGGTTTTAGTCCAGTGATTTCTAAATGCTGTATTCAAATTCAATCAATCATTCAATTTTCCTATTCCCCCCCCCCCCCACCTTCATATTGTGTTGAGAAATGCTTGAGAGGTAATTTATTTATTTATTTATTTATTTGTCTCTTATTTATTTGTGGTGGAAATTAAGGCTCATGCCTTTTCTTACACTCAACCACATACAAAATTTCATAATATAAAACATATTCATAAATTGATTCATGTATAAACATTGCAAATAACGATCACACACATACATTTCATGTCAAACCAACAGTGGTAAAAATATGTAATTCAAAGAAATACATAAACATGTATATATACATGTACACACACTCATAAATAGGTTTATATACATAACAGGCTACTACAAATATTTATTAAACATGTACTAATTTGACAAAACAAAAAAAAATCACTCCATGAAACTTTCTCTTAATCTTCTTTTGAAGATACCTATGAAAATTGATTTTCTCATTTCATGTGAAGGTGCATTCCAGTCCTAAACCACTGATACAGTAAAAGAGTTACTAAAAAATTCAGTTTTGTGAGTTTTAATTGTCAGAAGATTGGAACTTTGGGATCTTGTGTGTGATAACTCTGGGTTTCCTAAGGGAAGCAATCTGTCTGTGATCCTTCTCTCCTTCTTTCTTTCTTTCGTGTGGTGGGTAACTCTCTCTCTCTAAGGAAAGAGAGAAAGAAAGAGAAGGTAGAGAGAGAGAGAGAGAGAGAGAGAGAAAAAAAGAAAACAAAAGAAGAAGAAGTTTTCTCTCTCCTTCTTCCCTTTTCCCTTCTCTCTCTCTCTCTCTCTCTTTCTTTCTTTCTTTATAAGAAAGTAACTTATATAGCAACACTAGTTTTCTGTAATAATAATGGAAATGAAAATAAAAATGTAATAAAGTTGTTGGGATTGAACCGATACCACTTTGAACTGATTCTAATACTACTGCTGTTACTCTTACTGATACATGGAAATTATAACAATTGAAAGTAGTTCTGAGTGTGTATAATTCTTAAGATATTAAGTGTGCCATTAGAATTATATCAGAGCATTTTGTATAATTTCCATACATACATGACATTTTTGCAAACTACATGGAACTCCCAGACTGCCAATATCAGTGTGTAAATTCCAACACCAATACCCAGTGGTATCAGCTTAGCTGTAGACATTTATTATTATTATTATTATTTCAATTTTACTTTAAAGTACGGAAGTGCTTCCCTGTAATTTTTTTCATTAATGATTCCCAACTTGTATATAAATGTCCTGCATGTTTATTTAAGCTATTTTTTGTTAATAACATGTCGAAAGAATGATGGAAGTTTTCTCAGAATATCAACCAGGTGATTTCCAGATAGGCTTATAAGCTTTCGACAGGTAACGTCATTCTCATCTTCAGGGATTGATTGCTTCATTTTCATTTCAATCCCTGGAGATGAGAGTGACGACGTTAGCTCTCGAAAGCTCTGAAGCCTATGTGGAAATCACCTGGTCGATATTCTAAGAAAATCTCTTCATCATTGGCTGCCAGGAAAGCTTCATTATTGCATGATGAAAAAAATGTTAATTTCTCTGTTAGCTTTTGCACTATTTATGATTTTCTTGCACTGCTTCCTGAAAGAGTCCTGTTTTTCTTTTTTTCTCCATTGAATGTGCTTCCGGTATTTTGTTTAGATTGACCTACATATTGTTCCTTGCACATCCATGTCTTTTAATTGTATGCTGTTTTCAAATTTAGTGGTGGCATTCATCGAGACTGGATTGGAGTGCCAAGGAAATTCTACAAAGCAGGTTCGACAACACCACGCTGTGCCTGCATCAAAACTTCAGGAGAAAGTATTGGGCAAAAGGAACATCAGAGTGCAAAGTCCGATTTAAACGATCCCAGGTTAAAGGAATACGAAGGCTGCGATCCTACCTCTCACTCTTGCTTTACTAAGACATGAAAACACTTTTCCGTCCACATTTACTTTGTCTCAGGGGTCTGCATTTTTCATTGATTCTGGGCTGTGGTAAGGAAGTGATTAAAAAATGTGATATAAAGCACTTTTGATTTGTAGTTATATTGAATTGCTTCTGAAAGATGTAAAATTTTCAGTCTGTAGTTATTGAAGAAAGAATCTCTCGGGCTATTGACCAGGTGAGTTTTGGTAATATGTGGAAAAGATCTTTGACACTGTACCACAACTCACGTGGTCAGTAGCCCGAGAGAATCTCTTCATCATTCGTTGCCAGGAAAGCTTCAAGACGTACTTGTAGTTATAGAGGTTTCCCGCTGGCCTGAGAATTTGGAAAAGTCCAGCAAATCAACTTACGAAAAACATTAAACCATTAAAAATTAATGTTTTCGTAACTTACCAGGCTAAACAACTTTAATTTTTTTTTGTAACTTGCTTCTTGCTGAGAATCATTCCATGTAAACATGTTATGTTTTTGTTATTACGTTATTGTTTATATTGTTCACTTTTATTTTCATTGTATAATGATTCTGAAGTAGGGTGACCATACGTCCCGTTTTGACCGGGACGGTCCAATTTCTGAGACATGTCCCTGTCATCCCGTCCACATTATTAAAAAGCCACTATTTGTCCCGTTTTATAGAAGACTAGGAGTTTGCTTGAAAAACAGATCTAGATTTGAGACATTTTATGCTAAAAAAAATGTTGATGGATTTTTTTAACTAGCAACACTGGCAAAACAAGTGGACTGCATTTCAAGCATTTCATAACAATCAAAACGTTCTATTGTTGTCGAGAATGTTCGAGCAGACAGCAGTTTACTATTAAAGTTGGCTCACTACACCGGTTGTATTGTTCTGTTTGTGTTCCATTATTTGTAGAGCGGTGAATAAGCATTGCCAAGAAGTGTACATGTAATTTAAAAAAAGGCATGCAACAAGAATTTAAATTCCTACATCTTGACACAAATTCCGTGTTGTTTGTCAGATATGTAAAGAGTGTCATGATCGGTTGGTGAAGGATAAAGCTGTTCTCAGGAAGGTTGGTTCTTCTTAAACTTCGTCAACTTCAGAATAGGACTAACATCATATGTTGATCAGAAGGTACGAGAAACACAATGTAAATTACACTGAGATAATAATAATTGATACTTTCTGTCAGATGTATCATTTATGTGATCCATACTTTAATAAATAATAATACATTAATAATTTTGAAATAATGCCTAACCAATTTTCCACTTCATGAAGGGGGGAGGGGAGGTCTAAATTGACCTTGGAATATCCCATTTTGGGATCAAAATATTATGGTCACCTTACTTTGAACGGCTCCTTCAGTTTCGTTGTTTTATTAAGACCTGCTTCATTTTCACTTAGGAGGCTTTAGTGGCAGTGGCATAGTGTCCCCCCCCCCCTCCCGGCAATATGAAGGACCCTGCAATGTACTCTCTCTACTCCTGAATTTCTTTTATAATCCCCAGATATTCAACAGATAATGTTCACGGTGGCTACTCACCGGGAATTCCTTGAATTCTGGGAATTTTGCGTGAAGTTTTCTCCGTAGGTGTGAAAAATTGCAACTTTTATTAATCCAAATCCCATTGAATTTATGCATATTTATAAATGCCCTGAGGCAAGTTTTTCGCAGTTTAGTTTTTATTTGTATTGAGGACGGAAATATAATAAAGGAAAGTTAAAAATTGTAGTTACGTATGTGAGTATAGTGCTCTTATTGTAGAACGACGTTTCAGAGATTGACTATCTCTTTCCTCAGGTTCATATAACAATCCTCATATTACATTTTTGACGCAGTACTATGCCAAGTACTTAGTTTTTTTTTTATTTTTGTTTTATATGAACCTGAGGAAAGAGATAGTCAATCTCTGAAACGTCGTTCTACAATAAGAGCACTATACTCACATACGTAAGTACAATTTTTAACTTTCCTTTTTTATATTCTGGTTTTGTGAGTAACACACGACAAACCTATAAAATGCTGAGGACGGAAAGGATAGCTGCATGGAAAATAAAACAGAATTCTCTCAATCCGTTTACTTTGTTAATGTCCTTCACAGAAAAATCTATTACACAGTAGGAAGATTATTGCAAGATATCTTGAAGTTGATTAGGTAAATTTGAGTTTGAAATCCTTATAAATTAACAATTTTTCGTAGATTAGTATATCCCGTAATAATAGTGGCTTGTGTTTGTAGATATGTTTTGAGTCTGGGTATGTAAGCTCCGTACTTCAAATTAAATGTTTATATATTGTATTGAAATATATATTTGGATTGAATTAGAATTGTTGGATTGGATTGGAAGCCTTTATACCCTGATGTTGCTTTCAAGGCAAAATATAATTAAGAAGCACATGTTTCGTGTCAACAATGAGGCACAATCCAAATTGTAAATTCTTTGAGGCGCATACTTAAGAGTATGTATCAACAATTGGTTAGTTAGTTTGTTTGAGTCAATGGGCACCACAAATAACTCATGACTCAGTGCCCGGATATCTTGGCTTTCAGGTCCCCTCTGAAATGCTGAATGAACGACTTGCTCACAGCTAACCATCGTCAGGAAATAAATCCCTAATCAAATACCTTTATGCCTTAATCTTATTGAGTGTAAGGGCCTCCCGGATGGCGCAGTGGTAGCGTCGTCGCCTTGTAATCAAGGGGTCCCGGGTTCGATACCCGGTGGAGGCACATAGTGGTTCGGATCCCACTTTAAACTGTAGGTCCAGTCCCGATTAGCCTTACTGTGCACAAAGTGGACTTAAAGCACCAAATCAATCAATCAATTATAGAGTGTAAATTGTCTGCAGTTATGAATCCAGTAGGAAGAATCAATTGCTCAGTCATTTTGTGTCTTGTTTCCACACAATAAACAATCAAGCCTGGTAAATCATGAACTTTTACCACTAATATTAGCTTTGTGTGTGGTATTTAAAACATAACTTTCCATAAAATATTTTCATGGTGTACATAAACCTTGTCAAATTCAAGTAAGAGCTAAGATAAATTTCCCACATGGTCCATATCTATTATATGTTACGTTATTCTCGATTTGTAGCTCTACTGTGACAAAGTGGCTCATTTTTCATGTAATTGTTAAATACACTAATTTAGTATATAATTTGAATCATTTAGTATCATTTAGTGGGACCACTGGTGGTTGTTCGTGGCACAATGAACTCACAGGCATACTGTACAATACTAGACAATGAAATGCTCCCAACCTTGTGGCGTTTTTACGGAATGGACCCCTGTTACTTCCAGGATGACAATGTTAGGTGGCATGTTTCGGAGGCTACTATGCAGTGGTATGCCGACAACAATGTTCATCGATTGGTCTGGCTTGCACAGAGTCCTCATCTCAATCCCATAGAACACTTTTGGGAGGCATTGGACTGGCGGGTGAGGTCTCGGGAGATGCGGCCAAATTCCATTGTCCAACTGAGAGATCTTGCAAGAGGAATGGCGACACATTCCAATGGACTTCCTCCACAAACTAGTCGAGAGCATGCCTGACAGAGTGGCTGCTGTTATAGCAGCAAGAGGTGTCTCCACGAGGTTCTAACAGGGTTCGCACCACCAGACAACCATTTTGTACACGTGCCCAATTACTTTTTGGTAGATACTGTACTTCAAAGGGGCTCAAAATCTCAGTAGGAGATAGGGGCGATTGTCCCCTTGCCCTTTAATGGTCAGTACTCCCTGGACTATACCAAAGTGTTCGAAGATTAATATGGAACAGGGATGTACCTATGAAATGCAAGAAGGTAATATATAACACATACTATGTGCCAATAATTACATATGGAGCAGTGACTTGGACAATGACAGGGAGAGACAAAAGAAAGATGCAGGCAGTGGAGATGAAATTTCTAAGGAGTATATTGGGGAAGACTAGAAGGAATAGAATAAGGAATGAGGAGATTCCACAGACATTGGGTGTTGTGAAGCTTCAGGACAGGATAGATCAGGCACAGATGAGATGGTTCAGACACTTGAAGAGGATGGATGCAGAAAGACTACCAGTAAGAGCTTACAATGCACAAGGAGTGGTAGTAAGGTCAAAGGCGAGACCAAGATGTCGGTGGAAGGAGTAGATAGTGGAGAATGTTAGGAGAAGAGGACAAGATTGGAACACAGTGGAAAGAGAGGAGTGGAGGAAGACCAGGAAAAAATGGAGAGCCTTGACTTCTATGCCGACCCAGCCAGAGGCAGGAAATGAAAGATGACACCCTGATAAGTCCTGCATTCTACATCCCTCTGCTGTCACACAAGGTCTAAATGTCACCATTAATTTGGGGGATTTTGGGAAGTTAATTGGAAATTTGTGGACATTTATGTCGAACCAGTTCTTCCAGTGTGTTTTGAATGTTTTCATTATAATCTGGTTTTAAGAAAACGGGTCTTGTGTCATGAAAAAAATTAAGAAATGTATGCTCAGTGTCATATTGAAAAGAAATAGCATCATAAAATTATGATTAATAATATAGAGGTTCACCAAAACCCCCCAGGGGGCTTACTATTAGTAAGTACGTGGAGTGGTGACCACGGGGCCCCGAGCTAGTTTGGCTCCGAAGGCGGAAGAACATGGATGGTCATCTCAATGGCATCAGAGGTGGAGAACCCAGAGGAGCAAAACCTCATCTGGCTCCGGATGGTAGTACCTTGTAAGGGCCCCTTGCCAGGGTTATGGCGAAGACCTCAACGGCAGATGCCGCGGAGATGGAGACCTTCGGTACAGCGCAGATGGCGGAAGAGGCAACCCTCCCTCTAGGGGTTAGAAATGAAGAGGGATCCTTGTGGTGAGGAGGGATCCTCAAAGGCTAAGGAAAGAAAAACCAAGGGGAAGAGGGAACTTCAAGACATGGTGAAGCCGATCCCTCTAAGAGAGATAACCCTGACAACAATTCCAGGTCCTCCAAGGTAAAGGAGGTTGAGCGCAAGGTTGGCACCCTAGCACTGTATAAAGCACGACCGCTAAAGACACTCAAAAGCCGGACAGATTAATGGATGCTGAAGGAAGCAAGTACAACAGAACAAGAATAAGGTTTATATTGAAACCTGGAATGTCCTGACTTTTAAAGCCGGGAAAGATACAAGAACTAGCTGAACAGATCAAGAAAATGCAAATTGAAATAGTTGCTGTGCAAGAAACCGGTACAAAAGATAATACAGGACAGGCTGGTACTGGATTTGTGGTACTGAAAAGAATGCAAGAACATGTAATTGGATTTTCACCATATAATAAAAAAATATGTAAACTAAGAATTAAAAACAAATACAACATAGCACAAATTGGAAGCTGCCTAGATGATATGATTTCAACATGTCAATGACCCTGCAAATTATTAAAAGAAATAATACAAAACATCAATGTGGTAGGATTTACAGTTGTTGCGGTTGCTTATGATATGGGTGGCAAAAATACAAAGAAATGGAAAGATCTTCAAATAGATTTCAAGAATAGCTGGTTTGGAACCACTGCAGATCCATCAAAATTAGGGCTGAGCCGATACCGATACTTGTATAATTCCAGTTTAAAATAACAAAGTCTAGGTACTGAGTCACAAAACTCATCACATTACATTCTATATATGATATGAAATACTCCAAAATTATTCTCGTATATCACTTAAAATGGAAGCGGCCCCGGTGCCCACCCAGCGTCGAATAACATGGGTACCTGGGGGAAACCCTGGGGGGTAAAGGCAGTCAGGGGCGTGATGCTGATCACATCACCCCCACTCACGACCGGATCAAGAAAGTGTGGGGCGTTACCCCCACACCCTCTATACGCCTTCATGGTGTGGTGCTAAGCACAGGGGAACACTTTATCACTTAAAATATCCTGTGACATTTTATGTGAACTTCTTTCTACCCCAGAGAATGCAAGAGATGAAGAAGAAGAAGAAGAGGAAGTTTTTTTATATGTTGCAAGCATTGTTAAAGTGTTGCAGATACACCGAAATAATCGGTGGATCATTATAGGTGCCCTTGCTTCATTTCATGATCCCCAATTTCATTATACATGTCTTTAGGGGAGAGAAAGTTATAGTATGTAAAATAAAGTTTATGTTGTGCGTACAGCTTGCACAAGGAATGCAAAATAAATACAAATATAAACAACATTCTTATAGTTTGGATTAACCTGGAGAGTGAGGAAAACAACGTAAAAATATACACAAACACAGATATATGTAATACTCATTTGGCAGCTCTATATATGCCCTGCTGTCAATTATTCTGTCATTTGCAATAAAAAAAGTCTCTGCAGTGTCAGTATCGGCCAATAGTCACACAGAAGGGTAGAGCACAAGAAGAAAATCCACAACCCTCTCTCGCACAGCGATATTCATCCCTTTCGCAGGAACTCCGGAATGAGCGTAGCATTATAATAAGGCTGGTTTTGAAAACGTCACGTTCTTAACCCACAAGTTTGCGCATGAATGGTTTCTTATATTTCCACATAGTGTTGACTACCAGGCAGTTACATGCCTTCAATGTTACCTTTGGGCACAGCACTTGAGTCCTGCCTTTGATCTTGTCATCTGCTTCCCAGGAGGGTACATCATTTTCGTAAACGTACGTGGAATTCTTGTGCAGGACTCCAACTTGTCTCAAGGAAGGGTGAACGAACCTTTGAGAAGGACAAATCTAGGCAAATGAGTTGTTTCTCTTGGCTGCTCTAGCCACTAAAAATCTTTGATATCGGGTGGTATCGGTGAAAAAAATCCAACCGATCGGTATCGGCTCAGCCCTAATAAAAATGTATATGTGTTTTCGTATATGTTCCCAACATTCTAAAATTATTTACTGTACGATGAAATTACATGCAAGCACATTGGAAAATCCATTGTTGAGCAACTTTTGTCATTAGACAATGCTGAAAAGAAACTGTGCTGTAAGTAAACACCTGAACATTATCTGTTTTTGGTAGAGATCACCAAAGAGTCCGTCTGGATTGCCAGTTATTTTGCAATCACGTTGCACAGGCAATAAGTTATCTCTTGCAGAGCAGCACCATGCTGCAGTCCTTTTCAAACTTGTAAATGACGCGTTTGTTGTGCTGAACTCTAGAATTCCCAGGAATCAAGACCAGCTAGCTGCTAGCCAGTGATTAATGTCACATTTACAAGTTCAGAAAGCATTATTGCGTAAATTCTATTCAGTCATTGAAAAATGAAAACTGGTAAAAGCAAAACAATGCTCCTGTACCAAAAAGGTTTTCTTATGTTGATTCGTTCCTTACTGGGTGCAATATATATTATGGTAAATACATTCTAGCTTCATGTTTGAATCAAGATTGCATTGAAAACTTGTTTTTGCAAATAAGAGTTATTGGACGAATATATGATCACCCCTTGCAAAGTAAGAGTTACTCTTGAAAGATAAATTTCCAAACACTGGTAAATAACAACACAAGATACATTAAGCAAGAAGAAACATATTGTAAGAATATGTCTCTCCCAGTCCAAGAAAATAACTTTACATTTTATTGACATTTACAGTAGGGCAGAGTTTTGATTCAAAATATTAAAAAATGACAGCAGAATATTAAAATACCTCTTTTGTAATAACAAAATATATTTTTCCACAATATTGGTGTAAAATAAATGAAAACTTCCAATTTTGCATCATATTCCAGATAATTAGACTTTGTGACGGACCAAAACCCCGGAAAAGTATTGGCCACTATTGGTAAATAAAATCGATTTAAAAATATATACAGAGCATTCCCTGACATTTGCTACGATACTCTGCAGCAAGCGGCCCGGTGTCAGCGATTGTCTTTCCCGGTGAACAGCACCGCGACAGGCTGTTTTTTTTGCTCTCCCTGCTTTCGCTCTCTTTCCCTTTCTGTTGACGTTGCAGACTGATGCCAGTATAATCCTCCCTCGGAGGTTGTGTTGTGTCATGTCGTGTGTTGAAGAATGTGGCTTAATATGGCACCACAAAAGTTTGCATTAAAACAAAGGATTTATCTTGTCGAGTATTACTTCGGAAAGAGGAATTGTGGAGAACTGCGACGACGTTTTGCAATGAAATTTCCTGGTGTTCCTGTTCTACATAGGACCACTATATTAAACCTCGTAAAAAAGTTTAGAATAACAGGTCAGTTCTGAATAAAAGTGGAAAGAAAAACCAAGTATACAAAAATAATCCGCACACCATCCGTGAGTTAAAAGAGAGTATTGTACGAGAAATCGGGAGAATTACAGTAGACGAACTTGCACGTGTAAATGCCAATTTCCTTCGGAGATACCAGGAATGTGTTGCAGCAGAGGGACATCATTTTCAACACCTTCTGTAGTCAAGGTTAGTACACAATATGAAAACTGTAATTTTAATAGCTGACTCTAGCGACTGTCGAGGACCCCGTTCACTGGGAAAGACAAGCTCTGACGCTGAGCCACTTGCTGCCGGGTCTCGTAGCAAATGTCAGGGAATGCTCTGTGTGTATATATATATTTTTCGATACCGATAGCAATACTTGCCATTGGTGTCTGCAAAGCCATACTTTACAGTTCGCACTTCAAAATTTTGTTACCTTGTCCTACATATACAGTCATATTGAATGCTTGTTTTCAAAAGGAGGTAATTTTTTCTTCTTTATACATGTGTTTCCTGGTTGCTTGTATTTCCGAAGATATATGCTTTTGAGCTTGTAGATGCTTCTTTTGTAGTTCATTGCATGTATGAATACAATCATGGAACTAATTTTTAGAACAATCTTTAAAAAGTAGAAAGTGTTCAGTTCAAATGGAAAATTGTGTATTTCAGTTTAATTAATTTTCTGAGAACTCAAGAATGTACAACTTGTGTTAATTACTACTATTATTATTACTGTAGCTGACAGGTAATTGTGATTTCTTTGGTCATACTGGATATGAAAAACATTCCTTCATAGAGAAGTATTGTGAAGATTCTTAAAAGTATGCAAAAAATATAATTTATAAAAATCAGTGTGATTATATGCTGTGGAAGTTATCTAAGATGCTTGATTTATTGATTAAAATTAATAGTATTTATATCATTTATGTTATGCTCAATCAATAGTATTGTATTATAAGTATATACTTTTGTATCTAATATCACATATCTATGTATTGTTATTTTCCCCATGTTATAGAGATTTTAATATCTTTCAGAGGTACTTATTGAAAGTTTAAAGATAAAATATATTTTTTTTGATATAAAATTGTTACTATTGAGTTAGTGTTATTAAATCAAATCGCAGTATTATGATATCTGTATGTTTATTAGTAATATGTCCAAGAAACCCTGACACACATGATTTTACTCTTATTTTTGACAATTATTTATTTTACCATCAATGTCTATTTTTCTGTGACAATGTCTGTGATGTGGTTAGATTCATTTCATAACCCTAGGTAAAAATAGTAATAATAAAAAATGCACTTAAGTTCAGTGTGGTACTTAATTTCTTGAATCAAATATAAATGTTCACAATCTTATATGTTTAACGTCATCTTGGTTAAGAATACCATAAAAATCAAACTGTTGGTCATAATGTAATGAAATTTGGTGTGTGTCACATCGAGTGTTGTAAATGGTCTCTTAATTGACTCTTTTCACTTTGTCGGGAGGTTGCAATTGTTGCACAGCAGTAACACGATATGCATACTGCTTTGCTTTTTTGGCAGTTAGTTGGCATGTGCTTGTGGCAACTCCCATTTCCTGAGACAGTATTCGCAACGATTTCTTTTGTGAGGCCAATAATCTGTTTTTCACTTCCTGCATCCTTCTGGCAGTTTGGATGCCCTCCTTCATGCACGTCCAACAATGTTCCCATTGTTTCCAGTTTGTTCAAAAAATATTGAATGGAAGACTTTTGCAGATTTCCGGACCTCAAACTGTGCAAGAAATTGTTGCTGGCATGCCTTTATGGGCTCCATTTTGGCATTTAATGGCAGAATTGCCCAGACGCACAAGCATGCCCATACAAGGACTAGAATGACTGTGGCACAATCTCCAATGACGTCATCATCATACACCAAGCTATGTCCATAGCAAATTTCATTAGATTATGAGCAATAGTTTGATTTTTATAAGCACAATTCAGGGGCTGAGAAAAAGTGAAACACCCTGTCAAAAGAAAGGGAAGGGAGGGGGTATGGAACATTGCAGCGAGTTCCAACAAGGATGGTGGCAGTGGAAACCAAAATTAATAGAACAGTAAAAACAGTTTTGCAGAAAAGTGAGCATGTAAGTTTCTCAGTATTTACAAAATGACTTGGTTAAGAAGCCACTGTGGCTCAAAAACCTCGATCTTTGGCCAATGTTCTATGAAGCCACTGCTAGCCAGGGAGCAAGACCAGACAATGACTTGGTTGGCACAAATGCAAGAGACCCAGGTTTGATCCCTAGATGAGTCACAATTTTCACATAAAATTTAAAAATAACAAATATTATATCCATGGTGTGAATTAAGAGGGAATACCAGGGATTTCTCCTCCCGCTAGATCTAAGTATACTTTGCAACAGAGGTCAATTTTCATCCCTGCCATAGATGTGTTTACATGTCCAAAAACAATAGAATAGTCACATTTGCAAAAATATTTCCCAGATGTAAATTTGTTCATGAAGAAAGTAGCTTTCCTGCTTTCAAATGTTGGAAACTACAAGCACTGGCATTACATCAGCAGTATGTATTGTATCAAATACAAACTTATTATCAAGAAATAACTAACTCCAGGGCAAAACAGCCCTCTTAAGGGCTAGGGCCAAGGACGTATTTAGGGGGTCTGAACCCCCCACCCTGAAGACTTATTAAGTACAAAAATTAAATTTGAATCTCCTCTGAACATTTTAGAAGGCAAGGATTATATTGGGATCATAGGGCTTTGAATGACAATACGAAAGATTTATGTACACTATTACTCAAAATAATATGCATAAAATATTAATCAGAAACTTACTTTTCTTCAACTACATGTAACATCATTTTTCTTATTCGATAAATATTCAATTATTCATCTATTTGACATTAATTTCATTGCCAGGGCACTTGCATTTATGTAAATTATTCCGATCTTAACTACAGGTAAGCTACGTAATGAATATGCAGAGTTAAATCTGTATTCTTATACAGTCTTTTTACCTAATCATGTAATAATAATATAATATGAATGTATGTATTGTAATAAGTGTTAATTTGATTAATATAATTTTTAATATTATTACTATTATTAGTAGTAGTAGTATTCCTAAGACACTTGGTTCGGACCCCCCCCCTGAAACATATTTCTAGATACGTGCCTGGCTAGGGCCTGCCAGAGCAGCTCTTTTATTGGGTGATGCATGGTCAGCACATCAAATCCCATTGCTGTTCTTAAATTGCCCACATGAGACTGGGTTAATGCCTAAATTAATTAAACCCAGGACCACTCACACCAAAGGCGAGAGTGCTAACCATTTGGCTATGCAGGAACCCGTTATAAAGAAATAATGAACAATTTATTGTCAAAGTTTTCTGGTTATGTTAAAGTTTTTGAAAGTTTGTATTGCAGAGCTAGGGTACCGTAAGTATATATACTTACCTAATATATAACATCAATTCATTTAAATGTTAGTTTCATAAAAACCAGCAAGTTTACTGGTACTTCTAGACTAATAGTGTGAAATGTAATAATATGGGCCAGAATTGAAACGGTGTGCATGACAGGGAAAGAGATTAGTGGGAGAGAAAATGAATACTCATTAAATAGTTTAGTAGCGCCTACTATACTAATAAAATAATGCACATTATCTGCTCTATAATAGATTTCTTTGCATCTGCCCTGAAGCACATTTAATTTGTACACTTATTATATCCTCTGTTAAACTATTTTACATAGTAATGTGTTTTTCGAATTTATTGGCGTTTTTTTTTTTTAATGGGTTGGTGTTGTTTTTTTAAGTGGAAACCTTAATGAATATAATATAATGATCATAGCTGTTTTCCAAGTAGTAGTAACGTAAAAAAGGAATAGGCCAAGAGTGTGGAAATTGTTATTTTTAAAATCATGTATTTAAGGGTCGATATTTATTACCAATTTTTCTTTCTTTTTTAAAATTTTTGCCTGTCTTGAAAAATATTGCCCCGACGGTACTATAAAAAAGGCATAAGAGGGTGGGAATATTTTCTCAGTGTGCTTCTCTGCCCCCTCCTCCCTCTGGTGCCATTACTGTTGTCGCTGTTGTTGGTTGCTTACAACTCTTATGGTTTTCGCAAATTATTTTTTTCGAATATACGAAACAAAATTAACTTATACCTCCTATTTTGACGCGTAAAAAAAGGGGAGAGCAGAAAAAATGAGCGTGGTTTGTTAGGAAATAGCATATGCTCAGCTAGGCAGTGTTGCCACAATCTGTAAGCACAATTTCCCTTTCCAAGGGGTAAAATTTCCCTTTTTCGCCCATTTTTTCCCTTCATCTAA
Source organism: Lepisma saccharinum (assembly GCF_977018435.1). NCBI lineage: Eukaryota > Metazoa > Arthropoda > Insecta > Zygentoma > Lepismatidae > Lepisma > Lepisma saccharinum. The sequence goes on from NC_139235.1 coordinate 94,303,364, forward strand.
AGAATTATTATTATTATTAATAATAATAATAATTAAGTACTATCGTTGGCCCATGTTCGTATGTATGTATAAAATGTTAATCAATTTAACTTTTAAATGCTACGACTCCAGGGGTACCGGGTTCGAATCCCGGCCTGGGCATGGCTGTTTGTCCATTCATAAATTTAATCATATCATTACTCATCCCCATCTTTGCAATTAGTCAAAAGTGGCAGAAAAGCGAAGTAAAATAAACCAAATCCATAAACAATAAAATCAATAACTTTTAAATGTTTTTTTGGAAGATTTAGATTTTATTTCTAAACCAAGCTATTTTTTTTTGTTTTGAGATGAAAGCTAAAACTATGTTATAGTTGGCAACTGAAGATTTTCATCAGTAAAAAGCAAAACACACAAACAGAGATTGGATTTAGGGAGGCCAATGCCCCTTGTCTTCATCACACCATCAGAAGAAAATTAAAAATATTCTACACAAGGCGCACAATTGAAGAGTTTCTGTGGAAAATCACATTTTTGCCTCCCCATAAAAATGTTAAGTTCGGCGCATGGATATACGCGTTTTATTAAAAAAGATATATAGTACATACCTGAGCAAATGTTCTATTTTGGTAAATTTCACATATTAGGTGGAAACTTCTAAAACACAGCAAGTTTTTTATTAAAATTTAATCCATTGTTGGTCACTTCTGGCCACTCTGCACGGAATTTTTTAACTTGTTTCTGCGGTGTTTTTTCGTCTTCCGATAATTCTCCACGACGTTTTCTAATATATTCTGGAGTTGCAGATAGTCTCCTTTGCTTCCCTTGTTCTCGCGTCGTCCAAGACGGGCACAGCCTTCCACCAAACACTCGTACACGACGAATAACCCACCCAGTGTCCAATGAAGGTTTGCGACAAAGATAACTTTATGGTTTGCACGTGTAGTGTTTGAGGCAAAATTCAGAGAACCGGGGAAACCTTAAATAAACAATACCCTCGGACTCCCACTCCCATAAGGGTGAATGGCCAAAGACCTCCGGCCCCAAACGGTAGACAGATGTGGGTCAACCCAAATTCCACCCTTCCTCTCAGAAAAAAGTATACGACAAAATAATAAAAAAAAATCTCATTTTCAAAACTGGAATCTGTTATAATGTTTAATATAATTAATGTTTAGTCTGTCTTAAAATTTCCCTGAAAATTCGCTATTTTTCATCGAATTTCCCTTTTCCCTTTTCACTTAAAATTAGCTCCAAATTTCCCTTCAAAAAGGGAAATTTCCCTTCATGTGGCAACACTGCAGCTAGGTAATAGAAATAATGCACCAAAAAGACTGCTCTGTAGTGATATTTCAATAAAGCGATATGTGATCACTTAGGGTCACCAAGCTGTATCTCTGACTTCAAATTGACCTAAATCGGTAAACTTCAAAGAGAGAAAGCTTGGTGAAAGTGCTAGACATGGTGCTCAGTTGTGGCTGTTAAAGTTTCTTTTATCACAGTATATTCGGGAGACGAGAATCATGACACAGACTCCTAATATTGTTTGTAATTGTAAATCTTGTGATTCTGCAAAACAAGTTGGTTGTGTTTTTGCATTTTTTTAAAAGGTAAAGTTATTATTTACGTGTTATCATACATTTCCTTGTTTCTGTCCAAGTGACATTAATAAATATATCTTTGATGACATAAAAAATGTCAGACTTATTGTGTATTGCCGATAATATTGCGAACCGGTCACCGAGGTGATAAAAATCCGTAGTTCAACACCCAAATTAATATAAAAAATAGTATCTTAAATAATTCCATTAAAATACGCAGGCTCAGGTTCCGATTGTTTAAACTAATAATGGTTTACACGTAATATATATACACACAGCTGTAAAGTACTATCTATCGGAGGAAAAAATATTGGAGCCGTTTACCCACTGCACCCCCTCGAAAATTACGTCAATTTTTTATTAATCGACAGATTTCAATATTTTTTTTTAAAGTTGTAGCGGATAAATAACTGAGATATTTGATCCCAAAGAATGGCCCACGTAAGTCAAAACCTGCAATCGAAAACGTTCATAAACAACAAAACCTTCATAAACCTACAAGATATTTCACTTTCTCTAGGGGGTACAGAGGGTAAAAGGTACTGGTAAATATGCGATAACGCCCGGACACCTTTCACTCATTTATTTCCTTAATTTTACCACTGGTACTTACCTATTCTAGGTGAAAATTTACAGTAGTAACTCCACCGGAAGTACCTGCCGCCATTTTGAAAATCACGTCATCATAACCAATCAAAAACGAACTGCCATATTAAAAATACAAAGTTAACAATTTCCGAACACAAAAACGATTTACGCCTTTTAACACACAGTAAAATCAAATTGGAACCACACCAGTAAACACGAGGAGGAAACACGCCAATAAACTCAAGGAAGAAATGCGCCTTAAAAATGAAAATGTAACCACGCCAGTAAACACAAGGGGGAACGACACCAGTAAACACAAGGGGGAACGACAAAAAATAAATGATTTACCCCTTTCAACACACAGTAAAATAAAATTGGAACCACACCAGTAAACACGAGGAGGAAACACGCCAATAAACACAAGGAAGAAATTCGCCTTAAAAATGAAAATGGAACCACACCAGTAAACACAAGGGGGAACGACACCAGTAAACACAAGGGGGAACGACACCAGTAAACACAAGGGGGAACGACACCAGTAAACACAAAGGGGAACGACACCAGTAAACACAAAGGGGAACGACTAAACACAATAATAAACCACTCCAATAAAAACTTGCAATTAAAAAATCTTCATTTATACTACTGTTGGGGGCTCTGCCCCCAAACCCCCGAACCAATCCAAATCAAAATCACTAAATCTAAATTTCTATGAGTACCCGAATTTAAAACTAAACGAAAACTAAAAAATTTACATTACAACCACAAATTACCTACTCCAAAATAAAAAGAAATCAAACTTACCTTACTAATCACAATTAGCTGGAACATAAACTGGTGAAAATTTACAGCAGTTTCACCAAATTCAACGTCCGCGGGCGTAGAAGCCGAGGACATACCAACATGACCCACCAGTAAAATACGCTCGACCGGCAACTGATAACAAACTACTACACAATCTGTGACTACACACCAAGCACTAGCTAATTGAACATCACCAGAGCCACCTACCATCAACTTACTAAAATAAACATACGCTCGCTGACTTACCACATACAAACCACAACTTCCGGTGGATACACGGCAGTAAAGTTTAACCCTATTTTACCTTGCGGAACATTCTTTAAGGTGAAGTTATGTCTTTTTCGATAAAATACTGTCAACTTTTCATATTACGATTGATTATTTGTCTTACTTGTTCCGCTCGTGTAATAGACAATATGGCATGCACTCGTAATGGATCATCGCGCGGACAGCTTGTGTTTTGTCGATTTTCAGTGCGCAAGCAGTGTTTCAAACCTTCATGACGGAAAATTACGTACTATTTCGATTTTCATGTTTACCTCCACAAACCATGCACATTAGCCCCAAAAACCATCCACGGGTAGCCCCACAAACCATTGACGTTAGCCCCACAAACCATCCACGGCTAGCCCCACAAACCATTTACTCAAGGTTAGGTTAGGCCTGTTAGGTTAGGTTCCATTAGCACTCATTTCACCACTAAATTCATCGAAAAAAGAAAGCGCGGCGAAAATAGAAATTTTCGTAAAAAGAAGGCACGTTTGGAAACACTGCAGAGATCGCGTGACTTTCAACGCTCTCACCATCTGCATGCTCACAATGGAAACAACGGCATAATGTGGCAGGCAATGCCAATTTCTTACGTAAAAAGTGATTAATTCTTGTTTGGCAGCATTAAACTACGAAGTTTTTACTTTCCGTGAAAGAAAATACCTCCAAGAACGTCCTGAATGCTAAAGAAACTCATTTCAGTAAGTAATTTCTCCTGTAAATTTGAAGAAATCCGTCCGGGCGATATCGCATATTTACCAAGGTACCAAAATATGTAATAAGAAGTAGCTTATGTACTTCCCACCGAATAACTATTCTTCGTATACTGCCATCACCTCCCCCCCCCATATCAGTTGTGGTCCAAGTTCCTATTTCATCATGGTACACAGGATTTTTTCATGGTTCGATTTCTATTTGTGTCTGTTAACACATACTTCGGAATTTTAGCGATTACTTACTCTATTTTTCTTAGAGAATGTTTTTACACTTCTGTATACTCCTATATGATTATTCTCTTGCAACCAGCCATTCGTTTCCTGTCGTCTTAGTTATGGACTGCTGCTGCCGGTACCCTTGACCCTCTGTACTCCCTGGAGAAAGTGAAATATTTTGCATGGTTTATGAATATTTTGTTGTTTATGAACGTTTTCAGTTGATTTTAGCTCTAGGAAATGTGTTATTGTGAAGTACAGCACATGTTGTTGTTTTAGCGTATTACTTTACCATGTGGCAGAACAGCACGAAGGCTTTGCGCAAGTGAATATATCACCCAAACAACTTTCCACAACAGCAGCTATAATTTTACATTGTTATGTTTCGTACCAATAGTTATTTTCGATGTGTTCTTTTGCTATTTTAGTGTGCATACAAACAGTTGTTACTAACAAAAAGTGGCGAAAGTACTCCGAAATTGCAGGTTTTAACTTACGTGGGCCATACTTTGGCATCAAATATCTCTGATATTTGTGCTTTCCTAAAGCTGGAACCACTTTTACATTATGTAAAACATTGAAACCTGTCGATTAAAAGAAAATTGACATAATTCTCAAGGGGGTAGTGAGTAAACGGCCCCAAAAAAAAGAGAAATGTGTTGTTATGGTAATTATAGATATTACCACAAGGTCATTTTTTGTCAACATTTATTAAACAAGGGACTGATGATCAGCATAGTGACTGCAATTTGTCAAATCTAAGATAACTGAGCATGAAATTCCTTAATGTTTCAATTTACTTTAACACTGTTGACAGTTTTCTTTCATGTGAATGTGAAAGCAAAGGCTCCACTTGAAATTTAAGTACTCTTGTCACTTGCAAACTTCTGTTGTATCAAACTAATTAGAACTATCTTTAATATATGGGGCGTAACCAGAGGGCTGCATATCGGTCAGAATCGCTTACTAGGCCCACCTGGCTGGTCGGGCGGGTGAGTAAAACTATATACCTGAGTTTCGACCCGTCAAGCATCGAAAGCCCACGGGTAACTGGAAGGCTTTGTAATACCAAGCTCGCTTATCTTCAGCGAACGCTCATTCCGGTTTTGCACCGTCTCCAGATACATGAGTCATGCAGTCACCGTTGCCAACTTTTAGATTCTAAACTGTTCTAGGAGCACTTAAAATGTTCATCACTTTTATCAATTTGAAATTGCAGACATTTATTCCTTGGTAGAAAACATTTGTATCACTCAAAACCAGTGGCAGCGATTGGGTTCCAAAACTAAGGGGCCAAGGTGCAAAAGTGTGTGTGGGGGGCAAGGACAGTTTAATTTCCCTTGATACATGAGGTGAGCATGGTGCAAAAGTTTCAAAAAGTCAAGGGGAGGGTCAACAGGACTTTCTCGGCCCCGCCCCTAATTACCGCCACTGCTGACACCTGTAAAGAAGTACGAACAAAGTTTCGCAAAAAGTGCCATCGTAAATATTTTGGAACTTTGTGTGACTGGTGGTTGTTCTACATTATACTCGGGGGGGGGGGGGGGGTGCTCCCCTATGGCACAGTGGTAGTGCCGTCGGCTTGTAATCAAGGAGTACCGGGTTCGATACCCGGTGGAGGCACATGGTGGTTCGGATCCCACTTTAAACTATAGTCCAGTCCCGATTAGCCTTATTGTGCATAAATTGACCAAATAAATGAATCAATCAATCAATCAGATTTTCTCTCTGGTGTAATTTTGCTAATTCAATATCCGAATTAGTTGCTCAAGATCCCCCCCCTGAACACTAAGGCACGATGGTTCATAAAATGGAACATGCAATCAGATTTTGTATTATAAAAGATTTTTGAAAATTGTCATCTCTTTCAACAAATCGTCGTTCGGTCATGTTGTTGTAACACCAGTAAGCCTTGTTTCCATGATATGAAAAACTCAATATGCTGACCAACGCAGAAATTTATTTTATTTTAAAACATAAACTAAACGTATCGTTTCAACCTTCTAGCATGGTTTTCTTCAGACTCTCTGTACCCAGTACAAAAAAAAAAATGTTGTTGCTAGTTATCTAGTAATACGATGCAAAATATAATTATTGTTAGCTTGTATCTTCATACGGGTGCAAATAGCAGGCAAAGCTACTTACACATTCCAACAAACGAACAACGTAAAAATGAAACTGAGAGGAGATTTACGATTTCAAGACCAGAAAAGTGACATAAAATGAACAAGACACACAAACCAATTTGAAGACCTTCGAGACAAATTTGGAAAATGTGTGGTAGTTGGTTTGACATAATAATGTAATTTGAGAAGTTACAAAAATCTTAGGTACAGTGGCGTAGCAACATATCGCGAGGCCCTGGGCGAGATTAGAATGCAAGGCTCCATCCATTCTTTAAGTTTGAAATATCAATGTGAATCGATATACAGTCATCAAGGAAACGTCAGCAAATTACTATATTTATATAATAGCCTATAATAATAATTAATTTCTGACGAAAATTATATTTAATAGTACGCGACAGAGAAATGTACACTTGGCAGAGCTACAGTAACACGTTGCTGGAATTTTCATTAACCAAGGCAGTAGTAATAGTACGTTTGTTAAGATGCTCTTTAGACAGTAAGACAACTTAAATATCCTTAAATAAGAACCTTTAAATATAACCTATATATTATTTAATAAGTCGTTCTTTGTTTCCTCATTTCAAAATTTGTAGGATGTAAATGTCACAAACCATGGCTTAAGTAGAAAATATCGAAGGACGCACATAAAATGTCTGTGCTTGATAGAGCAGGGGGAAGGGGCTGTGCTAAACCACAATCCTGTCTAGGGGACCAAAGTATCTACCTTCAAGGTCTTCGACACAATCGGTTTCAACATCAACAAATCTTAAAACGATAGTCATTTGCACCATAAGTATGAAATCTTTGGTGTAATCAATTGATACAGCTAATTTGACTTTTTTAATTAGCAATTTTGCCTTTGTTGCACATTAATTGTACCAGTTTACTTTGAATTTTAGGGCTCAGATGATAATAATAATTGTGAATCTAATTTTGTTGATACATCTTAATGTTCTTGTAATATTAAATATTTGACGCAGTGGCGTAACAAAATCGTAAAGTATGCGTCCACAAGAAACAAATTTGGGTCCCTCAAGTACAGTCAGACTTCCAGGAAATGTATGTAATTACTTAGAATTAATAATTATACAAATCGATGCTCTACCTCTGAATTTTTACATATTACAACATATCTTTCTTTGACATTTATGTATTCAAAAGAAGAAAATACAAATAATTACTTATCCCCTTCCCCACCCCTCTTAACAGCTGGGTGGATAAAAATAATGTTTTTTTTATTATTTTTAAATTTTTTTATTTAAATCTATCTTTTCTTTGGCATCGTACACATAGACATATTTTTTAAATAGCAAGGCTTTTTCTGATAAACGGCCCTGTAAAATATTTGAACAGTTTGATTAAAGCAAATAAAAAATTACATGTAAATATGCATTTCTCTGTTTCTGGAACTGAACATAATGAACCTAATATGAAAATGTTTGTTAAGTGTGTTAATGAAACTATTATAATTTTAGTAACGTTTCTTACAGTGCAAATATAAATTCTGGATGTACTTTATAATTTTAACTTAAAATAATATTTACAGTCTTTGTTGCCGAATTTTGAGGTTTTAATGATAGTTAGCCAAATATCAGCTGCCATATTTATTTACAGTTTAATGAAAATGACACTATTTACGGTTTAACATGATTAGTATTTTGTATATTATTCTATTTAACAAATGTGCTATTTTTGCTTATAAAAATTATTGAATTGTAAATCAAGGGAAATTTAGGTGTTTTTTTTTTTTCAGATGACATATTACATTTATTTTCGTATGAGCTTCACCCCATCAGGATATATATTTTGTTTCCTTTATTTCCTTTCTTAGAGCATAATAAACACCATTAAATGAATACGAGATTAATATACTTTCACAAAATGTGATTCTGATATCTACAAATTTCTTGTGTACATTATTCTGTAATTTTATTTTTAAGTGATTTGAATAAGTGATTTTTAAAAATAGAATTCCCCAATTTAAATTTTGATTTAAATCAAACCACCTTGCTTAACAGAAAGCTGGCTTCTGGGCAGCGAATGATACTTTTACATTAGATCTTGCCCTTTCTCATTCAAGAGTGAGATTACTGAGTCCAGTAAATTTGGGCTGAATCATACCATTCGACACTACCAGAAGTTTTTCCTAAGTTTCAATTTTGAGAAAGATAGTTCTTTTTTCGTGGTTGTTACTTGAAGAGTAGGAAACAAACAGAAGGCGGTACAGGATACAGAGAACACTGAAAGCTAGTGTAGAGCTATCAAGGAGAAGAAACTTTGCCAAAGCACTTGATTTCAGATTTAAGCACATTCCTGAAACGTAAAACTTTATCAGGATATTCTGAAGGTAAATCATCTTCGTACCCGTTACAGAGGGCAATAGCTGCATCTGAAGTTGTAGGAACGAAAGAAGAACTGCTAATATTATCCATAACCTTCTTCAGTTTAAAACACCGGAAGCATTTAAATGCCCCATACTTTGCTCCGTGGCAGTTTGAAGTGCTTTATCATTAACATATTAGAATCGTGTAGGCTATGCAAGGTCACGAGACAGAAGAAAAGCCAAGACAAGTCGCTTTCTATTAAAGAAAATAATAATTGGATAAAATTGTCGAAGCAAATTTTGCGTTAATGTTTTACATGAGAAATAAGAATTGTTTTGACTTTTTGGGGCCCGTTAGGCTTAGAGCTCCCGCCTGCCTCTGATTTGACGTATTCATTCAAATTATAACGTTAAACTAGAATATAAAGCCAGATAAAAAAATGTTTTAATTTTATTGCCCACAAAAATTAGCCTTTTCTCTCTTTCTCACTTCCATTTATTACGTTTTTCGTATCAACCTCATGGGACGCGAGGCCCTTACATGCGCAAGGCGCAAGGTGGTCGCCCACTTCACCCACCCCTTGCTACGCCAATAGTTATACAACCTTAAGGCACCTGCGCCTAGCAGAAATTCAAATATTTCCATGCATAGTGAAATATAATGGCCGTTGGCAACACTGACAGCGTCTACTTGCAAGAACTACATCGAGTCTCACGGCTCTTCTTAAGACCCGGGTAATAGAAAAGCCTGGCAGGCATCGATGCCTGTGCACAACTGTGACGTGAAGCTCACTTGCGCGATGTCGAACACCCGGGCTTGACATGTGTGTTGCATATTATTGTAGGCGCGCATCCTCGCAGACGGGTTTTTTCCGGGTCTTGTGCAGGTCTCTAGGCGTAACCAAATGGTTAGCACTCTCACCTTTGGTGAAGGTGGTCCTTGGTTCAATTTCAGGTTGGAACCCCTAAAATTATGGCAATGGCACAGCTTCGTGAGGACAACTGGGGGGTGGGGGAGCTACTTGAAAGAAACAATTAACAGTCTCCAGTCTTGAAACCCAGAAAACAGAGGCGATGGGACTTGATGCACTGGCCACGCATCACCCAATGAAAAACCTTTTTCGCAGGCCCTCAGAGAGCTGTTGCACCATGCAATTTAGTTTAGCAGAGGTGATATTTGAATACTGAGAGTTCTGAGCATGACTTGCCAAACCTTAGCTGTGATCGCATCACATACATGGCCTAGATGGCAGCAGGGAACTGTTTACCCACTGTACCCCCCGATAATTACGTCAATTTTTATTTTAAATCTACAGATTTCAAGGTTTTACGTAATGTAAAAGTGGTTCCAGCATTAGGAAAGCACAAACAATGGAGATATTTGATCCCAAAGAGAGGGTCAAGGGTACAGCTTTTTTCAACTGTAGTTTTATAAGTTGTAGAATCAACATGGACTAATACAGAAATGTAGATACTAAAATTGCGTGCTCCTTTGTTTGAATGATATATTATGTAGCACTAGTCATTTATTGTGGATTCTTCAGGAAGTATATTTCTTAGGGAAGAATGTACAAAAATTAAATGATGAAATCATGCGTTGTATAACGTTTGCTGTATAATTGAGGGTTATTTGTTTTAATGTATTTGAAGGCAGTAAATATTTAGTTTTTATAATTACTTTATTTAAAAGTAATTTGATGTGTATGTGTGTCTAAACGAAAACTAACGAGGTACAATGACTGCATAACAACAACATTAATATTTAATGTGGAGACACTTCACACTAAACTATTCTACCACACTGTCAAGGAAATATTTAGGGGCGAAGCCCAGGTTCCCGACCCCCCTCCTCCGAAAGACTTACCAAGTACTAACATTAAACAACGAAAATATACTTCGAACAGGTGTTATTGGGTTACGTAACCCGAGAGCACCTGTTCGAATCACATTGCCAGGAAAGCTACATTTCAGAAAATGTACTTTTTTAGCTTTCCACCAAACTTTGAATAACATTACCAAAGATATAATCTGAAACTTTAATTTTCGTCAAGTGGATCTAACATTATTTCTCGTTATTTAATTAATATTCAATTCTTTATCTATTTTACACTAATTTACTTGCCAGGGCAGTTGCTTTATTTATTTATTATTTATTTATGCCTTGTTTTAAATGGCAGAGTTAAGGCCGTACAAAGCCTTTTCTTCCACTCAACCATACACATAAAATTAAACATTATTATATTATACACACAAGTCTTAACGCCCTGAATATAACACACAAAATACAAAATATATAATACACAAAATACAATATATGGAAGGCAAGAATGCAAAATTTAAAATTGTATTTAAGTAATTACAAGATATTTTAAGAATTCATGCACTTGCATATGCCCTTTAGTCTGCTTGACAGGGGAAGATCTAACGAGTACTCGGAAGAGAGTGGCGAACACGTCTGCTAAAGGAAGCGATGGAGCTTACTGTTCTAGTGCTTTCTGGCAACTGATTCCACAGTCTTACAGCCGATACGGAGAAAGAGTTGGAGAAGAAGTTTGATTTGTGGACCGGGATAGAGAGAGCTGAGGAGCTGTATGATCTGGTGTCGCGATCGTGAAATTTGTGAATCGGACTGCCTCGGCCAATCCATTTCTTTGGGTAATTTTCATCCAGCCACTGTCGCACGCCCAGGCAGAAGTATGAATGGGCGTCATCAACAATCATTTGATTGAGCCATTTTTCCTACCCCAAGTCTTAAATGGCATCACTTATGAACATTTTTCGATGAACGGGATGGCAATGTTGTTGGAGGATGTGCCTCTAGCTACAAGACGTGACATGATTTATCAGCATGATGACTGCCTAGCTCGATCCCCCGATCGATTTGACGCCTTGCGACTTTTACATTTGGAGCCACATGAAAGACTTAGTTTACAACACACCGGTAAACTCGCAAGAAGAACTCAGGGAGAGGATCTTAACAGCTGGTCAACACATCAAGGACACCATCACATCACGAGTTAAGAGAACAAATGTCCGTAAAAACCTGCGTGCCTGCATTCGTAACGGAGGTGCCCACTTTGAGCAAGACGTGTAATGTTCTTTAATTGTATTGTTCATTGATTCCATTCACTTGAAGGTGAATGAAGTATTATTTCTTGTACACAAATGTGAATGTTAGCAACATTTGTACCTTGTTGGATAGCAGATGACACAAGGAAGTAATTTAAGTAATTTGTACGCTTCGTGTTATACCATTTTTGTTATTAATACGTTGCCAAGTAAACTATCATCAAGTAACTTTATCATCACTTGTAAATTTAGACCCACCCGTTACTTACATGTGATTGTAAGGTAGCGACAACCTCCGTGAGATATGAAAATGCGCCCGTTTTGGCTGCAGGCATTGCGTGTCCCTATGCAATCCTTTGCTGCCCGCAAAATCCTCTGTCTGTAGGGAGTTAGCGACTCTGTAATTAATAGGGACAAGTTCTTTAGCATCTTCTTTGACTTCCACACCTCGTTCCTGGAGCGATAGCTTACAAATTTCACTATGGTGGGGCGTTTTTCTGATCGCAATACTTCCGCAGACGATCTTTTTAGAGAGCCAAGCCTGTGGCACCGGTCAACGTGCTCGAGCTTGTGAAAAGTCTGGAGCACGATGCTGTCCATGTCTTCGTTGGTGGTTTCGGTGACCCCATGCAACAAAATGCAGTTCCTCCTAGAGCACTGCGCTAGGTCATCCATTTCAATGGTGTTCGTGCGTATCTGCTTGTTCATGCTCTTTAGGTCTAGCCGCAGTGCTGTCATGGAGTCGCTCGTCGATCTCTTAAATTGCACAAACTCCTCTCTGAGGTTCAGGAGTGACTTGCGGAGGTCAGCATCTTCTTGCACCAATCCATTGTTTTCTAGCAACTCATCAAGCCGTTGCTGGAATGCTTCCATAGTTTTGCCTATTTCTTCCACTTTGGTGTAGGCTTGGCCATGATAACAACCCCGAAGATCCACACGGTGAAGCTATTGACCTGGCGGAAGATGTGGCAACGTACAGCGGTGGAGAATAGAATACCAGGCTAGCTGAGGGGTTGAAGCGAGGAGCTCTATTGAAGCACGTCCATCCACTACAACTGTCAACTTCACAAATTTTTGCGATCTTAATTACACGCTAGATAATTAATACGTATTCTCAATACTTCCTCTGTCCCATAATTATTGTCCGGTACACTTTTGTTTGTTGTCACAAAATACTTGTCCGATATTCAAACTGTGACATTTGTGTATACAGAAGAAGAAAATGAAACATGGGAATGAGTCATACAACGTTATTACTCAAGGATCAGTACAAATTGGCCGATCAAGTATCCAAAAGAACATAAATTAAAAGTTACCATTTTGGCATACCGGACTATAATTATGGAACAGAGGGAGTAATATTTAAAAATACAAAACTTCTTGTACTTACGTTTAGGCAAGTATCTATTTTTTCTGAAGGACGTTTCGGGAAACTACTGTTCCCTTCCTCAGGTTCTTTTTTTTTGGCTATCTGAAATACTCTATAGCCACTTCAAATCTCTTCAAAAGCCAGGGAAAAGGCTACAGGTATGACTTTGGTGAAGGAAGAATTTGGAAAATTTGCTAAGACCTTTTAGAACTCCCATACCCCCATGACTCTTTAAAACCACAACAATAAAAACATTATCAGTCTAAAAGAACCATTTCAAAGTAAAAAGATAAAAAGGTGCTGCGCACACCATTTCACTTCCCCGTATTGACTGCAGGATGACTCCTTGCGAAACGTCGTTCGGAAAAATTAGATACTCACCCAAACGTAAGTACAAGAAGTTCTGTATTTTTAAATATTATTGAGAATACTTATTAATCTGAAAAAGTGAGTAATTCACACAACCATTCATATGCTAGATAATAAATACATGCTTTTATATATCTCTATTCTTACACTGTTTTTACCTATTTATTTAATATTTATTAATTATTATTATTTTCATTTAATATGATGATATTATTATTATTTTAATCTAAATGTTTATATTATTATTATTTCTGAGATACATGTTTCGGACCCCCCCACGCCAAATAAATTTCAAAATACATACCTGTTCTTAGGGTGCCATCTTGGTAAACAGCATCATCACAGAGAAGGCCTGTCCTACCAACACTGTTGCGGTATGGTATGTGTTGATTACACATATACTGTTACCAACTCTACAATATCAAACTTCGTCCCTGTTTTCATGGAATTACCTGTTACAGAATGGTCTGGAATTTTTTTTTGAAAAATTGAAAAAGTGGGGAAAGTTAAGATATTTGCTTCAGCAAAATTAGTAGGATCCTTTATGAGCTTACTACTGAAATTTTACCTTTGCTTTCTAGAGCAGTGTTTCTCAACCTCAGGGTCCTGGCTTCAATTGTACTCAGTGGTTAACAACTATTTTAAACCTAATTTTATATTTGTCCACAAGCCTGGGCATCAGGGTGGAAAAAATCATGATTTTTATTTAAAAAATCATTGTTGTTGATTTTTTTATTTAAATCTATTTTTTTTTTTTAAAAACATGCTTAAAATCTCTTGTATAGTTTTTGGCACCATACATATAGATATATGTTTTTATGGGAAGGCTTTTTCTAGTAAATGCCCCTGTAAAATATTTCAACAGTTTGATTTTAAAAAGTAAATAAAAAATTATATGTACGAGGGGAGAGTGAAAAGTTTTGAGCCTCACATGGAAGGAGTGATGCTAGTTAGTTCAAATTTTGGAGGATGTAAGGTTTGAGTTTTAGGACACTCTGTGCGAACTTTTATGAAATTCACATGTTTTCTTCTATTTTTTTTGTCAGGTTGAAAATGAATGTAGTGTCAGAGAAGAGAGTGGCCGACAGGGCCTTGGTTCAGTACCTCTGTCGACAAGGCCTCACTGCACAGGCTGCTTTGGTCGAATGTGGCTTCACCGCACTTCCCCATCCACCTTATTCCCCCGACCTGTGGCGTGAGATTTTCATCTTTTCCCTGTTATGAAGAATTCACTTCGAGGGCGTTACTTCCACACAGACGAAGGCGGTCCTTCAGTGGTGTGAGACTCAGGAGAAATCATTCTACCAAATGACTGTAAACAAATTGAAGCACAGAATGCATAAGTGCATTGATCGAGGGGGAGGGGATGATTATGGAGATTATGTAGAGAAATCATAATGAGAAACTGTAGCTCAAGCACCCTTTGCCTGTGAGGCTCAAAACTTTTCACTCTCCCCTCGTAAATATATATATTTTTTTTGTTTCTGATACTATACCTACTATGGAAATTTAAACATTCTGGATGTACTTTAAAATTGAAACTTAAAATATTAATGTAAATATTTTTATAGCCTTTGTAGCTGAATTTTGGAGATTTTTTAATTTAAAAAATTAGAAAAATATCAGCTGCCATGTTTATTCACAGTTTAATGGCACAATTTATGGTTTAATATGATTAGTATTTTGTATATTCTTCTACACAAAATGTTTGCTATTTATGCCTATAAAATTATACAATTTGAAATCAAGATAAATGTGTGTTTACATTTCCTGTTGTATGAGCTTCACACAATCAGTACATGTATTTCATTTCCTTTCTTGTTCTTCCTTAGACCCTAATAAACAGCATTCAATGATTACAAGATTAATGTACATTCACAAAAAGTAATTCTGATATCCACAAAATCCTTGTGTACATTTTTCTATAAATTATTTATTTGAAGTGATTTAAATCAGATATTTTTTTAAAAAAAAATCACCATGAGTTAAATCAATACACCTTGCTGGGTATAATTAAATTATTACCCTTTTTATGATTACGCCTGTGATTTATTTATTAATGTTAAATTTCAATTATGTATTTCAGAATATGATCTAATCATGTATTTATACATTATTTTTTTTTTAAAGGTGTTGATTCCCAGAATGAGGTAGCAGGATGCCACCAGCCAGGCAGCCACTGACACTCTTTAAGCAGAGTGTCAGTTGCTTTGTGAAAATGTTCCTGGAAGCTTGCAATAGCTTGAGTGATGAGAGCTATGAGAAAGCACAGGAATTGCAAGAACTCTTGAACAGTGACATAGCATGCACTGTAATCGACACTGTCGTTGCGGAAATAATAAAGCTGTATGTACACCAGCAGAAACTGCGGGACCATGGCTGCGAATTCTGTTACCCAACCTCTAAGCTGAAGTATGTCCTACCCATTGTCCTCAGTTCGAACCTTTCCTCGCTGTGTCTGACGAAACTGGCTTGTCTTGGAGTGGTTCAAAATGAGGAAATTTCGTGGGTCGAGAAGATTCTTATTCAGTCCTTCCCTTCCTTGAAGAATCTTGTCAGTTTGTCCTTGAAGACGCACGGAAAGAACATCACCCTGCCAGTCTGCCATGACGGAATGCTGGAAGAAATAGGAAAACACTGCTGCAAGCTTAAAACATTGGATGTTTCGTATAACCCCTCGGTGACCGATGCAGGCTTGAAGCATCTGTTTCCAAGAGGTGATACAGGTTGCCCTCATATGCAGATGATATGCCTCTATCAGTGTTCTGTGACAGCTAACGGAGTTGCTTTGGCCCTCGAAAAACTTCCGAAATTGGCATTCGTCGGGTATAAAGAAATAGGACAGTCCCTTAAGATAATCTACGACAGGAACACAAAAGCAAAACAGTCCGAGAGGAAGCTTAATATCACTCATGTGGACAATGTAGGATCAAGAAGAACAGCTGCCGATGCGCACAAGCTTGAATGCACCGAGAAGCTAGCTTCGGTGATAAAGTTCTTGTGCCCGAAGGTGCAGAATCTAAAGGTTCGTGTGACGGATTACGACGTCGGAAGACTGAATGTTTTCGAGGAGTTGCATTCTGTGGAGCTGATGTTCAATATCGGGAAACCATCATCGCCTGGCGAAGGGACGAGACATTTCCTCCAAGCGTGCGGGTACCAGTTGCACATCCTTGCGCTGATCTGCAATATATTTCACACGGACCAGTTCAGGATAATCGGTAGTTTCTGTCCAAACCTCAAAGAACTGTGGTGTCGGTGCAACAATTTGGTTTGCGACTCTCTGCTAGTTGCAAACAACCACAACTACTTCACAAAACTTCAAACATTGTACCTGAGAGTTGGTGAAAATGAAGATGAAATTGTGTCTTTACCTCATACTGTTGTGTCATATTTGCTCGTTAATACTGCATCTTTACGTGACCTGATTCTTATTATGCGAAATGATGCAATGTGTGATATCTGGCTTGAGAAACTTCTATCATCAGTCAGAGTAGAAAAGTTGAAACGACTCTTCGTTGTTCTTCCAAACAAAAATAATTTACCCGGTGCAATAAACCTTACTATGTCTTCCGTAGAAGGAATCATGCAGAAGTGTAAAAGTTTAGAACAACTTGGTAATTTGCTGGTGTGGAGCATAAGTTTTGAAGAAGTGCTCGCGTTTGAGAGGGAATTGAATGTACGCAATGTAAACTTGTCAATCGTGCATAAAATCATGATCATGAAGTAATGGTAGAAGAAAGTTGTAAATTCTTGCAGTATAAATTTGTACTGATCTCATTTGTTTTTATTTGACTGTATTGAATAGTACCAGAGACTGCAGAAATGTATGTATATTTGTGTAGAAGTATCGTGAATATATATTATTTTATTTGAATGGAAGTATTGATTATTTATAGTAATTATTTTTAGATTATATTCTTAGGGCTCGTAAACAAACTTTCTCTGACAGTGAAACCGAACACTTTATTGCCACAGAAGAATCCAATTTGTTTTTATATTGGGCAAGTAACAGAACCTGCCTTTTATCAAATAGGGTTACCTGATAATATTATCTTTTTGTCAAATGACATTCGGTACAGGATTTTGATGGAGACTTGGAATTGAAATCACTCTATCCAAATGTTTTTTACTTATTGTATGATACACAGTGTAATGAAGGTTCTAGATTTGATTTCACAGTGGAGGCATGTTTCAATGTATCATATCTCACTTTAAAACAAACTTTGGCAGAGGGGTAGACATGTCATTCATTCAGCTCCCCTTCTGGAATGGTGTTTCGTACAGTTGCAAAAAAGCCAGCTTTTTTCGACCGGATGTTTCTTTTTTTTCAATAAAAAGCTGACTTTTTCGACAAAAACTGAATTTTTTGCCATTTGCAGCTAACCTATTTCAGTTTCAGCTGTGAGTTTACAAGTTCATATTTTGCAACTAGGTAAACAATTTTACATGGTGTAAATGCAAAGAGAGAGATATTATATTATATATTCGCCATTGCTTGAAGTTAATAATTTGTTTTTGCCTTTCAGACCTAGTGCATATTGATTCAGATTCCAGTCCTGTTTAGCCATCCAAGCATAAAATGGACTTAAATTTTGACATATTTGTACCCCCTTGTGTCAAATTTAAATGTCACAAAGAGTGTCAGAAGAGCAAAGTAAATTAGATTAAGCCATTCAATCTAAAGCTACTACAAGAGAGATAAAGATTTAATTTAGCCCATAGAGCCCAAAGCTTCTTACAATTATAAGTACTGTTGTTGGAAAGGTATTACAGTTAATATTTTTCACTTTTCAATTATACATAATTTGTAAACTTTGCTAAGTATTTTTTTTTGAACCCTCAAAGTTCCATTCCTCATAGATGTGCCAATTTGCAATAAAAACAAACATGTTAAATGTACACCATCTGTTATTAGAGCTTTGTGTGTTTTTGAAGACCTAAGAATAACTGGAGCCTCAAATCTGAATTTTCATGCACATTGATTGCTAACTATTGAGTAGGTCAGTACCTATGTCACTGCCAGCATACGTTGTCATTAAATATATTAGTGAACGGGCTGAAAAGCAATGCAAAGAAGCACAGCTGTACCGATGTATGAACTGAAATAGACTATTGCTTTACATACTAAATCTTCACAAATATGTTGTTTGCGAAGCCCTCTTGGTGCCAATGTTCATTAGGACTTGAAGGTAAACATTGAGTTTTTGGAATAAATCAGTTATTGGATACTGAGGTTTCAGCATTGATACAAATACACACACACATGCCATATTAAACGGTTACCTAATAATATACAGGGTGCACCAGAAGTGATAGCACAAGCTGAAATGGTGAAAAGTACACAGTAGTAGAAGCAAAAATGTCTCTGCAAACTTGGGGTTGCAAACGAACTGTTTGCGAGATAATTACGGATGCATGGTTACGATTTGTCACTGACTCGATTATTTGTGCACGTCGTTTGCAATATATTTGTAAATGTATGGTTACGGTCTGCCACTGACTTGATTGTACACATTGTACGCTTGTCATTTTACAAGTGACATGCCTGTTATGCTTTCTGTCCTAAAGGAACCTGGGAGTGCACAAGGAGAGAGACTTACAATGTGTACAAACATTCCAAAGGTGGATCATAACCATACATTCACAGTTATCTTGCAAATGGTTTGTTTACGGCCCATGTTTACTGAGACTTTTTTACTTCTACTGTCGTGTACTTTTCATCATTTAATTTTGTGCTATCACTCCTGGTACATCCTGTATAAGGCTTAAATAATAATATGACAGGGTTTTGGGTGGTTCGTATGGCTATGTGAGCAACGGTAGGCATTTGCTTCTTACAAGTGATGAAATAGCAGGTGTGGAAATTTGTAATTCTATGCTCAGAAAGGCCAGCCGATGGTGCAGTGGTTTCGTCAAGGGGTCCCGGGTTCAATACCCGGTGGAGGTACAAGTGGTTTGGATCACACTTTAAACCATAGGTTCAGTCCCCATTAGCCTGACTGTGCCTAAAGTGGACTTAAAACACAAACTCAATCAATCAATCAATCTATGCTCATAAGTTGTTTTTGTACCCTGATATGTGACAGTGTCACTGCTAAAGATGGCAACTATACCTTAGTGTAAATCTTGTAGTGTTGCAAGGTGCAATTTGGTAGTTACAGTTCAGCAGGCGTTCCGACAACAATTTGGATGTGGGGATGTGTGCCACCACTACCTTCCAATCTCCTGAACTTGAGATTTTGGCTGTTACATCCACTATACCAGACATGATGACCAGAGCATGGGAAGAACTCCATTATCATTTGGATATGTTCAATCTAACAAAGGGTGCCCACATTGAGTATTTGTAGCATGTTGTATAAAATCTCATACATATTTTTCCGCAGTAGCTCAGTCGTTAGGGCATCTGACTACCATGCGAGAGACCTGGGTTCATTCCCGGTGGGGGAGAACTTGGATTTTTTCCACCTGTTAAAGTGGCTATGGTGCGACATGATTCAAGAAAGTATGAGGGCCCTAATTCCACACCCCCTATACGCCTTATGGTGTGATGCAAAGCACAGGGGAACACTTTACTTTTTTACATTTTTCCATGCTATGTACGGTTTATTATTCTATACTACAGGTAAAACAAACTATACACATTTAAAACTCTGATTTTTTTTTGTGTTTAGTTAGTTTTATTAAAAAAAAGAAAAGTGTTGTACAAATTGGAATATTTTTATTGTACATTTCAGTTCCACAAGTGACGGAAACAAGTGTGAATGTTATTTTTATTTCTACACAGAATTACAAGGACTTTTAATTTTTTCAGGATATATGTAAAAGTTGGTAAAAGTGTCAAGATTGACAGTGGTGGAGACATTTCATCAGTTTTCACCGGTAAGATAGAAAGGTATTCTAAAAACTATAATACTGTCTACGAAGATTGTATGAATTCCTTTCCACAGAAACCCAAGTTCTTATGCCCAAATCCTTGCTTACAACTATAAATGCGATATTTCAAGGGAATACTTAAATATATATTGTGGTAGTCTTGAAAAAAATATCTCTAAACTTGATTGATGAAACTGTGCCGAAGCACAGTAGAAATTCAAGGAGAAATTTCTTTGACTATGATTTAGTTAAATCTAGACTTCACAATGTATTTTTGTACCACAATTCAAATAAAAATTTGAACAATACTAGCCAAAAAGCTTCACGAGTCGCTGGAAAATGTTTTCCTGTTGTGATATGTTGTATGCATTTTGAAACTGACCACGGCGTGGTTGGTTTGGAATTGTAACACCTGGCCAAATGAAGGGAGGTAACCTGTATTCTGGTGTTTGCTCTCGAGATTCCGGTTCAAGGTCAAATCCTGAAAACGTTGGAAAAATCAAAGGAGTTACATCCGTTCGTTTAGATGCTTCCGTAGAAGTGGATGTGACGGGTGAAGTTCTTTTCAAATTCCTAATTGAGCTCTTGACTGTTGCCGCAGATGACTGACGTTCTGTGAGGATCCTTTCTGTGGCACGTTCAAAATGCGAGGGTATAAGAGGCTGAGGAATCCAAATAGGTAATAAAGTCTTACGTTGCATCATCAGGGTTTTAAGCTCAAGCCCATTCTTCTGGCAACATTGGATGTAGTTGAAGGGACATTCGTAACCTTTTTTGTTGATCACCGTTTCGTCAACATCTTGGCATTGATTTCTGGCAACACAATGACATATTTTGTTTGTTGTGGTTTCCACTGCAGATTCAGTGCTGGTATCTTCTTGAACAACAAATGAATTTTCCTTCCTCTCCTGATTTTCACGTTCCATCACTTCCGTTTCATATTTTGTCTCTGGCATCACGAGAACAATGCCTTCACTTTCCTCAGCTAGTAATTTTTCTGCATTTGACTTGTAATTTACTATTTGCTGGCAACACTGAACCATGTCAACAGGACATAATGCTTTATGACTAGAACCTGTGTATTTCTGTGGACATGTGGTTTGCAACTCGCATGTACATTTTATGGTTTTATTTCTAATAGGTTTTTTAGCAGGATTCGATTCTGAAGCTTTGCCAGTATTATCCAAACCTACAATCTTCTTATGTTTGCAGCAAAACTGTGTTGGACATTCAACACCAAATTTCTGTAAGAAAGACAAATATATACATTAATGGAGCCAAAAATATGAAAATTATTTTTAAAAATAACACCATAGTTGCATGTGTAATAAGTTACTGAATAAGTGAAAGCATTTAGCCAGTGTCAACACTAGATTATTTTTAGGGGAGGGGACTCCACAAACTTCTCTATATTCAATAATATAATGGCCACTTCAATCTTTGGTCATGCAATTTTATGATTAATTCCAAGTTTATTAATATTAAACTTGCTTGCCATTAACTTCATTAAACAGTTAAGAAAGATATTTTGACCTAAAAGAAGTGAAACAATGGGTGAGTGGAGAAGGCTACATAATACTGAATCGTATAATTTGTATTCATCCCCTAATGATGTTAGAATAATTTAATCATGAAGACTTTGATGTGCAGGCCATGTGGCATGAATGGAAGAGGATAGAAAAGTTTACAGGATCATTGTTAGGAAACCTGGAGGTAAGAGGCCTGTAGGAAGGCCTAATGATGAACTGTCAGCTATTAACCCTTTCCGGACCAGCAATGGGAATAGCCCATCATACAATTTCTGCCCAATAAGGCAGGTGACAGGCATATCCCATCGTTGACTATAAAATTATATTGTGAATGAACAACAGGTTATAATCGCACCATGTCTTCCACGTGTGTTGTAACCAACTCTTTCAAATTCCAAGAGCTAGATGTGTTTTATTTGTTGCTGAATTTTGATTGTACTTGTGTCGAATTAGTTGTTGCTTTTGTTATTAGTCTTGAAAATAGCAATGAATAAGTTATATGCACATTGCACTTTGAATTTCGCAGTTAGTGACAATTTCGATGCTAATAGGAAATAGCCCGACCCTGTGGCCGAGTGGTTAGCACATCGCGCTGCGATGCCAAGGGTCCCGGGTTCGAATCCCGGTCGGGCTTGGTTGTTTGTGAATGTCCATTCATCAATTTCATCATTTCATCACTCATCCCCATCTTCGCAAATTAGCCAAGAGGCACAAAACGCGAAGTAAAATAAACTAAATCAATCAATCAATCGCTAATAGGAAATATTCTGTATTACCTTATCAATATACAGTATGTTCTTAGTAACTGTTATTCAGTTATAATTTTTTTTTACTTTCAAAAAATTGTCAACAAAAGAAATCATACATGCAATGAAATTTATATAAAGTGTAACATATTATACTAGGTAGATATACTATATACTAGATATATTTCATAGATATACTTTTCGTATAGATCGTGTAGATTTCAGAAAAATATTAACACATTCAACAATTTATTTTATGTGATTTGTTTAAAACAGCAACAGTTTATCTCCTGGGAAAAACTCTGCATTTTCAGGCTCGTCCGAAAAGGGTTAAAATGTAACTGCAAGAAATTGGTACTGATTAGAGTGCTGCAATGACCGTTTTTCGCCCGAGCGGCAAGTAGTTTGCATGGACAACGTTAGATAGCATATGGAATTGAGAGCTTCTTTGCTTGAATAGGAAAAATGAGAGGAATACACTCGAAGCCCAGTAGTACATGTATACGTAATTTGTCTGTGGTACGTGGGCCCTCAAATATGGATCGCTAGGTGAAAGCCGCAGTGAAATTGAATCTTAAGTAAACATAGTCATTATCTCCATGTTAAAATGTAGTTTAGATTAACAATACAGTGCAGAGGCGTGGCGTGCATGTAGCTGCTGTTACCGCAGGTAACACCAAAATATAAAGAATTGAAGAACCTGTCTTAAAATATTATTACGTACATAAACTGGTAATATTGTCGTAAAGTAAACATTGCAGACTGACATTTTTTCAGACACCGGCAAAAGCGAAGAGGAGGACTGATCCGGTACCCTCCTCAGGCAACATGAGCAAAGGGCCCTGAGCCACCGCAAGGAAGACTTCGCGTTGCGGCAGTTACGGCGGGAGGAGGAGGCCGGTTAATGGCATGACTGTTTAGCTGCCGCAGTTGCCAGTGATCCTTACCGGAAACAGATCAGTGTTGCCATATTCAGTTGACAGAAAAGAGCTAAGTTGCCTAATCGGGTCTATCTTACTCTGAAGGTGTCCAGTCACACTGGGGAACGATGGCGCAGTGGTAGCGTCGCCGCCTTGTAATCAAGGGATCCCGGGTTCGATACCCGGTGGAGGCACAAGTGGTTTGGGTCCAACTTTAAACTGTCCCGATTAACATTACTGTGCATAAGTGGACTTAAATCGCCAAATCAAAATTTTAAAAAATCAAATCACACTGGGGGAAAAGCAAACTACCAAGTGGTATTTTGTATTTACTCTAAATATCAGCGATTACAAAAGTCCTCTTTATCCTTCTTCGACATCATGGGCGAGAAGGAGAGGAGAGGGATGGGTATGGTCAAGGGGTCCGCTGTCCTTCTAAAAATGTCAACCTAAAATTCTATATTTCACACATATAATATTTCGGTTACAGGAATTTGTGATAATTGTTGAAAGGGCCGATTGAGATTGA
This sequence comes from Lepisma saccharinum, assembly GCF_977018435.1. NCBI lineage: Eukaryota > Metazoa > Arthropoda > Insecta > Zygentoma > Lepismatidae > Lepisma > Lepisma saccharinum. The sequence continues at coordinate 94,327,400 of NC_139235.1, forward strand.
CATACGTTGTTGCAGGAATGCGATAATTTCAGATTGAAGCAATGTTTTTGAGGTGGTATAACTGTTTTTGGGTGAAAACATTACTTACAAGCATAATTTCCCGATTGTTATCTTAGCACGCTCTGAAGTGTCAGGTGTCACAGGTTCGAATCCTCAGCAAGAAATGGTTATTTCAATGTTTGTTGTTATTATTTTACTTACATAATTATAAAAAATAATAATTACATACACAAAGAAATAATAATTTTATTTCAATAATTCACCATGCATCCTCATAGTCACGATTACGATTATCCTATAAAGCGAAAGACTTATAGGTAGCAAGGGACGTAAAATATATGAATTATACCGCATTTGTTAGAACCTGTCCCGTTTCCCACACTAGTGATCGCTCGACAGTTTCGGTGCCAATGAGAAACGAGGAAAAAATCGTCTGCTGGGCAGCGAGGAGCGAATGGAAGACAGAAGAGAGGCGCTTACGTAGACGCTGTTGCGACGTTGTGCATTTTAATTGGCTGCCTGGCTTTGACTTTCCCCAGCACAGAGAAAAGCCAGCGACCAGCTAGCGCGGGAACCGGGACAGGTTGTAACAAACGCGGTATAGTAGTGGTGTCAGAAATAAGATTTCTGTGGATTTAGCGAAACATGGGAGTGGGAGTAGTTAGGAAACAGATGAAGACTACATCTACTCCAAAGTAAGTATATAATATAGATCTACTCTACATACGTCTTATTTGAAACGAAAAGTTTCGCCATTTGGGCCATTCTGGTTTCAAAAGAACTAAGATGGCAACAGTAGTAACGGGTGTCCGAGAAGTCTTTGTATGAAAACAAAAATTAACTGTATCCGCTATGTCCAACATAGACATGAAAAAATGGTACCAAAATGTTCGGAAACTATTCAAGTTTTTTTTGTTTCAGGTTTCTGTAACGTTGCAGTAGTGTAGCAGTGCCAGTGTCCAGCAAACCGGAAATGTACACAAATCAGGAAAAAGCTGAGTGTGTCCTGTGGTTTCACGAGAGCAGGTCACAAAAAACAGTGCAGAGACAGTTTCAAACATCGTACGGAAAGGTGCCGCCCGATGGTAGGAGCATTAAGTCGTGGTATGACAAATTCAAGACCACAGGATCTGTTGCTGACGGACCGAGAAGTGGCCGACCATCAACCTCAGACGAAAGGGTGGAAGATGTCAGAGTGGCTTTTGTGCGCAGTCCGAAGAAATCCGTGCGTACGGCCTCACATGAATTACAGATGCCAAAAAGTTCTGTTCATGATGTGTTACACAAACGTTTACTGTTTCGTGCGACAACGGATAACCCAAGTCATCACATCAATCCCTCCTGTGATGTTGGCTAATGCATGGCGAGAAGTTGAATTTCGACTAGATGTACTCCGTGCTACCAAGGGTGCTCACGTGGAGATTTATTGATTTCTTTCCTATTGCCAATAAAACTTGAATAATTTCTGAACATTTTGGTACCATTTTTTCATGTCTATGTTGCATATAGCGGATACAGTTAATTTTTGTTTTCATACAAAGACTTCTCGGACACCCGGTAGAACTGGACTTCTTGCAGGTTCCGAAGAAAATATTGGGGAAGCGTCGATGCTGAGAGGGGAGGGGCAAGGAGGGTGCTTCACGAGTTACAAAAGTAAACAACGGTTTGCGGGAGGGACTGTGCAGTGCGAGTTTTGTGAGTGGTGTCTTTCGTCTTTATGTTGTTTTCGGGCATTGTCAATTAATTAACAAGCGGAATGGAGTTTGCTCAGAGTTCCGAGGTGGGGGGTTCATCCTATCTGAACAGTGTGTGTGTAATTGTGCGATAGAAGATATTTTGAAGCAATCTTTTGGTTTGTTCTTTTGCAGAAAAAAGCGAAATTGTAGCGAAAGGGAGGCCAAAGCCTATTTTGAACGATTTAAAAACCAAGTCGTCTGCTGGATATGACCGACATTTCAATGTTTCGTGGTATAACGACTATCCGTAGTTATGTGGATGTGCGCAGTTGTCGAAACTCTTTTATTGGCCATGTACTCTATTTTCGGGTGAAAGAAAAGTATGGAATTCAGGTGTGGATAACATGGACCATGACCATGACGCACCCAAAAATTCAAATTCAAATGAAAAACTTAACTTTATGACAGCATCATAGAACTTTTTTGATTTGATTTGATTGATTTTGCTTCGCTCGTGCCACTTTTGGCTAATTTGCGAAGATGGGGATGAGTGATGATATGATGAAATTGATGAATAGACATCACTAACGTCCATGCCCAAGCCAGGATTCGAACCCGGGATCACAGCATCATATAACTATTTTCAAAGAAGAGTCGTCGGATTGATCTGCTCTATAAGTAGCCTTCGATGTTTCTGTAAGCATCAAATTACGTATTATTGTGGCAACAACCAATGTTTGCGATTTCACTTCAGTCCTTATGTCAACATTTTTTTTCCTGATTAATAACTTTACCAAAATCTAGTATTGAATTGCAGACGCACTAGATTAATATTATATGAACTACTTGGAAGACATTGGGGGGGGGGGATGAGGTGGGGAGGTGCCCAAGTCTAACGGCTCCTCCCTTAAATGTCCTACTGATAACCGGTAACACTTTTAAAAATCCCACGCCATGCCACTGATACAGTGATATATTCAAATGAAATAGATGACTACGGGCTGAAACTGCCAGGATGGATATTTTGCACATATGTGCATATGATAATTGTCACATTAAAGTTACATTCCATTGTAAATGCTCGAGCCTAGAACAATCGAGCGAGGGAGACTTGAATGAGTGCGACTGAGAGAAAGTGGTCCCATGCAGTACTGATGGTCAAGAGGTGGATTGATCTTGCTTAAGATTGGGACAAATGGAAGACTTATATTGCTGTGGATGCAAGAATAAACTTTAGACTTTAGCAATGCGAGAGTTAGTTACAATTTTAAGTCTTTGTGTGTGTAATAAGATTGGCTACAGTATTACATAGGTGACTGTATGGATACTAATGGTTGCTTACAATTATGCAGAGAAAATTTGAAATTACTTTGATATTTTGTTCCACATAAAACCCCTGAAAAACTTTTGAAACATCTTGTGTATACTTTTTACTGTTTATGACAAGTTCCAGCAACACATAGTCCAACAGTAACAATGCAACTTTTTTTTGAGTTCCTCCATTAGTTGTGCAATGTGCATAATGGTGGAATCTACACAACATCTTAGCTTAGCCCCATAATAAGTAGGTCACATTAGTAACATCTGATGGTGTAGATGTCCAACTGGATCATACAGAAGTGCTTGCTGTTCACTCTCCATTTTTATTGAATTGCATGCAAGAGCCACAGCAACAGTAGTGACACCTAGCAGTGTGACATGAAATTTTATGAGTTTTCCTTCGTGTTGGTGCATCATTTGCCACTCTGCTGTAGGCCACATGAAATCAGTTGAATCATTTTGGATTACCCTGTATTATTTACATCAGCCCTTCCAGATGTCTGTGTTTTGAAATTTGGCATTAACTGGTGAAGTTGTGGTGGAGAGAAAAGTACTGTCTCTTTAATTTTGTATTACATATTCACTTTTTTTTTTTGAATAGGTTAAGATGAGTCACCAAAGGGGGGAGGGGAGGAAGGGTTGGGAAATTATTTTGAAAATGCTCAATATCTTTTGTACAATCATTGTAATGTATTTTTTTTTGTTTGGGTTTCCAGGTTAAATAGTGAGGGAGTTGCAGACCAAACTTTGTCTGCCAGCCTCTGTGGCAAAGTGGTTAGCACATCATGCTATGACACCAGAGGTCCCAACATCGCGCTGCGACGCCAAGGGTCCCGGGTTCGAATCCCGGTCGGGCTTGGTTGTTTGTGAATGTCCATTCATCAATTTCATCACTCATCCCCATCTTCGCAAATTAGCCAAGAGGCACAAAACGCGAAGTAAAATAAACTAAATCAAATCAAATCAAAACCAGAGGTCTCAGTCTAGTCATAGGTGTTCGTTGTGTATTCCTTTATCAATTTCATCATATCATCACTCATCCTCATCTTCGCGATTAGGCATCAAAAAGTGGCAGAAATGCAAAAGTGAAACAAACCAAACCATGTCCATAGAATTAAATTATTTTCATCATAAAATTTTATTTGGATGAAATTTATTTTACTTCAAAGCCAGTCATTGCAGTATAGCAAAACACACTAAGCCCCGCGACAGGTTAAGTTTGCAGCACATTTTATGTATCACTCCTCTCGAGAATGGCATTCAGCATCTCCCGTGCCACTCTTGCCTCAACCACCAAGCTGTTCATACGTATCCCAGACTGTGAGAAAATTGACAGCATTACAGCTCAACTACATTCTGTGTGCACATTTTGTTCTATATATGCGAAAAGTTGCTGCAAACTTAACCTGTCGCGGGGCTTAGAAAGTTCATTTTAAATTTTCTACAAAAGAATCTTATCAATACAGCTACAAATACAATACTTACTTTGAGTACAGTAAGGGGTACAGAAAAATCACACTGAGTATCCATCTTCACACATGCACAGGTTTCTATATCTATGGTAGACTTCATCCACTGAATTTGACTTTCCAATGGAATTCTGTGAATGGTAAAACACAATTTTAGTGAGACGTATGCGTGTGGCAGTATTTTTGAATTGCAACTATGTCTACAAGGAAAAAGCAAAACACCACCAACACTTTCTGGAGTTTACATAGTTTTCCACCTTTCATGGAATTTAGTCTGCACATAACATCGCTTAACCAGCTTCACAATAATACCTGTAAGAATGTTCTTGTCAAGGGCGATTCCTCCATGTAGGAAGTGTACTTATTTGCAGTTCTCTACTTTTTTAGGAGTTTAATGTGCATTAAAAATTAAGAGCTCAGTGTGTATACACCAGGTTCGCTACTGTTTGCTATCACTTGTTTGGTCGCACTGCCGCCAAGAACGACAGTCTGCTGCTGAGGAACCTCGATCTTCCACCTACAGCGGGAATGGTGAGGGGTGTGGAAGGGAGGGGGTTGCTCGGTTATATGGTCTGGCGAGGAAGAAGCACTCGCTTCCTCATTCAGTGATGCCAACCTTAGCATTATGGTTCTAAGCTTAGTATAATTTGAACTTTGTTGGCACCTAGCACCATATGTTTGATATAATGGTAAAATGTAGCATCATCTCTAAACGCGCGTCCCTGGGAGGCAGAAAAATTGAATTCAATGGAAGATACTGTGAGGAAATATATTTTTTAAAGTTATATATTATTTGCACTTCTTCAACCGACTTGTTTCAAACAAAAGGAAGTGTGCCGACCAAAGGACAAGCCTTAACCATCACATCCCAGTACAACCTCTTATTTTCATCTTTTCTTTATCCTCCCCGATTTAGCAAATGAACATTTTATGAAATGAAATCGGTAGAAAGCTGAAGGCTACAAATGAAACATGAGCCACTGTTGCCAATCGTGAATTTTCTCCAACTTTTTCTTGATTGGTTGACCCATTGTAATTGACTTGATTGGCGAAATTCTAAAATGTTGGTTACCTAAGTAAATAATAGATAAACCAAGTTCACAACACCAAAATAACTGCTTAAATTGAACTTAAAACTACATCATTAGTTGCATTTAGCATAATTTAAGAGTTGAAGAAGCAATGGGATTGGCAAAACTCACGACGACAGGCTGGGAGGACTCCACAAACGTCAAACCACAGATAAACGTATTACACGTAATATGTTTTTATCTGTGGACGAACCAATCAGCTTGGTCCACTCAAAAGTGGGGACAGTGTTGCAGGTAAATGGATACAAGTGATACGTTTGCCTGTTTAATTGAACACATTTTCAAAGTTTTTCCTCGGTCTGTTTACCATAACTTCCTACATCTTAAAAAAGCCATGAGTCGCCACTGGTTCTTGTTCTGCTACAGCTAAATAGACAAACCATAAGCACTTCCAAGCACAGAGATATCTTTCATCCATGGTTGCTGACAAAGGACTCACGAGTGATTACAAGTTAATGGCTTCTACTTTCATTAACAAAATATATTTCCAGTATGTGCTGTGACTGAAATGTTAGGAAAGAAACACTATCACACATAATTTATTTTACACACTGGCATTTACAGCATACTATTGAAAGTTGTCTTAACAGGAGAAAGTAGTTTTTAAAACTGATTTTGACATACTTTTCCATGGTTGGGCAAGCGTTGGCATCAGCCATTGGCCCAACATAACACAAACTTCAATTTGCTAAACAATGTAAAACCAATATTTCCCATGTAAAAACTGTGGTTGGCAAGACGTTCTGGTTACTTGGCAAGCCAAGACCTACGTACCAACTGCCAGCTTCACTTTTACATAACAAACCCCCAGTCATTATTGTAAGTTTCCATGACCAGGTTACGCTACTCATGCGTAGCTTCCCAATTTTGTTATGATAATGGATGACCACCAATCCCATACATAGGCCAAACTCTCTGGAGAAGAGTTGTTACACTTCTCCCCATGAAATTTTTGATAAGTATTGTGAATTTGAAGAGAATTTTGGAAAAAGTAGTCTCCTAGAGAGTTTAGCGTAAAGTTACCCTTTGAATTTCCCAGCAGCAATATTGGAGAGAATTCCATCAATTGTTGCACCATACTTGACAACAGTGCTGTAATTAGATGCCGTCTGTGGATCAGCCACTGCAGTAAACAACAGCGTTGAGATCACACACACCAAGTGTAGGCAGAAGGTCATCTGGAATGGATAAATATAGGGTTACCACATCACTGTAGGTAAGGAAAGTAGGACACAGAAGTGCAAATATATGATGCAGTCATTCACATTAAATAGTATGGATTGTAAAATTCTGCTATTTGTTATTTTTTTTTAATATAAAGGTATAATTCACGTACCTTAGTTTTTTAAAATAAATGCAAAAGTAACTTTATTTTTCTAAAACAAAACCTACTGTTGCCCTGGTTACATATATTAATTAAAGAGGTGAGCCATACACTAGCGGCTATGAACAGCATTAGCACCTTGGGAAATACATGCTAACGGAACCAAACCTGGCCTGCCTAACCTATCCATGTGGCCATATAATAGCATAAATAAGCATGCAAATAGGTTTGGAAAGTTATATTTTGTTTATTTAAGCTATATGTATACGTGGATAGGTTAGGTAGGCCAGGTTTGGTGCTGTTAGCATGTATTTCCCAAGGTGCTAATGCTGTTTCTATCTGCTCATGAACCATGCAGCTCCATGGAACATTTGAAATTTTATATCGAAGTGGTTAGATATTGGTTATCTCTATTGGTAAGCTTTATAGTGACACTTTATCAGTATTCATATTGGTCTAGTAATATGAAATTGACATATTTTTGGTTAAGAAATTGTGAATTTTGAAATGAATTCAAGAGTACGAAATTCCCACACCAGTTTGGTGGTTACCCTACTGAAAATTCTGTCTACTGTTTTCAGTAGATCAATGGGTGTTTTGAAACATCTACAGTTTTCAGTAGATGAACTGTAATGCTACTGTTTCAGTAGCTGAACTGTAATGCTACTGTCTTCTACTGTTTTTAGTATGCTACTGTTTTCAGTAGCTGAACTGTAATGCTACTGTCTTCTACTGTTTTTAGTATGCTACTGTTTTCAGTAGCTGAACTGTAATGCTACTGTCTTCTATTGTTTTTAGTATGCTACTGTTTTCAGTAGCTGAACTGTAATGCTACTGTCTTCTACTGTTTCAGTAGCTGAACTGTAATGCTACTGTTTTCAGTAGCTGAACTGTACTGCTAATGTTTTCTACTGTTTTTGGTAGTCGAACTGTTTCCTCTATCTTAAGTAGTTGAACTGTACTCTTAACATTTTCAGTAATATAATTGTACAACTAATATATTTTATTGTGTTCAGTATATTGCTGTCTGAAAACAGTACTCTTGTCAGTAATGAAAATTTTCTTATCTATACAACTGAAAATTCATTGGAAAAATCATATAAACAAATTGTATGGTAAAGCATGTGGAACATGCTACGTACTTAGGAATGTGTTCACACAAAAACAAAAAAATCAAATAAAGTGAACACGTTTTTAAGTGTGTAGCTTCATTGTGGTTAACGCACTTGTAGAAAATTGAAAAACATACTCCTTTATACATAAGTTGACATATTGTTCTTCCTATATTCACACGAAAACAGCAAAAAATTAGTTTAAATGGAAACCTGACCCTCCATGCTTGAAAAAACAAGCAAACACTGTTGGCTACATTGATAAAAAAAAAATGGATCCTTTCTGCAATTGCATTACACAGATATAATAATAACCATGGAAATTCCATGTTTGAAAAAAAAGCAACTAATATGATCATGTATTCAAATTGCTAGCTGCTTTAAGGTTGAGTTATTTCTTAAGAAAGAATTGTAGTAACTTATTCATTAAGATATGGTATATCTGACTTCAGTAGTATTCATTAGAAAAACAGTAGAAATTCAACAGGTTTTCTCGGGCAATCAGCCAGGTGATTTCCAGAAAGACTTCCGAGCTTTCGAGAGCTAACGTCACTTTCATCTTCAGCTCTCGAAAGCTCGGAAGCCTTTCCGGAAATCACCTGGCTGATTGGCCGAGAAAACCTGTTCAATATTCGCTGCCAGGAAGGCTTCAAGAATTATTTCAGTAGAAATTCAGTTAATGTACTGTTTTTCCAATTCACTTCAAAATCACTGAAAATATGATGTCAAGAATTTGTCTATTCTTGGAGTCAATAAATTATTTTATAATATATTGTAGCAAGTATTATGCATTATTATTCACTTTGTTTTTCCGTACAGTAGCCCTACTGCACAGTACAGTAGGCCTACTGTAGAGTACACTAGCTGTACAGTAGATCTACAATAGGATTTCACTATATTTCACAGTACACAGTAGAAGACATTTGAAAACAGTAGAAATTTCCAGTAGAGCAGGCACATATTAAGTGGTCAACTTTTGATCTCATCACCGAAGTTTCTGTGATCGAGTATCAGCCTGATCGTGTATATTCTTTGTAAGTGTCCCCATCATCTAATCACCATGCATCTTCATTACGATGATGGCAGAAAGTGGAAGAACAACAACATAAAAATACAAAATCCGAGTATGTAATTCCCAAGCTTATCTTAACGACACTACTACATGGGGTTTCAAGCATACTTCTCTGAGGACTTTTTTTTTTTAAAATTGAGTTTGGTTAAAATACAGCTATAAAAAAACTGAACACTGAATTTGCATTATGCTAATTCTGTGTATTTTACAGAATCTCTGATAAAATTATAATAGAGTATCTACTGTAGATACCTATAGATACTATACAGAATCTAGAATAGAGTATTGAATTCTCTCAGGAGATAAAAAACTTCCTGCATTTTTCTGTTTCTCCAAGAACATTTTTTAAAAACATTTCTCCAGGACAAGACTAAAATGTAGAGCTTGTCTGTGAGAAAGAACACATCTGGCAACCCTGGATCTAAGTAATAAATTCCATGCAGACAAATAGAGAAATAGGAAGATGCATATGAATGCTTTTGTTTTCAAGTCTTTTCCTTACTATTCTGTTAATCTGTTGTGGTGTGATAAACTGTGTTCAAAAGTGTGAATTTCTAGTTGGGGCAGCACTTCAGGTGGAAAATGTTGCATGGGGGAGATGTTTGGTCCAGGCTTTGGGTTAGTTGGGGAGTAGGGGGGCACGTTCCTATGATTTAACATGGTCAGCTGCAGGGGGATGCTTTGTAAACATTTTGCTAGCTGGGGAGAATATCATCCCCCTCCACTCCCTCACTTTGAGCACTTGAGTTGCGGAATGCAGATTTATGAAAATTTTCTTGTCCATGTGTCCCCCACTTTGAAGAATATGAAAGTGGATAATGCCGGAAAATGAGGTGACGAACTAATGTTGTCATACCAGGAAGATATAAACCAGAGGGTATATGACACGTATATATTTCTCTCTGTATAAACTGAAATGAGAGGTAAGTACCAATTCTGTACGGGGCCCAGATTGAGGTTTAGAGATGCTTGACTTTTGGGGTAATAAATGATCGGGGCATTTTATTTTGCTAATTTTATTTTCACTTCAAAATATTTTCCTGAGTAAGTAGTAGCCATGGGCGTATCCAGTGGAGTCATTTGTACGTCCTTGGAAAGTTAGTTGCCCAAAATATTGTGTAGGCTTAAATGGCAAAAGTTTTAATACCACTTCAATGACTTTTGAGTGCTCAAATTGTAATTGTCCTTCTGGCTGGAAAAAATCGACATTTTAAAATTTGTAAATATATTATTTTCATGTCTTTGTTAGGGTTGTTTCATACGCTCTGTTCTTCGCCATAGCCACATTTCTAAAGCTTCTAGTCAGTGACCTGCCCAGGATTTTTGAAAAAGCTCGAGGGGGGGATAGGGTTACGTACATTTTTTTAGTGGTCAGCCCTCATTTTGCCATCTTTTCCTGCCTAAGACGTTCTTTTTTAGGAATACTGGGCCAAAGGCATGGTTGTTAAAGGTTCAGGAACCCATAAATTCTATTGGGTTCTGCTGCGGGACCGGAGCCCTTTTTTCTCGCACAATTTAAATTCGGTCCAAGTTGAGTATTGTTTCGTTGAATAAAGGTTCCTGGACCGTATTGAAATTGATCCGGAAAAAAGGTTCTTGGATCGAATTGAAATACCTTACAGATAAAAAGGTTCTTTACGGTCCATAACCCATTTACGCTTGCTGATTTTCTCTCCTGGACCAGAATTGAATTTATTTAAAATTCCTGAACCTTTAACAACCCTGGCCAAAGGGGGGTTATCATGGACGTCCGCAGGATTTTTTACAGGGAGGGGCAAGGAAGGTATTTTTTTCCAGGGGGCAAACAAGGCACATTTTCCCCAATAATTGTTCCCTCAAAAAACATTGCTTAAACTTGAATTTATCAAATTCATACAACAATTAATACATATTGTTGTGGCTGAAATGAAATTATATGTCAAAAATATATAATTTTTGGTTGACTTTCATTTTCCAGGGGGGGAGGCACGGCCCCCTTGCCCCCCGTTCCGGACGCCATGGGAGTTATCATAACCCCCACCACCCTCTAATCCGGTTCCAGTGTGATCGTACGGTAAACGTTTGGTCGATATACAACCATACTATAATAATTTCTATCGGCCTCTTACCTCGATCTCAGTTTGGTAGTTTGAATAGTTAAATTGATGTGTTTGTTGAATTGGGCAGCTATGAACCGTCCTCGAAGTGGAGGAATACTATTCGTCAAGTTTACGCAAAACACCCTCTCTTCCTTCCCGTTCCATGCTATCCCCAGGGCTTGAGCAAATACCCCTCCACGTAACAATTTTCACTTCAGAGCCTGACTATGAAAGTTTGATTGCATCTGATGATCTGTCATCTTCACAGCATTACCATAATTGTCCATGAGTCGTGACACTGCCGCTCAAGACGCAAATTAAAAAATGGTACATGAGGCAAAGAAAAACAACAAAAAAAAACAACAACTTCGAAGCAAGATGAACTTTTATCAGCATTCTATCAGATGTATTCAGTTCAAAACACGGCACTTTGAGCTTCAAATTTTCTTTTCTTTGTTTTACTGTCTGTTGCGCCTGCTGTTTCTGACCAAGGACGCATTTAGGAAGGGGGTTCCAGAGAGGTCCGGACCCCCTCGAAAAACTTACTAAGTACTAAAATTAAATAATGAAAATATACTTATTTAATTTAGTGTTATTTACTTCCGTCGAACTTACCGGAAAGCAAGGATTATATTGGGATCATACGACCTTGAATCACGGTACTAAAGAAAGATTTATGCAACATTTATTACTACTGCTTAAATATTACCAGGAACTTTACTTTTCATCAATTGGATCCAAGATCCTTTTTTGATATTCAATAAATATTCAATTCTTTATCCATTTGACATTAGTTTCCTTGCTAGGCCAGATGTTTTTTTTTTTTTTTTACAAATGTTACCGACCTTAGCTATACACGTAAGCTAGATAATGAATACGTGCTGTTATATCACCATCCTTATACCGTCTTTTTACCTATTCATGTAATAAAAATATAATGTTAATTAATTTGAATATTTTCATTGATACTATTTTAATTAATTTAACATTATTATTATTATTATTATTTTGAGACTTGTTTCGGACCCCCCCCCAGTGACGGCGCCAGCCTGAAATAATTGGGGGGCTACAGATTCCTGAGTCAAATTCTAGGGGAGTTAACTGATACCGGCTAAAATATATTTACATATATACGGTATAATTTTACCAGTGACGTATTTTACATTCAGACGCAAAGGTAAATCACTATGTAAGATACTGTATTTGGTTCCTTCACACACAAAATTACTTGTAGGCACGAATGTTTTAGGCCAAACAAAATACAATAATTATATATTTTTCTTAAGCCATTATTTAATGGAAAAATATCACAGACTTACTATTGAGATTACAAAATACACCTTAAAAACAACACCCACTCTCAACTCTGGATATTCGTATTAATACTGCATGTATTTCTAAGTAAAGAGTGTGAATGCTCTTTTGCTGAAGTGAGAATATGAACCACAGCTGCAAAATTATATGCAGCCTTTGGAAACTTTTTCCCAATGTGAAGAATAGATAGATAATTAATTTTGCGTCAGTTTTAACTGGGACTCTCCAAACTGTCCAAATCACAACAACAGTGAGCGGCGACAGATTGCAGTTTTTCGTAGTTTAGAAAATCAGCACTTTCTGAATGTAAACAGCTAATCCCAATTAACACAGCTGTTTCAAGTAAGCCTTTCCTTGAGTCCAGAAATTAGGCGATCAGAAACTGGAAAATAGATCCTAACTTGAATATGTTCTTCACGCGTTGCTCTTTTGCTTTCACGTCGCGTAATGATGAGATGACACCATTTTGGAAGCTTTCAGTTTCGTTAATTTACTACGGTGCTTGAAATATTATTTTCATCTGCAAATGTCCTTGTTGATCCAGACAGATCTACAGCTCCCCAACTAACGATGTTTTAGAACACATCGTAATAAACTAACCTTGTGATTTTTATAAAGTAAGAGATGCATTATAATGACCTTGCCCCAATGGAAATTTTATAATGGAAAATATTATGTTAGGAAACTTCTAGTTTCCTTATTTTCGGTCGAAATGCGTCTGCCGTACTGTAAAAATCTGGGAGGTTACAAGGGGGCTGAGCTCAGTTTTGGGGGGCTCCAGTCCCCCTGTAGCGCCGTCCCTGACCCCCCCCCCGAAATATATTTCTACAGTAGATACTTGCCTGTTTCTGACATATTGTTTCAGCTTCAAAACGAATTTAAATTGGCAAGGTAATTCGTTGTTCTGAGGTCATGTCAATGAAGCATTGACACAAAAGAAAGAAACAACCAAAGCGTTTATAACAGGTTAAAACTTGTTCCTTTCCCCCTCTGTTATCTTTACTGAAGCAAGGCAACGAGTTAGAATATGATTCTTGAATTCCTCTGGCAGCTTGTTATAGAGTTTTACACCTTGAAATCCTAGACCACTATGTGTTTGGATGTGTGGACAGTAGAAAGGTGGAGGGAGTTATGCATACGAGTGCTGTACTTGTGTGTATGTCCAGATTTTTTGAGAAGATTTTAGACTTTGTATGAATAAAGTACAACGTTTCTAATATGTACAAACATGGAAGAGGTAATATTTGAAATTCATTGAAAATTTGTTTTGTTGGGTTTGAGAGGGATACATCTTCATAATTTTTAATATGCGTTTTTGCCAAATAAAAATTTTTCTGCATTTTGGGTGAACTGCCCCAGAAAGAGATACCATATGTGAGTACAGGTTGAATCTGTCCAAAATATACTGTCCTTAAATCATTGAAAGTTAAAACATTTCTCAAAATTCTCATCATGTAGCAGAGCCTGCTTAACTTTTGAATTAAATTAGTAATATGCATGTCCCAAGACAGGTTTGTGTCTATCCATACTCCTAAGAATTTTATTGCATTGCATTCTTTGACAACTTCATTGTTAATAATCACATTTAAGTTTCTTATTTGTTTTGCTGGATTAAAATTTATTAGAAATGGTTTATTAACATTCAGGGAAAGCTTGTTGTTGTTTAGCCAGGTGTTTAGTTGTGTTGTTGTTGAAATGGAATTCTTTTGAAGTTGCTCATATTCCAGGCTTTTTACTATGATATTTGTATCATCCGCAAAAAGTATTGTTTGAGACTCTGATAAGGTTTCTGGAAGATCATTTATGTAGAGTAAAAATAAAACTGGTCCTAGAATTGAGCCTTGCGGTACACCTGTATTGAGGAACAAAATGGTCTGATTTGATTTTGTTAATATCTACATACTGACATCTGTCTTTTAAATAAGAGGTGAACCATTTTTTTGCTAAACCTCTGATACCATAATGGTCCATTTTATCTAGTAAAATGTCATGCTGAACCAAATCAAATGCTTTGGTGAAATCTAAAAATAATCCATGCACATGCATTTTTTTGTCTCTCGATTTTAGTATGTTATTTGTAAATTCAAAAATAGCTTCTGATATTGACTTACTTTTTTGGTATCCAAATTGATGTTTGGATAAAATGTCGTATTCTGATATGCACATGTATACAGTAGCGGACCAAGGGAGTGGCTGGGTCTAGGTATATCCTCTCCGCTGTCTTACAATTCTCCCTCCACAAATAATTCAGGTATATGTAATTATTAGGGAACGGATTTTAAGGTGCAGCACCTTTCCAAAAATATAACTGTTTTCATACCGATCGTTTGAGATATGTAATTTAGGACATAAAATCAAGGAAAGTGAGCACACTTTGTTTAACCTTTTTGCACCTTTTCGTGGAATTAGCACATTTATCCCCTTTTTACCCCCCCTTTGATGCTTCAGCACCTTTCCCCTTCGTTTTCTTTCATGTTTTGTTAAAAAAAAATTGGACAGAAAAATAAATGATTTTCACTCTTCTTGAGCAGCTACATAAAATCCTGTAGTCTCATTTTGTAGAACAGAACGAGAGCTATAAAATGGTATAATATAATCATTGCAGCCTCAATAGTTCCCAAGTTAATGTAGCAAAACTCGCGAGAGAAAACACAAAACTTCAACAAAACCTATTTGGCAGAACTACAGTTCTCTATGCGGTCCGCGCGCATTATATACAAAATGCGCACAAAAAGAGAGCATTGAATAAAGGCATTTTATCAGCATCTTTTTGAAAACATTTTCAGAACATTTTTTATCCTTTCCCGACCATAATCTTGCACATTAAAATCCTTTCCCTAGTAATGTTGGTAAAATATATACTGATTAGCCGAAACCACATACCACATTTTCATTTCAAAACTCCTTTGCGCTCTACTGAGTGTACTCAGTAGCGTGCCCAACGGGGGGTTGGTGGGGGTCATAGCATCTCTTTCTTTGACCTAGTACTCCTAAAAAGAAGAACGTCAAATGGAGGAAAAGATGGAAAAATCAGGACTGACTTATAAAAGAAAGGGTACACGTAATCTCCCTCTTTTGAAAATACTGGGCACTCCACTGAGTGTACTTACGGGTATTAAACACTAAACCTCTCACTCGGCAGTACATTTAGTTTAGCGACGTTCGGAAAGCGCCTGATGTTTCGTCCGTTTCCGCCTGCCTGTTTTGGTAGAGAGTGAAAGTTGGACGCCCCTTGCCCAGGGACGGCGCCAGAAATTTTTCGCCGGGTGGGCAGAAGCTGTATAATGATAGATTAGGGTGGGCAAGTATAAATGTATGGCCATATACATATATGTATGTATATATTAATATGTATCCCCTCCTCTCTTACACTCCCGATTTCCCTACACTTCTATTCCCTTTAATTTTAATATTTTTTTTTTACTCTTTAATGCCTTCTCATATCCATATCTTTCTCAGCTTGTTACCTCTTTCTCCCTTTCACTTTCTCTCGTTGCATTCTTCAAGTATTTCTCTTAACTGGCACACACGCACACACGTGTGTGTGTTTGGTGTCTTTCCTCTTTATTTTCTAATCTATTCTCGCATCTTGTTCCACTTCTTTGTCTCCGATGGACACAATTATTTCAAGGAAGTGTTTGTGTGTGCGCAGCCATACATTCTAATCACATTGTTTCATTCATCTCAATGTAGTGAAATAAATGTGAATCGGACGCATCACTTTTTGTCCTTCAAGTGCATAAAATTACAAGGCACATACTCAATTGTGTATAGATATCCGGCGACAGTGATAGAAAGTGTGATGGTAGACAATGCTGAAGAATTAAATTACTTTCTCGTAGTTTAAATGCATGTTCCTGATAATTTAATTACATCATATGAGTTTTTGACTGAAACTTGGGGGTTAATGACAACTTTTCTTGGCTTACAAAGTTATTACAACTGGCAAATGTATCTGAATGTATGTTTGCAGTAACGGCGATCGGGTGCCAAAACTTGGGGGCAAGGACAGTTTACTTTTTTGGTAGAAAAGTGTAATGTCTTATTGGGAATGTACACACACACACGCGCGCGCGCGCGGAAAAAAACAATTCTTTCTTCAATCTGCATAAAGTATCCCAAGGCTTATGAAAGGCTATTTTGACAAGACATCGCCCAAAAGTAATAATCAAGTAACACTGAAAAATCTGTTAAGAACTTAAGAGATTATTTGTTAAGTTGCTATTCGTTTTCTGAAGTTAGTCTTCGTTACTCATGCGGGTGAAGTAACACACGTAGGTTTAGCTGAACACATGCACTGAGGTAACAAATGGTTTACATTTCGTAGAATGTGATTTTGGACACAAGGAATTCATCGAAATTTATCACCATACCCGGTAATTCATCTCTTTTTCACAGATGACTTGGGTTGTATGGCGCGACCTTTTCGAAAGCGCTCAAATGTCAACCTCTATCCTTACCAGCATACCCTGGAAACTTGAATCCTGCAGGTGAACAATCTCTGGCGCCTGGAACCACAGTCAAGATAATAATTTGTGGTGGGTTGTATTTTCAGTGTCTGCGTGCATTTGTTTTCGCCCTTCGTCAATTTCACCTAATCACCATTGAACCTCATCGTCGCCATTAGCCAAGCTAGTACTTTTTCAAAAGTGGAGTTTCGTTAGTTCATACCCTTCGAAAGTTGAGGTGGTAGTTTCAATTTCACATTGTTTCATTCTTGGATCAAGGCAGCTAAGTCCGTGAACAATAAAGTTGTTTTCCGAAAATCTCAAATATTTGTCTCTGGCAATACACCCTCTTAAATTAACGCATCTTCGGTGGTGATAAAATGAAAAAATTTCTGTGAGTTCTTTATGTATATTTTTTCTCGAATGGCACAACGTTGTCGCTTTATAATGAAGAGGTTCTGGCTTCTATTATCCCCTCCCCTGGTGGGAGCACAATGCGCACTGGTTCGGACTCCACTTTAAACTGTAGGTTTAGTCCCGATTAGCCTATCTGAGCATATAAGTGGATTTAAAAGCAAAGAAACAAAATTCTCTAATGGATACACCGTGACACCTTTTTTCTTTACTTCATCTGCATCTACAGATTCTGTTGACCTTTTCGGCTGAACCTCTGATGCTTCTAAAGTTTAAATCATTCTAATCGTGACTGATTAGTTTTCTGACGCCCTCAAAACAAAGCTTTCCTACCAACCTCTTTCTTCTTTTAATTCTACGTAAGTTAATTACAAGAAAAATCGCATCATTACGTAACTGATTGGCTATTATCAATTCAATAATTCTGTAGATTTTTCCAAACCCACATAACTGTTACATCAAAATTTATACACCTTGGTATTGTAGTGATTATTGTAATTACTTCTTTTTAGTATTTATTAGTAGAACGAATACAAAGTTGTTGTTTGTATACAACGTAGATATTTGAAGATGACATGTACGTAAAAATTGTAATAAAAAGGAAAGAGACACTTCTGGAATTTCAATGTAGACGTAATTACAAAGTCGAAATAATTTATTGTTTGCTGGAGGAAGCAACGTTAAGATTGTTTTTTATTGGTTCATTTAGAGATTATTTTAATCATCCGCAGGCCGGGATTTCTATATGTGAAGGCCCGGAGCTTACAACACCAAGACCCCACCCCAATCCCCTCCAGTTTCAGTTATAACTTTTCGCTAAGCTACATGAGGTGGTTGGTTATACGTATTTCTACATTTTTCATCACATCCGAATACCTCCTTTTTTTCTTTATGCAGTACTTTTCAAAGCAGTTTTCCCCAGAGAAGGCCCAGAGCTGCAGCCCTCAAGGTCACCCTAAATCCTGACCATACCCTGCATAATTTTGCACCTCCTAAGCCTACTAGCTGCCTCTAATCATAGAAGTATTCAATTGATGACAGTTTATTTTGTTTCAAGTTCTCTAGCAATTCTTTTTGCTGTCTAATGAAAAAGTTAAGACAGCTTTTTATGGGATGATGATATGTGAACATTTCTAGTATAGATAATATTCATGAGTAAAATATACATGTAATGAACACCAGAATACACTTATTTATTGAAACATTCACATATCCATCCCAAAGTGTATGTATGTACTTAGTGAATTTGATTGGGTGGGCAATCGGGTGGGCACAGGAATTTTTGGGTGGGCGCTTGCCCACCCGTGCCCACCCCTGTCGCCGTCCCTGCCCTTGCCCCTTTTCCAAATTCGTGTTTTCTCTCTCCAAGGATAAGGGAAAGTACCATCTGAATGGACAAAAACATTAGAAATGCAAAGTGAACTTAATGTGGTTGTGGTAAACCATTCGAACTGTAGAAAAAAGTGTTCAGCTTGAAATACTGCCTACCTGAGCGTTTGTCATTTTTCTCAGATCGTGCGAATGATCCCTCGAGACACGTTGATTGATTGATTTGGTGTATTTTACGTCGCTTTTCTGCCTCTTCTGATGAATCGCGACAGTGGGAATGAATGGCGATGAGATTGGATGGACAGCGGCGGCGCCAGGTATGCTGAGGGGGCGCGGAATGAAATTTATGGGGTGCGATGTTGAAAATAAAGAAATGTTTTAGCCATTTCAACACATGTCACTCAGATATCTTACTTAGTTGATTAAGAAACTTCGAGAAACCGCAAGGACGTATTTAGGAGGGGTCCATGGGGTCCGGGTCCCCAGAAAGACTTATCAGGTACTAAAATTAAATAATTAAAATATATAAAAATAATTATATATATATAATATAAAAATTAAAATATATATAAATAATTAAATAATATATTCGTTTAGCCTTTTTTGTATAATTTCCTCTGAGCTTATTGGAAGACAAGGATTATATTGGGATCATACGGCTTTGGAGAACAGGATGGACATATTTAGGGGGGACGAGTTCAGGGGTCCGGACCCCCCGAAAGACTTACCAAGCACTAAAATTAAGTAATGCAAATATTAACATTTGTTGCATAATCGATGGTTATTAATTCCCTCTGAACGTTTTAGAAGGCAAGGATTATATTGGGATCATACGGCTTTGAATGATATTACAAGTACACTACTACTCAAAATAATATGCATAAAATATTAATCAGAAACTTACTTTTCTCCAACTACATGTAACATCATTTTTGTTATTCGATAAATATTCAATTATTCATCTATTTGACATTAATTTCATTGCCAGGGCACTTGTTTTTATCTAAATCATTCCCATCTTAACTATACAGGTAAGTTACGTAATGAATATACGCTGTTATATCTCTATTCCTATACAGTCTTTTTACCTATTCGTGTAATAATAATATAATATTAATTTATGTATTGTAATTAGTATTACTTTGATTAAAAAAAGTAAAGTGCTCCCCTGTGCTTAGCACACGCCATGAAGGTGTATAGGGGGTGTGGGAGTAACGCCCCACACTTTCTTTATCCGGTCGTGAGTGGGGGTTATGTGATCAGCATCACGCTATTGACCGCCTTTACCCCCCAGGGTCTCCCCAGGTACCCATGTTATTCGACGCTGGTTGGGCGCCGGGGCCGCTTCCAACGTTAGAAAAGTTCCCGGATTGGAACCGGCCGGGGGTTAATTTCATTTAATATAATTATTTTGATTTAAATATTATTATTATTATTATTCGTGAGACACTTGGTTTGAATCCCCCCGAAACATATTTATAGATATTTGCCTGAGAAACCGGTACAGTGTTATATCACATGGCCATGTTTCCATTTAAAAACCAAGTTGATTCCAAAATTGACATCAAGATGGCGGCTGTGTTGGTAACACGTGCTAAAAAGGCTTCCTATATCATGTATAGGACGTTTGATTTGTTCCCCAATCTATATTTGCTTTAAACGGGTCTTCCAACACTTATGGACCACCCTGTATTGAAGATGATTATCAAATCAAATATAGAGCTCCTAAAGTGACGACAATGTTTCGTGCTGGTGCACTTCGTCACAAGTATGTTGATGAAAGAAGATTAGAAGCCACTCTGCGTTTCTTTCAATTTGAAAATGACGTAGTTTATGTTGAGAATAATCTGTCAGAGAAAGCCCCTGCCAAAAAAATACGACTTTATCATGCCGACTAATGCAATCAGTCACAGGGCTGACAATTAGGTGAAAGTGCAAGGATATTTTATACTACGTGCTATAATAAAGCCACATCTGCGTAGGGCACTCAGCGAGTTCTATGGTATCCCTAGACTCGAAGGTTTATTTCTGTTGCCGCCGTTCAGCTGAGCACGGTTGCCGAAGTACAATTGCTTTGATGTGTTATTTCGGTCTCAGTTCTCTACAAGTTAACATGGTGCGAGAATTTATGTATATACGAAGCGGCTTTTTTCGGTATGTGATGCGTGTACCATCGCAGCTGTTTCCTGGCTTTCAGTACCTCCCCACTTGTCCCCCCAATGCTGTGTCAAAACAAAGACTGTGGAGCTCCCATCGGGAATCGAACCTGGGACCTCTTGCACCAAAGGCGAGAGTGCTAAGCATTCGGATACGTGGAGGATCTAGCCCACCCAAACAGTGACGACGCCAGAGGAGGCTCAACATGAGTCCTAGATGAACTAAAAACATAGAGGCAGGGGTCACCCTCCAGCCAGACACTTCACCCCCCCTTCCGCCCCCCTCCCAACTGTGAAAAAACTTTTCGTGTTTGAAACCTTTGAAAATCATCCTGCTCGAAACAGGATGCTGGATGTCAGTTGTCTCATTTGGCTGTCCATGTTGTTGAGAAGGAAGAATGTCAAGTCGGACGTACTGAAGGTGGTCAATGTTTTCTCCAAAGCACATATAACATAATTCTCCTGCAAGAGAATTGCACTTTACTAAGTGACTCGTTGTTTCTAATACTTAAGAAAATTATCTTCTTTCAACGTCATGTTTATTTTACAAGAAAATTAAACTCTTCGAAACATTTTATTTTTGTTATTTATATTATTATGTTATAACTTCGATATTTGTATCACTATTTTCGTCTAAAAAAAGACGATGAATTATGAAATTATAAATGGGGAAACTATTTTAGATCTACCAGTCTCCGAACATTGAAATAGGCCACTAGAAACAACCCAGCGTACGGCAGTTCCCACGAATAAAAAAATAATTAATGCCGTTATTAAAACGAATCATATGGAGTTTAACTCGAAATCAAGAATAAGATTTAGGCAGTAAACGTCCTCTCTGAATAAAGGACAAACAAAAAACACCATACATGAATTTTATACATACATACATACACACACACAGATATATATATTCTTTACAGGCGTTTCAATGTGACTGCCCCCTCAATATTTTCTCGCCCCCCTTCCGCCCACCAATCACTTTTCCCTGGCGTCGTCTGACTTCTCAGAATCCAGAAGCATCGTGACTGAACTTGTGAACATTTTAAAGCAACTTACCTCAATTCTGCTGTTTCATTTCGCGTCATTCATTTGTTTCTTGAACGTATAATCAGGCCCGTAGCTAGAGGGGGGGCAGGGGGGGCAACTGCCCCCCCTGAGAGCCTGCTCTGCCCCCCCCTGTGAAAAATACAGAACACATTCCTACTTGGAATTCTCACTAATCTTTACAATTATATCATGTGTTACTCTAGCAACATTACAAAGACACTTATTGATTTTGAGATTTATTAGGGTGTATGGGATTCCGTATAATGTTGTATCAGGATTGGGGGGGGGGGATTCCTTCCAGATTAGACTTCGGGAAATGATTTCACAATTTTCAGTATCAAGAACAGTTGTGACATTTTGAGTAGTATTGTATTAAAGGTGCCTAATGTGTTTGTATGTTTTTCTTGGATGTCTTGCTATGAACTTGGAACTGCTTAAATTTTTGTTTCCCAAGTCTATCTTTTGGTAATAGTGTGGTAGAGAGAGGGAGTGGATATTTGTTACTTTGCGTTGCTTTTCTGTCACTTCTAGCTAATCGCAACAATGAAGGATGACGTGAAATTGATGAAGAGACACTCATAAACAGTGCCGCAACTACAGGGGGCAGAGGGCATTGTCCCTCCCCGACTTTGGACGGAAATCCATTCTAGGGAAAGCAAACATTGAAGTAAAAAAACAAGACTAGGAGAATCTAAGAATAGCAGGACAATTGCATACTCATGATGGAATTAATTTTTACGTGTTCCTTACATTTTTCTACCAGACGGCCAAGGGCACTTGCAAGGGGCACAGAGGGGTAATTGCCCCCCTCGATTTCAAATTTTATACAAATAAAAAAACATTTCGTAAAATTTTCTTGCTCGCTTCGCTCGCATTATCTACTATTCTTACAGTCCAAGTTCAGAGCCATAGCTATGGGGCGGCAGGAATCGGCTCTGGAAGCCAAACGATCTATATGAAAAAAAATGTTAAACAGAATGTCATGGTGCCCCGTAAAATTATTGCACCCTATTAAAACAATTTCTTTCTATGAAACTTAATATGAAATATTACTGATGACACTGTAATCCAATAAGTCATTGATCAATCAAGGGATTCCTATTTGTTTGTCAGGTGTCAAAACATGTATTTCAATTATACTACAATTCACACAATATTTTGCAAAATGGTTAACGTAACCAGTAGGCAAACGTTGTCTGTAGTGATGCAAGAGTCTCCCCTTTGAAAGAAATAAAGTCCGTGGTGAACTAAGGGACCCATGTTTTAATGTTTTAGCAAGTACAAAAAAAAATGTATTAGCTACAAATGTTTACACAATTCATCAAAGTATAGATAATATGTAACCATCAATATTTAATTAATTCTATTTTCTTGCATAACACAACACAATGGTGTTGTTGGATTCTCGTTAGATTTCTTTGTGTGTAAAAATCTTGCATACTAGAAACTAGAGGGAATCATTATGAAGCATGATTTATAAAGGGCTCACTTAATCAGTTCTGCAGAGAGGCCCAAAGTTGTTGGTGCATATTAATAATCTATTAACATTATCGACCTGTAAATATCAAGTAGATACTGTCCTTATTAGCCTACCTAGGTATTTATATTAAACTTCATATTCTTTGGCAATCTGGAATGGTCATTATCGAAATTTTGCTATTTGATGTTGCTCGAAGTTCGTTTGTTCGTTGCAGTTTCAAGATATCATCCCTTTTCTGTTACTTATCTCTTTTTGGGGAGGGGGCAAGTGCCTCCGTGTACCCTGTTATATCTGCCAATGCGACACAATATATTAAAAATTTGCCCCGTCTAGGATTGACTTTGCCCCCCCTACAAAGAATTCCTGGCTACGGGCCTGCGTATAATAACTTTGAACCAGCAAAGAAAGTGAGCAAGTAAACACTTTTTCTTCCTTCTTCGATATTAACATTGAAAATAATGTGCACGGGCAAGTATGTTCACGTTCTAAATATCAATTACTTTGACCTACCTTATTACGTGAAGCGTTCTCTTGCTGGAAGTAATCTCTTTGGCTGTCGATCGAGACTGAAGTATGATAATGTGGCGACTGAAGAAGCACAGGTAGGAAGAAAATTGACACTGAACTGTGACCTAGATATTTGCGTTTCCCAAGATCATCGCGTCTTGAGGTTATGCGTAGGTCTATTATTGTTCTCACTCGAGCGTAAACTGCAGGGAAGATCAACAAAGAAAATGCCAAAACCACAGCCAGCCGTGTTAAATTTGACATTCCGGCTGGTGACACTGTGTCTAGTCAGATATCTGAAAACCGCTATTTGCAAGGGAAAGTGAAATTTGCAACGTGAGACATGTTCGGCTTTTATTGTTGCAGCAGAGATGATAGGTATCGTGAAGGAAGAACTGGGCAATCACCCTCTCCCCTCCCACGACAGTATATATATTGAAATAGTTGAAGGAAAGATTAGCAATTTTAATAATAATAATTAGGACAAGGCATTTGATGATTGGCTGATTGGATTACGTTATTTTTACGTCGCTTTTCTGCCACTTTCTGGCTAATTGCGACGATGAAAGGATTCGAACTCGGGACACCTTGCGTTTTAGTGAGCTGTGATAACCAAAGAGGTCGGCGGCATTAATGAGTTTACATTGATCGAATATACAAAATGTTTGCCATGAAATAACTGGTTAATAAAGGCAAATTATTTGGGCATTTTTTAATTTTTAACCATTTTTGAGTGGCCACGGTGGCTCAGTCGGTAACGCGTCTGACTACCATGCTAAAGGTCCCGGGTTCGATACCCGGCCGGTTCAAATCCGGGAACTTTTCTAACGGTGGAAGCGGCCCCGGCGCCTACCCAGCGTCGAATAACATGGGTACCTGGGGGAAACCCTGGGGGGTAAAGGCGGTCAGGGGCGTGATGCTGATCACATCACCCCCACTCACGACCGGATCAAGAAAGTGTGGAGCGTTACCCCCACACCCCCTATACGCCTTCATGGCGTGGTGCTATGCACAGGGGAACACTTTACCTTTACCATTTTTGAGGGACAGGTCACTTTTTAGCAATTTTTTAAGGTTATTTTGAGCATTTTTAATAGTTTTCTGGAAGGCAATAACATTTTTTTGTTATACGTCTGCCTATTAATGCTTCTTCACATAGTTTGCCAAACAGTAACTGTGTTTCTTTACGTTTTCTCATTGAAGAAAGAAATACAACGTTACTGTTCATTTTTCTAGTATATGTGTTTGAATTTTATGATCTTTGTATTTTAGAAGTATAAAAATAACATGAATTAAATATAAAATCATTTAATGAAATTCGATAATAATTTTTGGCCTTCATTAGTGGAATAAAAGGACTGCCTGCTTGTAATCTAAGCATACCATTTGTATCCCATTTAGAATAATGTAAGTTGGTTACAATTTTTAGTAAACGTTGCCGAGTCCCTATCCAAAACTGTACTTTGGAAACATTATCTACAGCACGTCACTTCAAGGGAGAATAACGAAAAACAAGTGCGATGGCCGGGAATCGAACCCGGATCAACTGCTTGGAAGGCAACTATGCTCACCATTACACCACCATCGCCTCTGTTCGTTCACACTTACAGATTTCACTGAAGCATGTATTTCACAGAACGGTGAGCAGCTGATATCTTCTCTGGTGCACGCTGATGGTTGTTGACAGTAATAAGTGTATCCAACCTCCTATCAAGTACTTTTTTCCCCTTCGCACAACTGTATCTATCAGGCTAATGGTCTGGGCGCAGTGTTGCCACAACCAGTACGCTTAATTTCCCTTTGTCATTCAAATTTCCCCTTCATCCAGAAAAATTGAAATCATCACAAGACTTCATGCATTATTATTATTAATGGTAGCCTTGGTCCATGTAACATATCTATTTCAAAATATTATAATTGAATATACGATGTATACAAATGTTCCATTTTGAACAGGCAACACTGCTTCCATTCTTAAAGTAAAATTGGCATAACTTTACACCGTCCATAGAATAAAGCCACATTCGCAAAATTATTTTGAATTTTCTTGCTTTTGTGAAATGATATGGCTATTTTCAAGAACAGCAGATTATAAAAATACAGTAAAACCTCGTTAATCCAGATCCCGATAAGCCGGACTTCGCTTAATCCGGGCAGGCAAGAAAAAAAAATATAGGAGAATGCAAGGTTTTATATGTGGCTAGAAGTCAACAAGAGAAGTTCCCAAAGAAAAGGCAGTCAACCACTGATGAAATTCTGTTTCCCGCAGACTTTGTACTGTACTATATAGTGTATTTAGGCCTATGCCCTTTAAATACACCATAATAAACGTGTTTTGTTACTATAAACGGAGTTTTAATGCACTTTCTACTGTTCTTTTAGGTTATTTCAGTTAATCCGGACTTTCGTTGAACTGGTCAACTTATCCCCCCATTAGTCCGGATTAACGAGGTTTTACTGTATGTGCAATTCCAGAGCAGGTGAAGTTATAGCTTCATAATCGTTTTGCTCTCATTTTTAAGTAGTTTTTACTTCCTTATAAATAACAACATTCGTCGACGGGGTTTAATAAGTTTCAAATAACTGGATGTGTCTGCAGAGGGGAGATTTCTGGACGAACGAAAGCGTCGAGAAGCATTACACTATCGGATGAATGTGTGTCGTGTCACGAAAGGTGCTCACGAGTGGCGTAGCAAAGGGGAGGGGGGCAAAGTGGGCGACCGCCCGGGGCCTCGCTTCCCATGGGGTTGATACCAAAAACAAAAAATAGGGTTTTATCTGGTTTTAAATTCTAGTTAAAAGTTATAATTTGAATGAATACGTCAAATCAGGGGCATAACACAGGCTAGCGGGCTGTAGTAAAAATTATCGTCGTATTTCTCATGTGAATCATTTTTACGCAAAAATTCACGATAACTTGCTTAGGCATTTTTACACATTTAAACTTTTGTTGAATTTTCTTAGTTCTCCTGACCTTCACTTCCGATTTCAATAAATGTTACCAATCGCCACAAAACAAGTGTGAGGCATTTAAATGCTAATGTTGTTTCCTTCCTACCTAGTAGATCAGTCTACATTTGCATCAGTGGTTATAAATAGACCTAGGAGTTTAGGTTTTTAACCTACTTTTTCCTTTGCAGGTAAATAAGAAATAACAAGTTATGTCTGCGATTAATTAAAGAACAAAACAACTGACGAAGTTTTATTGTACCTAAAATAACCTATTTTGCTTGTTAGAACCTATTTTAGGTTTATGGGCCTAAATGGAACATTTTTTAGGTTTCGCAGGATTTTTATATCACGCAGAAGTATTTACTCTGTTTGGTGACAAAAAAATTCAATGACAAATTCATTTTTCATTAAACAATTAACTTTTGCTAACAGCATAAGTATACGTAGAAATTTTCAGCGAAAAATGCAGGCTCGACCAGGACTCGGACCCGGGTCTCTGGCATACCGTGCCATAGCGATAGCGAAAAATCAGGGGAGACCAGGCCGGCTCGGTAGCTCAGTGGTTGGCGGCCCCTGTGGCGGAGTGGTTAGCATATCGCGCTACGAAACCCGGCTCGGTCATGGATGTTTGTGATTGTCTGTCCTGAAAAGTCCTGAAATAGAAATTTAAGTGAAATGATATGAGTGAATGAAGTGTGATGGGGAAGCTTCCGCTTAGGGGCTTTCCTTAAAAAAAAAAAAAGAAAAAAAAAAGCGGTTACAGCAATGGCACGGTATGCCAGAGATCCGGGTTCGAGTCCTGGTCGAGCCTGCATTTTTCGCTGAAAATTTCTACGTATGTGTGTGCCTAATCTACAAGCATAAGTATAGTATTACAATAATTTGTGCATAATTTTCTAACCAATTATTATGCATACGCCTATTAAAATTTCTTACGGTTGTTTTGAAATTTTATTTTTAACGATTGTACCTAATCAGTATCTTTCAGGAATTTTGAAAGATTTTAAAGTTTTTTGGAAGCAACTTCCGGATTTTTCAAGCTTAATTTAAGACTTTTAGAACCTATTTTAAGATTTTTAGAACCTATTTTAGGATTTTTAGAGGCAATTTTAGGAAACTAAAAGCACACTTTTTAGAACCTATAAATCCGAGGCCTAGTTATAAAATAAAAATTACTCAAATTTGCAGACGTGTAGACTTCTGAAGCCTGCCTCTCTCCCCAAACAACCCATTCACATATACATGGACGAAATCGAAATTCCTGCACAATCTGAAAAACCGTCAATGTTATTTTCGTACGTTTTCATATCTTCACATTGTAATATTTCATAGTTGGAGGTGGGCATGGCCTCCATGGCCCCTCCCCTGAATACAAGCTTGTAGTAAAGCATCAGATTTCAGCTCCCGGAAACAGAAATATACTTTTAGGTTGAGCGAAGTTATTAAATATAATTTTCGACAGTAATTTAGTGTCATTATTTAAATATGGTAAATTGCTGACGTATCCGTGAAGATTTTGTATAGATTCACATTGAGGACTGATGGAGCCTTGCATTCTAATCTCGCCCAGGGTCTCCCGATATATTGCTACGTTACTGGTGCTCACATTGAACATTTACACTACATAAATTTATTGAGTTGTTTACTTCCATATAACCTTTGTCCTTGTACCGCACATACAAGGAGAATTAAACGACTATGAAACCCCGATAATCATTTTGGGTCAAGCTGTATTCTAAGAGTTGAGCATCTTTTTATATAAGCACTAGCTGATTACCCGGATTTTCCCGAATATTTATTTATCCCAATCTTCTATTAGACAGGAAAATAATGATGAATTCTAACTATAATGTAAAATGTAACTAATTTTGTTTACAGGTATTTAAAAATATAAGTACAGTATACAAATTATGAAGTAAAATCTTTTACAAATTCAGTATAATATTAATTTAACTCAAAACTTGATTATAAACAATATTTTTAGTTTCACCTCCAGGAGCAAGAATAAATAATTTGAACGGCATTGGGAGTGTCACTATTCATCTTAGCTACCCCGAAAGCTATGGATTCCAAACTAATATCGGTCGTTTTCGATTATTTTTTCATGTCACCCCCTTCCCACCCTAGGGGTGCCAGGCGTGTCTTACCCCCACAGTATTTATTTCCAGTTTGTAAGTCATAAGTGTACCAAGTTTGGTTGAAATTGTTCCAGGCGTTCGAGAGTTATGCCGGAACAAACATACCACAAATAATTGCTGAGTTGCTGTTTTAAGTCCATTTTATACACAGTAAGGCTAATCGGGACTGGACCTACAGTTTAAAGTGGGATCCGAACCACTTGTGCCTCCACCGGGTATCGAACCCGGGACCCCTTGATTACAAGGCGGCGACGCTACCACTGCGTCATCGGGGAGGTTCGGAACAAACATACAAACATATATACACACATACATCCATTTATATATACTGGGTGATTTTTTTAACCTGAATCATTTGAATATCTTGAAAAAAAATCATCCTACAAAAAAATGTTCTAAATAAAAAGTTGATAGTTTGGAGGGGGAAGTTTAGTGGTGCAACAAAAGAACACCCCTCCCCCTCTTGTAGGGGGGGGGCGGGGGGCAACTTTGAAATTTCAAATAGAAACCCCTATTTTTTATTACAGATTCGGATTTTACGGAACAAAATACATAAGTTTTGTCTGAAACATTTTTTTCGATTCGTGATAGATGGCGCTATAATCGACAAATTTTCATTTCTTGAATGTTTACACTTTAAAACCAATGTATTTCATTTCGCAATTCATTTAAAGTCAAAAAATAAAACATTCTCGTGCATGAACTTTGTACTAATTCTTGACAAATCTTTTGAGATTTCATTAAGCTGGTAATTCGCCTATTTACAACATTTAAAAGTTAGATTCGATATTTGTTTATTTTTTTTTATTGTTGTGTCAAAGATGCTTAAGAAAGCTACAACAGAAAAAAATAATAATACAATGTCAAGAAACAGTTCCTTTTTAGACTTTTCCTGTTAAATCATTGTTTGTTTTTCATTGTTTTTTAGATCACAGGAATGCTCCGAGCGATTAATTTGACTAAGCTGTTGATACTTTTTAATATCAATGGATGTATTAACTGTAGAAGAGAAAATTGAAATGGTTCTCGTGTATGGAGAATCTGGCAGGAATCTGTCAAGCTGTCGTTGTTTATGCTCAGTGTGTTTCAGACAGGGTGCGTTCTTTCGCTTCGTTTCAACGTACAGTCAATAAATTTACTAGAGTCCGCGTGCATTCGGAACATCTCCAGCTGACTGCGCGAGTCTAGCCAGCGAGCCTACGGGCAATGTACAGCATGAGCAATAGAGTTAGCTATAGGCGCAGAGTAGAGATGACGTCAGCGGTTCACTTCTTGGTTGGAGGCGTCAGGAGTTATGACTCGCTCCCAAGGTGCAAGCGCAGAACGGCCAGAGCTGTTACGGAAATAATCTCACTCTACTGAAGGAAGTGTTAAACCTAAACAAAGGACCCGTCGAAGAACAGTTACTGGAGAAGAAAATGAAATTAATGTGTTAGCTGCTGTGGCCCATGATCCTCATGTCAGCTCATGAAAATTTGTCGATTATAGCGCCATCTATCACGAATCGAAAAAAATGTTTCAGACAAAACTTATGTATTTTTTTCCATAAAATCCGAATCTGTAATAAAAAATAGGGGTTTCTATTTGAAATTTTAAAGTTGCCCCCCGCCCCCACTACAAGAGGGTGAGGGGGTGTTCTTTTGTTGCACCACTAAACTTCCCCCTCCAAACTATAAACTTTTTATTTAAAACATTTTTTTGTAGGATGATTTTTTTTCAAGATATTCAAACGATTCAGGTTAAAAAAATCACCCAGTATATATATATATATATATAAGATTGAAACAAGCACAGAATTGCGAATGGAATGGGCGTGGCAGAGTGATGGACAGCTTATTCCTGTCAACGTAGGGGTCTACATACATACATACGTACGTACATGCGCATACATACCCTTATACATACTTTCAACAATTTGGGCCATTTCAAAAAATCTTATGGCAGATTGTACTTTCTCACCAGAGCATTTCATGGATCATTTCGGTTAGTTTTTGCGATTACAATGTATAATATATACAGCAAGAAAGGCACATAGAGTTACATTATCTATGATGATTTCACAGTGTTTACATTTGAAAAAAACTATAATATTCTTTCATACGTGTACAGTAAACACTATAAAGTATGTATTTAAGCAGTGCCATTCTTTTGTACATAAAGGCATTGAATACGAAACGTTATTCCTCTCGGTTGAATAGTTATCGGCTTTTAAAAATGTGAAGTGATACATTGTTTACATCTCACGCGGCCGCCATTACAACTGCACTCGTGACCTAGAGCTCGCTTCTGATTGGTTATGCTACGAGAAATACTACGGAATAGGACGGATCCTATCCTTGAGAAATGACATACAACTTCTAACTTTGCAAGGTAGCATTTTGGTCACGGCGTAAATGTTAATAAAAATGCTAAGATTAATGCTTTGGTGTAAAGCGGGCCTTAGGAATTCAAATACGAATCTAAGCAGTCTTGCGCAAGTAGACCTTCATTTGCTACAGGAAGAAACGTCCGCCGATTGACGTCACTTATCAGTACATTGCCTTGTATGAACTGGGAACCCCCTCGTGCGACGAAGGCAGTCTACATCGAAGGATATGAGAATGACGACAGTGTTGATTAAGGAAACACATTGCTGCTAACTTATTTACATATTACATTTTGTTGCTTATTCCGATTTTTTTTTCATGATAGCGTGTCAGAAGCTATCACTCACATGACTCTCATTGTTTTTTTGTTCGAAAAGCTCAAATATTCGTCAGCTTTTATGACCTTGCACATCTTGTTTATTCGATAACTGAGGTCATACCGCGATTACGTGCTTTCAACAAACGTGTCGTTTTTTCAGTTGACATTTTGCTGCTGGTGAATTGCAGTTGATATCGAAGTACAGCGGCTTGCAACGTTGCTGTGTAATGTAAGTATGATTTACCAACTGGATTTTTGTAACTTCGTGAAATATTACAAGATTGGATCATGACAAGGTGGATACGTAGAAGGCGGGGTATTGTCGCGCAGATATCATTATTTCCTGAAGAATATTATTACAATTTTTACAGTATTTTGCATTTAGTTTGATGCGGTGGCTCAGTCGGTAACACGTCTGACTACCATGCTAAAGGTCCCGGGTTCGATCCCCGGCCGGTTCAAATCCGGGAACTTTTCTAACGATGGAAGCGGCTCCGGCGCCCACCCAGCGTCGAATAACATGGGTACCCGGGGGAAACCCTGGGGGGTAAAGGCGGTCAGGGGCGTGATGCTGATCACATCACCCCCACTCACGACCGGATCAAGAAAGTGTGGAGCGTTACCCCCACACCCCCTATACGCCTTCATGGCGTGGTGCTAAGCACAGGGGAACACTTTACCTTTTTTATTAGTATAATAATTATAGGTTCTTTATTATGCGATCGAGATTCAACCTGGGGGTGCTCTGCCACCTGACACTCGTAATATTACATATTTAATAAAATTCCTCTCTACTTCTGTCACCAAATACAAAAATTATTGGACACAGCCGTCTAACGGTAGGTCAGTGGGTGGCTACTCACCGGGAATTCCGGGAATTATGCGCGAATTCTACTTGATTTTTTCTCCGTAGACGTGAAAAATTACAACTTTATCTAATCCAAATCCTATTCACATTTTATGCAAATAAAAATTATTTTCGTAAAATTTTCTTGCTCCCTTCGCTATCAATTCCTGCTTTTCTTAGTCTTATCAAGTTTATAACCATAGCTAGGAGGCGGCGGGAGTCGGCCCTGGGCGCCGAACTATTTTAATGAAAAATGTTGTAAAATTGATTGATTGATTTGTGGTTTTAAGTCCACTTTATGCACAGAAAGGCTAATCGGGACTGGACCTACAGTTTGAAGTGGGATCCGAACTACTGTGCCGTGTGGAGAAAACATAATTGAAATAGTTTGTTCGAACACAAATGCTTTAGCACCAACTTCTACCCCCTTTTTGCATAATTTACGATGATAATAACGTCTTTGATACTACTACTACTAATAATAATAACAACAACAATGTTGGTCCCGGCGGGTTCGAATCCTGGCTTGGGCATGGATGTTTGTGACTGTCCAGTCATCAATTTCATCATATCACTCATCCCCATCTTCGCAAATTAGCCAAACGTGGCACAAGAAGCGAAGTAAAATAAAACAAATCAATAATAATAATAATAATAATAATGCTATAATAATATTATTATTAACACTATTATGATTATTATTAGTATTAGTACGTTTATCCTGGCACTTTCTCCCAACCCGCTCAGACAAAAATTCGAGGTTGTGCCTCTGATTGTAAATAGAAACTCAGCACCTTAAATTAAATATTTTAATTATATTACGTATACCGTTTAATTGAATTATAATTTTTGGATGTTGGAATCACATAGACCCTTTATATTATTAAGATATTTGTGTGTGGATGGTGAGAGGCGGTAATACGTAAGGTTCAAATATAGAAAACATCTGCTTGAATTTTTGGAAAGTTCTCCTTGAAAACCGGGAATTATAATTGACTTTTATCATGGTCCTAGAGTAGCCACCCTCAAGGGCTTGACCCTCCGATGTGTTGTGTTTGTAATGTTGTTTTAAGTGTTCGGCATATTCTTATTGAATGTGCCGACTTTGCTATCCTCACACAGACTGTTAATCTTCCCAGCTGTTTGTCATCCCTGTTGGGCGATGAAAACAGTGTTTTAACAAATGTTTTTAGACTTTTGAGAAGAGCTGGTCTCTTCCACCGTCTGTGAGGAAGCTTTTTATACATTCTGACTTTTAAATGTGTTGTGCTTGTTTTGTGCAGGTCTTTTTACAACCTTGCACTTTTATTTTTTCCCAAGGGGCTTTTTACATCACTTATTTTAACTTTTTTCGTCAGAATTTTAGATAAGGGGATATTTCCCTGTATACATAGAAGATGCAAAATAGCTGACGCACCCAAAACGTTTAATTCAATCAATCAATACAAAAATCCATGTCTTGCCCAGGATTTGAACCCCTGATCGCATCGGCTCTACTAGATAGACATTTAAATTACCTAAAATAAGAATAATATTTGAAGATCGCCATTCGTTTTTAGGGAGGACATGTTCATATTAATGTGCGAGAGCTTCCGTTTCTTCTAACTTTCCACATAGCAACCACAAGAGCACCGTGGTTGAAATGTGACCAAAAAACATTTGCTTTCTCTACTGGATCGACAACTGATAGAAAGTGACGTGTGGAGGTTACAATACTTACATGTAGACGAGAGTGACTTTTATCTTTGTGGTAACCGATATTTGTGAAGTAAACACTAAGGGAATCATTTTACAGCAAGTAGTGGCGTAGCAACATATCGCGAGGCCCTGGGCGAGATTAGAATGCGAGGCCTCCAACGGTTTTTTAAAACTTGAAATCTCAATGTGAATCGATGCAAAATCTTCAGCGCTATGTCAGCAAATTTTCACATTTCAATAAATAATAATAAAAATTACTGAAGAAAATTATATATAATAATTTCATTTACCCTAAACATGTCTTTCCCTGTTTTCTGGGAAATATAAGTGTATCAATATACTTATCTACCTATAAAAATAGCATTGTGGTCCTTTCTTTACAATTTTCGATGTAAAAGAACAAAATATTTACTAGGCCATATTGGGTGAATATATATCCACACATGTGTGTATACACCAAGTGTATATAATTTATAGTCGTATTTGTCAGACAAACCAGGTAATGGTAAAAATCAAGTAACCAATTGCAGTGCAAGGTTGTTTTTTTGGCATGTGTGGTAGTTGTAAGAATTTCAACCAATTTCAATAAACCCCTTACAAAGGCAATATTATCCTGACTGTACTGTACGTGTTATTATTATGACCAGGGTATGAATTAATGGAGCGTTGGGGTGTTAGGGATCTCCCAATATACCCATAAGTGATCTTGGCATGGGCGTCCGGAAAGGGGGGGGGCGTGGCCCCCCTTGGAAAATGAAAGTTAACCAAAAATTTCACACATATAATTTCATTTTAGGCACAATAATATGTGTTAATTATTGCATGAACACCATAAATTCAAATTAAAGCAATGTTTTTTATGGAACAACACTATTTTTGGTGACAATTTGCCTTCGTTTGCCCCCCTGGAATAAAATACCTTCCTTGCCCCTCCCTGGAAAAAATCCTGCGGACGGCCATGGATTTTGGTAACACAAGAAAATGTTCATTCTTGCCAGGCATAATTTTGTCTTTCATAATATAATAGTTATATTTTAAACGAGCATAGCTATTCCAATCAGATTTTCAAATGCAAATTTGTTCATGGTACAGATATCTTTCCGAGCGGGCGTTTTTTTTAGTGTTTTTCACACGTCCATAACACCCCACTCCAAATTTCCCTAACACCCCGTTAAAATGTACTAAAATACCCAATTTATGAATTTTTATGCGTTATTTTGGCTCTCAATTTCGTTTGCACTCCCCTAAATGCGAGCTCCACCACCACCACCAGATAAATTATTCTGCATAAACCCCTACGTCAACCGTAAGACTTATCCTGCTGGGAAAGATATGTGTGTGAAGCAGTGGCAGCGATTTTGTTCCAAAACTGGGGGGAGGCAAGGACAAGCCCTTACCTTATGTAAAATATAACTAATAACACAACTGTAATGTCGGAGACTAACATTTTTTTACTTGGGTTAAATGCTGAGCCTGTATAGGGGCACTCAGCACAAACAAGGACAACCACACACACAGTCCTACGAAGATTATACTGCCCATAGGTTCAGACACCAGAGCCTCGTTAGTCTGCAAAATGCAGTCCAGGGTTTACTATGTGGAAGTGAGGTTGACATTTGGGTGTACTACATGGAAGGGCCACCCCTTACACCTCCCTACTTCATTGCTGTAACATCAGAGGTGGGGAAAGAATGAAAAAATCAAAATTCATGATATTTCTTCCAGATGATTCTTTAAATAGATTTGAATTTCCCACAGCGAATAGTCACTTGTTTTCTTCATCTGTGGATTGGAGGTGGTGGAAGGATATCGTCAATTATGCAAGACTAAATGGCAATCACTTCTCCCCTCCCCCCTTAGGATGCGATTACCCTACAAGGATGCATAGTTACGGCACCAGGAAAGAAAAGAGCGGGATTGTATTCTTGGAGGATATATTTAATTATTCACTAAATACTCTACACAACGTATACTTGGAATAAAATAGTATTTATGTATTTTATTTAGTTATCTTGTTTGCTTGGGGGTGGACTGGTCGAGCGTGGGGGCGTCCACTTCCCTACCTCACCTCTGGCGCCGTCACTGAGGCCATTCTTCAGGGCTCAAGGTTGGATGAAATATTTTAAGTGGGTGCTGCTTCGATTGTCATGGCTACAAAGTCTCTTTTCTCTTTCTTTCTATCTTTCTACCTCTCTCTTGTCCTTCACTTCCTCTGTGTCCTCTTTTATCTCTTTTTCTTGTTGTTTCTTGTCCCTCCTTTTATTTTCTTTCTGTTTTGTTCTTGCCCTGTTTCTGTATCATTTTCTTACTTTCTTCTTCTTACTTCCTCTCTTTGTCTTAATTTCCTTCCTCTTTTTCCTACCTACTTCTCTCTCTCCCTCTCTCTCTCTTTCTTTTTCTATCTCATTTCCCTCTGCTCATTTATTACTTTTCTCTTCTTCGCTATAGCTTTCATATCTCTTTTGTTATATCTCTCTCGCAGCCCAAGAGAGAGTCTTTAATCCGCTACTGGTTCATTGCAGTGTCGCAGACGTTGTCAGAGGACAGCCGCTAGTCAATGAAATCCTTACCAAATCGGACACGAAAAGTGACATTAAAATTAAAAAGATTGAATCAACAATTCGATACATTTATTGAAAAGAAACAGTTCGACCTGTGTTTATCAGAGTTCTCAGTTTTCACTCTATACTTCAAACAATGAAAGAACTGTCAAGTTCAATGCGCTAACACAAGATATCGATACTTTGCACTTTGACAGCCTCAACACAGTGAAAAGTGCAAAGTTCTCTTGGAACTGGACTTGTACAGTGGGATCCATGAGTATTATCATCCAAATTGTCCATGACTGTTTTCATAATTTTTTTTCTTCCATCCTATATGTATTTAAGCGATGGATTTGTATATATGCTGGTGCAGAAGTTGTCAACAGCTTGTTTTGAGTTTTCCTTTAATTCTTGAAGCTCTTATTGGGTCAAATAAAGTGCACGAACATGTTGATGGACAATTTGCTCGGTAATACCCATGGATCCCACTGTACTAGTTCCTGATAATCGAGAGGACATCCTCTATGTTATCCCTCACATGTTGACAGATGGGTCGTAGAGGTTTCATTGAGGTAGGTGGCGTTGTGCAACGTCAACCAGAAATTCTTGTACCGCTTGCGATAACAACTTGCTTTGTTTGCTTTACAAACTAAACAATTTCACGCTTCCATCTATTTAAAGACATAGGAAGCGATCATGAGAAAGTAGCTGACCTTACTCGTGGGCAAGTTGATCAAAGGGAGTAAACATTTCTACCTCGTAACAGGAACAAGAAAATACCAACCACCCAAACTGTAAGAACTGGCAGCATTGGAAAGTGTAGCTTATGTTTAATCAGCAAACGAGGAGAAAAAGTGTTGATAAATGAACGCGCAAATCATGTGATCGATATCTTTGATAACCTTATTTTGCATTAGCAATCGACAGGAAGTTCAAGATATGTGCCAACTGTGAGGTAACAGATTTTGTGAGTATGTATGAGCTGATCTAAATGCGTAACATTAATTTTACGTATATTTAGTTACAAAATGTTACTATGACGTACAAACAATTACAAATAATGTGAAACACTGATAAAAACGTCCCAAACAATGTGTTTTTAAAAATGTGAGTATTAGTTACACCAGTTTTTGTCAGCCTTTTAGAGCTTGTACAATGTGATCCACTATTATTGCTCGGCAAATTGTCCATGACTATTTTCACTAATCTTTATCTTGCATCCTGTGTGTTTTTAAAGGATCGATTTTTATGTGTACTGGTGCAGAAGTTGTCAACAGCTTGTTTTGAGTTTTCTGTTAATTCTAGAAGCTCTTATTGGGTCAAATAAAGTGCACGAACATGGTGATGGACAATTTGCATGGGAATATCCATGGATCGCACTGTACAATTACGAAAACTTTTGGATTTTAACGAGCCCCTAGACTGTTTGTTTGATCGATTGTTTTGTTTTAATTCGCTTTTCTTCTTAACTAATCGCGAAATTAAAGATTAATGGTGATAAGATGAAGTCGATAAAACGACAATTAGCTACAAACGGACATGGACAGGACACAAGTTCCACAAAGGATTATACTGGATGTGACCAGAACCTCGGTAGTCTGCAAAATGCTGGCCATAGTGTGCTAATACCTTGGTGTCAATGCTGTCGTTACAACTCAGAACTGTCCGTGACTGTAGAGCTATATGTGCAGAGAAGATAGGGGCGTGCGAGAAAGAGTGAGAAAATTGAAGTCAAGAAAAAATGAGAAATAAATGCTCTTTTGACACAAATATTTAATTGTGTATAGTATTTATACGGATATAAAACGTAAGTGTTCCCCAGAAAATATTCTACCCCCATTATTATCTGGCGTTGTCACTGCCCATGTACTTTTCATGGCTACAGTTACACGCACAAGAATATTTTTTAAAGCTCCAATGTAAAATTAGAAGTTAAATTAATATTTATATAATTTTTTGCACCCCAAATGACTGAGTCGCGGTCGTTAATGCCTGAGGTCCCGGGTTCGAATCCCGGTACGGACATGGATGTTTGTGTTTGTCTAAATGAGAATATAGAGAATATTATGAGTGTGTGAAATATTGACAAAAAGGTGAAAACGGCGGATACTACCGCTTAGGATTAATCCTTTATATAAAAAAGTTGTTATGGCGTCTGACTACCATGCGAGAGACCCGGGTTCGATCCCGGCGGGGGCGAACCGGGATTTTTTCCACCTATTCAAGCGGCTCCGGTGCCCACCCAGCGTCGTCTAAAATGGGTACCTGGAGGAAATCTGGGGGGTAAAGGCAGCGAGGGGCATGGTGCTGATCACATCACCCCCACCTTCGGCCGTGATCAAGAGAGTGTGGATCCCTAATTTCACACCCTCTATACGCCTTCATGGCGTGGTGCAAAGCACAGGGGAGCACTTTATTTTTTCCAAAATAATGCCATTCCTATGTATTAGTTGTGCTTTTTGTCCATGAATATATAGGTCCTAGCTGTACAGATCATAATTTAAGATCCCACAACTTCCATATAGCAGCTACGTGGAGTTGTATGGCTTTATCACAAGCACTGTATTCCTACGCGATTTAAATCAGGTGATTTTTTTTAAATCACTGATTTAAATCACTCTAAATAAATAATTTATAGAATAATGTACAGTGGGATCCATGAGTATTACCGTGCAAATTGTCCATGACTATTTTTATTACTTTTTCCTTACGTCCTGTGTGTTTTTGAGCGATGGTTTTTTATGTATGCTGGTGAAGAAGTTGTCAACAGCTTATTTTGGGTTTTCTTTTAATTCTTGAAGAACTTATTATGTCACATAAAGTGCACGAACATGGTGATGGACAATTTGCACGGTAATACTCATGGATCCCACTGTACATAAGGATTTTGTAGATATCATAAACACTTTTGGTGAAAGTACATTAATCTCGTAATCATTTAATGGTGATTATTAGGTTCTAAGATAGGAAAATAAAGGAAATATAATATATGTACTGATGGTGTGAAGCTCATACGAAAGAAGGATTTCTCTTTATTTAAAATTCAATAATTTTATGGGCAAGAATAGCAAAATTTTTGTGTAGAAAAATATACAAAATTCTAATCATGTTAAACCATAAATAGTGTCAATATCTGATATTTTTCGAACTATCATTGAAAAATCCAACATTTATGCAAATTCTTTTACTGTTACCTCAGCACGCC
Organism: Lepisma saccharinum; assembly: GCF_977018435.1. Taxonomy (NCBI): domain Eukaryota; kingdom Metazoa; phylum Arthropoda; class Insecta; order Zygentoma; family Lepismatidae; genus Lepisma; species Lepisma saccharinum. The sequence goes on from NC_139235.1 coordinate 94,367,308, forward strand.
TTTGGAACAAGTTGGCATCTGAAATTCATGTCTCTTCCTCAATTGTGACTTTCAAAAAATTGTTAAAGTTACACATATTATACCTAGGTATAATGAAAATTAAATGTTTGATTTCCCTAATAATGTGGCGTGTGCAGAAAATGATAGAAGGACGTAAGGCACAAAAACGATTTAACGTAATAGTTAAGATGAATTATCGTCAAAGTATACCGTTTTGAACTGTGTTTAAGTACGTGCAATGTTGGACTGTGCTTAAGTAAGTGTAGTGTTATGTATTTGCTTGTACGTGTGTATTGTGTAAGGGCAAAAATATGTATGTGGGAGTGTGAGTGTGTGTGCCCGTATCTATAGGTTAGATTACCATTCTTATATATATATATCTTTTCTTTGTATTTTTTACTTCTCTGTAATTTTTATATATTTTTTCCTTCTTTCTTTTTCAATATTTTAATTATTTCACATTCAATTTTTTTGTAAAGATGATCAAGTGGAAGAAAAGGCTCCACAGCCTTAACTTCGCCATGTTAAATAATAACGAAATAAATAAATAAATAAATAAAAATCTCCAAAATTCAGGTACCAAGGCTATAAAAATATCTAAGTTAATATTTTAAGTTACAATTATAGAGTACATCCAGAGTGTTTTATTTTCACTGGAAGAAAAGTTACTGAAATTATTATTAGTTTCATTAACAAACTCAACAACATTTCCATAGTACAGTGCTCAAAAAAAGTTTTACATATTCAGGGTTTGTGATCATTTTATTGTACGTATTAGATTCATGGAATCATATTTAAGAGTACAGGGGAGACATACAAACAGAAAGAAAACAGTGCAGCCATGCAGTTGAAACAAAATCATACCAGAATCATACCACAAGAACAAGATTGAAAATGTGGGATGCGCAACACAAAAGAAGGCAGTGCAATGCCGTGTACCTACGGATCGCAGGCATGCTTGGGATCAACAGTCAGTACCGTGTTTAGCCACCTCCAGCCCGAAGGCATGCTTTAACACGACGGGGCATGCTAAGGATAAGATCATTCAACTTCTCCTGAGGAAGACTGTCCCACTCTTGAATGGCAGCATCCCGCAATTGCACCTTGTTCACAGGAGGATTTTCGCGGCTGACAATTGTTGGCTTCAGGTGTTCCCATGCATGTTCCACATAGTTCATGTCTGGTGAATACGCCGGCCACACCATGTGTCGAATGCCATGCACATCAAGGAACTTTTGAACCATTCTGACTCGATGTGGTCGAGCGTTATCAACCACCAGCGTGAAGCCATCCCCCACAGTTGTGGAGAAACCTGCTACCACGGGTTCGAGAATAGCGTTTCTGTACATCAGACCGGTCAGGTGACCCTGGAGAGGAATTTGGGGCGTACGTCGACCAAACATGATTCCACCCCAAAACATGATGGAGCCCCCCTGCTGTTGGTGACGTTCCTGGATGAAGGGCTCGTTCAATCTCTCATCTGATCGTCTCCAAACCCTTATGCTTTTACTTAACGGGTGCAAACTGATGGTGACCTCGTCTGTAAAGAGCGTGTCCTCCCACTGTTCCTGACTCCATTCACTGTGCATTGTTGCCCACCTTACACGGTCTCTCTTATGGTGTGGATTAAGAGGAAACTTGGGTATGAGTCTTCTTCACGTCAATCCTTCCTCATGAAGTCGATTCCGCACTGTCTGATTGGAAACATTCGCTCCTGAGGCTATCCGCAAATCTTGGCACAAACTGGAAGCAGTTGCAATGGGTCTACGACGTGCCGAAATCACCACGTACCGATCTTCCCTGCGTGTTGTTTTGCGTGGCCGCCCTGTCCTTGGTCGATTAGCAACTGATTGTGTCTCCCTGAACTTCTTCCACACTCGAGAGACATCACTTTGGCTCACTCCAACACGGGCATCGACGTCTACTTGGCCATATCCCTCTTGCAGCAACGTTACAATTCGCATCCGGTCCGTAGCAGAAACGGTTGCTCGAGGCATGTTGCCCTTCGTTTTCCACCCACTCTCTGTGCAGTTTCCAACTCACAAGTGCGGATAAGACACGGACAATGCCTCCCATCGGGCTGCTTTCAAATTTACTCAGGGATCATGTGGCAACTACTGCCCTCTATCTGCTGAATATCAAACTCACTTGGGGCATTATGTCGGTTTCTGTCTCGGGCATTGCTCACATAATGAGCATTGTATACCTTTTGGGAATATCGCGACTCAAACCGCATGCAATCATTATATGCAAAACTTTTTTTGAGCACTGTAGTTACAGGATCAGAAACAGAAAAATGTATTACGTAGAAATTTTCGTCTAAAAATGAAGGCTCGATGAGGACTCGAACCCGGGTCTTTGGCATACCGTGCCATTGCTCTAACCACTTTATATATATATATATATTCACACGACTTTCACTCATATCAATTGGACTATATTCTCGATTTTTCTCAGGACAGACAAACAAAAATACCCATGCCTTACCCGGGACTCGAACCCGGAACCCCCTGGCGTTGTAAACCACTGACCTACCGAGCCGACCTGGTCTCCCCTGATTTTTCGCTATCGCTATGGCACGGTATGCCAGAGACCCGGGTTCGAGTCCTGGTCGAGCCTGCATTTTTCGCTGAAAATTTCTACGTAGTACATCTCCTGTGTGTGCCTAATCTACAATAAATAAATAAAAATGTATGTTTACATATATTTTTTATTTGCTTTAATGAAACTGTTCATATATTTTACAGAGCCATTTGCTAGATAAGGCCTTTCTATAAAAAACATATATCTATGTGTATGGTGCCAAAAACCATGCAAGCAATTGGTATTAACCATAGAACTATTTTCGGATTTGCTGGAAGAACACGGGGGCACGTGTCCCTCCCATTTGTAGTGCCTATAGGCTATGTCCTCCTAGTCATACAAGTGATTCTAATCAATAACTTTCTTTGTTTCAGATTAAAAGTTTCATGAGTCACTAAATTGACACATCATCACGGAATAATGACGGAAATAGAAGCTTCGGAAGTCGTGCTTGTTACTGGTAAATTGGATTGGATTTTGTTAATTTTTTTAGGTTTATAAGTTGAGTGCTGAAATTGGATTACGCATGCAAGTAGGCGCAAAATGTGACGAGAATAGGCACGTGAGAAGGTACTAAAACAGGCAGTGAACATAATGCCTTTTTTGACCTCCCCGATGGCGCAATGGTAACGTCGTCGCCACAATCAAGGGGTCCCGGGTTCGATACCCGATGGAGGCACATAGTAGTTCGGACCCAACTTTAAACTGTAGGTCTAGTCCCAATTACCAAAAGTGTGTAGTACTGTGCAGAAAGTGGACTTAAAACACCAACTCAAAACATAACGCCTTGACGAGGCACCGGACGACTCCGGTTCGAGCCCCGTCCCGGATATGGTTGCTCTTTTGTGAGTTTCATCGAAGCATCCTCATCGTTTCGATTAGCAACACAAGAGCAACTCCACGAGCCTAAACTACAAATGTTATAAACGGCACATTTAGAACTTTCTGTAAGACATAAGGTAGCTTTGTCAGAAAGCAAGGAGTCCCCCCCCCCTCCATATCTCAACTCGAATCTTAATTATGTGTCTTTAAGCAGTTTTCTTTGTTTATACGTTGTACTTTATTTTGTAACTTTCTTATGACCTTATTGAGGGCCCCCGATGGTGCAGTGGTAGCGTCATCATTGCCTTGTAATCAAGGGGTCCCTGGTTCGATACTCGGTGGAGGCACATAGTGGTTCGGATCCCACTTTAAACTGTATGTCCAGTCCCGATTAGCCTTACTGTACATAAAGTGGACTGAAAATACTAACATAATCAATCAATCAATCAATTATGACCTTACTGACTCGTCCATTCACTAGAAAGTACATGGACACATGCCAACAGTGAATATTGGCACTGGGGTATGCTGAAGAAAAACTATGAAGGCAGGAAGTCATTTGATATTATTTGACAGATAACAGCTGTCTAAATATTAATTTTATTATTGATTATCTTACGGCATTTCTTTTGAGGTCCTACGTATCAGTAAGCGAAACTTATTTTCAAAAGTTAATAGTTTTTATTGTCTTATTCCTAAAATAACTCTGTGACTTGTTCATCTTTTTACTCAAAAAATGTCCTCTAAAAATTTACTCCAAAAAATCGCACGACATTTTTATGTAATTTGGATCGAAATATATGTAACTTCACAGGCAAAGTTTTCAATGCTTGGGAAGAATTAGAATAAGAAAGTATAACTAAATTTGGCAACCCTGTTTCAGATTTTCTTTGACCTATATTGTGACAGGATTTTCATGGAGGATGTCCAGTGTACAGAATATAACCTAAAAGCAGATTCTGTAGATTTGTTTAATGTTATCAAGTGTTAAATATCTCTTACAATTCCTTCCACTGCATTTACAGTGCACTGTAACGCAAAGATTGACAAAGTTATACAAAAACAAACTTCACGGTTGAATTTTAAAGAATACTTGACATGGAATCTAGCCGTCCCTCTATCATGTTTTTCATTTGGAACTTTCAAGTTGAATTGAAAATGATGAAGAAGCATGGCAGCATGACATAATTTATGTAATACGAAATAATTATTTTCATTTTTATATGTCTTAGGTGATATTTTGGTGGTTTCTGACTTTGAATGATCAAACTATTTTCGACATGTGATGCTCGTTTGTAAGACCATACTGAGTTTCATACTTTATCCACCAGGTGGCAGCGGATTCCTGGGACAGCACATAGTGAAAATGCTTCAAGAAAGAGATCCTAGGACAAAGGAGATTCGAGTGTTAGATTTGCTGCCTTATGCTAAGAAATTAGGTAAGTAATAGTTATGTTTGTCTGAATATTAATGACAATGCTTCTTTATTATAAGGGACATTCTTAATTAAAATTATCCATTGTCCCTCTTTTTCTTTAATACTATACATTCCATCAGGAGTCGCGATGGTCTAGGTCGTTTGGCTGCAGGATCTAATAGATCTAAGAACACTTGAAAAATCTCTGGCGCTAAGTCTGGACTGTATGGAGGATGATCGAATTGTTTTCTGCCAATAAATTATTTTTATATATGCATTCTTAAAGTATTTACATGGGAATTAAATGTGAGTTCCACAAAAAATATTCCCACCCCCTTTCTACCTCCCCATTCATTTTTTATGCATCCGTCGCTCTACTTTCATTATTTTGTAAAAATATATCAAATACACTTTTTCATTTTACAGACTACGAGGACAGAAAACCCATGAAATCCTACGTTGGCGATATTAGGAAAAAAGAGGCGATACGAGAAGCTTTCAAAGGGGTTGATTGCGTCATCCATTCGGCCGCGATGATGGACTACAGGTTTCCAGCTGATCACGACGCTCTGAACGAAGTTAATGTAATAGGTAAGATTTAACAGAAGTCTTATATATTTAAATATTTTTACATAAATATTTTTATAAGCAGAATTTACGAACTCAAATGATTCATCTTCTCCCGATTTTGATGTGACCAGTGTTGCCAACTTATCAACACTTATGTCAATTACACTGTAATTTTGCCTTCTGGATTTTTTTTTTTCTTTTTTGCTTTCGAGGGTGAGGAGTAACATACGTGGCTGGATACATATATAAACAAGAAATATATTTACATGTAAATACAATCTTTTAAGATGAGATAAATATACATTTTTATGATTAATAATAACAATAGTAACTACAACAAAAAACATTTAGATATTCGAAATCACACAATGATTCTCATTCATTTCTTCACAAATATATTTCCCCATTATTACACTGTTGGCTTCTGCTGAATTTTTTAATTAATTTTCACGAATTATTATTGCATTTTCCAACAAGTATAGTCAGTCATTTTTCTGTGATATTTTTGTTGAGCCAATATACAAATTAAATAAACATTTGTTGGATTTTTTAATATATATATATATATATATATATATATATATATATATATTACAGAAATGATTTCGACAACTCTGACTTTTTTCTATTTTATATGAATTTGATGAAATAAGAAGTACTATGTAGATGTTACTGTCTTAATGTACATTATTCTTTCTGAATAAAACAAAAGACGTCTGTTCACATTTAGAATTTTGTTCTCGTTTATGATTGGAAGGATATGATCGAATTTTTTAATGTTATATACGTAGCGTAATCACGAATTTTGGACTTTTTGAATTTTGACTTTGTTTCGAACAGACAAGTTTGTACCATGTACTACTAGAAGGGACAGAATCAGTGTTTGTACAAGTCATTTTAATAACTGTTTTGAGGTAATTATTCGTTATATTTATAGAAGGATTTGAGTGTTGCTTAGGCTTTCTTCGACATGAAGATTCCAGTTTAGATGTTCATCTAATATAACGCCTAAACTTTAAATACTTTTTGAATGTGAAATTTTGGATGCGTTTATTTCGACACATAGATTAGGTTTATCATCACGCACGGCAGTTACCACTTTGTCAAGCAGATTGACGTCCTCGATGATACGCGCAGATACCAGTACTTGTCCTTGAAGATAATATTTGAGGATTGGAATACGTCAGAATATGGTCAGAAGACAGCGCAATCCCCACTATCACAAGTTGCCATTGAGAGTCGGTAGATAAACTTCTGACTTCTCAAAGCCTGGCCAGTCAGAGTAAGTGATTAGTTCTCCTCACACGTGAGGTCACGTAAACGACACCTTCTATCTTGACCTTCCAGAAAGTTAAAACAAAAATCTTAAAAATGATACACACATATACAGGGCGTACCAGAAGCGATAGCGCAAACTGAAACGGTGAAAAGTACACGACAGTAGAAGCAAAAAAGATTCATTAAACATGGTGTCTGTTTGCTAGATAGTTGAGAATGTATGATTACGATACGATCTCTGACTGACTCGATTGTTTGTACACCAAACGGCGAAAGAAACAGTAGGCGAATTGTTCACCACCATTTTCATTCGGTCTGTATTACACAATGTGATGACAATGAATTGAAATAATGACGTCAATAGGCAGAGAACAACGCCTGCTTCGAACCAACATAGTTTCATTCCTTAAAACAACACAGGGTGTAGAATTAAAAAGTAATGAAAATAGTGGTGGACAATTTGCCTACCATTATCTTTGCCGTTGACTGTACACAGGGTGAGAAATCTTGGGGGGATGGGGGGATTTCCCCCACCAACAATCTTGGCCTCAAAAATCCCCCCACCGAAAATTTCCAGGGAACAGAGTTTTTGATACAACAAACAAAAGATAAGCAATTACTTTTAATTTCAAATCTACTGAATTAAGAATAATATCGAAACATGCACAAATTAGTGTAGTTGTCAGTGTTCAATGCCATTTCTCTCTCAAGACATCATTAACAAATCTACATCAATAAAAGTAAAAGAAGAATGCAAAACAATAATAACTATGAAATCTAATTGATTTATATTAACATCAAGCAAAAACTAAAAAAAACCTTACACATAATAAAACCACTTCAACGAATTCATAAGTTATTAACATCTCAGGTAGTATAGAAAGTAGTTTGCTATATATATATATATATATATATATATATATATGTGTGTGTGTGTGTGTGTGTGTGTGTGTGTGTGTGTGTGTGTGTGTGTGTGTGTGTGTGTGTGTGTGTGTGTGTGAAAGTATCAAATTCATTTCTTTTTGTGTAATTAATAATAATATATTTTGAATTTAATAATTTATTTTTACTTTTAATAACATTATAAATATGTATATCGTATAATTTATATGTATGTTTGTGGGGGGAGCTTGTAGATTAAGATCTTTCTCCCCCCCCACCAGTCTTAAATGATTCCGCACTGTACACATCGTAAGCTTGTCACTTTACGTGTGCTATATACAGTCTTCCTACAATTTGTATTGTGCTTTTAAGGTTTTTATTTCACTTGCAATAAAAATGCTATAATATTATTTTTACGGCTTGCTTTCAGGAACACAGAATGTGGTGGAGCTTTGCCGTGAAGAAAACGTTCCCGTGTTGGTGCAGACCAGCTCCTCTCAGGTCGCCTTTCGGCAGTTCGTGAAGCACTTCAACATGTCCATCTGCCTGTACGAAACCGAGCATAAGTTCCCTCGAGCGGATAACCCCGGGGACCTCATCGTGGGTGGTCCCGTGCCTTCAAAGTGCCGGGCGGAGCAGATAGTCCTGGCCGCCGACAAGACTAAACTCGCCAACGGTAAGTTGGGCTTCTGTTCTATGGGCGCTATTCACCGGATGTTTAAATTTCTGTGCTTCCTTGGCACTGGCAGGGACTGCACTTCCGGTTTTGAAAAGAATAACATTGAATTTAAAGGTGTAAAGGCAGTGTCTTCGGAGAAGGCGACAATATTTGTGTGGCTTTTGGTTTCAACATGAGATACGGAACAAACAATTGTTCTCAGGTATCTATGCATCGTTTTCAGACAGACCCGATACGGAAAAATCAGTGGATTTAGGCAGGAAAGCGAAAAGATTTAACGCAAACACGAGTTAGTAAGCTCTGCAGTCGGCACTTCATCAAATCAAATTAAAATATTTTACGTGTTTCGAAAATTATAATTGTCTAACGCACATGTGTTGACTACATTTAAAAGTTGGAACTAAGCCAAGCGTCAGGTTAACCTTGCAGCAGGTTTTATGTATCAATCCGCGCGAGAACTGAGCTCAGAATCTTCCGTGCCAGTCTTTCCTCAACCGCCGAGCTGCTTACATCGGAGACACTGAGAAAATCTACAGTATTGCCAACCGCACAACACATCAAAACCCGCATGCATGTCAAGTGGATTGTATTTTTGCTTCTCTTTGTCTCCTGAAACATAACATTTTAAAAGTACTTTCTGCGCATATATTATTTAATAAATGTGTCATTAATATAAGAGCGAAACAACTTCTAAACATGAGAGCATGTGTGTATATTTCGAGCACGCAAAAATAAAAATAAACAAAGATAAAAGTAAACAACGATAGGCCCCTCTTGAATTTAATGACAAATTATTGTTTTTGGTTTAGAAAGAAATAGATTTATGAAAAACTTGGTTGCTTCGTTCGCAATACATCCGTTACTGTAAGACACACGCACTTCAAGTTGTACCACCAAAAAAGCATGATTTGTTATTGGTGATATATACAATCAGGTGCATTGTCTGTCGCTATTACTCTGGTTTCAATTTATGAATCACTTCACTAAACCAGGATTCAAATCTTGGTCTGTCTATTTGTTGCTGATAATCACCCTTCCCTTTCTTTGCGCTGAAAAGTAAATATGCGCCTTCAACAAAGCTTTCATTGCCGCCAGTGGGTGAAACAATAAGCCTCCCCCTTCCCCTCATCGTCGGTTTCTTCAGCCCTGGCGGTGGTTTTGCATGGTGGTATCCTTCCATGGTTTATTCCCCCTTCCCCCACTCACCGAGTTGAAGGACGTCTCGTCCAAATAATAAACATGTTTCTTCTCACTGCGATATATTTTAATACCGCGGAGATTCTTTTGTCGTCAAACAACAAACAATCGTTTCCTCTTGCTAAACTCAAACCGCAAATCATTCAACACCCGTGATACAATTCGTGTGCACATTGACGGCAAATCACCTCACGCCCTGTTTTACTTTGATCTTGTTGCCGCAAGGAGGATTATGCATTTAAAACAACTTGCTTGACTTTGAAGAACATTTCCTTTCGGATGAAGCCCAAAATAACATTCGGGTAAAACCGCGCGCTGAATAGGAGATTCAGCCATTCTCGCCGCTCTACAATAAACATAGGGTTAAAATAGTGGGATGTGCAACACTGGTATCAGCGATTTCACGCGCTCTGCAACGCATTCAGTCTCGCTCGACTCGCTCTAAAGTTTGAATGTCTCTTCAACGCAATACAGATTCGAGTTGGCGAATCTGCGGTTCTAAGTTCGTCTGCACAGTGATTGCAACCAATTAAGTCCATACCTGCTAATCAATGTATTATTTTGTCTGTATATTACAAATTAAATAACTGTTTTCTTGCAAGTATGCAGTTGTGTCGGAATAGAACCCGTCTCAGTGGAACTATATTCTTGCGCGCACGTTTGGATCTACATATGCTAAAACCTGCTGCAAGGTTGACCTGACGCTTAGCTTAGTTATAATTATACATTGTAACACATTTGCCTTTTGGTTGTTGATAAGCGCTCTCTCCATGGGGGTCAGTAGGTCAGTCGACCCCCTCATCCCGCCTCTGGAAATTGGCATCCTTCATTTCAAGTTGCAAAAAAGCAGGAAGTTTGTTATTTTTATTGTTAGTAACAGAAATAAAGTTCACTTGGCTAGTATTCGAACAGAGTAATTAATGCATTAGATCGAAAAAATGAGTGAAAAATACAAGTACCAGGTTATTTTTTCATATTCTACCATTTAATTCAAAGAATAAATGGTTCCACAGTTTTCAGAATTCGAAAAATTATCATTTTAGATGAAGTCACACAATATAAACTTTGTCAGTATTTTTTCTAACTTCTAAAGTCCTTTCTTGAACGACATTTGCAAAAGATAGTAACAAAATACAATAACTGTGCATTTCAGTTTAGTAACTATGAAATGTAAAAGTATTAATGGAAAATAGTCGTGCTGGATGGATAATCATTCGGCTTGTGGATCGAATAGCATAATAATAATAAACAACAACAATAATAACATTTTAATAAAATTTATTTAATTAGGTATATATTATTAGTGTCCTAACATTAATTTTAACCGTAGTAATTATTATTATTTCCTTTACTGTTGTAATCGAAGTATTTCAATGTTTATAATTGATGTAAGCTTCATTTCAACCTGGAGAAGTCTTTTCAAAAACGAAACTGTTGGTTGAAGATCAACATTGCCTTGGAAAATATAAGTATTGTCCCTTATATCTGCATCCAAAAGATCCGGGAAATTGCCAATCTTTTCTAGGTACCTTTGTTTCTCTACATCACTCAAAAATTTCAAATGATCCATTTTGTTTCCGATCTTTTATAAGAAAATAAGCTCGGTGACGATCTGTATTCCACTTGTTTACATTGGAAAATTCGCCAAACCGGAAGTTCTTTCCCCGCCATCAATAATCGAATTGTCTGATCGATCATTTTTTGTTTACTCAGGAATAACCCCCATTCGACTGAAAGCAACTGGGGCCCAGTGTTGCCACAATCTGAGGGCGGAATTTCCCTTTTTGGACCATTCTTTCCTTTCACCTAAACAAATATAATAATAATAATAATAATAATAATAATTATTAGTAGTAGTATTATTATTAGCAGTGGTAGTAGTAGCAGCAGCAGCAGCAGCAGTAGTAGTAGTAGTAGTAAAATTTCCGTTGGTCCATGTTACACAATTATTTCACATAGATTCATCGCTTTCTGGTCAGATGTCCCAGGTTTAAATCATGGTCAGGAATCCATTAAATCGTTAATTATAATCGTTACAATTATCCGAAGATACAGAATAGCGACGTACAATAATCTTAACAGAAATATAAATAGATAAAGGCTTATATTCAAGGAAGCAGAAATAAGAAGGATCAGAAAATAATAAAAAAACCTAAATAATAATTTTTCATTGTATTTATGCTAATGTAACCTAACCTAACAGGTCTAACCTAACCTCGTAGGCATTCCTCGTCTGACGTCAGAACACAAGGTTGCAGAAGTGAAGTGAAACAAGGCAGACCCGGAAGTAAAAGTCATTCGAATTGCACTTCGACTGCAGCGCCACATACGATCAATAGACAAAACTGAGGACACGTTGTTTTCCCCCTCGTTTTAAACCGTTCCTTTTCACCATAGAAATCACATAGTCTTTTCAAATGTATTTGCACACATTAGAAGAACTTCAACCAACAACTTGCTGGCCTATAACCAAGGGCGCCCGCAGGGAGCGGCCAGGGGGCAGTTGCCCATCTGAGATTTCTGGAAAAAGTTAATGTAATTCGAATAGTGAAATTGTAGTGATATTTTATAACAAAAAGTATTGTTTTCTGTGACTTACAGACCGTAAGCTACAGCAACTATTATTATTATTATTATTACCTATTTTTGTTTTGATTAGGGTTACATCTAAGCTACAGTCTATTTTACATTGATTATAATCAATAGATAATTATCCAAATATATAAAAAAAAACAGCTTTTTGTTCTACATGAATTAATATATTGAGTTTACCGTTATGCAAATTGTACAACAATAAATTAACAAAATATGGAAATTACAAATGTATGTAATTTAAGAAAACAGTAGTAGCATTAGTAGTAGTAGTAGTAGTAGTAATAATAACCACCACAACAAAAACAATATAAATAATAATAATAGCAATAATAATAATAATAATAAATTTCTATGCCTCCCTGAGAAAAACTCCTGCGGGCGATTTTGCCTATAACGTATATTTAATATGTGTTGCTGGCTTTCTACTTCCGCGAATTCAAACAAATGAAAAGCGAGTGCAGAAATCGCGTGATCAAGTCTCGAAACGTGTAGCACGCTGTGGTATCGATTGCTCGTGTACTTGGCGCTTCCGAACTGCACTATGTGACGTCACTTCCGTCAAGACTATACCTCAAGTGCAGCGCCTTGAATAACTTAAGCCCCTATCACACGGAACTGGATATCTAGTTGGAATGCTCTAGTTGACGCTGGACTGGCTATCCATTTGCTAGTTTTCGCCTCACACGGTACTTGTTGCACCGTACTTGTCGATAGTCTTTCGTTCCCATAATGGCGGCCGCGCGAGATGTAAACAACGTATCACTTCTCACTTTTACGATACGATAACTATCCAACCGAGAGGAATATCGCATCGCATTAAATGGTTTTAGGTAGAGAAGAACGGCGCTGATAAAATACATACTTTACAACGTTTACTATACACGTATGGAAGAATATTTTAGCTTTTTCAATTGTAAACATGCCTTTCGTGCTGTATGCACTCGGAAGCCACAGACAAAAAAAGGCTACTTTACAAACTCACAGAATATCTTCACATGGCCAAACTTTGCTCTGATTGGCTGTTCCACAGAATCTAGTCGAAGAAGTTAGTAGCAATTAGAACATGTCCTATTCCTCAAAACCAGTCAAGCAGTCAGCCAGGCGGCCATGATTTCTACCTAGAAAGTCAGTTCATCGCCAACTAGGGAATTCTAACTAGAAATCCAGTTCCGTGTGATAGGGGCTGTAGTGTGAAAAACGACCCAAGAAATTGGTTCCCGAGACGGATGACAAACATAGATGGCAGTGCGATCAGCACGAATGCTAATTTTCTTATGAAAGTTATGCGGCTTAGTTAGTTTTTGGAATATATTGTGTAGATTTGTTTGTCTTGAAAAGCGTACGTGAATTGATGGAAACAGTTATATTTGTGGAGTGATTTGCAGTCACGAAATGGCATTAATTTGGAAAGAAAAGCAAAATAAAATTAATAAATAAATAGCATGCGTAACACAAGAAGAAACATCGCAAAGTGATTCCGGACGTCAGGTCTTGGATTGTGTACTAGAGTTTTATTTTTCTATGAGAGATATTTCATACCGAGGCGACAAACCACAAGTGTCGCTTGGAAGCGAGCAGTCCGTAATCAATGTAGCCTTTCGAACCGTAGGGACACAAGCTCTGTCTTCACAGTTTCCTCAAGGAGATTTTAGATCAAAGCGACACGCGACAAACGATACGGGGATTTCACACCAAAGCGACACGAATCCTTTTGTCCAAGGCAACTTTCATACCGAAGCGACACGCGACACATGTTACTTGGAAACGAGCCAATCAAGAGCAACATTTCGTATCGTAGTGGCATGACTGGCAGAACACGCCAGCGTTCGGTTAGTGAAATCCTCAAGCGATAAGTGTCACGTGCCGCTTGTCGCTTTGGTGAGCAATATCCCTAAAGCAAGACACTCATTGCATCGCGCATGCGCGAACAACAAACCACGGCAACACGTTGCAAGCTGTTGAGGAAAAGGGCCCAGTATAAGCGACAAAGCGACACGCAAGCGACAAAGCGACACATGTGGCTTATCGTGTCGCCTGGATCTGTTGTTGTAACATGCGGTTTATCGTGTCGCCTAGATCTGCTGTTCGCACAATTAGCAGCAAACGCTTGCTAATAGACTGAAGGCACCATGTGGCTTGTCACTTAGTTGGGAACTCCCCCTGTGGCGCGTCGCTTCGGTCTGAGCACCCATCCTTTAAGGAGCTTTCAGATCGAAGTAGCAAGTAGCACGCGAATACGACATATGAACGTGTCGTTTGCTGTTTGGACCCTCATGCGCAATGAATGCTAATTTACAGTCTTGGAAGTGTCTGTGTCACTAGTCACATCAGTGTGAATATCCCGTGTCGCTTGTCCCATTGATCTGAAAGTTTCCATACACTCATGTCGATGGTACTAAGAACGTTTTGTGAGTTTCCTCTTGTTTTATGCAATCATCATCATCATCATTGCCGTGAATAGTTTAAAGCTGAAGAAAAGAGACCAAAAATACAAATGCTTCAGTGTGTATATCCTTAAAACAAATGATTATAATGATAATAATAATAATGAACCTAATTCATACACAGAAATGTAGTTACCAAGAGCATTCGACGCGTATTTTTTCTCCCGTATTATTAACGAAAGTATGACGATAACAGGACGTGGTCGACTGTATATAATGTTCGTTAATATCTTCGCCACCACTGTACCAAATATCATAGCAATTAACACATTCATAGAAATGCTTCATGTAAAAGAATCAGACGTTGCAGCGAAAACTCCATTTACTTCCATTATAAGCGAACGAATGCCATGCAGCTGTGCCGACACCAGCGCCTCTAGCGGTATCATATTCGAGTGGAACCAGCCAGAGAGCCCAGAACAGTGCCGTTTTCCACACTACGTTATTCAAGGCGCTGTAACTGAAGTCTGCTCTTTGTACCTTTCGGTCACAGCCCGAGTTACAAATATGAAGTCCGGGCAGGGTGCGAAATCCTATGGGAAACGGAGGGGATTTCCCCCCACAAACAATCTTGACCTCAAAAATCCGCTCTACAAAATATTTCCCTGAGGGAGAGTTTTTGTGACAGTAACAAAAGAAGAGTAATTAGTTTTGACTTCAAATGTATAGTAAATTACAAACTATTTTATTTATTAGTATACAAATTAGTAATTTAAATTTATTGACATCTTCAACCTGTTAGTAAAGGAATTATTTTGCTAGGTTATAAACATCTGACGTATATAGCGTAAAAATAACTACATTACATTATAAATATGAAATGATGAGAGTTCTCCTGATCCAGTTGACATTTGCACATCGGTGAATTAGCTAATTTAGTTAAGAAAACTGTTAATTAATATTATATGAACTGAGTCAGTCTCAGGTGGTATATGAAATGCATGAAATCATGGTGTCTTAATGTATAAATTGATTCCATGTTTGTATGATTAAGAAATATAGTGTTGGAATTGAATTAATGTCTGAAGTATTTAATTTTATTATAGGAGATATTAATAATCGTACCTTTTGTATCAGGGAGAATTACATTTTAATTTAATATTCTTTTTTCTCGAAAGGTCAGGAGCTAATAAGATTAATTTCAAGGTAAAAGTGTCATGTTTTTCTGTTGAAATCGTTATTTGTAATAAAATGTTATTCGTCTTATATATAGTTGTTAAGGAATTATATTTAATGTAGCTTTATATTTTAGTATTTCTTATATTGATTTATATTAATAATATCAGTATTTAGTTATGACTTGGGGGATGTGCTTCTAGTTAGTATTTTGATATAGTGTATTTGTTAGCTTAGAGATTGCTATTTATTGTATTTTTGTTATAATTTATTTGGGCCAAGAATTGTCTGGTGTCTTTATTGTTATGGTTGCTTATCAACATAGAAAAGCGCCAGTAGCTTGAAGTCGAAGGTAACTTATATGCACAGAAGCTATTCGCTACATTCTACAGGGTGAGTCAAAGGTTGGGTTACATAGGGATTTATAGTATATTTCAGTGATGTGCGTCTACGCGTAAACAACGATAGTCTACATTCTACACGTAGACTATTTTATACACGTAGATGACGTAATCTATGTAGGCGAAAGGTGATAATTTAGCAAAGGTCGCCGTGCAATTAAAAGAAAATTATACTGCGTATCAGTTACTGATGTGTGGGAGAACTTTTTATACCCTTTCTTCCAAATTCGAACAATTTCTCTCCTAGGAAGAAACCTAATATAGGAATTGTGCTAGTATTTTATGGGAAAAAGGACGCTCTTGCCTCACGACTGCCATCTGTTGTTGTTTTTTGCATACTATTTATCTTCTTCCATAGTTGATAATAGAAGAGAAGAGAAATTTTATTGTAAATAGGATTCTTTTCATTTCGTTAGGAACCAATATAGTTGAAAATGTCACTTTCCTTTCATGAAACTCTTGAAAATGCTCTTTAGATTGTCTACGTAGTTTATGTAAACTATAACCCAATGTAATCTACGCGTAGAATACGTGTAGACTACGCATATAGACGTAAACTTATAGTCTACGGCACATCAGTGGTATATTTTCAACGTGTGCACCTTGAACATCAATGCATTTGTGGACGCTACGGTTCCAGTTCTCCAGAACCTTTTCAGAACGTCTGACATAATCATGTCTGCACATTACACAATGCGTTCCTTCATATGCTGGATGTTCTGTATCTTAACTGAGGAGACGAGCGCCTTTAAATGACCCCAAGGGGAAAAAATGCAGATGACAGGTCTGGAGACCGCGGTGGCAACTCAACGGGACCGATCCATGCACCAGAAAACTGGACATTCAACTTCTTATGTAACCTGACTTTTGATTCACCCTGTATTTTATATTTGATATATTTGTAACTTTCTTGGAGTGATGGAATAACGTCAGTGCTGACTGCAAGTGTAAACGTACTCTCTTCCTTCCAGGCTGTGGGGAGCTCAGAACGATCGCCTTAGAACCAACGTTACTATACGGAGAAGAAGATAAAAGTTTCTTCCCGACTCTCCTTCAAGTGGGCCAACTGTGTGGGGGCAGGTTATTAAATTTTATGGGATCAAGAGGAAAACAACAAATTACATATGCAGGTACGGTAGTCGCTACACTTAATAAAGCTATGTTTAATTGCGTCATACACCATGGGCGTCGGGACAGGGGGTCGAACTGTGCATCGCCCCCTGCTAGAAATTGGCATCTTTCATTTCAAGTTACAAAAAACTGAAAGCTTGCTTTTTTATTGTTCATAACAGGAATAAAGTTCCGTTATTATTGGAACACTGCGTTGGATCGAATAAAGAAATTAGTGTAAAATGTAATACAATTGATTGATTTGGTGTTTTAAGTCAACTTTATGCACAGTAAGGCTAATCGGGACTGGACCTACAGTCTAAAGTGGGATCCGAACCACTATGTACCTCCACCGGGTATCGAACCCGGGATCCCTTGATTACAAGGCGAGGTCGCTACCACTGAGGCCAAAATATAATACAAGAACAGGTTATGTTTTTAAGTTCAGAAATGATTATTTATTCCTATAAGATTAATTATTTTTACAACCTCAAAGAGGCCTTCATTTATTGAAATAAACGGTGAATTTAGAATCATCCTATATACAGCGTGTTCCAGTTATTGTGTGTGAAGTAAGCACTCAGTGCTACACAAGTATCGTAGAAAATCACACAAGACTCGCTTCTGTTCACTATGGTAGTTATACGGTTAAAGAGTTCATAATTCTCAAATTTGATCACAGGTAACGCAGCATGGGCGCACATCTGCGCTAAGAACGCCCTGAGGGAGAAACCTGACACCATATCCGGTCTTCCAGTCCTCATAAACGACGACACCTTGGCAACTCACCTTCTTGACTTCACGAAACCGTTTGCGGATGCCCACGGATGCACAGTGAGCAAGTGGCCCATCTGGGTTCCCCTGGTGTTCATCATTATGTGGATCTTGCAATTGGTTTTTCAAATCGTTAGCCCTATGTTCAAAGTCTACCTCCCCATGGCACCATGCGACTTCCTGAGTTACTCAGGCAGCATCCTGGTGTACAATAGAACGAGAGCTTGCATCTATTTGGACTATGAACCTATTGTGACGGAAGAAGAGGCGGTGAAGAGGTCAATAAAGTACTATCAAACAATGAAGATCGCAAAGTGGAAGAAGATGAGGTGAAGATGATGTGAAGAACTTTCAAGTACCTCCTTTTTTACTGATAGGTTTATAGGCAGATGGATGAAGCTCTTGGTTTAACTGCATCGAAGCCTTGTAGGCAACATGATCCTACATTAACATGAATAATATATGTGAGGGTTGATATTTAAGATGTTCCAACACTAACATTCTGTATTGAATAATCTAAAGTTGAAATAAAGGATTTTAAAATTTGATAATTTGTAAAAAAAAAAATGGCAGTGTGTGATTTGATTGGTTTGGTTAATTTTACTTCACTTTTCTTCCACGTTTGGTTGATCGCAACGATGATGATGCAGTGGCGTGCCCAAGGGGGTGTTGGTGGGGGTTATAACCCCTTGGCCCAGTATTCCTAAAAAAAAGAATGTCAAATGTAGGGAAAGATGGTAAAATGAGGATGACTACCAAAAATAGTGAACGTAACCCCCCTTTCGAAAATCCTGGGCACGCCACTGTGAGGATGGGTGATGATATTGACGAAGGAACATTCACGAAGAATAGGGGGAATTTGAGCAGGTTGAAGCATTATCGCGCACACCGCCAAGAGGAGAATCGCGTTTCGGAGACCGACAGTTGGCAGCACTTCGTTGAAGCCTCTACCAGTGCCCTACTAAATGTCGTGAGCCTAGCGACAGTCTTTGTCGTGTCAGCGTCATTTTAATGTAAGTCTGTGAAAAGTTTTTGTCAAAATATAGTCTCATAGTTATTTAGGAATATTTGTATAGGATGTAAGTTGTTAGTCTGACAAAATGCCATAATAGTCATTTGGAAACGTAGTGATTAGGCTTTCTATTCAGAATGAAACTGTTTCGTTGCATGTAAGCATTGTGGCACAGGAGATGGTAATTCAAATCATTGCGTCTGGGGAAATATGAGCAGAGGTATTCGGGGTAATACGAGCAGAAATGGGGAAATATGAGCAACTATTTTCAACTGTACAATATTCCAAAATTAGATTAATTATTCTGGTCTTTAGAACATTTAAATTAAATTAAAGAAATGAATGTAATTTAACAATATTATAAACAAATAAGTAAATAAACAAATAACAATGAAATACATTAATGAATAATTTATTAATTATTTAACTAATGACGATTGTATGTGTCCTGTCTGCGGAGGAAACAATGACTTCAATGGAGAAAAATGGTTAAGGTGTGAGAATAGCAGCGAGTGGTTACATGAGGACGGTGTAAACATTGAGGAAGATGGAGTCACCTTTGTATGTGAAAACTGCAAATGATTTCTTGATTGGTCATGATGGAGACATTCCTTTTGTGGTGGATTGTGCTTGTGTAGAGTAGTAGCTATAAATGGTAATAACTACCAGGTGCACTAAGAAAAATATGTAAACATTTTGATATATTCAGCTTTATTTGCAGTGACCCATATTACCCCTGGTCTATGCTCATATTACCCCGTGTCTGGGGTAATATGAGCAACTTGACATTATTTTGTAAAATATTGTTTTTACAAGAAACTATCTGTTTCTTCTTTTATCTGTTTTGTGTTTAAGTAGAAAACAAGCTGAGGAATCAAACGGAGAAGCGTTTAAAACTAACAAATACGGATTTTTAGTTTTTTAATGAAAAACCTTAACTATGCTCATATTCCCCCGACTTCCCCTACCAATGCCCAGGCCAGGATTCGCATCCGGGATACCTGACGTCATAGCGCTGTGCTAACCACTCCGTCATGGAGATCCGGTGTTTTTTTAAAAAAATTTCAACGACCATCTGTGTTCATATATTGCAAGTACTTCATATTCTACGTACCTTTTGTGCTTCTTCAGGTAAATGGCAACCATGAAGATGAGTGACGATTAAATCAAATTGATGAAGGGACACTCCATGCCAGAGCCTATGTCGGTGTTGCCATAACCTAAGGACACAAGTTTCCTTCGGAAGGCCAAAATTGTTCTTTTTCGTTGAATTTTCCTTTCATCTAATGAAATCATATAACAACAACACTAACAAGCTGTAATAATAATTTCGTTAGCCCATATTCGTATATGTAAAAAAAATTAAACAAATTAATCACATACATACTTCTAGTCAACTTCATCGCTAATCGGCCAGGCATGGGCGTGGCCAGAAATTTTCCTAGGGGGGGTCGAATCGAAGATGTCAAGGCCACCCCCTCCCCTCAAAAATATTGTGATACAGACAAGTGGCATATGCAGAAGTTTGTTAAAGAGGGGTTCATTTTTAAAATTATTGCATTATCAGTATTTTAAATGATGTTATTATTATTATTATTACTACTACAAGTAGTACTAGTAGCAGCAGTAGCAGTTTTATCTTATTTTATTTTAGCATCCAATAAGTGTATTATATGAATAATATAGTACTTGTTACAACCAAGATTACATAATAGTTACTTCGAACATTAGTAGCATTAGCAGCAGCAAACGCAGTAGTATAAAAAGTTTCAAAACATGTGAAAGTTACTAATTAGCAGAGTTTCAGTGTTGCAAATTATGAAAGATTCGTACCAAATTCGATATCTCAAGACCATTTTTAAACAATGACGCAAAATGAGGTGAAATAAAGTGCTTAGTATATAAATTTACATAAATTGGAAAAAAAGTAGATGGACATTTCCAGGGGGGTCGACCGACCGGTTAGACCCCCCTGTCGACGCCCATGGGGCCAGGTTCGAACGCTGGTCCGTAAAATAAGTAGACAAAGATTTATAGCCTATTGAAAGTAGTGGAAATAAATTATAGCAAAAAACTATAGATATGATACTGAAACCTAATGTAATCCGCATTGGAGTTTCACATTTTCAAATTTTGCTGATAATTGGGTACTTTACACCGAATTCTCATTTTCTCTTTCCGCTGCAAATTAGGTTTGAATTTCCCTGCCAAAAGGGAAATTTCACTTCAAATGGGAACATTGACCTAACGGTGGTATTGAGACGATACTTGGCTCCTTCTCGTCCTTGTTTTGAATCTTCAAATAGTACAAACAACGTACACAGCGTGTCATAGCGCATAGAAGTCATCATTATATACTCAATATTAATTATAATATTGACGTGTTAGGAGTTTATTGAAAATAATCCTGTCCTAAATAAATTGTGTATCATTGCCTCTTGATGTTAACCGTCTTCTGTGTTTGCCAAAAAGCAATATACATTCATATGAATTTTAGGTTGTGTTTTAATGATTCTATAATGGCATATACTTTTTTCCCTGGTTGATACTCTTTCACTCATGTTCTACATTTATGCATTTGATCGACATACATATTTATTGAAAAGAAGTATTGAAATATCTTCTAGGCTCAGGTAATGGATTCTATACAAATTTTAGAAGTACTAAAATATGACATAATTTGTTAAACACTTTCATTTTTTTATTACAGTTTAATGTCATAATGTTTTGATACAAATTAACAATGAAAATTGGATTCTGTTTAGTTTGTTATGACATCAGAGAGTTAGTTATTAGCAAACCTTTACCATAACGTTATGAATGTAATTTGAGACCAATTCATTAGCTTCTAACTGTTATGTACATAAATGCTGGTGTTTTAACTTGATGTCACACCATGTCAGTTCTTCTGCTGTTCATGCTGAGTAGTGTTAAATCTTCTTTCGCCCGGCTACGCTAGCCTGCAATCAAGAAAATAAACAATTGCATGAGAATCATTTCAGTAACAGAGAGCTGTGATTGCGAGTAATTATGGAGGTATAAATAGGATGCCAGGATGGTGCTAGAAAACTTTGAGCGGATAGGCAAGAGGTATTGATAAATCAGGGTGTAGATGTCACACATCGTCGTACAAGAACCAGAGGGACATGACTCCAAATATGTGGTTTTCAGTTTTGTTTCAATAAACTACTCTGAAGAGCTATATTTGGAGTCAGATATGCATATCTCCACTTAGCTATAAGGTGGAGTCACGTACGTATCTTCAATTAACTGATTCCTTTTAAGAGTCAGACATATCCCTAAGAATACATTATTTCCTCTCTCCTGTAAATTTGATAAATTAGAGCTACGTCCCTCTGGTTCTAGCACGACAATATACAAGTTTTATGCACGTGCACCTACATATGAGTAGATCAGTTTCTCAGCAGAATAACCTGTAGTCATTCACGTATCTAGAAACAGATTTCGGAGGGGGTCTTCATAATAATGAGAATAATAATAATTATAATCGTTTATTTTAAGTGTTGAGCACAGTATAAAACCTAATACAGCACTAAGTCAAGTAAAAAAGTACAATGTTACACGGATAAAATACATAAGCTGTGGAATAACATAGTGAGAGCAACATATTAACACTTCAAGTTACAGTTTCAAACGAGATGTATTATAGTATCGCTGATACTAATAATTGTTCATTGTTATATAACATTGTGCAATTAACTGTGTATTGTTCTAATAATAATAATAATAATTATTATTATTATTTAAGTGATGATCACGATTAAACAACCAGGTGCATCACTATGTCAAAATTGGTTATACAAAATTATAAAATAAAAAAGTGGATCTTACATTTTTATACATCATCATAAATTCAAATTGTAGGTTTCAACAAGATCAGCTACTAAACCTCTTGCCTTGTTTAGGCATGTGAGAATTGAGATATACCTATGGGAATATCTGGGAATTTTATAAACTATATTATTCAAAAAATATTCACTGTCAACTTGGAAAGTTAAGATCTTCTCTACAAAATTTACCCTTTTCATTTTTCTTCTTTCTTTTTTATAATTTATTTTATAATTTTTTCTCTAATAATAATAATAATAATAATAATAATAATAATAATAATAATAACATTAATAATAATGCTTAAATTATAATATTATTACATTAAATTAAAATATTAATTAAACTATGTAAATTACGTTTGAATTATTCTAATTAACTGAATAGGTAAAATTAATTGATATAACCACGTATTCATTATCTAGCTTACGTGTAGTTAAGATCACCAATATTTGTATAAAAACAACCAACTGTAGCAAGGAAATTAATGTCAGCAGATAAATAATTGAATATTTATTGAATAACAGAAAAGGATGTTAGTTAGACCCAGTTGACGAAAAATAAAGTTCCTGATTAATATTTTATGCACATTATCATAGGTATTAGTGTGCATAAATCTTCCTTGGTATTGCCCATCAAAGCCGTATGATTTCAATAGGTTCAGATGAAATGAATAACCATCAATTATACAAAAAATGCTAAAGAAATAGATTTTCATTATTTAATGTTATTTCTTGGTGTCTTTCGGTAAAGTCGGACACCCTGCCGTCCTCTCACTGTGCACGCGCACCAGGCAGTTGCGTAAGGCTACACTTAAACTTTTATTTATATATTAAAGACTTGAAATAGAGTACTACTTATATGGCAGCCATTAGGATTAATTAATATCAGTTAAAATATCTTGTGATAATTACCGATTAACTATTCTTGGCCATGAAAGTCCAATTAAAGAAGTAAATTGTGTAGGTAATCCCCTAGTAATGCCATCTGGTGAGATAGGAGGTTATTACATTGACAGGGATAAGGATGGAAAGGCTCTAAAAAGCGTACCCAACGATTCAGAATGAAGGGCTCGACAATAGCCATATATAGAGAAATTATGGGTAGCAGTCAACCCTTAGCAGCCCAAGGATAGTGAAATTTTAATAGTTATAGACTGTTGATGTATTGATTTGTTGTTTTAAGTCCACTTTATGCACAGTAAGGCTAATCGGGACTGGACCTACAGTTTAAAGTGGGATCCGAACCACTTGTGCCTCCACCGGAGTTATAGACTGTTAATAATAATAGTAATAACTATAAGTTTTCGTTGTAAGTTCACTTTATGCACAGATAGGCTAATCGGGACTGTACCTACAGTCTACAGTAGGATCAGAACCAGTATGTGTTTCCATCGGATATCGAACCCGGGACCCCTTGATTACAAGGCTGCGACGTAAGAACTACGCCAACAGGGAGACATTACTTGATGTTCATGATTTTATTTCTAAAAGGGTTACTAATTGTTATTATTATTATCATTATTCAGCTTACAGATAATCAATAAAATATTTATTTTAAAACAACTAATTCTACATATTAGTCTGCGCCTAATACAGGGTATCTATAAAAGAACTCCGGGTTTTGAAGCTAAATATTTTATTAAAAACTGAATCTCAGGAAAAAGTAAATACATATTTTTGAAGGTAGTGTTATTAAGTTTTGTTTACAATTTAGTAAATTCCAATGTGTGCCCCGTTTGTAGCACGGCACACATCCAAACTTTAATCGACTTCTTGCGACGTCCTGGCCAGCATGTCTGGGGTGATGGTTGCCACAGAAGCGATAATTCTTTGCCTTAGATGGTTGACATCTTGAATTTTCTCCGCATAAACCATGTTCTTCACATGTCCCCATAGGAAAAGTCTAAGGGAGTAAGGTCCGGACTTCTTGGAGGCCATGGAATAGGTTCTTTCCTTCCAATCCACACTTCCAGTTTCTTTAAACGCCTTAAGCCATTGACGAATGGTTTTGTACAAAGGCTAAACGCCACCATGCTCGCGTCGAAAGTTCCGCTGTACAGTAATAAGAGATCCAGTTTCTACAAGCCATATCACACACTGCACCTTCTGTTGTGGCGTCGCCGTTGCACTGAACTGCACCGACTGTGTTCGGCTCGGTTCGGTCGCTTCAAAGTCAACGCTGCGCAGCGTTGCCAATCTTTGTTGGAATAAACTCCAAACGGCGTGAATAAAACTTGATGAGCTACTGATTTCAAATTAACTAACCTTAGTTATCTAATACCCTTTGCGCGCTATGATTGTTTAAAACCCAGGAGTTCTTTATAGATACCCTGTATATCAACATTATTATTTTTAGGAGTACATTGATATTTGCGCCGATCTCCATGGTGGAGTGGTTAGAACCTTGCGCTACGACGACAGGGGTCACAGGTTTGAATCCTAGCCTGTGAGTGTCCCTTCATCAGTTTCATCATGTCATCATTCATTCTCAGCTTTGTGATTTGCTGAAAGTGACAGAAAGACGAAGCGAAATAAGGAGCGAATTAACAATATAGAGAATATCTCCAATTTCATTAATATTTGGTATACTACCTAATTTTGGCCTTCTAATCACGAATCTGATGTTAAAATGCGGGGGTCACGTGTGGAAATCGGAAAAAAAGGCGATGGCAATGGATTTTTTTTAGAGCTGTATCGCATTGTTTTACGAACAAAATTTTAACTAAGCTTGCCTAACCTAACCTAACCTTACCGGAAATGGTTCGTGGGGCTATCCGTGAATGGTTTTTGGGGCTACCCGTGCATGGTTCGTGGGGCAGGGGGCTACAGCTTCCTCACTGCTCAAGTCGCCATTTTTCTAGAAGAACGCTCGTCATCAAACATGGTTCCTATGTTTCTGTATGGAGAATGATCGCGGTAATGAAGAACGTAATTTTGCAACATACGTATATAGACGTAAGTGTACAATTTCTATACGTCACCCCCAAATCTTAACCCCAGATTCGTTACCAGGACTGCATGTTTAGTGAGTGTAAGAAGTAGGAAAGAAATTAGAGACATTATCTGTATTGTACATCCTTACCCAAAATGAACCAAATCAGACAGAGATATTTATATTTTCAATGTTGGAATGTGATACAGTTTTACATCTCACTCAGCCGCCATTACGTCTGCACTCGTGTCCTAGAGCTTGCTTCTGATTGGTTATGCTACGCGAAATGTAAGGAAATTAGGACGTGTTGGGCGATATACCGTCCAGACGATATAGCGCGGTATTGAAAAAGTATCGTCCAGGCGATTTCAACTAGATATCGTCACGATATTTGGCGATATATATTGGCTGTATATCGTCACGATATTTTAGCGATATATCGCCGATATCACGATATGGAAAATATCGTATCTTATCGTCTGTGACGACATTTTCTTGACGATATATTGCGATATCAAATTTCCAATATCGTCCATCCCTAATTAGGACCGATTGATTCCATCTGTGAAATATGCCATAGGCATGGGCGTCGCCAGAAATTTTCCTAGGGGGGGGGGTCGAATCGAAGATGTCGAGAACACCCCCTCCCCTCAAAAATATTGTGATACAGACCAGTGGCATATGCAGAAGTTTGTCAAAGAGGAGTTCATTTTTAAAACTATTGCATTATCGGTATTTTAAATGATGTTATTATTATTATTATTATTACTACTACTAGTAGTAGCAGCAGTAGTAGCAGTAGCAGTTTTAGTTTATTTTATTTTAGCATCCAATATGTTTATTATATAAATAATATGGTACTTCTTACAACCAAGGTTACATAATAGTTACTTCTAGCATTAGTAGCAGTAGGAGCAGCAAACGCAGTAGTATAAGAAGCTTCAAAACATGTGAAAGTTACAAATTAACAGAGTTTCAGTGTTGCAAATTATGAAAGTTTCGTACCAAATTCGATATCTCAAGACCATATTTAAACAATGATGCAAAATGAGGTGAAATAAAGGGCTTCGTTTATAAATTGCCATAAATTGAAAAAAAGTAGACGCCCATGGCCATGAGATATGCTAAGGCATTACAATGCTGTAATGTTTTCACGTTACACGGTTGAATTCGATCATAGCAGAAATGTTGAGAAACATTCTAAGAAAGATGCTTTCGTCTAAAGCGAAAGTTTGTCTTACCTACGTGTCTTATTCCCAGTCCTCTGTTTTATCAATTTCTGGACAGTCTATGATGTTTCCCAAGGGCTTAATCACCTTAGGAGCTTCCACCTTTACTTTCACCTCTTTCTCCGACGGTTTTGTGTCGTTCTGTTTCGCGTCTGTTCCACCAGACGGCGCTGGAGTCTTATTCGTTTCCTGGACACTGTTCATACTTGCCCGTTCAGAGTTACAAACTGGTCTGCCAGTCCAGGAAGGCACCGTTGAGCCAGACAAGACCTTTGGAAACCAGATAACAGGAAATATTTGCTTGTAAAAACTCACTAATCCTCTTTGTCTCTTTCTTATCTGTTCCTGCAAGTAATAAAATTGCAGCACCATTACATTGCAATCTTCCCCAACTCTAGTACGAGCCCAACCCTTATGTTTGTTCAATCGTGTTTGCATTTTGGAAAGGTGCGGGGACGGTGTCCTTTGAGGATTCGATTCTTGTGAATGGATGCTTTAATAACTTTTGCTTAACTTATCAAGGGACTTTAGGGAGAAGGATGCTATATGCGTTATTTATAACCATTGGGTCAGGTTGCATTAGATTGGTTATTTATTATATTTTCTGCCCTTTCCAAAGTCAATTCTCCTTCCCAATGAAGGACTTTTTCGGAAATTTCCCCATTTCGAGGAGTCTTTGAAATATAACCTAAAACTATTAATTTATACAAAAAAAAGACTTACCAATTTCTTTTGCCAGACAGACCATGCAATGGTAAAAGTCAAGAGATTCATTTTTCAGAATCGTGTACTCCGTACAGTTGCAGGAATTTCAGGTTTTCTTTCAGTACGTTTATAACAACGGCACTTTACTCCTGACAGTAAAATATTTAATCTGATAAACTGGAATAATTAAATCAGATCATGAAGAATCAGGGGTGCCCATACCCCCCCCAAATCGCACCTCCCAAAGTCGTTCATCAAAACGCCCCCAACACACACACACACACACACACACACACACACACACACACACACAAATATAATTTGGATAAACACGCAGTAATTGATTTTTGCTTGAATCGAGATAATTTTATATTATTTTTTAAAAATTAAATTTTCGAAATACGTAAATTTTAGACAACGAAAACTGACAGTATTTTACAATTATCCAACCAGTCCTAGCACAGAAATACATACAAGTGATACAAACCTTGCCTGCAATCATCCAACACAAACTGATGTACAGAACCTTATTCTTAACAGTTTGGCTGCTTGACTAACAGCACGTCCTCCCGCCCCCTTCCAAACCGATTCTAACGGCATAAGATGTGGTGGTGTTCCATTTCAAACCCATCGCCGCAATCACCCACAGGTAGGTAGAAAAACTGTACGTCATAACCATAACTAAGAATCAATAACAAGTCAACGAAACGATCCCCCCATTTTTGTGTGAATATAGCCTACATAGAATTTGTATAAAATTTTGTACCCCCCCAAAAAATTCCCATGACGCAGGCGCGTCATGAAGCTTCCCTGTGGGCACCCCTGTGAAGAACGTGTAATAACTGGTATGATATGTAACTATTGTAACTTTTTCACGTATTTTATCCGTTTCTAGTACATCCCCAGTTTGAACGCCAAGCAGAAAACATTTTTTGCGCATAATAATCCAATACTCATTCCTGTCAAACATTTAGGTAAAGTTTCGTCACTGCACTTTAGTACCTTAGGACACGCCTGAAATTTACGCGTTGTGTACACTTGCATTTTTCAGTTTATGTTTCCTTTCGGTAAGCGTTTGTTCTTGGCTATTTGCATAGTGGGGTGTATCGACTTTTTTTTATTTCGAAACTGGAAAGCACCATACGCATAAGTTGCTTCTTGGTCCAAAACGTCCGCAGAATAAGAATTAGGAATTTTTTTCAATTCTTCACCAGGTTTGAAGTTTGAATTTTTTAATTGAATGGGTCACCGTTTTGTCAACGGCAGAGACTGAAAATATGAGTGTTTCTTGTTTTGGGAATATGTTAATAATATGGAACAGTTTTCTGCGCCGTGGAACTTCCTACTTGAGGAAAAACACAAAAAGGAAAGCAACACGACTGAATGTTTATCGGTTTCTGTGACAGTTGGATCTTGCATACAGCATTGTTTGTGTGGTCGGTTCATTTATATGATTTAAATTCAACACATGTAATTAAATTCACGGGGAAATATGAATAAATGTGCTCTGTGTTGATCAGCCTGATCCTGATAACAATGAACTACGTAAAGATAAGTAGGACGTTCCGGGACCAAAATGCCGACACCTGCTCCATGTCTCGCCGATCTGCAGTCACGTGTTGTCTAGGCTCCGAGCTAAAATGAACGCACCAGAAAATGGTCCCTATTAGTGTGACGTCGCAGTAGACGACGAGCTGGAACTGAGCTGAGTCTAAACAAATAAAAACGTGTTTTTTTCCATATCCAAACCCATTGAGTTTCTCATTGCAAAGGGTAACTTTGAATCCTGACAGCAGTTACGAAACAAAATTATGATGCGTATCGTACATCAATATAAAGATGAGATTTCGGAGAATACTTCTATATATAACATATACCTTACAGATGAGAATGTAAAGAATAACTGGAGTAGGAAATCGAGTAAAGCGAATGCTCCAAAAGGAATCTCAGCCAATGGGCGTCGTCGGTTCAATCACCTGAGGCTGCTGGTTTCCCATCATCCATAGCGGTAGCGTGGCCGACTTGAGATCGGGTGAGTTCGGGTCAGCTTCGGCTGTGCTCAGAACGGGAATGTCAAACTTTTGTATAAAAATGCATGATTTTCTTACTCCGGTGATTCTTTACCTTATTCTCTGTAAGGTATGTGTGATATATAGACGTATAGTAATAAAGGGCAAGTTGACGTTTTATATACAGACTTTTCAAAGGCATTCGACACAGTTCACCACGATATATTAATACAGAAATTGGCCAACAATAGCCTTTCTCCTCCACTTATAACGTTTCTTTCTTCCTACCTGCAGAACCGCCGACAATATGTCGTGTATCAAGGCTGCAGATCAACCGAATACGTGGCCAGTTCAGGAGTCCCACAGGGGTCGAACCTAGGTCCCTTGCTATATTTAATTTTTATAAACGACTTGCCTGAACTACTCACAAAATCTGAGACATTAATCTTTGCTGATGATGTTAAAATATACAAAAATATCGAAAACGCTGATGACTGTACAATATTACATGAAGAGCTGAATAACTTGCTTCAGTGGTGTGAAATTAATAAAGTCAGCCTAAACCTAAAGAAATGTAAACTTGTATCATTCACCCACAACAGACACCCTATTCAACATTCATACACTATTTCTAATGTGTTAGTACAAAGTGAGAATATCGTTACCGACCTAGGGGTTACTTTTGACCAAAAGTTAACATTCCAATCACATATTGCCCGCATTTTAAGCGAAGCTCACAGAAATTTGGGATTTGTAATGAGAATGGATAATCAATTTAGAAAAAAAGAAACATTTCTCTTGCTGTATTATACGCTCGTCAGATCTAAACTCGAATATGCTTCTCTTGTTTGGAATCCGCAACTCAAGAAAGATATCGAAAAATTAGAAAAGCTTCAAAATAAATTTCTCAGATATCTACTATTTAAACTTGATGGTACATATCCAAAACTCACTCCTAGCAACATATTACGCGAAATCTTTAATATTTCGTCACTCGACGAAAGGAGGCAACCAAGTCAAATAACTTTTCTCTCCAAGCTTATCAATGGTAAAATAGATTCTTTTAATCTGTTGTCGAATTTAAATTTTTATGTGCCAAACTGTATGTTAAGGCCCAGAACTGATCTCTTTCAAATCCCCCTTGGAAGAACCAAAATGACCGAAGCTGAACCCATGAGGAGAATGTGCAAGTTATTTAATTTAGTTTCTAAGAATAATCCAAGCGTAGACCTATTTAAATGTAATTGTAACATTAGATCTTTTTGCTGAATTTCTGTATGTTCTGTTTGGTTTTGTTCATTGAATTTTGGTTCTCATTCAGCTTGTAAGGTTATATCCAATAGTTTAGCGTCATTTATTGTTGTTTTGTCTCTGTGTTCCCTTTGCTTCTATAATCTAATAGTTAATTTCTCTCAATTATTCTTAAAAGTAAAATGTATATTGCATCATTCATATTTCTTGTTAATTTTCTTAGTTATGTTCTTGTTTATGTAATGGTGTCATCCCATATTGAACACTGTAATTGGGCATGCGCCTGTTGTGTTTTAATTAATTAAAATAAAATAAAATAAAATAAAAAGTATCCTCCGAAATCTCATCTTTACATTGATGTACGATACGCATCATAATTTTGTTTCATAACTGCTGTCACAATAATTAAAGCTACCCTTCCGATGGAAAATCCCATCGATTTGGATAGGAAGAAAATACGTTTGCCCGTTGCTTAGACTCAAATCCTGGTTTGTCGTCTGCTGTGACGTCACCACTAATATGATCCATTATTAGATGAAATTAAAAGTCTTATATTCAGACACAATTAGAACCTGAATCTTAAAAACAGAAAGAAATGAACTGGGCATTGTTTTCCAGCTATCCAGCAATCTGCTGGCCACGATACACGTATTTCAACAATAGGCCGGAAGTAGCAAACATTCTCCTGTTAGCACAAGTGAAGTGATTGTTTGCTCTTTCTTTGTTGCCTTCAAAATTACATAAAGTGGATAAATAACAAGACAATGATAACGTTACTTGGAAATGGGAAAAATTGAATACATTATTGAAACTGTTGAAACGTTGCGCGTTAACTAAACATTGTTGCCATTACAATGTTGTCATGTACACAAAGTTTAAAACTGCAATATATAGCGCAATGCAAGAAATATTTGTTGGATAGACAGCAAAAGTCTCTCCGGAACCTGCAATTATATTACAAGTGATGAGATGAGAATTTTCGTTATAGACAGATATAATCTTTAACTCAATCCCTTTCATACACCAACTGAGAACCAAACCGGTCTAACCTTCTCAGGTAGGGATACTAGTGGCTGCTGGGAAACAACGAATCAGCGATCAGTTGAATTCTCTTCGACTGACATCGGGTATTTTCGTGTCACAAGGCACCGAAAGTACAGCGCCTTGAATAACATAGTGTGGAAAACGACCCATGAAACTGGTTCCCGAGACGTTGACAACATAGATGGCAGTGCGATCAGCACAGCTGCTAATTTTCTTATGAAAGTAGTACGGCTTAGTTAGTTTTTGGAATATATTGTGTAGATTTGTTTGTCTTGAAAGGCGGTAAGTGAACTGATGGAAACAGTTATATTTGTGGAGTGATTTGCAGTCACGAAATGGCATTAATTTGGAAAGAAAAGTAAAATAACATTAATAAATAAATAGCATGAGTAACACAAGAAGAAACATAGCAATGTGAGGTGATTCCGGACGTCAGGTGATGGATTTTATACTAGTTTATTTTTTCTGTGTTATTAGAATATAAATAGTATCCTGAGAGATATTTCATACCGAGGCGACAAACCACAAGTGTCCCTTGGAAGCGAGCCGTTGGTAATCACTGGGGGAATTGATCAGCGACGTTACTGGATAATAGTACACAAAGCTCGGAAAATTATTACACAAAACACCAAAACTTTGTACAAACAAGCTAATAAAAATAACTCTCAACAACAGACGTACGCTTGTAACGGGAGAGTCGGTCCGGTCCGTCTGCCGATTTGTGGCTCTCGGTGATCGTTCCGGAAGATGTATAGTGTAGGACCATGTGTGCAGCCGTATCAATTAACAGGACTACCAGTTTGAATTATGAAAATATGTGTTTCGGTCGAATAAAAGAGTAATCAAAGGAAACATTAAAATTCTGTGGACTGCACTCCCACACTGAATAGTGAATTTAATTTTGATTTAGACACAGCAGAAAAAGTGGTGCCAGAACAAGAACTGATACATAACAAGGTTATTGATCTATAAACCACCAAAATGAAGCTTCTGGAACATTTTCAACTTCTCTTAAGGACATTATGGCTCATATTATTTCAAGTTATGTTAATTGCTGAATATTTGTTTGTCATTCCATATAAAAATGCAAATGTTGAGAGAGTATTTTCATTAACGTTAGCACAATCTACTGATGAAAGATATATATTTCTCACAGAATAAATTTCAAAGAGTTCACAGTTCCATTCTTATATTTCGACTAAATCTGAATTTTCAAGAAAAATTGGCTCCTCCGAGTGAAAATACATGTGGTAAGAAATGTATTGTTTATTATTGATTACAAGTTCGGGAATTTTGTATCTAAGAAATATTTTTAAAATTATTATTTTTTAAAACTGAAAATGTGTCAGTTTTACACTATTTACTAACATATCCTAGTTATGTATATTATTTACTGCCAATGATTTGTGTCCTACATTTTGGGATAGGAGGTTCTACTTTTCCTCTTACAATTACCTGGTAACCCTAGCCATTAATCCCCGTTGATTTTTTGTTTTGACAATATCGGTTTCGCAGACGACACCGCTTTTATCATTGGGTGTGCAAACGCTTTAATTGCAAATCCATTATACTCTGGAGGGTTGGGCGGGATCAACTTTGAAATCGGTTAACATTTTAATTTGTTTGTAATTTTGGTTAGCGGTGGGCAAGGATGGCGAAGGAGGCGGGATGGGACCCAGAGCCAGGATATGTAGTTATTCTGGACATGTACGCTGACATTTTGGCGGGAATGGTTGGTAGTGGCATGGTGGCGTGGGCAGCACATTACGAAGGTAAAATTGCGATTTCTTAACGGATTGTCGAGATGGCATTCTGTGTTGTTTAGGCAACACATGATGTCAAAAGACTTGTGTTGGGTACAAGTGGAGGGATATGGTGGGTTACTTCATATGATTTTCAAACTACTTTATAATGAATGTTGCAGTTTTATCAACTTTATGTGTGTACTTTCGGTTACAACAATATCGCACATGCTCCTCACTGTCAGTTTAAGGAATGTTACTTTTAAAAATTAACAGAGTTACAGTTACTTGTTACCAGTGGTGGCGATTACGGGGGGCGAGGGCGGCAGTTGCACCCCCCATTTTTTGCTCTCGTACTATACTAAACCTTATCTGCCAAGGGAAAGTCCCCTAATTTGCCCCCCCCACCCAGTTTTGGAACCTAATCGCCGCCACTGCTTGTTACAGTTACTTGGTAGCCCTGATGGCTTTGTTCAGTGTACTTGCTTTGGTGGTCACCACAACACGCAGGCATTGGTGAGAAGAAAATATATATGCTGGACAAAAAAAAGGACATTTTAATATTTGACATCTGAATTGCAATTACTTATGAATTGTGCTCTCAGTTAACTATTGAACAATTGAACATTAATTATTGAACACTTTCCATACTTTTTCCGTTTATTATTTATTTACTCTCTAGACAGCTTATACACCCCACCAGTACCAGTTTACAATATTAAATATATATATATATATATATATATATATATATATATATATATATATATATATATATATATATATATTGCTAAGATTTCCTTTTTTTGTAGTTTTCTGTAACTTTCGTTTTTGTTCTAATTTAACTTATTAACAATAAATTTTAATTTGTTTTCTGTTGAATATATTCAGGGTTTCTTATATAGATTATATTTTCTTATTTCCAATAATTTCTGCAACATTTAATTATCCTTCGAATCAGAATTTATGCGTTATCACAAAAAATGCAAGTGTCCGGTTTATTTTGTCCAGCAGTGTATTAAACATTCGCGACTGCCATTTTAAAAATCCGTTTTAAAAGTTGTTCAAAGACAAAAATGATAATCGGGGATTATTTTAAGACTATACTTTTCCCAGAGTTCTTTACTACGTTCATTTGAAAATTTTGCTTTTCTAAAATTTTCTGGAGGGGCTGTAACCCCATCAGCTCCCCCACTGCGTACCCCAGTGGGTTCATGATGGTTTTGTATTCTTTTTGGCCGGAACATAATGCAGGCTGGAGAAGATAAACTTATTTTAGCTACTAAGAACGAGAATCTTCGAAATACAGCATCTTGTTTCTGTCAAATGCATGATATTCAACTTGACATCACGCAGAAAGCATTATGGGAGAAATCGGGAAATCAGATTCGCATGTGTTATACTGATCGCAGGCACAACTGGCGTCTGACCTACGTAGCTCCATCTGTCCACCAATCGTCTTCGGGGGTGTGTGGCTCGATGGGTGTCAACGACCTCAGTTGCGAAGCAAAAGCTGCAGGGGTAACATCGCTCTCCCGTTACAACGTTGCCAAGCGCAGGTCTGATTTTGTGAGTTGTTTTTATTAGCTTGCATGTACAGTGATTGGGTGTTTTGTGTAATATTGTACAACTTTTATCCAGTAACGGCGCTGAACAACTCTCTCTCTCCCCCCCGCCCGTTTTACAGTACGTTTGGCAACATGCTGCACATCCGACGCTCATTTGTTTCGTCCCGCCAGCAACTTTCGGTGCCTTGTGACACGAAAATGCCCGATGTCAGTCGAAGAGAATTCAACTGATCGCTGATTCGTTGTTTCTCTGCCGCCAGCTGGAACTGCGACCAGTATAAGGAAATCCTATGAGAAGGTTTCTTATATCAATAAAATTTGCATTTAACCACTTTTACACACTTTTCACCGTCATATATATATATAATATAGGGTGTCTCATAAGTAATAGCGCAAACTGCCACAGGTTAAAGTAGACGATAATAGAAGCAAAAAAGTCTCAGTAAACATGGGTCTGCAAACAAGCCGTTTTCGAGATAATCGCGAATTTGTGATTACAGGCCGCCACTAACCTCGTTGTTTGTAAACGTCGTCCTAGTTGGTAAAATGCTAATAATGTGTGCGAATGTGTGGTTACAAGCCGTCATTGATTGCATTTTGTAAACACCGAGTGCTTTACTCCTTGCGCGTTCCGAGGTTTGCTCTTTGTTTACAAAAGAGAACATTTCCGAGAGGTGGCGTTGTAATCACACATTCGCGATTATCTCGAAAACGGCTCGTTTATAGACCCATGTTTACTGAGACATTTTTGCTTCTATTATCGTGTACTTTCACCTTTGGCAGTTTGCGCTATTACTTTTGAGACACCCTGTATATATATGTATGTGTGTGTGTGTGTGTGTATATATATATGTGTGTATATATACCTTTCTACCTTTCATTTATTCGTCCCGTATTCGAGTATGGTGCTAGTCTTATTTTTGGCGGTAACATAACTCATCTGAAGAAGCTTGAAACTATCCAAAACAATTGCTTAAGAATCATACACATGCACCCCCAAGAATATAATTCCCAACAATTGCGCAAGATTTACAATATACCTACAGTCACTTCGAGAATACATTACATCTACCTGAATAAGGTGTTCCATAGCATACATAACAAATCATCTCCATTGCATCATAGGATTAAGCTCCGCTCAGAGTTCAGCACCCGAAACACCAGATCGTCCTTACATAGAGACTTAGTAATCCCCAAACCCAACAAAAGCAGATTTGGTCAGAAGTCTTTCTCGTACTTAGCAGCGGTAACCTGGAATTCACTCCCGACAAAGATCAAACTCAGTACCAGCAAAGCGCAGTTCTGTCGTCTTCTACGTTCACATGTCTATAAATTCTAACTCCAGTAATATTATTTTCAGTGCTTACCCCCCCCCCCTCTCCTCACCAACCCCATCCACACACATATATTTTAAAATTTTCATCCCTGTACTTCGAACAGCAATTCCATACACACTCCTATCCAAACCCACACACCTTTACACTTTCTTTTCTTCTAAATGTGTATAACTCTCAAACTTTCTTTATTTCATTGCTACTATAGAACACTATATATACTAATGTAAATTCATCACATTTTCCTTAGATGTAGCTTTTGCATATTTTTTTTACTATATAGGGCATCAAGTCATTATTTGTATTAATTTTGTTCAAAATGAAATGTTGTATGGCTTAATTGTAACCCTATGGAAATAATAAATAATAATAATAATAATATATATGATAATCATACCTTGTATCATCTCGGCAAAGACCATAAGCACAATGCTTACCCAGAATGCTTTGAACGCAGGGTCTGTTTGTCCGAAATATGACGGAATGAATTCGGGGGGTTGCTCGCTGAAAATCATCCATTATTTAAGAGACTTCCAAGAGGTACAAAGGATTGGGGGGTACTACCTCCTCACCAAAGTTTAGGGGTACAATGTACTCTCTTCCTTCCTGAGCACTGTTCCCTGTTTAGATAATTTTACTTGTGTGTATGCTTCGATACAAATGTTAAATAAATACTTATGTAGAAATTTAAACTAAATACTTTTTGTTAGCTCTCGAAAGCTCGGAAGCCTTTCCGGAAATCACCTGGCTGATTGCCCGGGAAAACCTCTTCAATAAATACTTTTAAAATTTTTTTATTGCTTGTCAACAAGTGCTTACATATTGTCATAATGTGGTACTAAACGAAGACTCAGTGGTTGATAGTTGAGAAATCATGGTCATTTTTGTTCACTTCTGCTTCTGCTGGAGAATAAAAGTATATATTTTGTATCTGTACCAATGTATTTAAAACAATACATGCAAAACATATGGTATAGCTAAATATATTTATTACTTGTGTAACCAGTAACTGGATTTATCTTTTCTTATTCTTATGCCTCTAAATGTTTACTGACCTCAAAGCAAAGTTGAACTTGTTTTTTATTTAAAGATTAGTTTTAAGAAAAACACATTTGCGATGATTAATAATTTTTTGTACTATGTTGGCACCTTTGACTTGTTCCTTAATTTCTTGTTTAAAAACAAACTTGACAGTGATCTAGTTAATAAATTTCAACTATCACAGTACTGACAAACTGGTGTCAACTAGGAAGCTATTGTAAGGTAAGGTAATTTTAACTATTAGGCCTATATGTAATTATTATTCATATAAGGGAATTGTGATGATGAAATGGAGATGATGACAGAGTTTTAACAATGTTTTCTAAATGTCTGAGACGAGCAGTACTCTTACACTGGCTTTGTTCGAAATATTAAAAGAGCAGCTTGAAGTATGGTCTTGTCGGAAGTGACGTCACCTAGTGCGTCCGAAGTGACGTCATGGAGTCCGTAGCGTGCTGCACACGAGATTGCAGACTTCTGCACTCATTGTCCACTTGTTTGAAATTGTGGAAAGAAAGTCAGTCAGATGTTGGTTGTAATTCTTCTACTGTGTGGAACTTTTTAAAATGCTAAGTGATTTCGAT
The DNA here is from genome assembly GCF_977018435.1 of Lepisma saccharinum. Lineage (NCBI taxonomy): Eukaryota > Metazoa > Arthropoda > Insecta > Zygentoma > Lepismatidae > Lepisma > Lepisma saccharinum. The sequence goes on from NC_139235.1 coordinate 94,405,478, forward strand.
GGCGAGAAAGAAGTGTTTAACACACGGGAAAAATATGGTGTTCTTTGTTTTATATTCCGAACGTATTTGGCGCTGCAGTCGAAATGCAATCCGAAAGATTTGCCTTCCAGTCCTAGAGACTGAACTGCGAGTGGCGAGACCGTTCTAGAAGTGTGTTCGCTTCAAGTACCTTTCGGACACGGCCACTGTTTGTCAGGAAGTTTACAGACTAGCCTTTATCTTTTTAATGCGTTTGTCTGTGCAGGTCTCTTTACAATCGTTCACTATTAACCTTTGCCACGGGTTTCTTCACGCCCCCGTTTTAAAGTTATACGAGGATTTTTCCTCGTACATATTGAAGGGTGTCGACGCATTCATAAAATTTAAATTAATTCTTTATTTTTATCTACTTCTTTAAGAAATTCCGTTGTTAATGAAAAATATAGTGATATAACTACTTAAAAAATAGTGGGTTACAATATAAAACGAGAGTTTTATAATATTCTCGTTTCGTTACAGCACGGTCAAACTTACAGGCATTCATCCATATATTTCAATCTTGAAATCCAAGCCTCGTCCAAAACGTGACACCGCCACAAACTCAAAAAACCTTGGCGTTATACTCATTCGCTCGACATATCCACCTGTGTCCTCTTCCATCTGGTCTATCACATGTACGACTTTCATGACATCACGTGAGGCAGCATATGCTACGTTACAGTACACATATCCCGAGTAGCTCCAATCAGATTTGCAGGTGTCGGTTTTTAACAGCTGAACCCCATTGCCATTATCACCGGCCAGAACATCGTTGTAGCCTTTCCTTAACTGTAAAGAAAAAAATAGAAGCTGCCATACATATATTTAGGGTGGTATTTGGTATTATGGGGGTTGGCTGGAAATTCACTCTCTGATTTCTAATCTTTTGCCTCTCGAGGGAGTACCTTTAATTATGTATAGTTATGATATATTATTATTAGTTTTGAGACATGTGCTTCAGATCTGCCCCACACCCCCCGACATATGTTTCTAGGTTCGTTCCTGATGGTTGATTACGCACTACGAAGCCAGACACACTGGGTTCGAATCTTGAGGCATGGTTGATTGATTGATTGATTTGGTGTTTTAAGTCCACTTTATGCACAGTAAGGCTAATCGGGACTGGACCTACAGTTTAAGGTGGGATCCGAACCACTTGTTCCTCCACAGGGTATCGAACCCGGGACCCCTTGATTACAAGGCGACGACGCTACCACTGCGCCATCGGGGAGGCCACTCTTTAGGCTGGGTTTGCCCCATTGAACTATACAGGGTGTCTGAAAAGTAATAGCGCAAACTGACACAGGTGAAAGTACACGATAGGCTAATTGAAGCAAGAATGTCTGAGTAAACATGGGTCTGCAAACGAGCCGTTTTCGAGTTAATCACGAATGTGTGATTACAGGCCGCCACTGACTTCATAGTTTGTCCGCATACTCTTCGTTTCTGTAAGGTTCCATTTTCGCTACGAAGTACAGCACAACTGACGTGACTCCCACAGTACGATTAGACTGCGAACTGATTGTATCCTTCCTGTTTGATTACAACGCCACCTCTCGGAAATGTTCTGTTTGGTAAACAGGAGCAAACCTCGGAACGCGCAAGGAGTAAAGCACTAGGTGTTTACAAAATGCAATCAATGACGGCTTGTAACTACACATTATTAAGCATTTTAACAACTAACACGGCGTTTACAAACAGTGAAGTCAGTGGCGGCTTATAATCACACATTCGCGAATATCTCAAAAACGGCTCCTTTGCAGACCCATGTTTACCGAGACTTTCTTGCTTCTATTATCGTGTACTTTCAGAGACCTGCACAAGACCCGGAGAAAACCCGTCTGCGAGGAGGCGCGCCTACAATAATATGCAACACGCACATCAAGCCCAGGTGTTCGACATCGCGCAAGCGAGCTTCACGTCACAGTTTTGCACAGGCTTCGATGCCTGCCAGGTTTTTCTATTACCCGGGTCTTAAGAGCCCGTATCAGCGTCACTCGAAAAACGCACCGGACAGATGTCAAATTTTCTTCCTAGTCTTGCCAATATTGATTCCATTTCCCCCTTCGAACGCAAATCCATTGCATGGTAGACCGTTTGAGACTTTACTGGTGGGAGGGTTGCTTTGTCGAAAGAAACAGAAGACAAGGTTCCCTGTCCGCTACTCCCCCCCCCCCCCGCGGGGAAGGTCAGGCTCTGACCATAAAAGACCTTTCTTTTGAGCCCGCACGTTTATAACTCCGAGCCGAGAGGGTTTCTGTGACAGGACAACACATGTTCCGAGTGTCTGAAAGAAGAAAAACACACATTGACGAACATCGCAATACAACTTACATGTAATAGAGCCAAGGACTATTTAGGGGAGGCGGGGTGTCCAGGGAGTCCGAATCTTCCACGAGAGACTTACTAAAATTAAATTATGTAAATATGCTTGTTTTGTTTAGCATCTGTCGTATAATCGAGAGAGGTGTATTTCGTCAAACTTATTGTAAGGGAAGGATTACATTGGGGTCAAACAACTTTGGATGACTGTATCAAATAAGATTTATGCACACCACTACTTAAGTAATATGATTAAATATTAAATTAAGAGCTTTTCATTTCGTCAAATGGATCTAACATCCTTTTTCGTTACTCAATAAATATTCAATTCCTTATCTGTTTCACAATCACCTTGCCAGGTCAGTTGTTTTTATACAAATTGAAGCGATCTTAACTTTTCATGAGCTAGATAATGAATACGTGCTGTTATATTCCTATTCTTATGCCATCTTTTCCCATTCATGTGATAACAATATTAATTAATATTTTAATATTATTAATTTAATATTACTGTTATTTTAACTTGTTTTTATTATTAGAAGAAGGTACCAACATCATAGGCGTGCGCAGACCCTCTGATAAGGGGGGGAGCAAAAACCTTGAAAATTAAGTCAGATCGGCAAAGAAAAACCTCATTTTATCTCACTGTTTTAGTTTTTTGCATTGATGTGATATATATGTGTGTGTGTGTTTGCGCGCGCGAGTGTGTTTATTATATATATATATATATATATATATATATACCTAGGTATTAACATATTATTTAAATACATTACGTAATCTATTCATCCGCCCCTTAACAAACCAACAGCAAAATTTATATAGATTGTCTCTGAAATGTGAGCGCTCGTTTTCCTCCAAACCAAACTGTTATAGCAGCAACTGTATGAATTACTTATTCGTTCTTACTTTCTTTCTGGTAATTTACAATGTATTGGAGAAAAGAAACTGCGAGCGAAGCGAGCAAGAAAATTTTTCGATCCAAATTTTTGAAAGTTGAAAACAGTATTGATTTAATAGGGCGCAAAAAAATTCATGGGACGGCATAGCATTCTTTTTTACAATTTTTCTCAATCAGATTGTTCGGCGCCCAGGGCCAACTCCCGCTACTTCCTAGCTACGGCTCGGAAGTTGACAAGACTGCAAGAAAAGCAGGTAACCCGAGCGAAGCGAGAAAGAAAATTTTAAGAAATGTATTTTTATTTGTATAAAATTTAAAGTCGAGGGGACAATTGTCCCTCTGTAAACCCCTGCAAGTGATCCTGACCGCCTGGAAGAAATAATGCAAGATGGACGTGAAAACTAATTCCGTCTTGAGTATCCTTTTGTCCTGCTACTAGTAGATTCTGCTACTCTTGCTTTCTTTTAATTCAATGATTTCCGTCCAAGGTTGGAAAAAGGCATAAGCAATGCCCCCTGTCCCATTGTGGTTGCGCCATTTCCTTTTAGAGTATAATATTGTTTAATAACATCGACAATATTGCTCTCCACTAAATTTCTAGGTGAAAGTATAATGATATAGGGGCATGGAACGTCTGGAAGGGGGGCAAGGATGACCACACCTTGAAAACGAAGGTCAACCTAAATGTATATATTTCACAAGTATAATTAGATTTCAGTCATAGTAATTTACATTAATTATTATGTAATGGGGACGCAGGAATGCGATTTTTTGAGGGGTGTTTTTTGAGGGGACAGCACTAGTATCGGGGTAATATGCCCCATGAAAAAATACCTTTCTTGTCCCTTTGTGGAAAAATCTGCGAACGTCCGTGATTAGGGGGCAATCCACCCCCACCCCCCGTGCGCACGCCTCTGACCAACATATATGGAATAGTTTATAACATCGAGTAGCAGGATATCTCTCCTGTATGGTGCTGTAAACTAGGGAAATAATGACGATGTTTTGTAGTAGTGCATAGCTATTCACCCTGTTGCGACACATGTGCAGAACAGGCGGAAGACATTCATTTGTGTTTTCTGCAGTTGGTGGATTATCCTAAGTGAGATGATTTTGATGTTCTTTCTTTTCTTAACGTAATAAAAACGTGTCTTACAACCTAAGGCGTCATGCTTTGTGCTCCGCCTGAGGATGAATTGTATGATGAAACTGATGAACGGACACTCACAAAGAGCATCCATGCCGGGATTCGAACTCCCGGATGTGCTAACCACTTCACCACGGAGGCCAGTGCTAATGCACATGAATATCAATCCAAGTTAGCCATTTGGAATCATTGGGAAAGTCGTGTAGTTAGTAAAATGTGTACTTTTAGCATTTTTGATACAATTAAAACTATTTACAGCCAATGCATATTACTCATATTGAACCGGAACGACGAATTTGTGAATTTACTACAGGACTTTTCAAACATCCGCAGGTAAGGCTAATACAGTTTCTTGTTCATATCTATCATAGTTATCCTGAAATACACGTATGTCAGTTTTCACGCAGCTTACTAGTTTCCAGATATGCTTGATTCTGTTAACTGTACACTCCTGTTATTCATAGTTGCGAACTATCTCTCCGGATCCGAGCATGCATGTGAAAAAGAACTGAATCACTCCGCCACGGGGGGCAGCTTTTCTGATTGTAGTTTGTCATTCGAGTATTTGCAATGAACATAATTGTCAGCGATGTTTTCTCAATCCTTTCATCGTTACATCGTTATTGAAAACATCCGAGAGGCAAAAATACGACATTAAGGAATTAAAAGACTAAAGAAACTAACTAACTCTTAAATGTTAATAATTAGAAAGATTATAAGTGAACCTTCCCGCCTCGGTTAGCGGTAATAATGATTCTTTGTAATCGACGGGTCACGAGTTCGATCCACGGTTAGGGACATTTAATTAAGTGGCTCGGATTCCACTATAGGCTGTAGGTTTTGTCCCGATTAGCCTCTGTGCAACTAAACATTGCAATTTAGTGCAAAAATCAGCAAGCTTGGGCAGTTTTATTCCTTGTAAGCCTAGGTCTTCATGTTAATAAATTATTATTTATGACGTTGGAAAATAATTTATGCCGAGTGGCCAATTTCTATTCCATGGAGAAGAATCAGATGTGAAACATATATAAAACTATTGGTAGTTATTTTCACTACTAATCACATCTGCCCAGTGCGAGAGCTGCAACTGTATCCATTGATTTATGTCAATGATATTGATAGTCAATGCTTTTGTCTCCTAGTGTAGGTGAATTTGCACTGAAAATATGTTTGTTCTCTCAGTGTTACCTTCACAATACAATTGGTAACATCCTCCAACTTATAAAAATTAATTTTTAACACTCGTTCCAAAAATAGTGACATGATTTACATAGGATAATAATTGTTATCATTTAACTTCGTAGGCATCGTATTATCATCGTTTGACCCTCCAACAACCAAACAGCAATCCCACAGCCTCTGAACACATCCACCTACCAGATAGGCAGCAGAGTATCTGTAAATTTTTTTGGCAAGTTTGGAGACTTGTGATTTAACAATTACTTAGTACGTATTAAATAATCAATGTCCGTTGTTGATCCATGCAGATCTGCAGCTGCCACCTCCAACCACGATTTTACGTACAACACGTTGCAATAATCTTGCGATCTTATAAAAGCAGGAAATGTACTTGAACATAGCAATGGCCTTGCCCTAAGGGAAGTTTTATAATGGAAAATATTACGTAAGATAGCTTCTACTTCTTTAATTTTCGATCGAAAGGCGTCTACCGTACTATAAAAATCTGGGGGCTACAGGGAGCTTAGATATGTTGTTGGGGTTTCATCCCTCCTGACCTCCTTGTAGCTCCGTCCCTGGCTGTATGTATTTCGTCCAATGAGTACAAGCTAGCAAAACTGTGAATTTCAACAAGTTTGTAGATAATTCTGCAGCTGTTCATAAAAACAGACGTATATTATTAGTTTCTTGCTGTGGTTCACTTTCCCATTTCAGCAAAAAAGTATTCACACTCTTTGCATACGGTGAGTAAATGGGGGGAAGGGAGAAGTTGCCCCTTAATAGCCTCACTTAGAAATTTAGTGCAGAAGAATCTAATAACAGTTCTTAAACAACATTATGCTTTTATAGAAATAAAAGTAAATACTATTTTCAAACCTACGAAAGTTCCAAGTAACTACGTAAGGAAAGGGTAGTGTATTACTTCCTATGTAATTGGACTCTCCCACTAGCAAATTTCTTATTAACACCTCCACATATTTTATTCTTTAGTTGTATTATCTGTATGTGTCTGCAGAATAAATTGCCCATATATTGCACATGAATAAATTATGTGTAGTTATTTTGAATTTGCGGTACTAAACCACGTTTATACGTACAATAGTCTTTGAACGGCAGAGATGGAAAATAAAGCACCAGCAGAGAACAATGGTGCCACTGAAGTTGAAATTCATCTAATAAAGTGATTTTAGATGCGTTGGGACACACACGACCCTGTTTTGTTCCCATCAATGTAATAAAAACAGTGAGATGGAATGAAGGCTTTATTTCGTCAGCTGAACTCTTATCAAGGCCCTTGCTCCCCATAATCGGAGGATCTGAGCACGCCTAAAATTCCTTATACAGAAATAGTGTTATTTGTTGTATATCCAGAAAGTTGATTGATTTGCTTTATTTTACTTCGCTTTTTGTGCCACTTTTAGCCAATTTGCGAAGAAGGGAATAAGTGATGATATGATGAAATTGATGAATGGACAATCACAAACATCCGCGGCCAAGCCGAAATTCGAACCCGGGACCCCTGGCGTCGTAGCGCGATGTGCTAACCACTCCCCCACGGTGGCCGGCCCCAGAAAGTTGAAAGTGAATGAAATTTCTATGGTGTGTTTTGTATGGTCATTATCAATAGTAAGTCTGTCATATTATTCAACCAAATAATGTCTTTGGAAAAGAAAAAACAACATATAATTAATGTATTTTATTTTACATAAGACCTATGCCTAAAAGTATTTTTGTATATGATGACACAGAACTATCTTATGTTGTGACTTCTTTGGGTCTGACTGTAATATATATATATATATATATATATATATATATATATATATATATATATATATATATGTAATTGGTGATAAAATAACGCAGTAAAGTATTAAGTAAATATATTTTATCCCCCTACTTACAAATCATGAAAGGAGCCAAATTCGAAATTAAGTTGAACGGACGTTCAAAATGTTTAAAAATAGCACTATTTCCATGAAGTATTTTTTACCATTGACCCTCAGAAATATCTCAAACTGACAATGAACGTTCATTGAACTTATTTATGATCGACAGCTAAAAAGTCATTCATTTGCGTGACTGGTTGATAATCCACCACCAGATAGAATTTACACAATATTTACCTAAAAACTTTGAGTAAAGTCTCCTTCCCCCTAAAAAAATTCCTTGGTAATGGACTTTCGTGTTCTCACAAAAAAAAAGTTATAATTTGGCACAATTTTTCTTTTGCAGGCAAACCTTTTGTAAAGGTGTACTTGAGTCTGTGCAACCAGCCCTTCCCATTTGTGAACAATATACTGGAGAAATCCCCCGTTCTTCACTGTTGTCATTGCACTACAACCCCATCGTGATTTAGTATTAGGATATAGCGTAGTGAAGAACTGTTTACAAGCATCGCCCAAACCATTGATTCTCCCCCAAAACCTTTCCCTGAATTCTTTTTTTCTTTTCCTAGCTCTCAGCATGCGGTTTTCTTGGAAGACCGGCCGATTGTGAAAGAAAAAAGGGCCGTGGAGGGGGGGGGGGCGGGGTTGAGCGCGAGCGGTACAGAGGGGGAAACGGCTAGCGCGACCAGCTTAGAAACGTCAAAGTTAAAATTTACATACATTGCTCTGTACGTCGACGAACTACAGACATTCTAAAGAAAATTATGTAAGATCAGTTTCATTTCTTTGGTGTAGAAGAACAGTTGAAGCTTTCTTGCGCTTTAAAATGTTGATTTAAGTTATTACATACAATTGGCGAGCAAGTGAATTTTACGAAATTGAGATCAGGAAAACTACGTAATAAATAATATATTTAAAAAAAGGCTGCGCGACATAACTAACTTCATATTTGATCTTTAACTCAGTAAAATTTAAATGCCACACACTTGACTGTTCGAGCACAGAACGTCGACGCAAGAACCTATTTTTTAGGTATCGTCACCAGCGGTGATACGGGCTCTTAAGAAGACCCGTGAGACTCGATGTAGTTCTTGCAGGTAGACGGCGAGCACTACTGTCAGTGTTGCCAACGGCCATTATATTTCACTACGCATGGAAATATTTGAATTTCTGCTAGGCGCAGGTGCCTTGAGGTTGTAGAATTATTGGCGTAACAAGGGGTGAGCGAAGTGGGCGACCACCCTGGGCCTCGCGCATATAGGGGCCTCGCGTCCTATGAGGTTGATACGAAAAACGTAATAAATGGAAGTGAGAAAGATAGAAAAGGCTAATTTTTGTGGGCAATAAAATTTAGAACTTTTTATCTGGCTTTATATTCTAGTTTAACGTTATAATTTGAATGAATACGTCAAATCAGAGGCGGGCGGGAGCTCTAAGCCTAAGGGGCCCCGAAAAAGTAAAAATAATTCTCAATTCTCATGTGAAACATCAACGCAAAAATTGCTTGGACATTTTTATCCATTTTTCTTCTGTGTCGTGACCTTGCATAGCCTACCCGATTTTAATATGTTAATGGTAAAACACCTCAAACTGCCACGGAGCAAAGTATGGGGCATTTAAATGCTTCTGGTGTTTTAAACTCAAGAAAGGTATGGATAATATTAGCAGTTCTTCCTTCGTTCCTAGAACTTCAGACGCAGCTATTGCCCTCTGTAACGGGCACGAAGATGATTTATCTTACGAATTTCCTGATCAAGTTCTATGTTTCAGAAATGTGCTTAAATCTGAAATCAAGTGCTTTAGGAAAGTTTCTTCTCCTTGATAGCTCTACACTAGCTTCCAGTGTTCTCTGTATCCTGTACCGCCTTCTGTTTGGGGGAAGGGATAAGTAAGTATTTGTATTTTCTTCTTTTGAATACATAAATGTCAAAGAAAGATATGTTGTAATATGTGAAAATTCAGAGTTAGAGCATCGATTTGTATAGTTATTAATGTAAGTGCAGCCACAACCAGCCATTCTAAGTAATTACGTAAATTTCCTGGAAGAAGCTGACTGTACTTGAGGGACCCAAGTTTATTTCTTGCGGACGCGTACTTTACGATTTTGTTACGCCACTGCGTCAAATATTTAATATTACAAGAACATTAAGACGTAACAACAAAATGAGATTCACAGTTATTATTATCATCTAAGTCCTAAAATTCAAAGTTAACTGGTACAATTTATGTGCAACAAAGTCAAAATTGCTAATTAAAAAAAAGTCAAAATTGCTAATTTAAAAAAAAGTCAAATAGCTGTATCAGTTGATTACACCAAACATTTCACATTTATTGTGCAAATGACTATCGTTTTAAGATTTGCTGATGTTGAAACCGATTGTGTAGAAGAGCTTGTAGGTAGATACATTGGGCCCCTAGACAGGATTGTGGTTTAGCGCACTCCCTTCCCCCCGCTCTATCAAGCACTGACATTTTATGTGCGTCCTTCCATATTTTCTACTTAAGCCATGGTTTGTGACATTTACATCCTACAAACTTCGAAATGAGGAAACAAAGAACGACTCATTAAATAATATATAGGTTATATTTCAAGATTCTTACTTTGTATTTCTGATTTTTTAAAAAAACGTTTAGCACATTTAAGGATATTTCAGTTATCTTACTGCCTAAAGAACATCTTTGAAAGCATACTATTACTACTACTTTGGTTAATGAAAATTCCAGCAGCGTGTTACTGTAGCTCTGCCAAGTGTAAATTTCTCTGTCGCGTACTATTAAATATAATTTTCGTCAGAAATGAATTATTATTGTAGACTATTATATAAATATGATAATTTGCTGACGTTTCGTTGATGACTGTGTATCGATTTACATTGATATTTCAAACTTAAAGAACGATGGGGCCTTGCATTCAAATCTCGCCCAGGACCTCGCGATATGTTGCTACGCCACTGCACGTAAGATTTTGTAACTTCTCAAATTAGTGTCATTATTATGTCAAACCAACTACCACATATTTTCTAAATTTGTTTCGATGGTCTTGAAATAGGTTTGTGTGTCTTGTTCATTTTATGTCACCTTTCTGGTCTTGAAATCGTAAATCTTCTCTCGGTTTCATTTTTACGTTGTTTGTTTGTTGAAATGTGTAAATAGAATTGCCTGTTATTTGCACCCTTGTGAAAATACAAGCTAACAATTATATTTTGCATCGTATTACTATCAATGCGGTCTGAGAACAAGATAACTAGCAACAACATGAGCGAACGACGATTTGTTGAAAGAGATGACAATATTCAAAAACCTTTTATAATGCAAATTCTGATTTCATGTTCCATTTTATGGACCATCGTGCCTTAGTGTTCAGGGGGGGGGGATCTTGAGCAACTAATTCGGATATTGAATTGGCAAAATTACACCAGAGAGAAAATCTGTTTGATTAATTGATTCATTTATTTGGTCAATTTATGCACAATAAGGCTAATCGGGACTGGACCTATAGTTTAAAGTGGGATCCGAACCATCATGTGCTTCCACCGGGTATCGAACCTGGTACCCTTTGATTACAAGGCGACGACACTACCACTCTGCCATAGGGGAGCACCCCCAAAAAAGTATAATGTAGAACAACCACCAGTCACACAAAGTTCCAAAGTATTTACGATGGCACTTTTTGCGAAACTTGGTTCGTACTCCTGTACAGGTGTCAGCAGTGGCAGCAATTAGGGGCGATGCCGAGAGATTGCAGTTGCCCCCCTCCACTTTTTGATACTTTTGCACCACGCTCACCTCATGTACCAAGGGAAATTAAATTATCCTTGCCCCCCCCCGTACATTTACACTTGGCCCTCTAGTTTTGGAACCCAATCGCCGCCACTGTGAGCGATACAAATGTTTTCTAGCAAGGAATAAATGTCTGCATTTTCAAATTGATAAAAGTGATGAACATTTTTAAGTGCTCCTAGAACAGTTTAGAATCTAAAAGTTGGCAACGGTGACTGCGTGACTCATGTATCTGGAGACGGTGCAAAACCGGAATGAGCGTACGCTGAAGATAAGCAAGCTTCGTCTTGCAAGGCCTTCCAGTTACCTGTGGGCTTTCGATGCTTGACGGGTCAAAACCCAGGTATATAGTTTTACTCGCCCGCCCGACCATCCAGGCGGGCCTAGTAAGCGATTCTGGCCGTTGTGCAGCCCTCTGTGTACTTTCACCTATGTCAGTTTGCGCTATTACTTATGAAAAACCCTGTATATTGCAACGATCATGCTAGATCGTTACAAAGTTACGTATTTGTTCTTTTTATTGTCATTGTTGAAAAGCATTGTATAATCTTATCGGTTTTGTTATCGCTTCTGCATAGGATATCACTGCTATGCTTGGTAGAGACGTAGTTCTACCATATCTCACTAGGGAGCGTTATTGTTTCTAATAGTTCATTGTTAACCTGTATAGATGGCACTAATGTTAAGCAGCGCTCTCGTAGTTCACGAGCATTCACTAGAGGCGCTGGCGCTGCGCTCGGAATTGTATATAATTAGCGACGTGGCCCCGGCCAGGGAGTTCTGTGTTGACTCTTCGAAGACTCTTGTTCGAGCTCTGCTCCCGCAAATAGTCCAGCATTGCTAGCACACGGGTGTGTAAGATTACAAGAGGGCTTTTTACAGTGTGGCCTACTCTGGTAGATTATACGAGCGATAGCAATATTTCTTGGCCTATCAGGTAGATTATACGAAGGGTGATGTTCATCGTTAGTTAATTTTTCATTAAGGGAAAAATAAGCAGTGTTTAATTACTGTCTTCAGCTTAGCATTATTCAAGTAATTAATTAAAGTTTAACTAAGTATTATCCTTTATAAGCTTATAATAAATTTCCTTTGCTTTGTTGATATTACTCTTTACTAGGAAAGCAGATTTAAATGTTCCTTGAGTCGTTTAATTAATGCCTTATTGTCCCCAATGTCAACACAGTTGTATTCCAAGGCCCTAAAAGAAAAATAAGATCCCTTATTCCCCACTGGACGAAAAATTGAATGGTCACTGTCCTCCCTCTCCAAGATGTCTGCAGAGGAGATTCGAACTTGGAACTTCAGGAACCCGAACCCTGAGTGTATAAGAACATCATATCTCCGGCTAGAGAAGAGCTAACATCATGGGTAAAACTGAATAATGTTCCCCGTCACAACGTCGAACCCGGTACGTTGCAGTCAAGTACTATTCTGAGATACCGTCACCGCAACGTTGTGCCGAGGGCGTATGTGTGGTCGAACAATATTTAGTTCAATGGTTTGCCCTAACATTTATTTAGTTTGTTTTTCGTCTTCATTATCGCGATTAATCTCTACATTTAGAAAATCAATGTAAAATAATCATAATTGAAATGGTACATGGCGAAATAAATTTGAATATTAAGAAAAAATGTTAGTTTCTCATTGCAGCAAGAAAAGTATAACTAATAACATGATATGAAAGTAAAGACTAAGAATTCTTTTTACGTTGTAATACAGTTCGCAGGTTCGATTCTCATATTGAAGTAGTTCGGATCCCTCTATAGTTCAGATTAACATATCTGACCAGTAAATTTGCTAGTTCTTTTAATTTCAATATTCGTAGTTACGTATTATGCATTCAGAAACATTGTTGAAGGTGGCATTTCGCTTATTTCACGGAAATAAGCTCTATTTGCGACATACCGAGTAAGTTTTCTTCGTTTCTTTTTGCCTTCGGTAACACGCAAAATGGCGGTCACAGTTTCACTACCATACTCGGCATGCAATGTTTCCACCCCACTGCCCCACGATCCATTTCCGGTAAGGTTAGGTTAGGTAGGGTCACGTTTAGGTTACAATAGTTAAAAATTGGTTTAGAAAAAAAATGCGTAGCCCCACACACCATTCTTGCATAGCCCCACGAACAATTGACACATAGCCCCACGAACCATTGACACATAGCCCCACAAACCATTTCCGGAAACGTACTTTCTTCAGTCACAAAAACACGTGTTTGGAAACACTGGCCGGCATTGACCGTGAATACGTCATCACACACAGGCAACATCCGGCTGGAAGGAAATGGATGCAACAGCTTCCGTGCATCGGTCACACATTTATATCGAAAAATAGATGATTTACCGGCAAAATTCAATGAACGATGCGAGAAAACACTTCCCCTAACTTCTAAAAGTATAAAGAAACTACATTTGGTAAGTAATTTCTCCTGTAAATTTGAAGAAATCCGTTTGTCCGATACGAGAAATTTAGCGTTTTGTAATATTTATGGAAAATGTATGAAATGTTCTGTACATTATGATTACATATGTGCATACGAAATTGACAATACGATGCTTGCTAAACTTTTGCCAAGAAAACTTACATTCTGATATAAACAGTGTAGAATTGATGAACCATTAATGAATTATCTTTTAGTTTATTTCCAAAGGAAATATTATCTAACTATAACTATTTCAATAAGTTTTTACCTTGTAGAAAGGACTTTCTTGAACTTACCTTCCTAGGCGAAGATAGAGAGCAACACACAAGAAGCAAAATTATAACTTTCAACTTCATGGTATTTAGAAGATCGAGGAAATAATTCCAAATTGTTATTCCAAGCGCAAATCACACAAAATATTGGTCTTAAGAATCCTATAATATAGAAGTAAGTATTATTGCACCTGCAGTCAAGAGCTGAAATAAGGAAAGAAAGACGACACTTCAATCAAGTTTTAATTGGCTTAATGGTGCATTTCAGAAAACATACATGAATCAAATGGGTTATCACTCTATGTGTCAATTTGTGTGAGTTATATAACGATTTTTTGTGAATAATTTTAGAAAAATATATGAAATTTGCAAAGTTAAACTCAAGTGTGTTTCTTCCTAGGTCCTTAATATTGAAAAACACCCTCCCCCCCCAAAAAGCTCAAAGACATCGGTATTTATGTTTGAATGGAATATACTTTATACATCCCCTTTATCAGCAAATAGTAAATTATGAAATGTATTACTAGTGCTATTAGTTAAGATCAAAAGTAAATTCCATATAAAATTATAAAACTTTGTTTTCCTTCATAATTTGCTTCATATAATATATAAGCAGTAAAATTATAATACAAGAAAATCATTTTGCTGTTATATACGTAATAAATCAGATAAACTTTAAGTGATATACGAATTGCAGCAAATATTTATAAATTATTTTTAATGCGATGAATGTAAGAAATATTCGAAGAAATGACAGAAAACAAAGAAATTAATATGCGAGAGGTTCACACGTATACCAACCGCGTTACTCTGGAACACGTATACCAACCGCGTTACTCTGGAACACGTATACCAATGAAGGGGTAATGTAGATTGTTTTTGATTATAACACCATTAAGCCTTGTTTCCATGATTATGAAAAACTAAATATGCTGACCAAGGCAGTAATTTATTTTATTAAAAACATAAACTGAACGTAACGTTTCAACCTTCTAGCAAGGTCTTCATCAGATTCTGTATCAAGTACAAAAGTAACAAGATACACAAAAAGGGCATTATATATACACAAACATTACTCCCTCCAGACTATTAGAAAGTTGTTAGGGACTTTCTAGCAGGTGGCTTTAACTTGCCAACTGTACTTTCACCTAAAAGGCTAAACATAATTACTTTCATATAGAATGTAGTTGGACTTTTTATCTCACGCTCTTTTTCCTTCCTTTTTCTCCCTTCTCCTCTCCTCTTTCTCTCTTGTCCTTTCCACTCTTTCTAACACCTTCTTCCATTCTTTGTTTAACTTCAGTTCCCCATTCCAGTTCATTGTGTCTTCTTCTCTTTTCTTCTCTATTTCCTTGGCTTCCTTCCATTTTCTCACTAGCATTCTCTTCTCCCTTCCTATCTGCTTAGCCTCATCCCACTCTATGTCATGTCCTGTTTCTCTCGTGTGTTTAAATATAGCATTTCTCTCTCTCTTAAGTCGTACATCATCCCTATGTTGTTTCAACCTGTCTTTGATTGTTTGATTTTGTGTTTTAAGACCACTTTATGCACAGTAAGGCTAATCGGGACTGGACCTACACTTTAAAGTGGGATCCGAACCACTATGTGCCTCCACCGGAAATCGAATCCGGGGGTAGCTTTTAATCAGAAAGGGTGAAATAAAACTTAATTTCATGACGTGACAACCCTTTGAGATTCCAAGCTTGTCAATATATTATTTTGGGTGACAAGAGGTTAGTTAGTGCATGAAGGCCCATCGCCTGTCATCTAACATCCTAGGCCATGGATGGATGTCAATCTATCGACATTTTCATTCGTGACTGGAAATTCTAGTGTGGGCGAGAAGTACTAACTAGTCATTGAAACTTTACTGTGGTTTTTGTAATATTTAAGCAATC
Source organism: Lepisma saccharinum (assembly GCF_977018435.1). Lineage (NCBI taxonomy): Eukaryota > Metazoa > Arthropoda > Insecta > Zygentoma > Lepismatidae > Lepisma > Lepisma saccharinum. The sequence goes on from NC_139235.1 coordinate 94,421,309, forward strand.
TGAATGAAACTTTCTGTATACATACATAATGGAATAGGATTACATGTGTGCATACGAATTTCACAATACGATGATGTTTTGTTATACCGGGTGGCCAGAATTAAAGTTACCCAACTCAGAGCCCTCTGTAGCCTGTTTGAGGCATTGTAGAACTCTGAAATTTGGTGAATCCAGTATGCAGACCATGAGGAAGAGGATGGCGAGATATATAAAAAATAGTTCTATTTTCCGCCACCAGGCTGAAATGTGGCGCTGTACTTCCATGATGGGTTGTAATAATGACGTAAACTGCTCCAATTGGTTATGGATTTGCCTTTACCTTGCAATCTTGCAATAAGCGAGAGATTATTTTCTCGCAACTTCCAGTCACTAACAAATGTCTTTCTAATTAATAACTCAGCTAAATCACTTAACGTGATATTCAATATTCATTAATACAGCGCCACATTTCAACCTGCTGGCGGAAAATTGAACTATTTTTTTTATCGCCATCCTCTTCCCCATGGTCTGCATAGTGGATTCACCAAATTTCAGAGTTCTACGATGCCTCAAACAGGCTACAGAGGGTTCTGAGTTGGGTAACTTTAATTCTGGCCACCCAGTATTTTCAGTAAGACCAACCACTTGACCGTCCAGAAGCGAGCGCAGATTGCAGCACGCTACGAGGCGTGGAATTCAGTGATTCCTGTACAACCGAACCTGTGGTCATATGACAGTTCTTGTCTCCGGCCGGATAGTAGCATTTCTACCCTTCATGCACGCCGCCACCTCTGCACAGCAATCACTGAATTCTAAGACTCGCAGCGTGCCACAATCTGCGCCTGCTCCTGGACGGTCAAGTGGTTGGTTATAGTACTGAGCAAGACATTATCGTATTGTAAAATTCGTGTGCACACATGTAATCCTATTCCATAATGTATATGTAGAGAAAGTTTCGTTCATATTACAAAAACTACAGCAGACCAAGTACGTACATGCCAGCATAGGAGTAACTTGGCGGGGAAAGGGAGAGCACTTGCCCCAAAATTTTCAGGTTACTAAATTTCAAAATTAAGGATGCTTTTCTTAAACTCCTAGGGCCTGAGTAGCAATGTATTGAAGAGTATATTTTATGATTTGGCTTAGCAAGAGAGTTCTGGACTTTTTACGGGATGGAAAACTTGTCTATCCTGGCTCCCAAAATCTCAAGTTTAATTCTGCCCCCGATAGTTCAGTCCCAAATTTGATTCTGCCCCTGAAAATTAAGTCCCAAATTTGATTCTGCCCCCGAAAGTTAAGTCGCAATTTTGATTCTGCCCCCGAGAGTTAAGTCTCAAGTTTGATTCTGCCCCTGAAAATTAAGTTCCAAGTTTGATTCTGCCCCTGAAAATTAAGTTCCAAGTTTGATTCTGCCCCTGAAAGTTAAGTCGCAAGTTTGATTCTCCCTCCGAAAATTAAGTCTCAAGTTTGATTCTGCCTCCGAAAGTTAAGTCACAAGTTTGATTCTGCCCCTGAAAGTTAAGTCGCAAGTTTGTTTTTGCCCCCGAAAGTTAAGTTCCAAGTTTGAATATGCCCCTGAAAATTAACCCCCAAGTTTGATTCTGCCCCTGAAAAGTTAAGTCCCAAGTTCGATTTTGCCCCTCCAAAGTTAGGCCCGCAAGTTACGCCCATGCATGCCAGATTTATCACTCGCCGTCATTTGTTACTCATGCAAATGTGGCAACTGTTCGGTTCATAATAACTCACCAATGTTAGTTCAACAGCTAACAAGATATGAAGTGAGGTGTTATTAGAAAATAAAATATTTAGTGAGATGTTTACCAAGCACTCAGTACAAGCAGGAACCTTCTACTCTCGTATACAGACAGATCGTTCTAAGCGGAAAAATGTTTTCCCTCCTCTATTTATAATTCACATTGGGAACATTTTGCAATCTTCAGCTTGACCATGAAAATGAACGGGAAGCAAATTATATCATCTGTGACGTTCATCTGGTATCGTTTTTCGATTGTAAACTTCAGAGCACTGGTGGATGTATTGAAGAGAGAAAAGTTAATAATAGCGGAATGCTGGTAGCTGGATTTCCTGTCTAACAATTCTCCACGTGCAAGGGGAAAAAATTCTCACTCTTCCATTGAATATCTGTTTTCCAAGGAGAGGCCTATCACGCTAGTATGTGCAGTGCATGCCTTTGTGCATAAGCAGACAGAATCACGTAACCGTCCATTGCTTATGGCTTTTGATGGATGTTAGAGAGGTGGGGGGGGGGGGGGGATTCCATTCTTTAGTGTCAGTTACGGTATATGATTTTCCGTAGGTGGTTGTATTATGTACTGGGACCGACAATATTTTCTTCGTCGTGTTGCATGTTCATGTCTACTCGTATTTGTGTTCAGTTTCTCAAAGAGATATCCAGGCTGCTTGTTGCCTAGTACTTTATGTGTTAAAGTTAGAAATTGGTATTTAGCGAAATTCTTGGTGTTAAGGGGAGGAGATAGAGTTACGCACCAATTGTACATTTACTTCAATATCGCCCGAATGGGCACTGCTACTAAAAAAAAAAACCTGGGTGTATCCAAGAGTATGAATTTCTCTCCATGTTGCAAGTGGAAGCATTTTTATATGTTGATTGTTAAGCTGGACACGATGTTTGAAAAATATGATGAATATGAATTTTCGGAATCCCACGTATTCCTTATGGGGAATCAACTTTAACATCAAGCTACGGCTAATCAAATGGAAGTTTCGACTTTTCCGCTGGTGAAATGCATCTTCCCGTTGACATATTTTTCAATTCCATCGGAAGTTTTTTATTCCCAAGAGAACGAATCAAATCATACTCCCATATGATCAATGCTTTTCTCCTTGCCTCCTGGAAGTGTTGCCAAACCTGATGCGCAAAAAAGAACTAAATTTTACCTTAAATGAAGTTAAAACTGACTTTCATGCATCTAGATTTACGAAGGCTGGAAAAAGTGACAGGGTAATGTTAGTTGCCACTGCTATTATCGTTAACTCTAAATTGATGACAATTTATTCTTAGTTTTCAATATCTAGATCCGGCGGCATTGCCCATCTCAATAATCCACTGATGGTCGTATGAAATCGAAAATAAAGAATTCCCTGATAACAATATTATGTCAATTTAACGTCAACGCGGCGCCATAAAGAAGTAGCTGGGGATATAAGAAGGGATTGGGCAACGCAGCCAATATAACAATATCACGTCACGTGCAAAATGTATAATTATGCCAAAAATTGGTCTATGTGGGCCGGAACCAGTGATCCTAATTCACAGCCGAACGAGTGGACCAAAGAGCCAGATCTGGCTCCAAGAGAGCTAAGTTGGCACACTGCCACGGACGGACGAGCTTGAGAAGAGTCCCGTGGAGACTGTATCGCATGCCCTTAAGCCAATTCAAACTGAATTTTATTTATTTACATTTTACTTGGGATTACCGCTAAGCAGTTTTTCCCATATCTATATATGTACTGTACATAAACTTACATTTTTTAGTACATTATTATTAAAATATACTATGAACAATTTTTTTCTATTAAATAGTTAAGCCACATTTTCTAAAAAAAGATAACAATATATATCCAACTGTAAGGTTAGGTTCACAAATCAAAGATTCCAAACACTGAGGAAAAGGAATTTCACAGTTTATAAGAGTTTTATAGAACGTCTCTCTTTCTTGTGTGTATCTATTACACTCAAATAGGATATGGTGTATATCTTCCTTGTTGCCACATGTACAGTTTGGGTTTTGTAGAATCCGGATCTTTTGTAAATGACTTTTAGTAGTTGTATGTCCTGACCTAATACGATTTAGTAATACTATCACATTCCGTGAACCTTGAACTTTTGTAAACCAAGGCCTCATTCTATTGAAATTAGCTATCCTCTGATAAAGCTGCCTGCATTTTGAAATTCACCTTTGCACCATTCCGTCCAGTTTTCCTTCAACTTTTTCTTCACCCTCGGTAGAAGGTCTGTGTACCAGGTTTTCAGCTCCAGTACAGGTTGAATTACCCTAGCTTGTTTTGCATACAAATCTGCCATATCATTTCCTAAATTTTGACCATGTGCTTTAACCCAGGTTAAATGAATTATCTTTCCCCTGCTCCTTAAATTTTGTATCAAACTGAATAAGTATTTCGAAATGTGCTTCTTTTTTTTCAGCTTGTAAGTGCATCTTATGTAGCTTTTGTAGCCTATTAGTTATGGAGGCGCTTGCATTGAAAGTAACTGTGGCTCCGTAGGTTAATCGTAATAAAACTAGACTCTCGCCCAATATTTTTTTAACCTCAATGCCTACAATACTCTTTAAATGATGTAAGGCTCGAAGAGATTTGTTGGCTTTTTTTTATCTGCGCTGAAATATGATCTGACCATTCTATGTGGGAATCCATGACAAAACCAAGGTTATTATCAGTATTCTCTAAATTTAATGCTTCCTTGGGGAACTCCATTTCGAATGTTTAACCACCCAGAGGAACAGTTATTTTTGCCTCTGATTTGTACACGCTGCATCCTTCCAGAAAGGTACGATGCAAATCAAGCATGGGTTATGCTTAGGGGTGTGTAGGATCCCGAAAAGTCGGGTCGAAATTGAGGAAAAAAAAATTCTGTCCCGATCCCGACTTCGGGAAATGAATTCCCGACTTTTCTGGATCCTGAGCGTCGGGAAATACCGAATGGTCATTTTAAAAAGTCGTTAATTCTAGGCACTTTCTGAAATGTAAATGTCTGAAACTTATTGGAAATTGTTAGTTTTTATTCCAGAAATGCAAAAACAATCACTTAAGGTGAAAATGACGTGTAGAATTCGAGATTTCCAGAGCTTCGGGAAATTTCTAACATTTCCCGTCCCGAAAATTTCCCGACTTTGTCGGGAATTTGCGAATATTTCCCATCTAGAGGCCAGCATAGTCTGCCTTTTACCTACCCACTGCCCGCTTGCTCGCGAGGACAGGTATACCTGCTCGCCTGCCCACGGCAACGAGTCGACTTGCGTCTTTACCCGGGTTCTTGGTCTTCAAGGCGCTCTGCGCTTACAAGGTAACTGGGCATTTAACAAGACCCGGGCGCCTGCAAAACCTGCTGGAAGGAAACAGCCCTCCGGCAGCGTGTCGCTCCAGGTGTTTCATCACCACGTGGACGGCTGCAGCCAGTGTTGCCTACTTACGTAGCTCCTAAATCCTACGAAGTCCTAGGAGGAGCTCTCTGCTTTAAGGAGAATTTACAGTATATACTTAGTGATTTCAGTTCATTGTAAGCAGTTTTTATCTTATTGCCAGGAAATGCACGCAATATTACAGCTTCATTTATCTAAATGAATGATCGAGCAAACAAAAATCTCCTCACTGAAAACTAATTGTTTTTCATTGCATGGTGCCTTAACCAGGCACGCAGTGGCGCAACCAGAGGGGGGGGGGCAGGGGGCATTGCTCACAACCTTGGACGGAAATTAAGTCTAGCGGAGGGGTCAGGGTGTGGGTCAAACATTAAAGCACAAGAAAAAACAGGCTAGCAGAATTAAAGAGTAGCAGGGCTAAAGGGTACTCAAGATGGAATTAAATTTCATATTTTTCTTGCATTTTCCTTCCAGACGGCCAAGGGCACCTGCAGAGGGGGAATGGAGGGGTAATTGCAACCCCTTGATTTCAAATTTTATGAAAGTAGAAATATATTATAAAATATTATACAGTCTCATCAAGTTCAATGCCGTAGCAAAGGGGTAGCGGGAGACGGTCCTGAGCGCCGAACGATCTAAGTGAGAAAAGTTTTAAAACATAGAATGCTATGGCGGCCCGTTTGCTATTAATGTTGGTTTGTTACGAGTTGGATGAATTGATTATGTAATACGTCGCTCCATGTGAAAAGAAAATATTGTAGATGGAAATTTTACATGCCATATGTATGTACATTCGGAATGCATTTATCATGCACTTTCTTTCTTTCAAAAACAGTTTGTGTGCTTGTTTTCCATTATTAACTAATGTGAAATCGACGTGTTGAAAAAAAATATTTCTAATCCTCTGTTTCAACACAAATGCGCGAGAACCGACTTCTACTCCCTTTTTGCATGATTTATGAGGATAATAATGCCTTTCATGCTACTTTATTACTATTATTGTGATTATTGTTGTTGGCACGTTTATCCAAGTACTTGCCCCCCCACTCCAAACGAGGGTAACGGCAATGCCCCTGGCTGGCTACGGCCCTGGTGTTCGCAGTAGAAGAGTGTGTTGTTCGACTCGCGACCTCAGCGTCGAACGTGACATGTTTCAGTCCTGCCCTATATCACTATATATACGTATATTGGTTGTTTACGACATATACTTATGGATCCTGTGCCACGGAAAACCTATTTCAATGTGTGGGGGGGGGGGGGGGTAGCAACATTCGTAAATCTCATTTCATTGGTGATGTAGCTTACGAAGCTTTGAGTTCCCTTTTTTTAAGTAGTGAAAATCTAGTGCAGTTGGCAACACTGCAGAACGGTGTGGGTCCGGTGCCGTTTCTACTCGAAGCAACTACGTCATACAGAGGGAGGGGCCTGCAGTTGATGGAAAGAACGAACTGAGACCTACTAGGTATCGTAAGACTGCGGGTACGCGGCGGGTCTACAATGCCTGCTAGGAACGATCTGGGCAGGTGGTCAGACAAGCTGCTCAAGCGAGGGTGTTGCGCAGGTTGCATGGTATTTTAGGAGCGATGTCTCGCGAACGGGTCTGCTCCAGGTCTTGTGCAGGCCTCTGTTCCCGTCCCGAATGTCGGGAATTAAAAATTTCCCAGACCCAAAAAATTCTGTCCCGCACACCCCTTATGCCGTTAACTCCAATGCTGTGTAATTTAGCGAGTAGAAATGCTGTTTACGCAATCGAATGCTTTTGAGAAATCAAGGCATACAAGTAAGGTGATTTTGCTTTTATTCATAGCTTTTTGTACATCATCAGCAACTTTCAGAATGGTTGTTGTGGCGCTGTGATTGGGCCGAAAACCAGATTGATGTTTTGTAAAACTATCGAAAAACTAGCTATTACGTGTGTGAATAGCTGCTCGGGTACGTACAATACTCTCTAGAATTTCGACATTATCCGAAGTATACTTATCGGGCGAGAAGTCATTCACATTTTAAACAGGCTTGCATTTTGCGAGTTGTATAACGATTGCCTTTTTCCAAACTTCTGGAAACATACCTTGTGCTAGGGAGTTTTTCTTATTATTATTATTACGGTTATACAGTGCCTTTCACGGTCGAGTCGTCCGTGGAGCGGCGACTAGCTCGCCGGGCAGGTGGGAGCGCATCTGCCGGCATTTAGATCCACAGCTGTATGCTGAGCTTGGCACTGGACGCGTCAGTGCTTCAGTATCCAGGTAGCTGGTGTCCAGTTTACACGTGTTTGTGAAGTGTTTAGGTGTTAACAAGTGTTTTAGATTGTTTTGTTTTACTTTACGTATTACTGGTGCTTTTCTGCAGTCTAATAATGCCAATGTCACGGTATCCGCACAATTTAAAACAACGAATTGTTATGTTCAGCTCTTAAGTCATTACAAATTCTTGTAGGGAAGGAAGTTACGAGGCGTTTCGCGGCAGAATTCCAAGATGTTCATGTTCCACACAGAGACAGTGTTCGAAAACTTGTGAACAAATTGTAGTATTTAGGCAAAATGGAAGTAACAATTTTAAAATGGTTAAGTATATGCCATCGTCACCACTTGCTTTACTGCGTATCCTACTGAATGTCTTCCGTATGTCTTGAGAGGTCACACTAGTAATTGTAAATGAATTTATGCAGCTTATGGCTGCAGCTTATTTTGTTAGGTAGCAATGCGTGATACACCTTACACGGCATGGTATATTGTTATGTAACTCTTTTCCGTTACATGTGCAGCTTGTATCGTCTATGATTCTCAAGGTCAGTGTTGACGTCATAGGCGTCCCACAAGTTATTAAAAATCTTTTTCAATTTCCTTTCAGCCAGATTCATGAAGCTATGTTTACTAGTGTGTCTGCTATCTACCAATTTGCATGTAATATACGCGTACATATTGTTCGCAAATAGAACTAACTGTACCTCATTCTAAAAATCTGTGGGTACTACAATGTATCCATGTACGTACTTACTTCCTTCGTAACTCAGCAACGACCCTATTTAGATGTTTTTACTACCAAGAGTTAAAAATAAACTTCAAACAGGAAATTGGTGTATAATTCGATTCCAGTCCACTGGTGATACATATAAATGGCTTGCAGACCAATCACAAAATAAACCTTGGTTCTATTCATACAATTTACCAAGATCAGTTATAATCTTTATTATACGTTTACGAACGAGTCATGCTTAGCACACTTACACATAACAATAAAAGAAGCCTCCACATGTGGGGAAATAAGTCAAGATGCTACAACTCTTTTTTTACAATGTTCAGAATTTGATAGAGAACGGGACAAACTATATAATGGTTTGCGTCGTCATAGTATTCCATTCCCTGCATCCCTAATTACCCTCCTCACGGACCCCAATCCTCTCATGGATCCTTAACGGATATGCCAGAAGATGTAACTTAACGATTTAATGAACAGTATTGTTTTCTTTCTTTTATTTCCTATGGATAACAAGTGTATAGTAAACTCATATTGTAAGAACTATTAAATTGTTAATATCTAATACACTAAAGATAAGATGACCAAAATCGACTCACACCCGATAGGGTCAGTAAGAAGAAGAGGAAGTAGATGTTATTACTTGAGCATATGTTTTGATACAAGGAATATTAAATGTGTAGAAATTTAAACTACAAGGTGGTTATAATTAAAGTGACGGTGTTCAGAGTGGTACAGCACGGGCTGTAATGAGAGTAGCAGTCTGAAACTTCGTAGATATGCTAATGAAGCAATGCGCTCGCGAATTATGCAAAAAAAAAAAAAAAAAATAGTTCCAATTCTCGCCACCAGGGTAAAAAATGGCGCTGTAAGCAGTCAAAACGTGGTATAGTTTCAGGAAATAGGCAGGAAAGATCAAACACACGAGAACAATGATTCTGGCATGTTTATTAGGAACTATGGTTACAAGAACTGTTCAATATGGCCTCCCAATTCAGCAACATGCTGCATTCGTAACACGGCATGATCGACAGTTGCTCGCAGCATGTCTGGTGAAATCTGAGCGACATGTCGTTGTATGCTAGCTTTCAGATCAGGCAGAGACCGGACATGTCCCTGATAGACACGATCTTTTAAATATCCCCACAGCCAGAAGTCACATGGATTAAGGTCGGGGGATCTGGAAGGCCAATCATCTGGAAACTGCCTACAGATGATGCGGTCATTAGTGAAGGTTTCTCGCAGCAAATCTTTCACGTGGCGAGCGACATGTGGTGTTGCCCCATCTTGCATGAAAATGGTGGTGTGTTTACAGTTCCGTTCTTGCAAAGCTGGAATCACGTGTTGCACAAGGAGGTCCCTATAACGTGCAGATGTCACTGTACACCTAACAGGCCCTCGAGGTGTCATCTCCTCAAAGAAAAACGGACCAAGAATGAAGGAGCTAGTGAACCCACACCAAGCAGTCACGTAAACTGAGTGCAATGGTTGTTCCTGCACAACATGTGGACGAGTGGAACCCCATATGCGACAGTTCTGAGTATTCACTGTACCGACCAGAGTAAAATGCGCCTCGTCAGTCCACAGAATATTCCCCGGCCACATGTCATCCACTTCCATGCGTGCCAAAAACCGATGGGCAAACTCACGGCGTTGTGGAATATCTTGGGGTTTCAATTGGTGCACAATTTGAATCTTGTAGGGATACCAGTGTAAAATGCACCGCAATACCTTGCGAACTGTTGACCAGGGGAGTGACAATTCACGTGCCACAGCTCTAGCACTGGTTGCAGAAGTTGAGGCATGTGCTGCACGGTCAGCTACAGCTACAGCAACTTCGTCCACAACTTCCACGGGGATGGGCCGCCTTCCTCTCCCTGGTGCAACACCCAATTCACCTGTTTCCTCGAATTTCTTCATCATCTTCTTCAGCCCATTAATTGACATGGGCCCTCTTCTCAGCCCTTTATGTTGGCGATATTTCCGCAGTGCAGCGTTACTATTGCTCCCATTCTGGTAAAACAACTTCACTAGCAGTGCACGGTCTTTCTTCGCAATAGCCATTGCTTTTTACACGGGAAAAATCAAACTTTTAATGTTCGGCGAACATTCACATCACTAAAGGAAAAAAAAGCAACAAGCGTCACCAACAACAACCAGGGAGCTCACACAATGGTTAGGCAATGTCACCGACTTTGACGTCAGAGTTACGGAAAATTCCACGTTTTGACTGCTTACAGCGCCATTTTTTACCCTGGTGGCGAGAATTGGAACTATTTTTTTTTTTTTTTTTTTCATAATTCGCGAGCGCATTGCTTCATTATCATATCTACGAAGTTTCAGACTGCTACTCTCATTACAGCCCGTGCTGTACCACTCTGAACACCGTCACTTTAATTATAACCACCTGGTATATATTTTAATTTTTTTTATTGTTTCTTAACAAGTGCTTACATGTTTCCATAGTACGAAACGAAGTTGTTGATAGTTGAGAAATCATGTTGGTCATTTTTGTGCACTTCTGCTACTGCCGAAGAATAAAAGAGTATATATTTTGATTTGTACAATAATATTAATGATATTATTGTAAAAATATCGTAAAGGGTCATTCCATGTCAATTCATCCAAGTCATGTCACCCACCATCCCCGATTTAGATGAAATTCGGTATACTTATAGAACTTTTGATGCTGATTACAAAAATGACATTTTTTTTAGATTCGTTCCGAAGTTCTAAAATTTCCGTGTACACCACTTGCGACTCCACTTTGAATGACACGCATTAGGTTATATAGGTGCTTGGACAGTTACCGCTGCTTACGGTGTACGTTTTACCCGTGTAAGGTAATAAATAAAATTATTATTATTCTTGAAACCGCACTATTCATTTATAAACACCTATATGATAGTATCTTCCTTCAGGTTTGCCGTAAAGACTTCAAGTTTGTTTTCTTTTGTTCAGAATAGTGTAAGCTTTCATTTAAATAAGGTTTCAGATGAGTGTATCAATAACTATATATTTTTATGTATTTTTTTAGAAAAAAAATGACTAACTTGAAGAGCAAATTTCGTGGAATGCCCCCCTTCAATTTCCCCCCAATTTTATATATAGGTAGCTCAGAGTGTGTACTAATGCCTGATGAAAAAATTGGGATGGGCGGTTCAGAGACATGGTGATAAAAAATAATTTGCATAAAATAACATTACAGTTAATTTTTTTAAAAATGCTTATGTATTTAGCACAATCGTGAAGTACAATATGTTTTAAGATATAATATTCAAAATATCTGTTTACTATGTGTGAAGGTAAGCATAGGCGTAACCAAAATTGATAGATTAATTAAAATTTACAAGTAAAAATTGCAGTGGAACCCCGATTTTAAGTTTCTCGATTTTACATTTCAGTTGATTGTTAAGCTAGATACAATGTTTGAGAATTTTAAGTGCCACCACTTTGAATAACTCTTATAACTAGAGCCCGGAAGTTTGGCAAAATGCCTCTTTTTATCTACTGCATATATTGATAAAATTTTTCTGGATATACGTTTCTTATGTTGTTTCGAATGTTTTGGAAGCCTTTTCATTTTGCCTATTTTGCCTATTTGGGACCCCACTGCCTATTTTTAATTATAATGCCTTTTTTTTGCCTTTTTCAATGAAATATGACAATTTTTTTAAAAAAATGTGTATATAAATTATTTTTCTCCCAAAAAAACGTTGTTGGCATTTATTTTTCTTCCGTTTATTATGTGAATAATTTTCGCCTTATTTAAGTAATATTGAACTCACGCATGTTTCAACATTGCTGAAGGAGAAAAGTGTGAGAAAAAAGTATTTCATGCTGAGTCAGGATATTGCCTTTCGGTTAACATTTCTTGTGCATGATTGACTGCTGAAGTGGAGAGGTTGATTTCGAACACAAAGAAGATATTTCTGAAATCTCCCTCTCGAACCCGAAAATTTCAGGAAGTTGCGATTGAGCTTAGTTTATCTCAGCAACCAGTCTTGACGAGATGGGGAACCTGGATATCACCAGCTATATATTATGCTAACAATCTTCAAAAAATGAGTGAGGTTATCGATGCTCTTCCAGAAAATGAAGCGGCTTTAATTCGTGAAAGATCATTTTCTATTATGAAAAACATTCTCTCTGACAGACGACTAGCAATGAATGTTGAGAACTTAAAAAGCACCTTGTAGTTATGTGCAATCAAGACGGAAAAAATTGAAATGCTCTTCCCAATTTAGATTTTAACATTTTGCCAGAAATTATGGATAAAAGTAAGCGACTTCCAAATGTGCCTTTTTTCGGTTTATTTTTCATTTTTTTCATTTTTAGTGCCTATTTTCCACATTATAAATGCCTTTTTGCCTGCCTATTTTAACGAAAATAAATGCCTGAACTTCCGGGCTCTACTTATAACACAGGTTAGTAGTACTCGTTATGCAACTTAGGCATGAATCTAACCTTTACTGATCAGTGAAATGAAATCTTTGCTTAGATCATAGAATACATAATCATAAACCAATTTCGGTAATACCACGTTGTTTCTTTTTCCAGGAGATATGAGCTCCAATTACCGATTTTTAACCTTAATTTTAAAAGTTATTCAAAGACAAAAATGGTTGTCGGGGGTTATTTTAAGGGGGATTCAGTCTGTTGATTTCAATTCGTACAATGTGAAAAGATAAGATATGGAAATTTGAATTTTATTCCACGCTCATCATTTGAATATGAATTGCATCGCCATTTGGCTGACCATTGCCGACATTGCAACATTGTTATTAAGCATTAATTGTGGCTGTCCCACAGGTGATAGCAACATTATATAGGGGTGAGATATTTCCAAATAAAAAAAATCTTCAGTCACAAGAAAGTTTATACTTTTATGACAGGTTTTATAGGAGCTACACAGAATTGAATTCGACTTATATAAAAAAAAAAACTCACGAAGAACGACGCTTTTACAAACATCTTTTTCTGAATATAGAACGGAGAGAGTTAAAATCAATTTGCTTATGTCTAAAGGCTTTTGAATGAGATATAATTGACTTTTTTCCTCCCATGGAGTACAAATATACGAGGGTAATTTTTCTTGTAGTTGCAACCATGTGCGTCGCCAGAAATTTTCCTAGGGGGGGGGGGTCGAATCGAAGATGTCGAAGACACTCCCTCCCCTAAAAGAAATATTGTGATACAGACCAGTGGCATATGCAGAAGTTTGTTAAAGAGGGGTTCATTCTTAAAATTATTGCATTATCGGTATTTTAAATTATATTATTATTATTATTATTATTAATAATACTAATACTAGTAGTAGTAGTAGCAGTTTTAGTCTATTTTATCATTCAATAAGTTCATTATGTGAATAATATAGTACTTGTTACAACCAAGATTACGTAATAGTTACTTCTAACATTAGTACCCGTAGGAGCAGCAGCACCAAACGCATATAAGAAGCTTCAAAACGTGTAAAAGTTACAAATTAACAGAGTTTCAGTGTTGCAAATTATGAAAGTTTCGTACCAAATTCGATATCTCAAGACCATTTTTAAACAATGACACAAAATGAGGTGAAATAAAGTGCTTCGTTTATAACTTGCCATAAATTGGAAAAAAGAGATGGACATTTCCAGGGGGGGTCGACATTCGACCCCCCCCCAAGTCTTGTACTACGGATTGTGTGTAGGTGTTTGGTGTTGAATAGTACTGTTGTGTGGTAGTTAGAAGACGTTAAAGTGAAGTGCGTGTATAATACCGCCCTGAACAATGTTCACGCGTGAAAAACAACGAATATTCATCAAATTTCAGGTTGCATGTGGAAGGAATACACGGGAAATTCACAAGGTCTTACGCCTCAATTCCTGCTCGCACGATCTAGCCCACGTCTCTCGTCAGTGGCAATAATGCGAGCAAGGAATGCCTTATCTTCCAATCGCCAATGTGCAAGGTGCATGTGTGTGTGCACATTCCCATCTGTGTCATTGCTGAAGTTCCGTCAGCATATCCGGTACCCATTTTGCCGATATCTTACGCAGGCCGATACGGAAAAGCCCTTGTGAATTTGCCCTGCTACCTGAAATTTGATGAATATTCGCTGTTCTTCACGCGTGAACATAGAATTCACTTTAACGTCTTCTAACTACCACACAACAGTAATTCACCACCAAACACCTACACAAAATCCATAGTAAAAAACTAATCAAGACCCGATAGTCTTTTGTCCTAGCGACAACTGACAAGCGTATACCAACAGTGTTGCCACTACAAGCAAAATGGCCTTTGTACAGTCAACGGCAAAGATAATGGTGGGTAAATTATCCACCACTACTTTCATTACTTTTTTATTCTACACCCTGTGTTGTTTTAAGGAATGAAACTATGTTGGTTCGAAGCAGGCATTGTTCTCTGCTTATTGACTTAATTATTTCAATTCATTGTCATCACATTCTGTATTACAGAGCGAATGAAAATGGTGGTGGACAATTCGCCTACTGTTTCTTTCGCCGTTGGGTGTACAAACACGTAAACAGGGGGCTCAATTTTCTTGACGCGGATAGTATTTAAATTTTTCTACTTTCGTACTTTTTTCGCCTGGTAGACAATTTCATATGAATAATTGTACGTATTTCTGAAATATTGCCTTCTATTGACTATTAAACACAGGTCCCCTATATTTTATTCATGCTATTGATTGACGTTTTCATCTCTATGAACACAGGTCAACAAGAATAATAATATTTGTGCTAGTGGTGGTTCGAGGATGGGGGGTTGCTGATTTCAATTTTTAATATGAAAAAAATAATCTGAAACATCGTCAATTCACTCAGTTCAGTTGAAAAGTTGTGTAGCATTCCCAATAAAGGTTCCTTTAGGGGCTAAAGCCCCCTTTACCCCGTCAGACCTGTAAAGCCAGGCTTTCCTTGGAGTCTACAGACGTTAATTTCTCTACGTGGGAGAGCTTAATTTGC
The DNA here is from genome assembly GCF_977018435.1 of Lepisma saccharinum. Lineage (NCBI taxonomy): Eukaryota > Metazoa > Arthropoda > Insecta > Zygentoma > Lepismatidae > Lepisma > Lepisma saccharinum. The sequence goes on from NC_139235.1 coordinate 94,436,376, forward strand.
TCTTCGTTAAAAGAGAATTGAACTCATAATTCAACGCATAACCACAATGAACGCACTAAAAAAAACCTAAAAAAGAAACAACCTTGCAATGTTCTTTCACTTTACATGCTGCAACGTGGAAGTACGAGAGATAAGAGAACTTTAAAACTATATAAACAAGAATCATTAGGAAAAATAATTTATTCAGCTTAATTACATATTTAAAACAACTGCAAGGCTTAATGAGTATTATTATGCAGAATTAACGTGTACAATTATGAGCTAGACGGTGAATCTGCAGGGTCTGAAATGAAATAAGAAGACAAATTTCATTTTCTATTTTCCATAGAAAAGAGCCTATCATTAACACCAGAGGAACATCATTACCATTCACATAAATCAATAGTTAATTATTTTCACTTTTAAACCTGATAACAGCCATTTCTTATTTGATGAGCTCAAATTTTGCAACAGTCTTGAAAGGCCGATAGGAAAGGATGTTAGTTCCTAAATGCAATCATAAGGAAAACGATTTACACAAAAAATGGCGCCCAACGTGGGGCTATTAGTTTCACAACTTAAGCCCATGGCCTTCATATGAGAAGGTCGATATTATTGGAGTTGAGATTAATGCACAGATAGAATAATCGGATTTGGCCTGCAGTTTAAATTTGGATCGTAACCACACTATGTGCCTCCACTGGGTACTGAACCCGAGGTCTCTTGACTAGGGAAGCTGAGAGAGAAATTATTGTTCCTGGGGTATGTAATTAGGATAACCTAATCCTCCAGGTTTGGTTTTCCCATACAGTGGCGTACGCAAGGGGTGGTTACCGGGTTTAAACCCCCTTGAGCTTTTGAAATATTATGGAAAATGCTGTACAAAAAAATGGCTAATTTATCATAGTCAAAGATCTGCAACAGTAATAATAATAATAACAATACTAATTATAATAATTTGAATTATTATTCCAATGCAGCATGGAGAAAAGCACAACATTCCAAACACACGCGTCTTTAATAGTGAATGCCTTGAAAATAAACACTAATTCTTGAAAATTAAATATGAGGACAACTATGATTTAAAAGAAAAAAGTTGTTTTGTACATCAGCTGCAACCATGTTCAACAAACCTGTATTTTTTTTTCTGTGAACAATGAGCTTTAACTAAATAAAGTTCTTGGTTTGTTGTAAGCTGCTAATGTAGACAAATGCTAGGCCAACAAGAATACACAATCACCAGTCCGCCTTCCCATTGTTTAAGCGGTACATTTGAATTTCTGAATTCGAACTACAATAAGCTTAACTATTGTGAAATGTTTTGTTGGTAAAAACAGCGAGACAATCCAAATGTGAATTATCGTGTCCGTGCATAGTAGATTTTGAGAGCGGTGTTGGCCCGTTTCTCATAAATCTTTACAGTGTAGTTTGGCATCCGTCGATATGTCTAAACAATCTAAGCAGCCGCAAAGTTCAATTTTGCAATTTTTTTTGCAAAAAGCCGCGCATTGAGCATTTACTATCGCGAGAATTGTGAAAATTCCTTGCTTCGTCGCAGTGTGCCGACGTTATTACGAATGTTCTTCCCGGTAGTGATTTCGCATTCCCTTGTGAACTTTCAAGTGATGTTGAGTCTACATCCACATAATTAAATAATGCTGAAGAAGTGCTTTGTGAATCACCTAGAAGTGATAAATGTGTTGAAATGTCTATAAACTTACTTTTCAACGAAAACATAGACTCGGTGGAATTTAGCAACATGTATTCTCGCGCTTCATCATCATCCTGGGTGAGTTCCGTAGATAAAGGTAACGTAAATTTCCCTGTGCAAATAGCACCATGCCATGAAGGCACATGTAATGGTGTGGTGGGGCCCCACACATTCTCGATTTCGACTATTTTGCTGGTGATGTGATCAGCACCATGCTCCGGCAGCCTTTATCCCCCAGGGTTGCTCTCAGGTACCCATTGATATGAGGCTGGGTGCGGAGACAAGGCTGGATAAATTCCAACCAATTCCGGGAATCGAATCCGGATCTCCCACGAGGTTGTCAGACTAGACCGGCTCCTTGGATGAATTCCATATTTTGATTATTTCAATTAATTTAAAATATTTGCTTGTTTTTAAAGATTTTCTTCACACTTAAAATGTTTCACCTATCATATACAAATAACCATTGACTAGCCAATTATTTCGTAACAAAGAAACAAAAAAATGCTCCTAGAACTTAACAACAATCGAATGACTAGAAAGTAATTTTGTTCTATTGCTTTCATAAATATATTTATGTAGATCTCTACTACGTAATAATAGTAGTGATATTAGTAGGAACAGCAGCTGTATTAGTAGTAATTAAACTAATTAATTAATTATAAGTATTATTAATTAATTAATAATGAGTATTATTAACTAACTAAAGTATAATAAAGCAATGAAAATGTGAATTTGGAGAAAGTTTTAGAAATACCCCCCCCCCCCCTTTTGATGAAATCCTGCGTACGCTACTGTTGCCATAGTATGAACAAAATCACCCTGCGTAATATAGCTGTTACAAAACTTGATTTAGCAAAAGAAATTCTGTGATTGTAATAGAAAATTAATATAGCTGCCGACGTGCTTTTGAAAACAAATTGTGGGACAAGAAACCCTTGAGAATGGATTTTTTTCTTAAATTTGAGTTTCTTTTGTTTGCTGATTCGATTCGTTTCATCTCTAGAAGACATAGAAGTACTAAATTCAGGACAGTAGAAGCATGACATTTCCAAGATGCACGATGCACATAAACACTTGTGAACAGTAGCTTGATTATACCCGAAAAGTACCAGTGCATAACAACATATTTTATTATAATTCATTAAAAAGAAAATAAAGTTATCAAGGAGGAAAGAAAATATTAAAAACATTCCATAACTATAGACATAATAGTTGATATGTGTTCCTTAATTGCAAAGCATCTCTGTTCATAATATTTCATTTTAAATTTAATAAAAATTGAATATCTTGTCCTAATTATGCAACACTGGTACTTTTTGCGTAAGGGAGTTATCAGGTTTCTACTGAAATGTGCTATAACTAAAAGAAAAAAACCCTATTAGTATCATAGCTTTTTCAACAATATATATATATCAGGAGTATTATTAATATTAATACTAATAATGTTTAAATTAAAATAATTGTATTGTAATTACATTAAATGAAGTAAATAGTAATTATATAAATTAAATAATATTATATTATTATTATACGAATAGGTAAAAAGACGGTATAAGAATAGCAATATAACAGCACATATTCATTTTCTAACTTACCTGTAGTTAAAGACGGCCTAATTTGTATAAAAACAAGTGCCCTGGCTAAAAATTAATGTCAAGTAGATGGAGAATTAAATATTTATTGAATAACATAAAAAGGATGTTAGAACAGTTGGCGAAATGTAAAGTTCATGATTAATATTTTATGCATAGGCTATTATCATAAATAGTAGTGTGCAAGCATAAATCTTTAGTACTGTCCTTCAAAGCCTTATGATCCAAATATAATCCTTGTCTTCAAATAAGTTCAGAGGAAATTAATAACCATAGATTATACAACAAATGCTAAACAAGTATATTTTCATTATTTAATTTCAATATTTGATACGTCTTTCGTGGGGTCCGGACCCCTGTAACACCCCTAAATACACCCTTGAAAAATACTTAGGTATATTTCGAGATTCGAGACAGGAACGAGATAGTATCGCTTAAAGGTACAACTTTTATCTTGGAGGGGCTTTGGCCCCATCTACGTCTCCGTGGCGTACGCTTTTCTACAGTCGGTGGAAAAATACAGTTAAAAACATACAATTTACTTCCTCAACTCGAAAAACAACTTTGCATTTTGCACTGTTTTTTGATTTCTAAAAATTTATTGGCTTGTCTACCAAAAATGACCAATGGCGGCGATTAGGGGGGGCAGTTGCCCCCGCACTATGCTAAACCTTATCTACAAAGGGAAATATACTGTCTTTGCCCCCAGTTTTGGCAACTTCCCCCCTCCCCCCCGGTTTCGCCGCCACTGAAAATGACTATAAATTATAGGAATTTTAGAGTTATTTTATTCATTCCATAACAACGTCAATTTTCTCCTGAGTATACAGTAGAAATAAACGTTAAGATAACTGTAGAAATGATGAACATTACTTACGCTGATCTGTTCCTCGACGAACGTTCATTTACCAAAATGACTCCTACTCTCGCTCTGAAACAATAAAAACGTATGTTTTTATCCATTTCATATGTCTTAACTTGTTTAACGTTATGTTACATTTTGAAGCGAAAGTTATTTGTACACACAAAATTATATTTTTCATGATATTTGTTAGATATATATGGATTTCTTACAGCTTAATTCATATGCAAACATATCAATTCATGTACAGAGAGTAAAATTTTCCTTATGGGTTTGTAAGCTCAAATGCAAAATCGTACAAAATGATTCTCTTAGCCTATGTCTTATTTCGGCTCATTTTTTTCATTTGTACTCATAATTTTATCAGATTTATATTTGAATGTCCTCATAGATACTTATCATGAAACTATACCCTATAGTAGATTAAATCCTTGCATATTTCGTAGTGAAATGTCTGTATGTTCTTGAGGCACAGCTGTAAATATTGATATTTACATAATAGTAAAAGCACAGTTAAAGGTGACGTCAGTTTTTGACCTCGACAGAGGTCAAATAGAGCAGCGCCATCTCTTATTCTTTCTCGCAGAATAAATGGAAGCAAGAGTGTGAGTTAGGGTGTATCGAAAAAAACTTTTTTTCGAAATGTTAAGGTGGCTAGTGCGGAAAAGTGGCCATTTGTGATCAAAAACACGTCTGATTTTTTTCAGATTTTTTGGAGGTCGTTTAGGTGGCGCGCATCGACCTTGAAGTTTTGATAGTGATTTGGTTATGCAACACGCACAACAATTTCACAAAAATGTCATTATTTGGCTATTTCATGTGTTTTTTTCTGCATTATGGCCATTTATTGTTTTGTTTATGGCAAATATGTTACTTTCGTGCCTTAGGGGTGGTTTCCTATGCTGTTTACGTATGCTTTTGGTCAAAAATTGTCAATTTGAGGCTAAAAACTCCATTTTTCTATTGATGGTTTCCAATTGGTTTCGACTGTGTTTTATTCGAAGGTTTTCCGATATAAAAGACTAAATAAAATAGTAATTGAGGAACTGTTAGCAATTAGAAAGCCAAAATATTTTATTTAGTCTTTTATATCGGAAAACCTTCGAATAAAACACAGTCGAAACCAATTGGAAACCATCAATAGAAAAATGGAGTTTTTAGCCTCAAATTGACAATTTTTGACCAAAAGCATACGTAAACAGCATAGGAAACCACCCCTAAGGCACGAAAGTAACATATTTGCCATAAACAAAACAATAAATGACCATAATGCAGAAAAAAAAACACATGAAATAGCCAAATAATGACATTTTTGTGAAATTGTTGTGCGTGTTGCATAACCAAATCACTATCAAAACTTCAAGGTCGATGCGCGCCACCTAAACGACCTCCAAAAAATCTGAAAAAAATCAGACGTGTTTTTGGTCACAAATGGCCACTTTTCCCCACTAGCCACCTTAACATTTCGAAAAAAAGTTTTTTCGATACACCCTAGTGTGAGTGGTGCCTTCAGCGCCTCTCAACCGATTATTTCAAAACTTCTTGGGAGTGGCGATTCTCAGCAGGAGGTCAGTGCACCGGTTTTCCTGCCTCTTTCCATATCTGCTTATATACCTTTATCTGCGGTAAAGTTTCTAGAGATAAGAAATCACGTAGTTATTTAGAAGCAAAAGATATAACATATTATTCTTAATTGAATCTTACATTTATCGCAACACTGACAACCTGATGTTAATAAGGAAGTTGTTGTAAGTTAACTTTAAAAATATGTAATTAATATTCTCGTAACTTTTGTAACTGTATATTTTATCTACTTCTTGAATAAATTATTTCTTTTCCACTCATTTAAATTGGAAAAGATAAATATAAGCCGAGGCGTGACAAGTCATGAGGACCAGGGCCCACATTCTGACCTCACTCCTACCAGAGGTGGGATATAACTCAACCAGTTGCGGGGTGAAGTGTGGTCAGCACGACGAAATCCCCAGTCGTTGATGTAGGTTTTCTATGACTGGGTTACGCTACTTATTCGTAGCTCCCCAGTTTTCTCACGATGGTGGGTCGCCACCGGTCCCATACACAGGCCGGAATCTCAGGAGCAAAGTTGTTACGAGAACTTCTGTCGTCTGCTTCTATTGAAATCAAATGGTGCACGAAGCACGGAGGTCTAGAAGTCTGAAGTTTATCTTGAGGGTGCGGAAGCGAAACTGTTCCGTTCTGTTGCTGCGCTTCCAGAGTCTCAGTCAGAGGCGTCACGTGAACGCATGTGGTGCATACTGCGCATGCGTCAATTGTGGGGAAAAGGACAACTTGCTCTGCGACGACATTCATGAGCACTTCTACATTCTAATTTCTTTATCCCTTTCGGACATGATTTTTTTCTTTGAGTGATAAAAATTATTTTATTGCATTTTCTACATCTATGTACAAATACTAACAAGGATTTGACAAACTTTTGTCATTCTGATTGTTAGGTACGCAACAATGAAATGGTGTCAATTGACGCCACTGTGACTGAATGGTGATAAATGTTGGGCTATGGATTCTATGCACTTGAAATGAAACATATGTCTTTTCAGTTTAAATTTATTTCTATTTGTAAAATACAATGAAATTGTTTTATTTGTTTATTTTTTAAACTGAATATTGAATAGTTGCATGTACTGTTGTGTGCATTTTGTATTATATTTATTATATTTATTAACTACATACCACAAGAATTAAGTTTTTGTCAACAGCCATTTCCTGACTACAACACACATTTATAAAAATGAGTCACTTCAGAATATTTCGAATTAGTCTAATAGTTTGCTGTTAAAATTAATGCACGTTTTATTGTCTTTCTACATGATATTTTAGGGAAATGGAATTTTCACTGCGTATGGAACTGGACAAAACAGTTCTTGCTTTTGTTCAAGCATAGAGAAACTTTGCACTTACTGCATTTTATCCTGCTTCTCCCGACATAATCTTCTTTCTTGCACCGTTTCTCTCTTCCTGTAATGTACTCAGGCCAGTGATTAACGTTGTCATAACGTACATCCTTGATGGGTCTCACTTCAGGTAGCCCTGTCGTCAATGAATGGGTGTCATCTGCTTCTTCGTCTCCTTCGGCGGTGTCATTCAGATCGTGAGATCTTGGCCTTCCTCTTTTTTTCAATCTTTTCCGTTGTTCAGTGTCCTCCATCAAAGTTAGCGCTTCTGCAATACTATTTCTGAATGCTAGCAGATCCATCGTCTTTGTCCGGTCACCATGTAGTAATTTCACGTCACGCTGATATTGCAGCCATGAGTTGCAAACTGCCAAATCAACAAGGTGAAAAATGACCTTTAGTGTCCATTTCCTGGATTTGAGCGAAATTCTGTATAGGGACACAAGAAAGTCCATTTTGTCTACACCCCCCATGAAAGCACAGTACTCTTTTACAATAAGGGGTCTTCGAACTTGAATGTGCATCTTCTGGGATGCACTCCACCTCTGAACGGTATCTGTATCATTAATTCCTGCATATGAGGACACTAAAGTAACAACACTGTTGTCCAACCAACGAACAACACAAAAATCTTCTTCCACAGGAACAGCAATATCAGCTGCACCTCTCACTTCTTTTTTAAGTTATTTTTCTCCTTTGAGAGGACACTTCTGTAACCTGTTTGCCCGAATAGTACCTACACTCTGAATTCCCTTCTTGTTAAGTTCTCTAACTAGAGGAATGCTGCTGAAAAAATTATCAAAATAAACTTTGTAGTTTTTTCCGCAAGGAATATTATCACAGAGTCTCATCACAATTGATCCACCCAATCCCAGAAACTTGTTGTTCTCACTCACACCTGTGCACTTTCCTTGGTAGATTTCAAAGTCGTAAACTATTCCTGAAACCCCACAACGAACGAAGTTTTTTAATCCTTCGGGAGTAGGCTTTCCTCTTACAAACTGTTTCATTATCGTGTGTCCCTTAAAAGGAATCATCTGTTCGTCAATACTATGTTTCTCCTCTTGTGACAAACTGAGACATGTTGTACGAACTCTGTCTATGAGGGGCCTTACCTTCCAAAGACGATCTTCCAGGGGATGATCTGCTGCATTATCAACTAAGTGAAGGTTGTTTCTAAGTTTAGACACTCGATTTAGTTGTAAGCTATCAGCAATTAGGGGGACTCTGGTCTTTGGTTCCCAGTACATTCGAATTCTTGGGTAGTGCAAGGACCCAAACATGATGTGAATGCCAAACAATCTGCGTATTTCCGAAACACTACAGTTAACAGACGTACCAGTTTTCTGCATGGAGTAGATGTTTGTTTGATCACATAAAAGTTGAAATATTTCCCTGGTGAAATATTCAGAGAAATATTCTATAGGTGTTTTTTCTGTATCAGGTATGGACACCGCTTGTCCGCTAAAACAAAAATCTGGAGGAGAGAACGGTTTCTTTCTCCATTTAATGGGTTCCTTTTGTAAGTTAGTCCCTTCCTCAATGTTCACTTCCACGTCACGTTCTTCACTAACAGGAGTTTCTGTGGCTTCTGCAACTGGTGCAGAAGAGGAAGTACCTATGCAGGTGTCTCTGGTCTCTGGAGTCCAATCACGGTCATCTTCACGCTCCGATAAATCAGAAAGGTCACTATCATCAAGCTGATCGAGAAGCCTATGTGCATCCTCCAATGAAAGCGCCATTGTTAACCTGAAGAAAATGAAGGAAATTCATATTGTAATTTTCTGTACTAAAAAGTCCATTCCATCACAGATACAAAAAAATTCTTACCTCTTTCGGAACCCACACATTAACACACAAAATCAAACACTTCCACATACATCAACAAACATGACTTACCCGCCACACACACACACCACTGCACCTGGCACGCCACACATAGACCTGCCATCCAAAAATTTTAACAAAACTTGTGTATTTCTAAAAACACAATTTTTTAGATGACGAATTGATTTACATTCATTCAGAACACATGCATGTTATCCATCCCCCCCTTTCCCCTTGGTGTCACATGCATACACATGCATCCATCAAGACATATAACGCATGCCCACGCTAAAACAGTGACACAAACATAAATAAATAAATAATAATGTAACATTGTCCAAACATTTGGCAAGACATGGTAAGATCACTGAATTACGCATATTTATTTGTTGTTCTTGTTTAGTCATGATGGCGTCAATCAACACCACTAATTTTCAAAAAAATCTGTAGTTGTAATTATTGGACCAATACCCAATTTGATAACATTACTTTAAAATATAACTATTAAATGCTTCTCCACCACTTACTTGATTTAGATAACACAAATAACACAATTTTAAACAAATAAGTATTCTTACCTGTGTCTTGAACAGTTGAGCAACTTGACACACACTCCCAAGTAAGAAAACTCACGTGGCCTGTTAGTAGTTCAAAAATGAAGCGCAAGTGGCAGCACCTTCTTAAAGCTTGTTGGCAACTGACAACAGCATGAGCGAGCGGATACAACTCGTATCGCCTGAGAAGTATTCGTTTGAACACTCGAGTGTCAATTGACACCGCCATGTCCGAAAGGGTTATATAGGAGAAGTATTTATTTTACACGAGAGCTCTGAACTAAGCTTATATTACATTTCTTGGATCTGACGTGAAAGAAAGTAATAATTCTTTTCTGACAATTGACGCATGCGTCACTTCAGATCCAAGAAATGTAATATAAGCTTAGTTAAGCGCTCTCGTGTAAAATAAATACCCGTCCTATATGAAGAAATTAGAATGTAGAAATGCTCATGAATGTCGTCGCAGAGCAAGCTGTCCTATTTCCCACAATTGACGCATGCGTTCACGAGACGCCTATGGTCTCAGTGCGCATGCACGACCTCGGTGCGGGAAACATATACAGTATATGCTGGCTCCACTTCCAGCAAAAGCGATCAGTTGAATTCTCTTCGACTGACGTCGGACATTGTCGTGTCACAAGGCACCGAAAGTTGCTGGCGACACGAAACAAATGAGCGTCGGATACACAGCATGTTGCCAGACTTACTGTAAAACGAGAGAGAGAGTTGATCAGCGCCCTTACTGGATGAAAGTTGTACAATAGTACACAAACCACGGAAAATTAGTAGACAAAACACCCAAACAAGCTAATAAAAACAACTGCAGGGTGGCTACTCACCGGAAATTCCGGGAATTATACGTGAATTATTGGCTCGGGGAATTATGCGTGAATTCTGCTGGATATTTACTCCGTAGACGTGAAAATTTACAACTTTTATTAATCCAAATTCCATTGAATATGTATATATTTATAAATGCTCAGGGGTATGTTTTTCACAGTTCAGCTTCTGTGTATATCCAGGAAGTAAAAGAAGGCTGCAGTGGAAAACAAAGCAGTCCGGATACTTTGTTAACGTTCCTCACATAACAATTTTTTTGACAGACATACATATCAGTTCATGTGATGTCGCCAGATCTAACCATTTTCGCGAATTTAAGCTACGAGTTCCTTTTATGACGGAAATTGGATAGTTAATTAATATGTTGGAATCACAATGAACCTTCATATTGTACATGTATTTTTGTGTATGGGGGGAAGGGGGAGGGGCGGAAATAAGTAATGTTGAAATAGAGGAAATTCTTATTTGTAGCCTTGAATTTTTGGAAAGCTCGCCTTGAAAACCGGGAATTATACTTGAATTTTATCTGGGTTTCAGACACCCTGAACTGACAAAAACAGACGTACGCTTGGCAACATTGTAACGGAAGAGCGATGTTACCCCTACACCTTTTACTTCGCAACTGAGGTCGTTGACACCCTTCGAGCCACGCGATTGGTGGAGCTATGTACAGATCAGCCACCAGTTAGACCATGGATCAGTATAGTGATATAAGTCTTCAAAGCAATAACCATAAACAACAAGAATTTAATCACACTCGTTTTGTTGCAGCACCTTCATATACTTACAGCCTTTGTTCCGTATATTTCTATCTTGTAATCCAAGCCCTTGAAAAGACGTGACACCGCCACAAACTCAAATGACCTTGGAGTTATCCTCATTCGCTCAACATATCCACCTGTTCCTTCTGCCTTCTCGTCTATCACATGCACGACTTTTATCACATCATGTGAGACAGTAAATTCTATTTTACAGGACACATATCCCGAGAAGCTCCAATCAGATTTGCAGTTGTGATGTTTTATCAGATCATACTGGTTTATATTTTCACCGGCCAGAATATCGTTGTACCCTTCTCTTAACTGTAAATACAAAATTCAAGAATTATACATACACACATATACACACACTGCACATTACACTGATTAATACAGGGTGTTTCACTCGTTCTTGGCCTCTGATTTTCGCTTATAAAAATCAAACTATTGGTCATGATATACTAATGAAATATGCTACGAACATGCCTTGGTTCGTATCCTGGTCTGAGCATGGGTGTTTGTGAGTGTCCATTCATCAACTTGCCGGCACCCGTGGCGAAGTGGTTAGCACATCGCTCGGGTAGGAATCTCGGGTACGAATCCCTGCCGGAGCATGAATTTTTGTGAGTGCCCATTCATCAGTTTCATCACTCATCCCCATCTTCGCGATTAACCAGAAGTGGCAGAAAAGCGAAATAAGAGAAACTAAATCAATCAATAAACAGTTTAGAATTGATCAAGCATTAACGAATTATCTTTTAATTTGTTGCAAAAAGATATTGTAACGACCGTCCCGTTAGCCAAATTGCACTCGTATATTGGAAAATATCTTATTCGTATACTTTTAAGTTAATAATTTGCATTATACGTAGTATTTATACTTAATTGTTTTCACAACTCATGTATATATTTATCTTTTATCTTTTGCTATTATATTATTCGCGTATTTTTGCCAGGTATGCAATGTTTTCATTAAATCCAAGATTTTTTCTAACTTTAACACAAATGTTGTTGTTTAAGGGCATATTAAATATATTTCTTCTTAATATCAATCTTTGTTCAACTATAGCAGTGGCGTGGCGTGGATTTTTAAAAGTGTTACCGGTTATCAGTAGGACATTTAAGGGAGATTTGGGCGCCTCCCCACCTCATGCCCCCCCCCCATGTCTTCCAAGTAGTTCATATAATATTAATCTGGTACGTATGCAATTCAATACTAGATTTTCGTAAAGTTATTAATCAGGAAAAAAAATGTTGACATAAGGACTAAAGTGAAATCGCAAACATTGGTTGTTGACACAATAATACGTAATATGATACTTACAGAAACATCGAAGGCTACTTATAGAGCAGATCAATCCGACTTTGAAAATAGTTATATGATGCTGGGATCTCGGGTTCGAAACCTAGCTTGGGCATGGGCGTTTGTGATGTCTATTCATCAATTTAATCATATCATCACTCATCCCCATCTTCGCAAATTAGCCAAAAGTGGCACAAGCGAAGCAAAATCAATCAAATCAAATCAAAAAACTTCTATGATGCTGTCAGAAAGAGAAGTTTTTCATTTGAATTTGAATTTTTGGGTGCGTCATGGTCATGGTCCATGTTATCCACATCTGAATTCGACACGTTTTTTTTTCTTTTTCACCCGAAAATAGAGTACATGGCTAACAAAAGAGTTTCGACAACTGCACACATCCAAATAACCACGGATAGTCGTTATACCACGAAACATTGAAATGTCGGTCATATCCAGCAGACGACTTGGTTTTTAAATCGTTCAAAATAGGCTTTGGCCTCCCTTTCGCCAGAATTTCGATTTTTTCTGCAAAATAACGAACCGAAAGATTGCTTCAAAATAGCTTCTATCGCACGATTACACACACTGTCCAGATAGAATGAACCCGCCACCTCGGAACTCGGAGCAAGTTTCATTAATTAATTGACAATGCCCGAAAACAACATAAAGACGAAAGACACCAGTCACAAAACTCCCACTGCACAGTCCCTCCCACAAACCGTTGTTTAATTTTGTAACACGTGAAGCACCCTCCTTGCCCCCTCCCCTCTCAGCATCGGCCCTTCCCCAATATTTCCTTCGGAACCTGCAAGAAGTCCAGTTCTACTAATGTTGCCATCTTAGTTCTTTTGAAACCAGATTTGCCCAAATCGCGAAACTTTTCGTTTCAAATAAGACGTATGTAGAGTAGATGTAGTCTTCATCTGTTTCCTAACTACTCCCACTCCCATATTTCGCTAAATCCACAGAAATCTCATTTCTGACACCACTACTATTTCGTATATTTTACGTCCCTTGCTACCTTTAAGGCTTTCGCTTTATAGGATAATCGTGACGATGAAGATGCATGGTGAATTATTGAAATAAAATTATTATTTCCTAGTGTATGTAATTATTAATTTTTATAATTATGTAAGTAAAATAATAACAACGAACATTGAAATAACCATTTCTTGCTGAGGATTCGAACCTGCGACACCTGACACTTCAGAGCGTGCTAAGATAACAATCGGGAAATTATGCTTGTAAGTATTGTTTTCACCCAAAAACAGTTCTACCACCTCAAAAACATTGCTTCAATCCGAAATTATTGCATTCCTGCGACAACGTATGTCAATCTCAATCAGTATTATCAACAATTATCACAAATTCCTGTAACCGAAATAATATTATATGTGTGAAATATAGAATTTTAGGTTGACATTTTTAGAAGGACAGCGGACCCCTTGACCATACCCATCCCTCTCCTCTCCTTCTCGCCCATGATGTCGAAGAAGGACAAAGAGGACTTTCATAATCGCTGATATTTAGTGTAAATACAAAATATCACTTGGTACTTTGCTAATGCCCCAGTGTGATTTGATTTTTTAAAATTTTGATTTAGCGATTTTAGTCCACTTCATGAACAGTAAAAATCTAATCGGGACAGTTTAAAGTTGGATCCGAACCACTTGTGCCTCCACCGGGTATCGAACCCGGAATCCATTGATTATAAGGCGGCGACGCTACCACTGCGTCATCGTTCCCCAGTGTGACTGGACACCTTCAGAGTACGATAGACCCGATTAGGCGACTTAGCTCTTTTCTGTCAATTGAATATGGCAACACTGGTATGTTTCCGGTAAGGATCACCGGCAACTGCGCCGGCTAAACAGGCATGCCAAAAACCCGCCTCCTCCTCCCGCCGTAACAGTCTTTGCCGCTACGCGAAGTCTTCCTTGCGGTGGTTCAGGTCCCTTTCCTCATGTTGCCTGAGGAGGGTACCGGATCAGTCTTCCTCTTCGCTTTTGCCGTTGTCAGAAAAAATGTCAGTCTGCAATGTTTACTTTACGACAATATTACCAGTTTATGTACGTAATAATATTTTAAGACGGGTTCTTCAATTCTTTATATTTTGGTGTTACCTGCGGTAACAACGGCTACATGCACGCCACGCCTCTGACTATAGACAAGATCAAAGTATTTTAATCTTCGTTATAAATTCATATACTAAATCTTTCTTTATTCATTTGATGTGCAAGGGCAAATATGAATTGCTTTATAAGTCAGTTTCGTTATTTGTTGTCCTAGTTTAATATTGTAACATGTAAGCATATAATTCACTATCTCACTTTCAATAATATATCGTTTCCCTATTGGCTGTTAATTTTAGGAGTAGGGGAACAACGCTACGTGTTTTTGGCGATGTAGAAACTTCCACGTTGGCATTTTCAATTGTTGCCAACCTGGACTTTAGCTTACTATCGCTAATTAACATTGATGTGTTATATAAATTATCAGTTCTTCTTGTGATATTTTTACGAGTATGTTAGGAGTTGCTAGCATTGTAAAAAGAACAATCTGTTATGCTGCGCCTCGCGCTTGGGGAGGCAGTTGAGGTCTTGTTATCTACGGTAGAGGCAGTGCGCGGTTTCTGTCGTGACAAAATTTTACTAATCACTGCCCTCGAGCGAACAGGACTCAACATATGATTTATTTGAACTGTGCGAATAAGTATGTAACGCGCGCGAGTCGGTATTAAAGTCTTTGAACTTTTAAAACTTAAAATACTTGGTTTTAGTTTTATTTACGATGACTTGTCGCATGTCGGTGGTTACCTTCCAGGGAATGGGTGGATCGTCTTAATCCCGATCCCTGAGTGAGAACTCTTTCGTCCAACTAACCAGCCGGAGCAAGAAGAAGTGTTTTGCCGTTTCGTGGCTCCGTGTCCAGGAGTTACATCTAACTAGAACTATTGGTTTTTAACCTTGTAGAAAGAACTTTCGTAAACTTACCTTCCTAGGCGAGGATGGAGAGCAACACACAAGAACAAAAACTATAACTTTCAACTTCATGGTGACTACAAAAGAGCGATGAAACAATTCCAAACTGTTGTTCTAAGTCCAATCATACAAAATATTCGTCTTAAAAATCCTATAATATAGAAGCATATATTATTTCACCTGCAGTCGAGGGTCCAAGTAAGGAAAGAATGACTACACTTCAATCAATTAAAAGTATCTATAGGTTTAGAAAAGCTATGAATATCACACATCTTGCAATTTATTAGGGTGGATCAATTGAAAATGGAACAGCGACCACAGAATGAAATCAACTAGGTTTATTTCAAACGTAATATCTATCCAAAGTTACACAAGCACTTGTCCCACTGTTTCACCAAGAGGTGAATACCCTGTTCCTACAACTCCTTTGGCTGAGATCGGAACCAGCTACGATCATTGCCCATGACTTCATTGTCCGAGTGGAAGCGCCGACCCTTCAATGCCTTTTTCAACGGACCAAAGATATCTAAGTCGCGGCGATAGATCAGGGCTATATGGTGGGTGTTCGAACACTGTCCACCCAAACGACGCCAACGTGTTCTTTGTAACAGCTGACGTATGTGGCCGCACGTTGTCATGCAGCAGCAAAACCACTCCAGAGGACAACAGACCGGGCTGTTTGACCTTGATACTGGCCTTTGGACGATATTGCTGCCCAACCGCTACGCATATCACGTGCTCACGCGCGACTATCTAGAGCGATTCCATTACGCAGTACGGGTTTTCTTCCTTACCTCCCGCTTTACCTCTATACAGGGTTGTCGCCACAACACATACATAAATATAACCTAATACATCCATGCACTGTTCCGTTTTCTTTGATCCACCCTCATATATACGCCAATTACTATTTGTATGTAAATAACTTTAGAAAAGATTATATTATAAAATTATTATAAATATCAGAAAGTTACAAAGTACTAGGTTTATACTGTTTTATTTCATATTTAATTAACAGAACTCATTGTCCGAACCGCGACAACCCTTGCATGGGGAGACTATGCCCTCTTCAACAATCAACCCCTAATCACCCTAGTTACTATTTCTAGGAACTCGATTTTTTTCCCGCGAAAGTGACAACTAGAGTTCGGATTTATACACATTCTATTCCTTTTTACGTGCTTGAACAGGAAAATGTCAACGAGTCATGTAACTGACGTGACAGTTCTCTATGCAGTCCGCGCGCATTATATACAGAAGGCGCAGACAAAGAGAGCATTGAATAAAGGCATTTTATCAGCACCTTTATGAAAACGTTGTCAGAACCTTTTTTACCCTTTCACGACCATAATGTTGCACCTTAAAATCCTTTCCCTATTTATAACGTGTCAATTACTGGTGTCTTCCCTTGCATGAAATACAGGTAGTAGGTATACAGAATATGTAACGCTTTACTAACGTGATGATTTTGCACTACAGCCATGTTCTAAAGTGAAATAAGGAGCACAAAGTATTACTTTTTGAAACGGCGAACACTAACTAGAGAAGTAACATAATGAATTAAATGCTAAACTATGCTTCGTTTCTTAGCAACTGTTAGTCAGAATTAAAGAAGTAAAAAAACAATTTCATGACGTAACACCCCTTTTAGGTTCCAATTTTGTTAAGAGATTCATTTTGGTGCCAAGAGGCCAGTGCAAAGAGTATTTTGCATCATTTGATTTGTGTAAATAGATTAACATTAACTATTATTAATTTTAATAGAGCACGTAATTTCACTAGTGGTTAATCTCGTCCCAAAAAAAGACAATACCCTCTTAACGAAAGTAAAGTATTCTGCCCTGCTTCCAGACGAGCAGAAGTGAATGTCATTCTATCGATATTTTCACTCGCGAATGGAAAATGTGTGGTAAGTAGTACAATGGGATCCATGAGTATTATCGTGCAAATTGTCCACCACCATGTTTGTGCATTTTATTTGACCCAATAAGATCTTCAAGAATTAAAAGAAAACTCAAAACAAGCTGTTCACAACTTCTGCATCAGCATACATAAAAATCCATTGCTTAAAAACACATAGAATATAAGAGAAAACTTAATGAAAATAGTCATGGGCAATTTGCACGATAATACGCATGGATCCCACTGTACAGTGGGATCCATGAGTATTACCGTGCAAATTGTCCATCACTATGTTCGTGCACTTTATTTGACCCAATAAGAGCTTCAAGAATTAAAAGAAAACTCAAGACAAGCTGTTGACAACTTCTGCACCAGCATGCATAAAACTCCATCGCTTAAAAACTCATAGGATGTAAGAGGAACATTAATGAAAATAGTCGTGGACAATTTGCCGAGCAAGTTTAGTGGATCCCACTGTTCCATTAAGAAAAGAAAATATTTAGTGAGTAGATGTAAGTTTACCAGGTACACAGTAGCATAAGCAGAAACCTTGTTCCTCTCTCTCGCACGGACAGAATGATTCTAAGCGGAATGTTTTTTTGGCTTCTCTATTTCTAAGTTCACATTAGATACGCATTGCATTGTTTTACACGACCTTAAAAGTGAACGGAAAGTAAATGATATCATCTGTGATGATCATCGATTGTAAAGTTCAGGGCACTGGAGGATGTATTGACGAGAGAATGGTTTGGTCTACAATAGAAGAATAGGACTGGTAGCTGGGTTTCCTGACAATTCTCGCCACTCTAACGTGCAAGGAAAAAAAAAATCTCAAACTCTTCCATTCAATGTCTATTTTGAAGGAGAGGCATTTCACGCTAGTATGAATATGGCTTTGTGAATAAGCAGACAGTGCAAGCTGCGCCAGATAGTAATATACCTATCTGCAAGGTAGCTATGCGTGATATTTTCATGTAACCCCTTTTCCGTTGCATGTGCATTTTTTTTATCGTCTACGATTCTCAAGGCTAGCATTGACGTCAGTGGCGTCCCACCAGTTATTAAAAATCTTTTTTATCATTTTTTTTCAATTTCCTTTCAGCCACACCTACGTTTACTAGCGTGTCTGCTATCCACTGATTTGTATTTAACCATACCTGAGGGGGAGGGTGTCAGGCCCACCACCCCTATTTTATCGATTTCTGAAATGTGAAAAGTTTTATAAAAAATTGAAAATAAATTACATTGTTTCTTAGAGTGTTCTCAATATTTCTGTATTACTTTTCTTCAAAAATACATGAATGTAATGTAAATAGAAGGCAAAATGCACTAGGTGGCTCTATCAGGCGCCATCTTTGAATGTGTGTTATTGGAGACACTCATGCCAGTGAGACTGTACAATTGGTTGGTAATTATGGTAATTTTGTTAATTATTATAATTAATGAACAACTACACTTCTATAAACATAAGAGCATTAATGAAAAATTAATATGTTTTTTGTGAGTTTTAGTGAATGGTAAACTATGTATGTGACACTCATCCAATAATTGGTTATTATTTCTTATTAATGATGATAATTTTTATAATTATTATAATGAATAAATAACCACATATATAATCAACAAAGGAAGCAGTGATTCAATAACAAAATTGTTATAAGTTCCTCGTACGGCACGGGTAAGCTAGCGTTAATTTGCATATTGTTTGCAGGAATATGTGTTTTGCATATGCAGTGTACATTGAAATGCACAAGCATTACTCGGCAAATTGTCTACAACTGCTTTCATTACATTCTTTCCTTTATCTTAACGTGTGTATAAGGACTGGATTTTTACGCACTGGTGCTGAGGTTGCCAGCAGCTTGTTTGCAGGGGAGGCGGCAGAATATTTCGACCGGGTGGGCAGGCAGTATAGTATAAACATAAGCCATTGTATGCCTCTTTCACTTGAGATTCCCTTTCCTTGGGTAGAAAGCGATTTAGACACAAGGAATTCATCAAACCCAATCATCGTATCCAGTAATTCTCTCTTTCTCACAGATTATTTTGGTGTAAGTGTGACCTGTTCGAACAAACATTCAAATCACAGCCTCCCTCCTAAATATTACACCCTGGAAACTGTTTTCTTGGAGGCAAATGAGTCTCAGGCGCATGTAACCACAATCAAGATAATCCTTTTGGTGTTTTGTGTCTCAGTGTGTTCGTTCCGTCATGACATTCGTTTTTGTTGTTGCCTTGTAATCAAGGGGTCCCGGGTTCGATACCCGGTGGAGGCACATAGTGATTCGGATCCCAGTATAAACTGTAGGTCCATTCCAAATTAGCCTTACTGTGCCCAAAGTGTACTTAAAACACCAAATCAAACCAAACCAAACTTATTCTACCAGCCAGTTGCTCTTCTTAGGCATGTCAAATATGCAAAGTCAAGTGTAAACAGACTTCCTGGAGTTCTGATGTAGCAAACGGGTCACAGGTAAACAGGCAGTAATTTTGCTAAGAGAATAGGAAGGAAAAACGTGACGTGGAGGAAGTCTCCACTGGCAACAGGGACAGAGGGGAAAGGTAGGACGACCACTCTTTGGATTGATTGAGAATAGTCAACAGCTCTCTTCGGTTTGGTCTGCGAACAAAGTCAGTGTTACTGACTTAGCCTGACAAGCAAGCCTTGAGTACAGGCTTACACTTCGTTCTTGAATTCGATCATCACACTTCACGTTAGACAGGTGAGAGCCCCCAACAGGGAATTCGTGGAGTGTCTCGATCACTGAATGACGTAACGTCTTTGGAATACAAAGCAGTTTCCTGATGGTCGCTCTACTACTTATCTCTACTTGCGTAATAATAAAACCCTAATAATAACAATGGTACTAATAATACGTATTTAAACATTACGTTTAGTCTCTAATACTTTCACAATTAGCCTTAGGTGCAAAATTGCAAAAGCACAGGAGATGTCTTCTCTCTTCTTATCTCAGCTTGTCTTCTTTGTAAAGCGAAGTGAAAAATATGTGCAGGTGCTTCGCTGAATTTTGTAGAAATTGGGAGAAGTTGTTTCAGATGCAATGTATGTGGGGAGGAAATTGTGGTTGGTCCCCATTGTAAAATGTGATCAATACTTTGCTGTCTGTGGTCCACTGAACTTGTAGGTCCATGTTCGTGTCCTGTCTTTGTTCCAAAATGATGGTTCCCTGTGGCTTGGGATAATGTGTTGCCTGCGGGCTGTAGTTTTGATGAGATGTCCCTAAAGTAGTGGTAGGCTGCTGCGGAAACTTTCCTTACTTGGTTCTAACAATTTCCTGATAGGAAAAGGTGATGGGCAAATGTCCTGGGTTGTAGAGTTCATTGAATGTTACATTTAAGAGATCCTAAGGATCGTTACGACAGTCTTGTTGAATGTGCCGATCTTGTTCCATCGGCAGACTTTTCATCTTCTTAGCTGTTTGTCATCCCTGTTGGGCGATGGCAACAATGAATTATCAAATGTTTCTTAGCTCTTTGCGAAGAGCTGGTCCCTTCCACTGTCTGTGAGGAAGCTTTTAATTTATTATTACTTTTTAACGTGTTGTGTTTGTCTTGTGCAGTTATCTTTACAACCTTGCACTTTTATTTTTTCCCAAGGGGCTTTTTTTTTTACACACCTTCATTTAACATTTTAAATAAGAATTTTAGATGAGGAGACATTTCCCCGTATACTGGGTGGCCAGAATTAGAGTTACCCAATTCAGAGCCCTCTGTAGCCTGTTTGAGGCATCGTAGAACTCTAAAATTTGGTGAATCCACTATGCAGACCATGGGGAAGAGGATGGCGATAAAAATAGTTCAATTTTCCGCCACCAGGTTGAAATGTGGCGCTGTGCTTCCATGATGGTTTGTAATAATGACGTAAACTGCTCCAATTGGTTATGGATTTGCCTTTACCTTGCAATCTTGCAATAAACGACAGATTATTTTCTCGCAACTTCCAGCCACTAACAAGTGTCTTTCTAATTAATAACCAATTGGACGCGTGATTTATTTGAGTTATGGAAGTGCAGCGCCACATTTCAACCTGGTGGCGGAAAATTGAACTATTTTTTTTTTTATCGCCGTCCTCTTCCCCATGGTCTGCATAGTGGATTCATCAAATTTCAGAGTTCTACGATGTCTCAAACAGGTTACAGAGGGTTCTGAGTTGGGTAACTTTAATTCTGGCCACCGGGTACATTGAAGGGCGCAATATGGCCTAATATGCCGACGCACTCAACAATTTTAATTCAATCAATCTGATTACCATTCAACCTCATCGTCACCATTGGTGAAAACGATACTCTGTCCCAGCTAACTGTGGAGCAGTCAAACGAAAACAAGAGTCTGCGCAAGTAGTGACGCGAGACGGCTCCACCAATGAACACGTGAGAGGAACGGAATTGCGTGGAGGGGGGATAAGCGATTGCAGTTACCAGCCTTCTCAGCAGCGTGTACTGCTTCGCTCTGGCCAATAGATTACCCTCGCTTCTCTGACGCTATGCCCGACCTTCCTCCACAGTTAGCTGGGACAAAGTATAGCAGAAAAGCGATTTGAAATAACAATGAGTCAAATCAGTCTTGCTTACTTTCCACAAATGGAGTATCAATAGCATATCACTACGAAAGTTGAGGTAGTAATTTCAACTCCACAATGCTACATTTTTTTATCGAAACACCTAACTCCGTGAACAACAACGTGGTTTTATCTAAGTCACAAATATTTTTGTCCATTGAAAGAAATATTTTAGGGGCCGGTTGTATAAACATCACTAACTGGAGATCAGATTTGATCTAGGATCCGAGAATAAACTAAGTTCAAGCTTCTATTACGTTGTACGCAAATCCCGATCTTAGGTCAAAAAATATATTTGGCAACGTTGCAGAACGATTGTAAACATCGATAAATCTAGACAAATCGATAGTGTGATGTTTTCACCTGTCCAACATTGAACAGCAAATGATTTAAAGTCGTTTTCGGAAAATGCATATATTTCATATTTGAATAAAGAATAAATCTGATGTGCTGGACGTAGTAAATATTCGTGCATACTGCAGGTCAATTTTACTGGCTAATCGAGGATCAATATCATAATAATAGTGTAATCCACCTCTTAGATGAACGCATCTTATGCACTGGCAGATAAAGAAGTTATAGTTGGGAGATGCGAATTTCCGTCGAGTGCCTCACCTCACCGAGAATCAATACTACTAACCTACACTTTGACTGCATTATGTAAACAATACATCGTACTGTAGACAGGAATCACCCTGACTTCCATGTTCTAGAGATTAGCGTATCGTTTTGCAAAAACAGGGGTCCAGGACATGCCCCTCCCCCCCCCGAAACTTCTGGCATGTTGGATTAATGGAAGTTCAGAAACCAAAATTTGTAACACATTTTCAAAAATGTATTCGCAGTTTCACAACAATACAACAAGGAGACAATCCTGGAATGGTCGAGCTAGAATTTTCAAACATTTTGAATTCTGAAATTTGAGAGAAACTGATTTAATTCTCAGAATCGCAGCACACCCGCGACCTCTTCATTTATACTTCTGATGTCCACTTCCAGTGCTGTTCCTGGATCAGACTGAAAATTCACTTGTGATTGCCCCAAAATTCCCGTCCCAACTTTTAAATTCCCTGTTCGATAAGGGTTTAAATCCCCTTTTATACGAGGGGGTATCAAAAAGTTTTAATTATCCCCATGAAATAATTGAGACAGAAAGTTGAGTTTTATATCCTTTTATTGTGACTTCTCTACATAGTCACCATGCAGAATTACACATTTCTCCCAGCGTTTTTTGATCTGTCGAAGACCATCATTGTAGAACTCTGCAGATTGCATGGCAAACCAGCGCTCCACCTCCAATATGACATCGTTAGTGTTGTCAAAATGGCGACCCAAGTGGATTCTTCATATGTGGGAAAAGGGAAAAATTAATTGGTGCTAGATCGGGAGAATAGGGCGGGTGCGGTAATAATTCATAGCCACAACGGTGAGCTTCAAGAACCGCTGCTTGCGATGAATGAGCGGGTGCATTGTCCGCAAGGAGACGGATCCCTTTGGAGAGCATGCCGCGACGTTTTTCCTTCACAGCATCTCGTAACTTCCTCAGAAGTGAGCAGTCGTATGTCCCAGTGATAGTTTCTCCCTTCCGAAGGTAGTCTGTAAGGATGACCCCATGACAATCCCAAAACACTGAGAGCATGACCTTCCCAGCAGACTTTTGCACCTTTGTTTTTTGGGGGGAGGGGACGAGGGGTGCTTCCATTGTTTGCTCATCTCTTTTGTCTCAGGATCATATAGGTAGATCCAACATTCATCCATAGTTATCATCCGGGCAAAAAAATCTTCCTCGTTTTGTTCCAAAATGTTCAACATCTGACTCGACATGTCACGCAGTGTTTGTCTCTGAAGAGGAGTGAGCAAACGCGGAACCCAGCGGGCCGACACCTTAGACATATGCAATTCCTTATGAATAATATTCCAAACACTACCATAACTGAGTCCACTTTGTCGCATGATGTTTTGGATAGTTATGCGTCGATCTTCCAGTATCAGATCCTCGATTTTCTTCACCGTGGCGGCGTCATCCGTGGATGATGGGCGTCCAGATCTAGGTTCATCTGTAACAGACATGTGACCTGTTTGGAAATGTCTCTTCCACCTCACAATAGTGTCATAGGATGGGCAATCACCACCATACACAACTTTCATTTCTTCATGAATTTGGCGGGCGTTGTGACCCTTCAAATGCAGAAACTTAATAACGCTGCGAGCTAGGATCTTCTCCATTTTGCACTTTACTGACAACTAGCGCCACTTATAAACAACAGAAAAAACACACATTAATAATTTTCACTACAGAACAAGTAGAAGGTCTAATGACTACAGAAGCAAAGTTTCATCGAAATCACTCAATAAATTCTGGGGGATAATTAAAACTTTTTGATATCTCCTCGTACGAGTTCAAACCTAGGATATCCAGCTTGGTAGCGCATTACATTCACTACCCTTCACCCAGCGGTCGATATACAGAGCATTCCCTTACATTCGCTACGAGACTTGGCGGCAAGCTGCCCGGCATCAGCGCTTGTCTTTCACGGTGAACGGGTCAGCGACAGTCGCTAGAGTCTCCTATTAAAATTACAGTTTTCATATTGTGTACTAACCTTGACTACAGAAGGTGTTGAAAATGATGTCCCTCTGCTGCAACACATTCCTTCCATCTGTCCCTATCTTGAGCAAGTTCTATATACTCTTTTCCATCCCTACCGATTTCCCTTAGGTCCATCTCAACGTTGTCCCTCCATCTTCGTCCTGGCCTTCCTACAGGTCTCTTACCATCAGGTTTCCCGACAACAATCCTGTGAACTCCTCTTTCCTCTCCCATTCGTGCCACATGGCCTGCCCACCTAAGTCTTCTTGATTTAATCATTCTAATAATATCTGGACATGAATGCAAATTATGTAGTTCTAAATTAAATAACCTTCTCCACTCACCTGTCTCCTCATCCCTTTTAGGTCCAAAGATTTTCCTAAGGATCTTATTTTCAAATACTCTCAATTTATGTTCCTCTTTCAATGTAAGGGACCAAGTTTCACACCCATATAATACTACATTCAAAATTACTGTTTTGTATATTTTAACTTTTAGTTTCTTAGATATTAAACGAGAAGACAAAAGTTTATGAAGAGAGAAGTAACATGCATTTCCTGAATTAAGCCTACTTTTTATTTCCTCTTTAATATAATTTTCATTTGTTAATATTACTCCTAAGTATTTGAATTTGGAAACTGGTTCAAACGAGTTGTTATCAATAATTAGATTTTGATTATTACCTAACCCTTGGTTTCGGCCTGTAAGCATATATTTAGTTTTCTCTTTGTTAACTTTAGCAGTTTTGAAAAATATTTTAGCATTATTCTTAATTGTATTCACATGATTCACCAGTAAGTCTACATCATCTGCATATGCTAACAACTGAGTCACACCATTTAATTTTAGTCCTTCTTTAGTTTCTTTTACCTTCCTAACAGCATATTCTAAGGCAAAATTAAAGAGCAATGGAGATAATGCATTTCCTTGTTTTAACCCATCATGAATTGTAAATTTGTCAGACATATTAATACCCACACGAATTTTACTTTCTGTTTCACTGGTGCATATTTTTATCATACTAACAAGCTTCTTAGGTATTCCAAACTCTACTAATATATTATATAATTTATCTCTTTTGACCGAATCATATGCTTTTTTGAAATCAATGAATAGCTGATGGACATTTTGATTATATTCCCACTTTTTTTCAAGTGTCTGTCTGATGTGAAAAATTTGATCTGTAGCCTAGTTGATCTGTTACGTTTAATTGATTGATTGATTTTGTTTATTTTACTTCGCGTTTTGTGCCTCTTGGCTAATTTGCGAAGATGGGGATGAGTGATGAAATTGATGAATGGACATTCACAAACAACCAAGCCCGACCGGGGTTCGAACCCGGGACCCTTGGCGTCGCAGCGCCTGTTACGTTTAAATCCACATTGATAATCACCTATAATTTCATTAGCATATGGGGTTAGTCTTGTTAAAAGAATGTTAGATAATATTTTATATGTTGTTGAGAGTAGAGAAATTCCGCGGTAATTATTGCAGTTCATTTTATCACCTTTTTTAAACACAGGAACAATTATGGATTCTTTCCACTGTTGAGGGATTTCTTCTTTATTCCATATTAAACAAATTAATTTATGAATTTGACATATTAATGAATTTCCACCATATTTAATTAACTCAGCTGGTATTAAATCAATGCCAGGTGTTTTGTTATTCTTTAGCTTTTTAATAACATCTTTAACTTCAGTCAAGTTAGGTTCTGGAACTAAAGGTTCTGCTGTGTGGACTTCATTCACTTCTGATTTATATCCTTTATTTATTATTATTAATTCTATTATTTAAATTTCTTGCGATGCCTATGGGAACAATTATGAGTGAACCCCCCCCCCAAAAAAAAAAAAAATTTCCTGCCTATGGTCATGGTCCAAAACTGGAATAGATCTTTATTATCGTTTATGGTTATCACAATTTCTCCCCTTACAATGATAAACTCAGCTGTGAGATGGTTTATTTTACTTCGCACTTTTGGCTAATCGCGAAGATAAGGATGAGTGATGTTATGATGAAGGAATACTCACAAAGAACATCCATGGACGGGCCGGGATTCAAACCCGGGACCCCAGATGTCGTATTTCTTTATATCAGAATTACTTTAACTGACTATTCCCCGCAAAGGCGAATTTTAAAATAGTGTTAGTGAATAGTTAGCGCCCTTTTATGCATAAACTGTAATGCGAAATGATAAATTGTAATGCTAAAACACAATGGCGGCGATTGGTTTCCAAAACCGGGGGTAAGGTGCCAAAACTGGGAGGGGCAAAGACAGTAGATACGGTCTAGCATAGTGCGGGGGCAAAAGTGTCGAAAAGTAAGGGGCAACTGCTCCCTAATCGCCACCACAGTATAACTGTGCATTGGAAGAAGAAAGTTGAAATAACAAGTTCGTTTGAATGCCTATTTTAGTATTTTTTTTATTTTATGGTACCTTTTAAGTGCCTACTTTCGTGTGCCTATTTGCTTGTCTATTTAAGAGGTGTTTAGTGCCTAATGACATCTAGACTTGCCTAATTAACCTGGCACAGTGCAACCTTACACTGTCATTGCCATTAGGCCTAAATGGCCACAAGCCCAATCTGTGCTCTATGTGCGTATCGCTACATGCTTTAGCTTACGTGTTAATGTTGATAGCACAAACAATAATTGAAACAGTAAAATTTAGTGATATTAATGTTAATTATGAATTTATTGTTTTAAAAAAATGGATGTACATATTGCAATGGCAACTAACTATCTTTATATAGCAGGTGCAGAAGATAATGTAGTTCATTGTTGATAAGTAGTCCTGACCACTGTTAGGGCTTCATCTGAAAGATAAATACAATAATTATATTTATTTTCTCTTCATAACTGTATTTCCAAATATATATATATATATATATATATATATGTGTGTGTGTGTGTGTGTGTGTGTGTGTGTGTGTGTGTGTGTGTGTGTGTGTGTGTGTGCAAAACATAACGTCAAGCTAAACAGTTTGCTTTTTCGTGTTTGAGTTTAAACTACGTATATAGAATCTCTAGGAAAAGAAGTAGGCTATCCCAAACTGTTGGGCGATTGATTGATTGAGTTTCAAGTCCAATTTATGCACAGCAAGGTTAATCGGGACTGGACCTACAGTTTAAAGTGGGATCCGAACCATTATGTGCCTACACCGGGTAACCCGAGACCTCTGGATTACAAGGCGACGACGCTACCACTTTGCCATCGGGGAGGCCCAAACGTTTGGTCGAGAATATTTGTATATAACCAGTAACCCTTGGCTCGACAGCCCTCGAAAGGGCCTGGACCTATCTCCCGGCTGCCAGTCTCCCTCGCACAATCCTACCTAGAGGTGTGGAGTTCTTCAACGGTAATGGGGTGACGTGTGGTTAGCACATCGAATCCCCAGCCGTTGTAGGAGATTTACGAGACCGGGTTACGCTACTCACTTGTAGCTCCCCAATTTCCTCACTATGGTGGGTTGCCACCGGCCCTATGCACAGGCCTAAAATTCCTGGAGACTGAACACGGGATCGAACCCATGCCGTCCCGCCGCCGCCGTCCAAAGCAAGGTGCGTGCGTGTGTGTGTGTTTGTGTATTATTTATTATTATTATATACATACACACACACAAGCACAATTTCTATCACCTTATACGGCTCGAACGAGCTTAAAAGAACAAATAATATTGTGAAAGTGCATGTGAAAGTATCTTTTAAAAGAGTCCTCGTCCGTAGCTGAGCGGGTTAAGGCGTTCACTCGTCTTGAGATCGTTCGCTGCGGGACGGCGTAGGTTCGAATCCGGCTCCGGTCGGAATTTATTCGGCCAACCCACCATCGTGAGGAAATTGGGGAGCTTCGAGTGAGTGAGTGAGCGTAATCCGGTCACGGAGACCTACTGTAACGGCTGGGGATACGTCGGGCTGACCCCCCGACTATTCCACTACTGGTTGAAGATCTCCACGCTTAGAGGTGACGAAGGAAAGCGTGTGAGGGAGACCGGCAGTCGGTAGGTATGCCTAGGCCCTTCATGGGCTGTTGCGCGACGGTTTTTTCTTTTTTTTATCTTTTAAAAGAAAATTCTTCTTCGCTTCTCCCACAATACAGTCTTTCCGTAAGATTCGCGTCATATCACAGATATTGAATATAATTTAATTCGTTCATGATGATGTGATGTGCAAGGTCCCGAATGATGAAATACAATATGTGCAGGGCTATTTAACGAAAACGGCCATAGGGGGAATCTGTATGTACTTCGCGTTTTGATAAAGTTATTATGAAGTTATGTACTACATATATTAGGACATTAACAAAATTGGTATATGTCAATTAGAAAAAAATATTAGTCGTGGTGTTCTATTTCATTTAAAGCAGATGTGCGTAATTTTTACATGTTGTTCTATTACAAATATTGTTGCATATTATAAATAATAATAATTGAACTCAATACACTAAACAGTAGCGAACCTACCAAATACAACTGAGAGTAAAAAATGGTACATGCTTATTTGAACCTTTTGTCGAAAAAGAGTTATGTCTTAGTGAGCTTTACTACAGGTAAGGATTAAGGAATATTTCTTCTTGTTACAGAGTAATAGTACATATTTGAAACAAGGATGAACACTTGTCCCAAGTGGCTAGGAGACGATCACACAATTTATTCTCGCTCCTGGTGCAGAAATGTCGAGCTGCGGTTCTGCTTTACACACTGTGGGAGATTATCGTAATGTACGGGGACACTCTGCACCCCCCCACACACACACATACACACAGGCACGTATCCAGAGGAGGGGCTTAGGGGGCTCGAGCCCCCCCCGAAAGTTTTAGGTTTACACTAGATAAAATGAGGTATTTTTTGTTTCTTGTGGTGTGAAATAAAATAATGTGACAATAATTTAAGGAAAGAAATAATTATCGAGGCAAGACGGAGAATGTTCCGTAACCCTGTTATTGATAATCGCACGTATCCAAGATGGGGCACAGGGGGCTCGACCCTATCCCCAGGAAATTTTTCACTTTACGTTAGATAAAATTAGGTTTTTGGCTTCTTAAATAATGTGAAAATAATGTAAGGAGAGAGATTATTATCGAGGCAAGACGGAGCATGTTTTATACCCCTGTTATTATTAATATCACGTAGCCAAGGTGGGGATGAGGTGGCTCGAGCCCCCCCCAGGAAATTTTTAAATTTACACTAGATAAAATTAGATTTTTGGCGTCTTGAATAATGTGAAGATAATAAATTTATAAATCTGAGAGAAATAATTATCGACACAAGACGGAGAGTGTTCTATAACCCTATTATTGTCAATAGCACGTATCCAAGGTGGGAATCAGGAGGCTTGAGCCCCCCTTCAGGATTTTTTTTCTGTTTACACTAGATAAAATTAGGATTTTGGCTTCTTGAATAATGTCATGATAATTTGGGAGAAATAATTATCGAGACAAGATGGAGAATGTTCTATAACCCTGTTATTGTTAATAGCACGTATCCAAGGTGGGGTTGATGTGGCTCGAGCCCCCCTCCCAGGATTTTTTTTTTATTTTACACTAGAAAAAATTAGGTTTTTGGCTTTTTGAATAATGTGACGATGATTTAAGGAGATAGACAAGTATCGAGGCAAGACGGAGAATGTTCTATAACCCTATTGTTGGTAATATTGCACGTACACTTTTCTTGCGCTTTCGGTGTTGATTCAGCGCACTTGAGGACTATGTAGAGACTTGTCAGCATTTGGAAGCTGCACAACAAAGGTAGAGCCACACGTAGGGCGATTCGTTGTAATTTTTAATCTCTGGAAGGCGGGAGAGGGTACGTTCTTGAATGAGAGAAGGAGTCAATTACTGGCGATATTAAAGAATCGTTTTATCTGTGGGACGTTCTACAATATAATGAGGATATAAATACGCCGATTCAATTTTTCGATTGATCTGTACAAAGAATCGGTTAATGAGATTTCAGAGGTAAGTGTGACAATTCATACAGTCGATTGGTGATCAGATCAGTCAGCGTTCTCTGATTGCTTTATAAGATATAGTGATTCGAAAATGAAGACATTGACGACAGCAGAACTTCCGGGGCCTCAGAGTAGTGCTAGCTCGGTTCGAGGGCCGAAGAGATCAAGGCATCTCTCTCTTTCTCTCTCTCTCTCTCTCTATAAAGTGAATATTTCATCAGTACCGGATATTAAAACAGAAATGAACTGCATAGATCAACTGAAAATCAAAGTTTTGAGTGATGATTTAGTTTTGCCAGAACTAAATTTCGTATATGCAGTCTGAGAATTTCATGATATAAAAAAATACTTTTGTTTAAGCCTACTGGGTTCGAAACACATTCAAACACTTAACTACCATAAAGAGACAGCCGAAAATTTTATGAATGTCGAGAAGAGAAAGCAAGAAGATGTTGCATATGTAGACATTTTAGGCGGAAATTGCAGGCTCTACCAGGACCCACATCAGGGCTCTACCAACTGAGCCACCTAGTCATCCTTGACTTCAACCGATTTTTCGTTAAAATGTCTATTTAGTACTTGTCCTGTGTATATCAAATCGTAAGGTGTTGCCTGTATAGTGAACAAGCACAGAAAATATAGGAGAGAGAAGAAAACTGAGGAGCATTATCACCGGTTGAGGAAAATTTTTTCTGTAGTCAACAAGAGCTACTACTTCGAGGTGACAATGACAGTGGCCTAATAAGGGAGATTTCACACCGTGTCGCCTGAAGATTAGGTTTGTGCGGCCTTTTGTGTCGCTACGGTGTGAAACGTTGCTGTTGATTGGCCAATTCCAATCGACATGTATCGCGTGTCCCTTCGGTCTGAAACCTTCTAAGTCTTGAGAACCCAAGTCACAAGGATGGAAAATTAGGGCCTTGTTAAGGTTAGGTGTGAAGGCAGGCAGACGACAGCACCCTAAAGGATCATATTCAAACCTGCAGGAAGAACGCATCTTACTTCAATCTCCAATGCGGAATGATAAGAACTTCTGGTGAGTTGATTTTAAAAAATGTGTCCGAGATAAAGAGAGGCGTGCCCAGGATTTTCGGAAGGGAGAGGGGTTACGCATACTATTTTTGGTAGTCAGTCCTGATTTTGCCATTTTTCCCCTGTCTTTGACGTTCCTCTTTTTTTTTCTTTTTTTTTTTTAAAAAAAAAAAGGAATACTGGGATTACCTCACCAACCCTCCCTTGGGCACGTCACTGGAGATAAATGAGTAAGCATTTGATCATACTGGGAGACGAAACATTAGATGTGTTGGGAACGGAAGGGTTTTCACTGTGCATTAATTGTTTCGTGATCCACCTCTATTCGATAAGACTTATTTTGTTTCGTGCCGATATATAACAAGACAGCGGAAGCTGTGACAGGCATTTTTGAACACTTGTGAGTGCTAAGGCCTGGATCTGAACAATTTGGTGGGTTTCGGCTTTTATAAGAGCTGAAAAAATGGGAGGACAAGACACGTTAGTGGTGTTCAGGCTCGAATCAGAGAGAAATATTCGAGAGCTGTCTGCGTCCAGTTCGCAACCCACAATTTGAATTTCGCGTTGTCGAGTGGATTGTCCATCCCGTGCATGTGTAACAGCTTCGTAAAAACACTCAAAGATACCATAGATGTTTTTATACCTGATGAGAAGAAATGGACAAACACACATACTGAGATGGTTCCGGCACACATTATTAATGCATGGAAAGAGAGGAGTCGAGTGGTAAAAAATGTTCCGATTTCACGTTCTGATTAAAATGATAGCCTTACAGTGGCGACGATTTAAGGGATAGTTGCTCCCCATTTTTAATTTTTCTGCTTCAAAATTATGGCATCTTAATGTTAAGCCTTGGCTACCAAGAGAAAGTAAACTTTCCTTGCAACGCCCTCCGCACCCCCCCCCCCCCCCGTTTTGGAACCCAATTGTCACCACTGGTCTTAAACATACAATTGTGAGGTTCTTACTATACCCCTTAAAAAAATGGTGTTGAGCCCCCCCGAAAGGAATTCCTGGATACGTGCCTGCATACACACACAAACAAATAAAATTGAAACCCTCTCTGCCCTTGCGAAAAATCTGGATCTGCCTGTGCCAATATGCTGCCATCTATTGATGAGAAGTGCGAACAGAGTGCTTCCTGATATTGTTCATAGATGGCAGTAAATGTCTGATTCATCTTGAGTATCAGGATAAATGTTTCGCGATGCAGCCAAGCAAAGTGGGTATCAGAATGTTACTGTCGGCCTTCGAATATTTAATATATGGTGTCCCAAAAGAAACGCAGGATTTAATGTAAGAATAAAAACATTTTATATATTTATTAGTTGGCAAAGCTACTACCAGGGAACTAATTTATATGTAAATACAAATGTATGTATGAATCTGAAATAAGTCATATGTTGTATTATCTTTGCGCATTATGGCATGTAGACTCGAAAAATTCAGTTTTTATTTTCCATATTTGTACATATATTTGGTTTTGGTTGATATTGTACATATTTTAGTTACTTCTACACATTATCTCCATATTTCAGAACATTTCTCAACATATACTCTATATTAGCGCAATAACTTGTGACCGAAAGAGTTGGGTTAGTTTCTTGCCAAATTTGAAATATATTCCCATTACATCTTGCGATATTAAATGCAGTTTTAGTCAATATAAATCCATTTTAAGAGACAACAGAAGGAATTTCACGTTTGAACACTTATAACAAAATTTTGTTATTCATTGTTTTGGAAACAGAAAATGAAGACACATTTTGTGTTGTTTTACAATTAATGCCAATGTAAGCGTACTGCATTTTATGTAGCATGTGTAGTGTCTTATACTATTTAAAATGTAAGTTTTTTTTACAATTTTAACTCCTATTTTGGCGAAAATAACAAACTATGTATTTACATATTAAGCACAATTTTACTACACATAAATCCGATCCCTGGATATTACATTATTTGAAAGGGTGTGGCCGTGCGGTCTAAGCCGCTATGCTTTGGATTCCGACTGCGGGACGGCGTGGGTTCGAGTCCGTCTGGCTTCAGTCTCTGGGTTCTCGGCCTGTGTGTAGGACCGGTGGCAACCCACCATCGTGAGGAAATTGGGGAGCTACGAGTGAGTAGCGTAACCCGGTCACGGATATCTCCTATAACGGCTGAGGGTTCGACGTGCTGACCTAACGTCACCCCATTACCGGTTGAAGATCTCCATACCTCTAGGTAGGATTGCGGGAGGGAGACTGGCAGTCGGGAGATAGGGCAAGGCCCTTCAAGGGCTGTCTAGGCACGGGTTATTTATTATTTGTTAAACATTGCGATTAAATGTAGAATAGGATATAGGCCAATTATACCTATGTGAGAAATGTCCTCCACCACGCATTTGACATACTAGATTTTTTTTTACAAAATTCTAAATCACTTTTTCACAAAACTACGGCTCAATGCCGTCGATAACTTAATTTCTCCTTTCTTATCTTTGCAGCATAAACTTTGGACTTAATGACTCCCCAGAGGTAAAACAATCGCGCGGTGTGAGGTCGCACAGTTGTTTTATTTGAGGCGCTTCCCCTACCGAAAATGTCAGGTAATTTGCCCACAGTCTCCGTACTTGTAATGAATTTAACGATCGTCAATCTCTCCTCCGTCGTGTTGTGCTCCATATTGAATTATTGACTAACCGCAAGGTTTTTACTACAACATGTGATCTCGCAGAACGCTGCCAACCCTGGGAAAAAATGGCGCACAATTTAAATCCTGCGTTAATTTTGGAACACCACAGTGGCGTACGCAAGGGTGGGGTTACCGGGATTAAACCCCCCCTTGAGCTTTTGAAATATTATGGAAAATACTGTAGAAAAAAAATTAAAATGGCTAATTTATCACAGTCAAAGATCTGCGACAGTAATAATAATAATAATAATAAAAATAATAATAATAAAAATTTGAATTATTATTCCCATGCAGCATGAAGAAAAACACAACATTCCAAACACAAACTAAGCGGCCGCAAAGTTCAATTTTGCAATTTTTTTTTTGCAAAAAGTCACGCAGTGACTCTCGCGAGAATTGTGAAAATTCCTTGCTTCGTCGCAGTGTAAAGTAAAAGTAAAAAGTAAAAGTAAAGTGTTCCCCTGTGCTTAGCACCACGCCCTTAAGGCGTATAGGGAGTGTGGGGGTAACGCCCCACACTTTCTTGATCCGGTCGTGAGTGGGGGTGATGTGATCAGCACCATGCCCCGGACCGCCTTTACCCCCCCAGGTTTCCCCAGGTACCCATGTTATTCGACGCTCGGTGGGCGCCGGGGCCGCTGCTTCGTCGCAGTGTGCTGGCCTTATTGCAAATGTTCTTCCCGGTACTGATTTCACATGCCCTTGTGAACTCTCAAGTGATGCTGAGTCTACATCCACATTATTAAATAATGTTGAAGAAGTGCTTTGTGAATCATCTAGAAGTGATAAATGTGTTGGAATGTCTATAAACTTACTTTTCAACGAAAACATAGACTCAGTGGAATTTAGCAACATGTATTCTCGCGCTTCATCATCATCCTGGGCGAGTTCCATAGGTAAAGGTAATGTAAATTCCCCCGTGCATATAACACCGTGCCATGAAGGCACACGTAGTGGTGTGGTGGGCCCCAAAGATTCTCGATCTCGAACTATTTTGCAGGTGATGTGATCAGCACCATGCTCCGGCAGCCTTCATCCCCCAGGGTTGCTCTCAGGTACCCATTGCTATGAGGCTGGGTACGGAGACAAGGCTGGATAAATTCCAACCAATTCCGGGAATCGAACCTGGATATCCCACGAAGTTGTCAGACTAGACCAGCGCGGCTCCTTGAATGAGTTTCATATTTCGATTGTTTCAATAAATTTAATATATTTGCTTGTTTTTATGGATTTTCTTCACACTTAAAATGTCTCACTTATCATATACAAATAACCGTTGACTAGACAATTATTTTGTAACAAAGAAACAAAAGAAATGTAATTTGGTTCTATTTCTTTCATAAATAGCAGCTGCATTAGTAGTAATTAAACTAATTAATTAATTAATTAATTATAAGAATTATTATTATTAATAATAATTAATTAAAGTATAATAAAACAATGGTAATGTGAATTTGTAGAAAGTTTTCGAAATAACACCCCCTTTGATGAAACCCTGCGTACGCTACTGGAACACCATTTATATTGAATACAATATATAGCCTACATATATAATTTATAAGCCATATCAAGTTCCTAAGTTACACACAAAGACACACAAATTTGTGCCCATCCCCACCCCTAAACGCATCTAGTTACGTCCTTAAGAATCCCACTCTCCAACTAGAAATTCATGAATGCCACATTGTCTACACACTTTTGCCATGGTCTGTTACCTGCTGGTGTGCCTAACTAAAAGTCCCAAACTGGACGACAATTTCCTTGAGGATCAAAGGAAAAGTTTTCGGGACAACTCCCAGGAACGTCTATGATATGTTTTGTCACTGTCGGTTTACTGTAGGAACTCAGATCTAGTTGGAGAGCACCGCCAGTTGATCTATGTCCATGAAAAATATCTAGAAATCCTTCCTCTTGATGAAACGTATGATCTGCAACTGTTGCCAGATCACTAAACGCGAAACCACTGAATACGAGGAACACAACACTAAATGTCACACAAACAAATGTAGCCATGGTGGATAGAAATTAGAAGTGTTGTACTGTACAGTGCTATCTTTGAAATGTAAAGTTTATTTTTTTACTTGCAGACTTGTGAATTAATTCTACCTGCCACTGTAGTTAGACCTTCCACAAATAGCTTACTAAAAACTGTCCTTTAAAAAAATGTGTCCTCACGTAACTGTAAATATCCAATTAGTTTCCCATCGAGTGATAAAGCTATACAGAATGACTTTTTAAACACAGAGATAACTAAGATAAAGTTGGTACTTATTTGTCAGCATAATTTAAGCGAGAGAATTTTTTTAAAAAGTAAAATGGCATGCCCATGTAGTATAAGCACGTGTCATTACGAGTATTTTAGTCCCTTAAGAGCTGTAAAGCCAAGGGTTATTATTTTGACTAAATTAACATCGAAAGCACAAATCCTTACAAGTAGTTTTCAAGTAATTTTAATAAATTATTATTCATGGCGTGGAATGTATGTGATAAAAATATACATGTAATGATAATTCACAATTGTCAATTGTTTACTTAACTAACTAACTCTCTAGCCTTCTTAAACCCGAAGGTTTGTGGCTGCAGCAACACAAGCCTTCCATCTGTCCCTATCCTGGGCAAGATCAATCCCATCTTTTCCACCCTTACCGATTTCCCTTAGGTCCATCTCAACGTTATCCCTCCATCTTCGTCTTGCTTTCCTACTGGTCTCTTACCATTAGGTTTCCCAACAAGAATCCTGTAAACTCTTCTTTCCTCATTCCTGCCACATGGCCTGCCCACCTAAGTCTTCTTCATTTAATTATACTAAAAATATATGGACAGGAATACATTATGTAACCTTCTCCACTCACCTGTCTCCTCATCCCTTTTAGGTCCAAATACTTTCCTAAGGATTTTATTTTCAAAATTCTTAATTTATGTTCCTCTTTTATGTAAGGGACTAAGTTTCACATCCATATACCGGTAATACTACATGCAAAATTACTGTTTTGTATATTTTAACTTTTAGTTCAATTGTTTACTTAATATTTCATAATTCAGTAAAATATTGATGACAATAAAGTTCTATTAGTTTGTAACAATAGGGGCAAGTAACTGGCGAGCGACTATTTTTAGCTGTTTCTGATACACTACTACACGGAGAATGGCGTAATAATTACACAGCCTATATTGCAGTTCCAACTTGTTCCTCTATGTTACGTGATAACATGAAACTACAGCCAAAACATGCAAAAATTTGGAGGAAAATACTTGTACGCAAATCCTGCTTATAGACCAGCAAACGCTTGGAAAACAGATAACAAAAGAGAAACTGTAGTTACCTAGAAGTACAACAGTCCATGGCTTCTAACGCCAAATTTCACGGCAGTTTCCTTGTGGATCGAGTTGAGTTCCATCGGGACAGCCTTGATTTGGCACATCGATTATATTCACAACTGAAGGCTTTGAATCTACGACAGTTTTTTTCGTTGTGTGGACAGAAACTGCAGGTTTTAGCAGTAAAGGCTTCTGGGTCTCTTTCACAGAGGCTTTGATGTTCCCTTGTTCGGTTGTGTCAGCGCATATTGACGAGTAGAATGAACAAAATAGCAGAAAGGAGACGAAAAATATTGCAGAAACTTTAAAACCTGCCATCTTCTTACTACGATGCTTACGGCTGTATGCCTAACACACACTTTTCCTTTCTGTACATCACATCGTAACGTATAACGCAGCAAATATTGATACAAGTTTAAGGACTAGGGTTGCCAGATCTCCTATTTTTACAGGACGTCTTGTATCTGTTTTTTTAATGCCCTGTAAAAGATTATATTATATATTCTTTAACGTAATACATAATATAATGGGTAAAGGAATATATCACATATATATCACTGCTGTGCATTAGTGTATATAAGCTAGGTTATACACTTCCGTTCAGTGTGTTCTGTATTCGGCAAAGGTGAGACATGGCAACCCTAAGAAGGACATCAAGAAAGTTACACAATACGTAGATTTACCAAAAAAGAGCGCTTAGTAAATACAGTAGGCTAAGTGCAACAGAAAAAAACCTTCGATTGCGAATGCAATCGTGCAAAAGTAAGGTAAAAAAAAATAAAGGAATCAGCTTGCAACATATGACCACAGATGACGCACTAGTTGTGGCACTATTTACAAATAAGTGACGCAAGAACGTGTTTATATAATGGGTTCTGGCGTGAAAATAATCATTTGTATACACACACTTCAATATCGAGAGCCCTGCCTAGCGGATGTGAGGTCTGGGACAAATAACGTGTTGATAATGTTCGGATTGATTCAGTCTTGTATAATTATAATAAAATGGTGTGTTTAATAAAAAAATAATTTGTGTTCTATTAATGGATGAATAGTGTACGAATATTTTACCGTTTTCCTACCGAAAACTAAAGGTCAGTTGCAACCTTGAATCTGCGAAACATGACTGTAAACACACTAGATATGCGTAAATTGTCTTTTTTGTCCCACACGCGTTGTAGCACATACACCAGTGGCGTCTCGTGGCCTCAAATTTGGCCGGGGCTTATTTTTTAAAGAATTTAAAATATAATGACAATTCACATGAATTACAAAAAATAGGTATTTTTTTCTTCTAGACTACAAAACTGGACTTACTTTTTTGAAAGAATTTAAAATGTAATGACAATTCACATGATTACAAAAGAAACCGGTATTGTTGTGAAACATACCTTTCTACGAACGTTGACTCCTGTTCTTCTGCTCAGCAAATTTTGTTATTACTTTTTCGTTGAAGCCCTCTATGTTTGAAATGTATTCTATCTCTATTGTAAGCAAGTGCCAAGGCATTTGGTCTGTCTTGTCCCATTACATTTCTTAAGCAGGTTTTAATACGCTTCAATGTGCTGAAACATCGTTCAGATTCAGCTGTTGCCACTGGAGTTATTAAAACTATGTTTGTCATTTTTACTGTTTCTGAAAAGGTACCCTCTAAATAATTTTAAATAAAAAATGAATGCAATCTACTGATAGAGTTTATGTTTTTCAACTCTTCACTACAATAAAGAACACGAAGTTCCCTCTTTAGTTTTCCCTCTTCTATGAAGGGATAATAAATCTG
Organism: Lepisma saccharinum; assembly: GCF_977018435.1. Taxonomy (NCBI): domain Eukaryota; kingdom Metazoa; phylum Arthropoda; class Insecta; order Zygentoma; family Lepismatidae; genus Lepisma; species Lepisma saccharinum. The sequence continues at coordinate 94,475,542 of NC_139235.1, forward strand.
GGAAGATGCCTCTGTTTAAAGATTGTTCTCTTTCATTATGTCCTCGCAGAGCAAGTTCATGTCGACCACAGAATTTTAAGCAATCGATAATTCTATTTAATATATACGTATTTTTCCGGAAAAATTCATTGTGTCTTGTAATTGACAGCCTATGTCCTTCATCAATTTGTGTTCGAACATCAAACCTGCCAAACTCACTCAAACATAGCGAATGAAAGCCACCAAAACACTACAGAACAACACGCGAGATCGAACGCGACGCATTGGAACTAGCCCCGAATCAGCACTCAAATCCATTGCACTCTCCCCTCCTCTCTCTGCTAGCATGTGACCTTCACTGTAGCGTAGGTGGGTATAGGCCACGCCTTCCTTTGCGACATGCACCGGAAAACGATAATTTACATCAATGCCGCTAGGAGCGCTGTCGTATCCATTGCAACAGATGATGAATTCACGTGGGTAAAAATCGCCTTTTAAAAGACGGTGTGATAGTTATGCATTATGGTGATTGATAATTACGTGAATACGTCCGTTTTTCTTTAGGGGCTAAGCCCCGGAAGCCCCAAGGGACGAGACGCCACTGACATACACACTGAACATTTTGTGGGTTGGCCTTCTCGCACACACTTAGATCACTAAACTCTGTGTTTTTATGCACCACATGACATAAGGTCCCTTCATAATATCAGTAACCATCCAGTTATCCACATAGTCGCGATTAAACCACAAGAAAAAAAACATGTTAAATAACCTTTAAAATTATTTAAAAAATCAATCACTGTTCCCATTTTAGTTCGAAGATAACATAAGCAGTAAATTAGCTTCAGTAACAAATATTGTATTTTAAAATTGTATTGTTTATTTAAGTATCCAGATTCAGTAATCCTCCCCCTCAAAATACTTTGGCGCAGCGACCATCATGATATACCACCTTTAGCCCTTTTTGTGGCGACCACTTACATACCAGGTGGCCAGAATTAAAGTTACCCAACTCAGAGCCCTCTATAGCCTGTTTGAGACATCGTAGAACTCTGAAATTTTGTGAATCCACTATGCAGACCATGGGGAAGAGACTGGCGATAAAAAAGTTCAATTTTCCGCCACCAGGTTGAAATGTGACGCTGTACTTCCATGATGGGTTGTACAAATAATCACGTAAAGTGATTTAGCTGAGTTATTAATTAGAAATACATTTGTTAGTGGCTGGAAGTGCGAGAAAATAATCTCTCGTTTATTGCAAGATTGCAAGGTAAAGGCAAATCCATAACCAATTGGAGCAGTTTACGTCATTATTACAACCCATCATGGAAGTACAGCGCCACATTTCAACCCGGTGGCGGAAAATTGAACTATTTTGTTTTTATCGCCATCCTCTTCCCCATGGTCTGCGTAGAGGATTCACCAAATTTCAGAGTTCTACCATGTCTCAAACAGGCTACAGAGGGATCTGAGTTGGGTAACTTTAATTCTGGTCACCCGGTATCTCAACACAATGAGACTTTGGCATTGTTTACTAATAAACCAAAATTTTCTAACTTCTATGAGTCTGTACATAATGTTGTATTTCGTTTCTTGCAATGGTTTACCAACACAATATGATATTTATGGCCCACTCATCATTTTCGTCAATGTACGTAAGTGAAAGCAGTAAAATGTCCAACAGGACCAGTGATCCTTATCTTGTGCTTAAACAAGTTAAGCCTGTTTCGGGTCGTCCTACGTGTAGTTTTAAATCGTGACGGTATACAGGGTGTATCCGTGACCGTGATTCAAACATTCAGGGTGGATGGAGACTGACCCAAGTACCAATATGAGATAAGGAAACCCGCTCCGGAAACGCAACATTAAAAAGTTATGAGCCAAAACTATTTGGGACATTATATGACAGTGGAGTAAGACTACTGAAAGATGCGGCTTGTAGATTTAATATGGACGTTACTACAGTTCACCGTAGTATTCTGTGACGAAAACGTTACAGAAATTGTTCAAAATGGCGTCCCCAGCTTCGCAAGAAGCTCCGTCGTTCGCTCTGGAGTCGTACTGACGATACAGCAAGGATTCTTGCCAACAGGTCCTCCTCACTCAAACGGTTGACGATTGGCAAGAATCCTTGCTGCCTGTGATATGGTCAGAACGACTCCAGGGACGTTCTAGCGAATGCGACAGAGCTTCTTGCAATGCTGTCGTGCCTGCATCAATGCTGGGGCAGCCATTTTGAACACCTACTGTAACGTTTTCGTCGTAGAGTGCAACGGTACACTGTTGTAACATCTGTATTAAATCTGTTAGCCGCATCTTTCACTTGTCTTATTCCAGTGTCGTTTCCGTGACTTCCTCCCTGTTGAATGCAAACTAAGACTCATTCAAGCATTAATATACCCATTCTTTGACTATTGTGATAATGTTCACGGCCCTCAACTCTCTCAAAAGCTCAGTGTAAAAATACAAATGGTGCAAAATGCCTGCATCAGATACATTTTTCAACTAAAAATATCCGATCATATTCTTCCGATTTTAAATAACAATCAGGTTCTTACTATGGAAAACAGAAGGAAAATGCACTATCTCTGTTTCGTCCGCGGTATATTAGCAGAAGGTAAACCGCAGCATATGTTCGAAAAAGTGCATTCTCGTAACGATATCCATGAATATGCTACCCGCAAGCGGAACAATTTCGATTTACCCCATCATTCAACCACGGCCTACAAATCATCTTTCTCCTTTTCGTCTCCCAAAGCATGGAATGCATTGCGTGCAAACATTGCATGCATAAGAATACCGTAAATTTCAGAGGTAAAGTAAAATATATACTGTTAATGGAACAATGGCAGAGTCGCGGTACATATTGAAGGTTGTAATGACCCCGAGTTTGCCATTACTTCGTGGTTTTATATTATTATTATTATATTTTATATTGTTATTATTAGTATTATACAGTTAATAATTCATATATATATTCATAAATATATTAATGCCTTCAGCCAAATATGACCGCCTTTATAATCAAAATTATACACATATCTACAAGTATGAATAGCGGCAAATTTAAGCAATTTACATAGTTTCAACATTAATCGTTTGATTTGCTTTTAAATGTTCTAAAGATTGTTGTAAGTTTCATTTTAATCAAGTTAGTGAAGCCTAAGTTAATAATTTCTGAGTTAAATTCCCTATATCTATTTGTTGTTTCATGTTTCTGGCAAACGCCATTCGTTTCTCTTATATTTTGAAAGCCATTGTTGATTTATTTAAACTCTTGTGGTGTGAGAAGATCACGCGCTTTTCATTGCATTGTTGCCACCACATACCTAAATTCACTGTGCCAGATTACTGTACATTTCTAATATATTACTGTTTGCTTATCAGCTTAATAGTATTAAAAGGTTATTATGTCTGGTAACACTGTGTAACTGAGGAGGTGTTTTCGCCTTCCAGAGAAAAACGGTTAGTAGTCGCGCGGAGAGATTTGAAGTAGCAAGAGGTGCTTCGCGTTACGGGAAAGATAGGCTTACGCATCTCGTGCTGTACCGTTCAAAAGTATTTGAATTGTAATTTTTAGTCTTATATGATATACGTGCGTGTCTATAATAAACGTAAAGTTGAACATATTGCGGTTTTTCTTTATTTCGAAAGTGTATTTCGTACTTGTGGATACCTGCATCAGGAGGACAACCTCGTGGGTTGTCATTGGACTTCACCTGTGGATCCAAGGGGAAGGAACGCAGTATCTCAACCCGATCCCTGGGATTATCCAGCATGCTCTGCTGAGCTTATAAGGTAAGTGTACTTGTGAAGTGCACCGCTACGCGGGACGTAGCAAGGTATCAAGTCACTACATGAAATTGTATTTTTATTATTATGTATTACTTTTGTCTTTTATTGTAACTTATTATTTTGTCTTTTGTATTTGTAGTTAATCATTTTGTGTATTCATTTAATTTTGTGTATCTCTTACAAGTATATATGTATTATTTTACTTGTAGCTCACTGCTCCACATGCAGTTTATTATATATGCAACATTACATTGACAATGGTTAGGTGGCAGAGCAGCCTATAGGCTGAACCTCGCCCGCTTAATAAAGAAATTTATTATTATTATTATAAAGCCCCATAATATTATTTCTCAACTTTTTAATGGTGCGTTTCCAGACCGGGATTCCTTATCTCTTTATAGCTTGGGTCGGTCTCCATCCACCCTGCAAGTTTGAATCAAGGTCACGGATACACCCTGTACACTAGACTCTCATGTGGAATGTGAGCGTGCACACACCAGAAAGATCCGATTTGCAGAGCGGTCAGTGGAAGTCGGAAAGTCAGGAACTAAGAAGTGTCTTATTATTTATCCAAGGCAATTCATATCATTATCTATTATTAATATTAAAACGATAGAAGTCAGGAGTGCATGTATGTATTAAGTTAATACATTTCTTCTGTGAGTGAAAAGTAGTACAGATAACTATGCAATTATACGTTGTTAAAATCATTATTTAATGATACAGATGATACCATATTTTATCTGCGTCATGCATCTTTTAATATTTTCTTCGTAATATGTATTAAGTATTTTATATTATTTTTCAATATTTCCAAATCAAGTCACATTAACCTTTTTTATATATTAGATTAAATTTGTTTCCATGATAATGCTTTATTTCTCTCCAAGGAGATTTTTTTGCGCAATTATTTCTATAATTTGCAACGTGGGCCATATTGGGAACACCCTGTTCCCAACAGGCCTACTTGTCACTTCTCGATTTTTCCCTTATGGCACCTGTATATGACATGTATACATAGGTTGCTATTTATGTATCCGGAACTGGCAACACTAATGTCGCTAGGTAACATCTAATATATCCATCGTAAAGTTGAACATTTCTATGATATATGTATCCGGAACGTTGTGCTTACGGATGCTATGTTTGTCTGTTACAGGGACTTGAAAATTTCATCGGAGGCCAACAATGGAATTAACTCGAGAACATTTTCGAGCAATGATTTTCTACGACTTTCGACGTGGATTACCTCAACAACAGTGCATCGATCAACTCACTTCGACGTTTGGCGATGAAGCACCACCTAAAAGCACTGTATATCACTGGTTTAGTGAATACAATCGTGGCCGTCGTTCGCTAACGGACGAATCTAAAGAAGGCCGTCCAAAATCGGTTGTTGTGCCAGAAAACATTGATGCTGTGCGAGAACTGATAATGCAAGATCGTCATATGACATATCGTGAGATTGAGGCATCCCTGGGCATTAGTATGACTAGCATACATAAGATATTGCATGAATATTTAGCCGTGAAGAAGATTTGTTCGCGTTGGATCCCGCATAATTTGACAATCGCTCATAAAAAGGCTCGTGTCGATTGGTGCAAACAAATACTCACAAAATACAATCGTGGTGCTTCAAAAGCCGTGTATAACATCTACACAGGTGACGAATCTTGGATCTATGCATATGAGCCCGAAAGCAAACAGCAGTCGACGGTGTGGGTGTTCCAAGATGACCCAAACCCAACAAAAGTTGTTCGTGCAAGAAGCACTTCGAAGCAAATGGTCGCCTGTTTTTTTTTTTTTGGGAAAAATGGACATGTGGCTACAGTACCACTAGAGAATCGTAGAACCGTCAATTCTGAATGGTACACAACCATTTGTTTGCCAGAAGTCTTTGGGAAAATCAGAAAAACAACCAGCGACGCAGGATCATTCTTCACCATGACAATGCAAGTTGTCACACATCGGTCTAAACAACTCAGTATTTGACCGGTGAAAACATTGAATTCATGGGTCATCCGCCGTATAGCCCTGATTTAGCACCCAATGATTTCTTTTTGTTCCCGTACGTGAAGAATAAGCTTATAACGATCAAATCTTAGTAACTATCAGGTAAATAAATTAATCGCCGTAATAAGCAATAACAAGCATTGGATGGTGGCTGTTCACCGAGATTTGGACTGCGGAGTACGGAGGACAAGCCTGTTTCCCGAGCGAAGAGGCCGATCCTCGGGTAAAAGAAACATAAAAATACAACTTCGGAACCAATGATCGGATTCGATTGAAATTTAAGACATCAGTATTAGATTCTAATCGGGAAAATCCCAAATACAAAATATGATAGGAGGTGAATTAAGGGAGATATTAAAGGTTAAACAACGAGAGTGGATAACAATAACTACAGACTCCCTGGCGCTCTCTTCGGAGCGACCGTGCGGGACACAATGGGTCCGGTTTAAGGGTAACCTCCCTTCGAGGTGCCGCTGGAGAAGGGTCAAGGAACTCAAATTACACGGGCGAAGATAGCAGGATAAGATGCCACGATTTGAGGACGAGTTAACAAGGCTTAGACAGACAGGGTATCTTAACGAACATTTTGAAAGCCAGATAAATAGACAAGCGGAGAAGCGGAAGACACAGTTTTGCCTTGACAGTTTCATCGCTGACAACCGCTCGGGAACCAGCAGCGTGAAAGTACCCGCCTCGTGCGTCGGACCGATCCGTGTTGTGTTTATTTCGCACGGGATTGTTTACTAACACGATGGAGTAGAGACAGCGAAAGGCCCCGCTGGGGGGCGTTCGACCGACCTACCTACCTTGAAGATGCTGAGATCCAATCTTATCGCCCGGAAGCCATCTAAATCATCACGCCGCCAAGCATCCACATCTCCAGCACGATTACTTCAATCAGAGCCGACAAAGGTAAGCCGTGAATGGAACGTGAAAATGGATAAGCTTCGTTCGCCCCGTCGTAACATCCAATGAACTTGCTTAATTACGTAAAATTACCAAGTGACATTGCTTATTACGGTGATTAAATTGTACCAACGATAATTTTATCATGTAAAACCGTACAACTTTCAGTTATTCATTTATCCAAAGTACTTAACGTTCAGATTGTACGACGCTATAAATTGTCTATATAATTATATAACAGTGATCCAAGTTAACCTCAAAAGTAACAATATAAAGATTTAACATTCAATTACAACAACATAAAAGGAGTAGTGTTTTTCGTACATTTTTAAGCTCCTACCGGAACTTAGGTTTCCCGGAAAGGGAAAAGTAAATGTAAAATTAAGAAAAGTTTTAATCAATGTTGCTATCTTTAAACATCACGCCGAACTACTTTTGTATTAATTAACCCTGTTTTTTGGAAAGCCGAGATACGAATGCGTGAGTCAGTGGCGTATGCTGGTTTTAACTAGTGGGTAATCTCAGACACTTGATTCATCCACCCACTCCTGAAGTCTCCCTGCAAATTTACCTCAACATTCATGCAGGATTTACGAATGTATGTGTGAAAAATGTTACCTTATTGTTGCGACCACTGTCGAATAATTGTTGTGATTGCACTTGCAGTTAATCTACGTTTAGAATTTCAAACAATAAAACAAGATAATATAATAAATCTATAAGAAAAAACCTGTAACAAAGAACATGAAAGGAATTCGGTAGTGAAATAGAAACCCTCAATATTAATTGAAGTGTAAAATTCAAGTTACCCCAGTACCCAGTTACTCGTGCATTCCTGATTTTTGTTTTTATACACGGAAGTTTGAGTTCAAGACCTGTGGTACAAGAGATTCTACTGGCCTACCTACATTAACTATTTGCAAAATAATAATAATAATAATAATAATCCTTTGCGCAACAGCCCATGAAGGGCCTGGGCATACCTACCGACTGCCGGTCTCCCTCCCACACTTTCCTTCGTCACCTCTAAGCGTGGAGATCTGCAACCAGTACTGGAATAGTCGGGGGGTCGGCCCGACGTATCCCCAGCCGTTATAGTAGGTCGTCTCGACCGGATTACGTTCACTCACTCGGAGCTCCACAATTTCCTCACGATGGTGGGTTGCCACCGGCCCTATACGTAGGCCAAATAAATTCCGACCAGAGCCGGATTCGAACCTACGCCGTCCCGCAGCGAACGATCTCAAGACGAGTGAACGCCTTAACCCGCTCGTTCCAAATATTTTCACACGAAAATATTATATTATATCCATTGCCTTTAACTTTAAACACAGCACTAGCACGAATACTAAACCACTAACAGCTAAACAAATATTAAATTCTCGAATCGCTACAACACGCATTCAATTCCCTGCGCCAATCTTCTATTGTGGTTCCTTACTGCTTGACACAGACTTCATATTCCCTGCGATGCGCGAGGTTCTATAAGTTGGAATCATTGCGTTTTTTGTTTATATATTTTACATTCAAACATCTTTTATCATTATGATTATTATTAATCTAGAGAGGGGGAGAAGCAACTTAAATTACCTAATATATGTGTACGTATATATATAATTTATTTCTGATATCTTTCCCTTTTAAAAATTATTCATTTCTGTGAAAGAAATACTCTCACTGGTTTTGAAGGCTACAAAGAAAGTAATCACGCATTTTAAAATACAAAAATGAATAAAAGTAAGCATATAAATAGTTTAATTACTTCATTAATCGATTTATTAAATTGTTATTTGACGTCGCTTTTCTGCCACTTTTGGCTAATCACTACGAGTGATGATATGAAATTGATGAAGGGACATTTACAAAGAGCACCCATGCCCAGCCCGGTATTCGAACTCTGGAGCTCTGACGTCGTAGGGAGCTGTGGCAACCACTCCGCCACAGAGGTCGGTGTAATTTCTTGAATTTCTAGTTAAAAGTTTAATTTATTTAATTATCGTCATCTTCAATATTAAAGCTTTTTTTTTCCTATGACAATATCTGTTGAAATAGCAGATATCAGGAAGACAGAAGCAAATGTAAAATGAGAATTAACATAGAATTGGTTCACAAATGTTGTTCACATTTCCCTGTTTCTCGCGCACTTTCAGATGTATTTTCTCTACTTTCCTTTTCAGTACGTAATTTGCGAACCCAGAATTCTGTTTCCTGAGAAATTTCCCTGTCCTAAACAACACAGCTCCTACGATACAAAGGCCACCGGGGAAGAATGGCAGAAGAGGGTGCCAGCTGAGGGAACGGCAAAGGCTCTGGGGTGGAGAATGCGACCGATGGGCTCTCTCCAGAAGGAGCTTACCCTTGCCAGGGAATAACCGTGCCTGAGAAGCAGTGTTTCCTTGCCCTCCCGTCAAGGGATTTAAAGGGAGCCGGTGGAATCTCACCGTGACGTCACCAGATTCCACCAGCTGGAGAAAGTGGCTGAAAGCCTCTCGGACATTCAGCGGCAAACGTTTGAAAAACATTCGCGCGCTGGAAGTAAAGAAATATGCGAATCAAAGATTGGTTCGGAAGAATATTGCGAAGAAATAAAAAACAACTTTTTTCAAAAATTATAGTCGGGTCATCTCCGATTACCTAGGTGACCCAGAGTATACGCCGCTGGCGTAAGTGAATGTAAGAATGAAAGGGGCATTAATGTAAGTGTTTTATGCATGTGCTCTTATATAGCAATTACATCATATATAGAACTAACCCTGTGGTGTGTAATTTGTTCTACCACTTTTAATCTCTTGGGCTCCAACTGATGGCACTTACCCTGGCACAAAAGGTAAATATGTTATTAATGATTGCCTTTTGTTTATTTGTTTAATTGTTTCTTGTTGGTTTGCATTACCCATGTAATGTAGAGCCAGAACGTCGTCAGGCACATTAAATAAGGTAGACGTCGTTACAAGCTACGTGGTCAACGATTTTCGACGCCAGAAGAAGCGATTGATGAGTTCAAAATGCATGTTTTCGAGATATCTCAATCACAATGGACAAAGTGCTATGAGAATTGGTTCAAACATACGCAAAAGTGCATCGATCATCATGGACAATATTTTGAAAAACAATAAAACCATTTTCGATGATACATTTTTTTTGTTTGTTATTCCGGACACATAAATAGCAACCCTCGTACAAACGAGTATTTTTTTTTCATTATTCCCAATTAAACACTCTAAATGATGGCATAGCCATTGCTGGGAAAAACGGATTTAAAGTTGGTAAAAAAAAATTCAAAGCTTAGGTGGACCATATTCTGGTCACCTACTTGGTTAGGAAAAATCGCAACAAAAGGTTGTTTGTAAAAGTGCATTTGTTTATCATTCATTGCACAAGGATTTGGAGATACGTGTGATTCGCCAAATACATATATATCTATCTTTGAGTAAGAATAAACAAAAGTTGGAAGAAAAAAACACCATCATGCGATGATCGTGGCTGCCTCTTTGCCCCCGTCTTCCTTGTCAACTTCCGTTATCTCAGAAATTACAAGAGTTAAGGAAAGGTTAGTGAACTGATAGGCCTATTAAATAATGGTGTCTCCCTCCAGGCACATCAAGATGCTAACAGTCACGAAAATTGTTTGCTGAGAGCTCAAAACGTGGCCCTCCCAAGGCCGGACTGAAACTGCCAAGAGGGCGGGTGGCAATTTGCCTTAAAAGGGCACCCAAGAAGGTCGAAACCAAAATTCCTGTAAAAATGGACGATATATTTTCTATAGCTCATGCTTGCTTCTCACCTTAAAACTTAGTCCCAGTCTTCTCGACAGTTCCCCGAGGAATCGCACGTGTCTTCGCCGCAGGGGGTGAAATCCGGAGCGTCGATGATTTGCTCAAGGGGCGTCGTGGCTTCGGGGGTAACCACCGCTTCATCTGCTTGCTTCTCGTCGGGCGTCGTGTCGTCCTGTTTCGCTTCATTCTCACCAGATGGTGCCCCGTTCGCCTTTTGTTCTTCGTCGCTCATTGTCGCCTGTGTGAAAGACAGTGTAAAAAGGAGAAATATAGAAGTGCACGTGCATTACACACAGGCCCATAGACAGGATTTTATTTCGGGGCGGGAGGGGGGGGGGCTTATCCCTAATCAGCACGGGCGTAATTACGACCAAGGTTATAATTGTCATTTTACAATAATAACTATTATAGTCATTAAAATAAACCCTTTTTAATCCAAATTTATTGTTATTATTATTATTTTAATTATTATTATTTGCTGATCGAGCCACCGTATGTGTGAATATCCAACGAAACTGTTGTTTATTATTTTTCTTACATTTTGTGCAGTTAGTGTACTGAAATTCATAGTTATTGTGTCTTGTTATTAACTTTCACACATTCCGTTTATAAAAAGGCTTTAAAAGTTAGGGGTACATTTTACTCATAAAGTTTATATTGTGTGACCTGTCACAAATAAAACTATAAATTTTGTAAGCTGTGAGTCCATTTATTCTTTGGATTAAATGGTAGAATATAAAAATATAAACTGGTTCCTCTGTTATACACTAAACTTTTTTTCGATCTAATGTTAAATCCTGTAAAGGAAGTAAAATTAATTACCACTATACTCTATTTAAATTCGATATTTGTAGGATTTGGGGGTGGGGGCTTCAGACCCAATAGCCATCTCTGGTTACGTGCCTGATTACACACTAAAAACACACCACTATTACATTCTATTTCTTGTTTTTTTTCCAGCAACACAGTATTAATATATACAGTGTCGAAGACATAATAAAATAATTTTTGTTTCTTTTCGTAAAATAGAGTGATTTCGGTAGGCATACAAATGAATTCATAAAATTTTAAATTATCAGAGTTTAGTCTTATATTTTTGTCATAGAACAGTCAATCCAATTCGTTATTCAGTGAGAATATGTAATTATACTTATGTCATTGGTTTGAGATAATTTTTGTAAAAGGTGCTAGTTGCATTTGATTAGGGTTTCGAGAATCTTCATGACAATGACTAAATTGAGTAAGTACAGTAACATTAAAAATTGTAATTAACTGAAGCGTACGATGAAATGTTTACTATGTTGCATTAAACTCGGGTTTCTGATGGAACATACTTATATTGAAGAAATATAATATTCATGTTTAAATAAAACCCGATAATTACATAAAATACTGGCGATATTATTATGCCTCACAAACCATAGCAGTTTATCGGTATATCGTTGTGAGTGATTTTATCAGATCGTCGAATCTGAACTTTCTACAGACCACGAAAGAGACTAACCAACACATCTTCTCTCGTGATTGATTAAAGAAATCACTGGGGTATTTCGAAATTGTAATAAACCTTATTTTTTTTAAATTTTCATAATATATAACTCTCATTATCAGTGAAAGGTGCACAATAACTTGGATTGCCAATACAATTAGCAGAAACGGGCGGGAATAATTGGGTGGGAGTAACAACACTCCTTCTGGACGCGAGACTGAGGTGCCACTGCTTTGAACTTAGGTCTTGTTTCGATTAGTCTAGTCAAGCGTGAAGCAGACTTATGACAAAGTAACTACAGCGCCAAGATGCGAGACATGATGTGTTAAATTGAGCCGAAATTTCACGGTCTAGTCGTACTTTTTACTACCCGTTTCTAACCTTTATATTGACATAAAATAATCTTCATTATATACAGGAAACAAATAGATTTGGTCAAACAAAGTGTGACTGTGCCCCAGGCGCGGCTCGTACATAATTTTCCTGGGGGTTCACCAAAATTATACAAAGTGGACTTATCTAAACCTTTTGAGACACTACACGCTTTGGTTTCTAGAGATAGTACTGGGAAAATTATCAAATTTTGGCCGGTAGATTACTGACAAAGTTAATATGCTTTATGTTCAGATAACAGTGACAGTACCAAGGAGTGTGTGTGTGTAGGGGGCGATCATTTTAAGTTAAGATTTTCGTATGGTATTGTATTTAGGGGTATCTCAGAATTCAAAAAATATTCTCGCCTCAATTTTGCCTCTTCCACTCGTCAACTCTTTTCTGGTCCCACCACTGTCAAATAGACTATATTATTGGAACTGGATCCACAGTTAAAAATACAAATCTCTGCCTGCTAAAATGAGTATGTATCAGTAATCGGCTAAATCAAAGCGATTCGATTCTATTCTATGGAATATGTTAACTTCTCACACAGCAACAACTACACTCCTTCCAATACACAATCCACCTCACTCCACTCAACGTATCACCACGCCAAGTATATTTCAATCACCACCCACGCACTTCAAAACAAACTAACAAGTATGGAGACAATGACACGTAACAAAGTCAAATGCGCGCGTCCCCTCGAACACCCTCTCGCGCTAGAGTATAACTGATCGCACGAAAACCAAACAACTTTTTGGTCGTCTTCTGACGCAAGTGCGAAATGCCTTCATTGTTAGGTTAGGCTTGAATAAATAGTAAATACTACATTTTTGGTCAAGCACGGTAAAGCCCCGAAAATTGCAGTGTATATATTCTAAGACAAGTAAACCTAAAAAGCCTAACATGTCAACGAAAGCATTTAGTCTGACGTAAGAAGACCAAAAGGTTGTTTAAATCTTGTCCGATAAGCGACCACTAGCCCTCGCGCTATTTTTGACTTTTCGGCTCCTTCCACCTGAAGTGTTTCCATCTTAAAGAAGAAAACTCTGAGTGTGTAGGCAAGTCGTTTTCTATCATATTCATCTTATTTGTCCCATCATCTTTACTTCTAGCTTTCGTTTGGGGTCACCTCTACATTTATATTACACCCTCTTCATTAATCTAATAAGTCTTGTAAAACATAAATAATACAAAGAGAATGCCAAATGAATTCAAATTGAAACACATAGTGCAACACTGGAAGAGAGAAGAGCGTGGTTCACTCCAGCTCGCTGGTGATCCTTCGAACTGCGCATGTCCGTTTTGACGAGACGACCTTCCTGGAGTATCAGACTGCATGTATTTTCGCCATATGTACGCGTCGAGCTTCTGCTAGCTGTCCTATGCTTTAGCATGGTAGGGGTTGCCTTGCGGAGGTTCAGCGGAGGCTTTGCACGAAACGGAACTAGAGGGGAGCTGAGTGGCTCTGGCCCGCGGTTTCTCCTTCTGACTAAGAGAATTTGGCACTCTACGCTTATGAACATCTCAGTTATTGTTTATTTTGTATATTACTGGGGGTTCACTGCACATTTGCGCTATACAGCCAACCGCGCCTGCTGTGCCCAGACAAAGTTTACTTAATCCTTCTGTCCGTTCTCGATTACCAATACGGATTCGAGATTCTGTGTTTGAACATAATGTGTACAAATGGGAACTTGTCCGGCATGTTTTAGCACCTAATCACTGTGTAGTACTATTTGAATAACAAATTAAAACTTTCGTAGTATTTTCTTTAAATGATAAAGCTTGGCAACTTCCATCGCTTTTTAAGATTCTAATATCATTCTTGATAACATCGACATGATCTCATTGACTTAAATCTTGAACACCAGTGGGTTGGACAAAGATTCTCTCAAACCAAAAGTTTCAATAGTTTCTTACTGACGGGAAAATTTTCTACGGTTTTGTAAAACTGTCTTACTTTAGTGATTGCACATGCAGTATCATTCAAAACAAAGTTAAATCATGGGTTGAATATTGAACATGTTTCACGATTTTCTGTTTTGCAGCAATCTTCGTTTTAGCCGGATTACAATTCCGTACGAGCTGTTGCGAGTATGAAGAAGTTCGAATCTATACATGACCGTGAAATCAAAACCTAGAAGCCAGAAACAATTATCAGTCCTCTACATTTCATTGTATTTTCTCTACTGATTGTTGTTGCGAAATGCCGTCAAAACCAATAGAATGTATAGGTGTGTTTCATCTACGTCACAAACTGTTGCATTGTGGGTTCGAACAGCCATGATTGAGGCTAGTTCTTGTAAGAATACGGAATGCAAGCGGGTGGGCGGGAGATACTAAGACAGACATTCGTGATTTAAAACCAACGTGCAGTTCATACAGATAACGAAAGCTGCGTGGTGGATATTTCCCTGCAAAACGACAAATAAAATTGGTCGCAAAGATGGCGGATGTGCACATCCTGACGTCACATGAAACCCACCTACATGCATACTGAGAATAACATATAAGAATATCGAGAAATATAATATATCTAAATATCTTACATCAATACTTACACCTCCGAACATAAATTACAGCTACGTCTCTGGAAGACTGTGACGTCACTCTCGAATCAGAAATCACTTCAGAAGACTTATCGCATGGATATATTTGCTCCGTGCTAAAATCTTTAGCAAACTAAACCTAAAAGCAATGTTAAACCTTACCTGCTAAATACGCAATTTAAACGAACACACGCTCAAGAGAGAGGAAGTCACGACACACCACTGGCGTTTCCACCAACTCCGAGAGCTTTTTAAGAGTTGAGAAGACAAGAAAAAACATTCGCTTTTCTACGAAAGAGAATGCGTAACACACTGCTCAGGGTGTAAACAGCGCATCTTAACTGGAACAGCTGTTTGCTTTTGCAGGGGCAAAGGAAAATAAGCTCCGCGAAACAAGTGGAATCATTTGGCGATTGCACTGCGTCTTTGGCGACCGGGTATTTCTGTTCGTCTTGTGTTGTCTAAAAATTATGTTACTGAGTTACAAACCAAAAGTGGTTGCAGGAAGACACTCCTTTTGGTGTTAATGTGGAATTAGCGTTGTTTAACGCCATTGTTGCACCATTTACCATGAAACCACACCAAGTATGAAGGCTTTTAACACACTATTAACACACTCTGGCTCTGTCGTTGAATTTTCAACCTTACGCGATCAAAGAAAGCGTGGGTGATGCACATACGCGTAACTCGGCAGGGGCAGGAGAGGCACTCACCCCCCTAAATTTTCAGGTTAATTAAAATTAAAGTTTACAAACAAGTGTGCTTTTGTTAATCTCCTAAGATCTGAGGAACAAAGTAATATTTGTGAGATGGACGTAAAGGAAGTCGGTAAGGATGGAAAATATTGGATTGATCTTGCCCAGGATAGGGACAGATGGAAGGCTTGTGTTGCTGCAGCTATAAACCTTCGGGTTTAAGAATGCTAGAGAGTTAGTTTTATTTGTGAGAGGACAAAGGTATCAGTTATATTTATCAAATAATACTGGGTGCTGTTCTTTTGGGATGGAAAACTTTTCGACTTTGCCCTCTCAAAGTAAAGTCCTAAGTTCGATTCTGCCCCATCCTCCCAAAGTTATACCCTGTCCCGGCTAACTGTGGAGCACGGCCGCGCATAACGTCAGAGAAGCGAAGGAAATCGAGTGGCCAGAGCGAAGCAGTACACGCTGCTGGGAAGGCAGTCGCTTTCCCCCACCCCACGCAATTCCGTTCCTCTCACGTGTTCATTGGTGGAGCCGTCTCGCTTCACTACTTGCACAAAGACTTGTTTTCGTTTGCCTGCTCCACAGTTAGCTGGGACAGAGTATAGGTCATAAGTTATGCCCATAGAGATGCAATCAGCTGCTTTTCATGCAATACTGCCCCTGCGTTACCAAATTGTAGGACGTTCTTTAACATTCGCCGGCACTTTTATTTAGAGTTGCAAAAAAAGCCAGCTTTTTGGAATGGACGGTTTTCTTTCCGATAAAAAGCCGGCTTTTTGTTTTAAAAAACACGGAAGTTTTGGCTTTTTTTGGCTTTTTACCAATTACAGCTAACCTATTTCACTTGAAGTTACTGTTTTGAGTTTACAAGTTTCTAGTGACATATTGTACAACTAGCTAAAAAAAAATACTTGGTCATTTTGGTGCTTGGTGCGGATATCAGGGGCTATCTTTGAATGCGTCTCATTTGAGACACTCATGCCAGTGACCGTGTACAATTGGTTGGCAATGATGGTAATATTTGTAGTTTTTGTATTTAATAAACAACTGCACTTCTACAAACAAAAAAGCATTAATAAAAAATATTTTGAATTTTGTGAGTTTTAGTGAATGAAATATATGTGAGACACTCATGCAATAATTGGTTATTATTTTCATTAATGATAGTAATTTTTGTAATTATTATAATTAATAAATAACTGCACATATATAATCAGCAAAGGAAGCAGTGATTCAATAATAAAATGGTTTCTTGAATGTTAGGGATAAAAAAAGGTGTGGGCCTGTGAGTCCCCCCCCCCCCACAGTATGTAAGTTTCTTGTAAGGCTTGGGTAAGCTAGGGTTAAAACTAAACGTGTAGTCCAGATGAGCACATCTGACCATGAAATGGACTTAAAAGCTTTTACGTGTTTATATCTCAATTTAAATGTTGATGTCATAAAATATGAAACAAATGTTAATATCAAAATAGGTATTCGATGTTGCGGGACAATTATAAATCTTTACTGTGCACAACAGATATGCAGAAATATACGTATTACGTGAATGTGTGTATATATCTTGTTTAACGGAGCTTTGAGACGGAAGCGATACGTGGCTCATGGAAACCAACCCTTAGAAGTAAATGTAACCTTTCGAACCGAAGCAACATAAGCTTCAAGTGTCGCTTGGCCTGTACCATTTTCTCAGGGGACTTTCAGACCAAAGCAACAAGTGACACATGTCACTTGGAAGAAGACCTTTCGAACCGAAGTGCGACAACGAGCTAAACATGTCACTTGCATGTTGCTCGGACTACACTATTTTCTCAATGGCGTGCATCGTGCGCTTTGGCCTGTTGTTCTTGCATGCACAATGAATGTTTTACTTTACACTGAAGGAGACTGTGTCGCTTGTCATCTGTGACTTCAGTCTGAAAGCTCCTTCAGCGGCACGCATCATGTGCAGGGCCGGCGGAAGGGGCGGGGGGAGGGGGTTGCGCACAGCGCCACCACCCAGAGCGGCAAAATTTGAAGAGAAGAAAAAAATAAGCCTATTGAAAACTTGAAAGTTATAATATTATATTATATAACTTGGAAGTTAATATATGCCAACCCACCATTTTGAAGGAACATATCAGTAGTCTAGCTACGAAGAGTACTCTATTTGTAGGGCTATAAAATATTTCTAGTTTTTCACATAAGAAATACTTCTATTAAAAGGCAATACTATTGAGGTGTTCCTAGAAACGCGGTGTAGGGGTGGCAGCCGAAATTGACGATCTTAGATCGCCATTTCTCCAATCCATTTTTACAGTGCATATGTCAATCTGCTGGTGTCAACTACACTAATAACGAAAAGGTTTCTGAGCCCGTTCGCCCGAGCTCACTCGCAGGAACTGTGTGGACTGTCTGTTACGCTGCCGAGCTTCGTGGCGGAGTGGTTATCACACCACGCTACAACTCCAGGGATCCGAGGTTCGAATCCCAGCCTGGGCACGGGTGTTCTTTATGAGTGTCCCTTCATCAATTTCATCAAATCATCACTCATTATGAACGGACTCTAACTTGTGTTTTATGACATTCAATTTCATAACAGGGCAGCTTCCTTAAATATTCAATGCTAAATTTAATTAAACATTAACATATACATTTGACATTATTTTTTAAGGAATCCTGTACCAAATGGATGGGGGTTTACAAAGTCCACTACTCATCCCTGCCACTGATGCTATTTAATGTCACGCAACGCAGCACGTGCCATGGAGATCAAAAGCATTTATAAGACTACTCAAATTTATAACCTACACTTACTTCAAGGTCTGTGGAACTATGCCAAGCACTGTTGCCAACTTGTAACCTGATTTATATCGACATTGAATGTATAAAACGGGGTTTTGGCACGAGAAATGCATGATAATACAGATTCATCCGTGTTTGGAATGGTATTCGTTCCTGTACCCTAATATTCCTCATCGTAGTTAACATGGATAACGGTACAAATATGCGACGTTTATTAGGAAGATATGATGTCTTGATAAATGATATAGAATGATCGTATCCCTCAGATGAGTCTGGGTTTGTAAGTTTCAATACGTTTCTTAAATTCAAATTTATTTTTCTGAAGTGATACTAATTGGAAGCTTTATGAACGTCACTTGTATTCGTATTTATTTAATAGGATTGGTGCTTGGAATCATATTTTTAGTAAATTTATCTCATAAATAATACTTCACATTTCTGTCATTTTTGGCTGATCATGAAAATTATGATGAGTGATGATATGATGAAACTGATGAAGAGACAGTCACAATATATATAACAAGATTCAGGCTAATAACTGATACTATAATTCGAAAAGCAATTAATTTTGAATATAATATTTAACTTTTGAACGTTTATTTTTATGGTGAATTGGTATAATAATAAAAAACGACATGTGCAGCTTGACTGTCGCATCGGTAAGAAAGATTGCATTTATATCTGAAAGTTCGTTTTGAAGCGACACTTGTCGCCTGCCACGTGACGCTTGGCAGGTCGGTCTGAAAGCTGCCAAGCGCGAGTGGAATAAATGACGTAAGTGTTTTTGTGTACTTCCAGACGTTGCGAACGAAGGCAATTGGATAACTGAGCCTAAACCGAGACAGGTAATCAATGTTTCCTTCGTCTTTGTGGAACGGAGGGAGGTAATGGCCTTTAATCGTTCCTATTAACGCTGCCAAATTGATTAATTTGGAGTAAATAATTCTCTCCCCTCACGTCACCTTCAAATCTTCGGAGGTGGAGGTTAAGGAACAAACACACCAACAGGTAGTTGCGTCATTGCCATTGTACATATTTTCCTGTTTATCGATCCTGTATACATTCCTAAAATACATTTCTGCTGACGTGGCTAGACAACCACAGGAGTAACAAGGAAGAGATGTTTCCTTCGCATATTGAGGTCTGTGCATAAATACGTGTCTGTATGCAATCATGCCATACCATAAAAAATAAGACTTGAAGCATCGGTAACCTTGGAAAGGCCATGACCTTTAGTGAAAAAATTATCCGCCTTGCAACACTGCGTATTTTATCTCGTGCGACAGTGGGAGAATTTCGCCCAATCACGAACGTTGTTACACGTTGATACGACCCAGTTTTTTACGTTCAGCTACAACAGGTGGGTGCAACCATGTGCTTTTGTGAGTACCTTTGTAGCACATTTTTTTTAAAGAGTTGTGTTTAATGACCTCACGTTACTGTTATATTGTGAAAAGTGTAAGAAACGTTTCGATTCAAGCCTGCTGTTTTTTAGTCTTTGAGTTATTGGCAAATGGGTCATATCGGTTGAGTGAGCTCTGCATGTGTCATTGGTATTCAAAGAATGATTCCGTTTTGTTTGCCGAAGCTTATCTTGATATAAACAATGAACGGGGTAGCTTGCATGCTTGGTGTTATCAGCTCATCTTTCAGGACGGTTACAAAGGAATAATGTGTGTTATAATCTGTTTTATATGCAAATTTCTTAAATATGCCTATTATATTATATTGCGGATAACAGTGAGGTAACTATTATGAATATGAAAAGAGTGCTTTCCGATCGCGTAGTGCTGAAGTCTTCGCATTGTTATCAAGGGGGCCCTGGGTTTGGTACGTGGTGGAGGAGTCACATTGCACAGTTGTTCGGCTTCCAGTTTAAACTGCATGTTCAGTTCCAACTTTTCACGAAAATGAAAGGGTTAAATACAGACTTTCTGGTGTGTTTTATGGAACCAAATGTAGGCTAAATCTACCTGGAAAGATTTGACGCTGATAAAATGGGGGGGGGGGGGGGGTTGAGCGTGACGCGTTACGAAACCAGAGGTCGCATTCTTTTTTTTTAGTAGGTTCGAACTCTCGTCAAGAAGGTAATTTTGCGCAATCATCAGGACGGGCAGAAGTGAAAAGAGTAAAACCTGTTTTGCACAGTTTTCAGGAATTCCAACCGTTTGAAAATTCAGATTTGATTGTTTAACAAATGAGGGGCTTTCTGAGCATTGTTTCCCGTTGTATTTTTGCAAAGTTTTGAATAAGTATTTGAAAGTAAGGTGCCGTTATTGGTCTCTGAACTTGCATTCATCAAACATGCCAAACTTTTCGGGGGGGAAGGGGGTTGAACCCCAACCCTTAATAACACTGCATCAGGCTCCGTTACTATAGCAAAAAATAATGCTTTTACGCTCGAAAAATCTTTTGAATCACTTTGCTTGATGTGCTCTCGTACAATTCTTTAAGTATTCTAGATATTTGGCTCACTTCCTGTATCGTGGTGTTTGTTGAATAGGTTCATGGTTTATATTTAAGGTTCGAATGAAATAATTTGCTGTCACTTTCCATGTTCCAATTTTTCGCCAGATTAAGAGTAATTAGTTATTTAAGAGATATGATTAATAAAACTACCAAAATAGGGAACTAATATGTGTTCATGACTGAAGTTATGCACATATCGGTTGTTCGGAACCACACCCGTGGCCCGCTTAAAAATGTAGGGGAAGATAACCTGCTGGGAAACTAGGAGAGGGCAGCAATGTTTTTTGATAAGATGCATTCAAGTGGTCATTTGTGTAACAGTGAAATAGGTAATTTTAGTAAAATAATTCCAATTTCATCCAATATAATGTTGTTTCTTCCAATTACTTACCCTGCTAAAAATAATATATTTGTTATCACTATTTATTAATAACGAATTTAAATCAAAATTTTCTAGTTTGCTTCTCTGTAATGTTTCAGCTAAATGTGTTATATTGATAACGGTAACATTATAGTATAAGGGAAACGGATTTCTTCAAATTTACAGGAGAAAGTACTTACGGAAATCATTTTCTGTAGCGTTGTAGAAGTTCGTGAATGTAGTTTTGATCCATTTTAATGCGAAAACATGTCGTTTTCTGCGAAAATCTCTGTCCGACACGCTGTTTCTGCTGCCGCCATTTGCTTTCTGCACGAGAGCGCAATGTTCCGTGTGTTAAGATGACGCAACCCCATAGTCAGTGTTTCAGCCTCGCCGTGTTTTCACTAGAACATGACTTGTCGAGTATTTTAATTTTTTTTTTAACTATGCTTGCCTAACCTAACTTAACCTAACCTAACCTTACGGAAAATGGTGTTTGGGGCTAACGTCAATGGTTTTTGGGGAAACGTCAATGGTTTGTGGGGCTAACGTCAATGGTTTGTGAGGCTAACGTCAATGGTTTGCGACATATTAGCATAATTTTAAATCTGGGCACGAAAGTAGGTATTTTCCGGTGAACGAGGTTGCAACACTGCATACATCGACAAAACACTCTCACAACGCGCCCTGAACCAGTACGCTATCGCCCACCATAATGTGTTACAGAATCGAAATAACAAGTAACAGTAAGTACTCGGAAATGTAAGAAATAGACATTATCTTAGTTAGAAATGCATTATTTCACCTTAGGAAATGTTCCGCATTCCAAAATAGTACGTTAGCAATGTAAAAAAGTGCGAAATATATTATTTATAGGTGTTTCCCTTATAATAGTACCTTTTTAACTTTTTTGCGCTATATACGACAATCTTTCCACATACTTAGCAATTAGATCTTCAGTTCAAGTTTTCTACAATCGCACGTTGCAAATTATACTACAAGTCATGTAGTAGTATGTCATCAAAATTCAGGTGCTTTGCTATGTCTTTATTATAGTTTAATATAGCAAGATACTCGCGTTTTTTGCGTTGAACTAATGTGGAATTGTTTTTTTCCGTGCAGCAAGACATTGTTTACGAGTACTTGTCATACATACATTACTTACATTGTATCTCAAAATTTATCATCCTCGTAAATTGACCATTAATATAAAATGCAACAAATTGAGTATTTAGAGAGAAAACAATTATTCCTACGTGTAATTACTTGTATTTCCAAGGTATTCTTATATTCCTCAAACTTATTTCACAATTTGTTAAATTTCTTGAAAGTGAAGGCAGATTCTTGATGAAGAGTAAGGGGTAAAATTTTCGTATCCGCAAGACGTATTTCTTCAATTTACAAGAGAAATTACTTACCGAATGCAATTTATTTATAATTGTGGAAGTTCGGGGAAGTGTTTTCTCGCATCGTTCATTGAATTTTGCCGGTAAATCATTTATTTTTCGATATAAATGTGTGACCGGTGCACGAAAGATCTTGCATCCATTTACTTCCAGGTGGATGTAGCCTGTGCGTGATGACGTAATCCCGGTCAGTGTTTCTAAACACGTGCTTTTGTAACTGAAGAAGGTACGTTTCCGCAAATGGTTCGTGGGGCTATATGTCAATGGTTCGTGGGGCTATGTATCAATGGTTCGTGGGGCTATGCGAGAATGGTGTGTGGGGCTACGCATATTTTTTTCGAAACCAATTTTTAACTATTGTAACCTATACGTGACCCTACCTAACCTAACCTTACCGGAAATGGTTCGTGGGGCTATTTTTGAATGGTTCTTGGGGCTATCCGTGAATGGTTCGTGGGGCTATGCGTGAATGGTTCGTGGGACTATTTATGAATGGTTCATGGGGCTATCCGTGAATGATTCGTGGGATTATCTGTGCATGGTTCGTGGGGTTTTCGATATAAATGTGTGACCGGTGCACGAAAGATCTTGCATCCATTTACTTCCAGGTGGATGTAGCCTGTGAATGATGACGTAATCCCGGTCAGTGTTTCTAAACACGTGCTTTTGTACCTGAAGAAGGTACGTTTCCGCAAATGGTTCGTGGGGCTATGTGTCAATGGTTCGTGGGGCTATGTATCAATGGTTCGTGGGGCTATGCGAGAATGGTGTGTGGGGCTACGCATATTTTTTTCGAAACCAATTTTTAACTATTGTAACCTATACGTGACCCTACCTAACCTAACCTTACCGGAAATGGTTCGTGGGGCTATGCGTCAATAGTTCTTGGGGCTATCCGTGAATGGTTCGTGGGGCTATGCGTGAATGGTTCATGGGACTATTTATGAATGGTTCATGGGGCTATCCGTGAATGATTCGTGGGGTTATCTGTGCATGGTTCGTGGGGTTTACGAACCTGGAAAAAAATACAAAATCAGTAACACGAAAGTAGGTATTTTTCCATGAAGGAGATTGCAACACTGCATAACCACTGATCATCGACAACGCTATATAGTCAAGATTTCTCCGCCATATTGCGTGTAACGCAAGCGAAAGCGAACAAACGAGAATTACTCGATATGTCGACAGTTGAGATTATTTGCGTGAAAAAAACGAAATGCCACCTTGAAAAATCCTTAGGAATGCAGAATACGTAAGTAACAATGTGAAAAAGAAGAAAATAAAGGAATTTCAGACGTTTGGTGGTTAGAGTGCATCACACATAAATTTGCCGTTGCTTAGAAACGAATTTTCGTTTCGTCTCCCTCTCTCTTAGCATCACGTGTTCTACCCTGCTCGAAAACCTTCGCTATTGTTGCCATATTGTCATTCCATTCCTGGAGACACTCTCGCAAACATCATTGAAAACAATTGAATAGCGCTCCAGCTCGCGGTTCCCACCGTTCGGCAGGGACGGTAATGTGGCAATATAGCACGGCGTAGTGGTTGCTTTTTTTATGCAGTGCATGTTCATTGGCTAGCTAGTAACTAGTGTTGCCAACTGTAATAATGAAGCACTATTTCTGTCACGGAAGGGGAAAGGCAGGGAAAGTGGCGGTGAGTTTTGTTGGATTGGAAGCACCATATTTTTATTTTATACTAAGTATTTGACCGGTTTGACGTTGTGTGCGTGTATTGCGTGTGTGTATGTAAAAGTGTGTGTTTGCTAATGAACGTTAAATTCCATAATGCCTCCAGTTCTGTCGAAGTTGAAATCAAAAACCTTGCATAGCCAAGCTCGGGAAATTCTAAGCAACGTGCACGAGTTCATGAAGGAGGAAGCCAGTCATGGTGTTAGCATCCCAATAACTTTAATAAATACTTACTTTTACATATTTAAGGAAAATATACTTAATTTTACATATTTCAACAGGTTTAATTCACAAATTGTTCATATTTCATAATTTTGGAATTATTCAAAATAAATAAATTATGTGGCTCCAACATCATTTCAACTCTGGCTCCGGCACGTGTTCTTGTAGAAATTGCATAGAGGAGGCTGTCATTTTTGCTGCTTAATGCGATACATATTGTTTTGTGTTAAAATTGCCATGCTTTGATGGGTGACCAAGTTCATAGCAGGGCCGGCGGAAGGGGAGGGCGAACCGTGCCATCGCCCAGAGCGGAAAAATTTGAAGAGAAGAAAAAAATAAGCCTATTGAAAACTGTGATCGAGCGAGATATTCTTTTGCGCTGAATAGTATTGAAATAGCATAAGAAGTCTCATTATTTATTTTATATTTTGATGTTTTAGTTAGGAATATATTGATTTTCAATTTTCCGTTGCTGCGTAATGACCGGGGGGGGGGGGGGGGGTCGAAATAGAGCGGCATCTGCCGCCACCTCCCAGGGAGGCAAAATGACTAGCGCCAGCCCTGGTTCATAACAAAAGAAAAAGCCGCGCAGCTTATCGTCTAGTGGCAGTATATGTACTTGTTATTGTTGTGGAAGCCGGCATCCTTTGTAAATGTACAACAAAGGCAACCGACTGTCGCCGATCTCAGAGAGGAAATAATAATACTGCTTGAGGAGGAGTGTTATGGTGCAATTGTAGCGGTTTAACACGTTGGCATGTTATTATCTGCCGTTGCAGTTCCATACCAGTGTATACGAGTTTTGGGAGTGAAAAGGTAGAACGCCACCAGTGTATTAATGCAATGAAAAATAATATATATATATTTTTTATTTTGTTTGAAATCACTCAAATAAGGAATCGTATGAAGAAGTCTTCTTTCCAGCATTTTTGGTAATTTTACTTATGTGTTAGTTCATATTTTACGAATTTTTAGTCCATATGTATGTAGCTACATACAAAGCCACTTGTTAGTACATATTAATCTTAGTCCTGGTATAATGCATGACGTTTAAAACTCAACGTTAGATAGACCTGAATTCTCTAATTTTATTGTTGCACGTAACAGCTGTGCATCGGCGCACTGCAGCGATTTTTCTATCTGCTCCATTAGCAACACTGCTTCTTTAGTTGTTTCGCGCATCGCACGGCAGAAATATCTGCGCTGGACTCTACTGAAATTTTACCATTATACTGCGTCTTGTTTTAAAATTTTAAGCACATGCATCTATTCGAAATATTATTTTCTCTACATGCCATATTACCTGTTCGCAGTATAGGGCTTAGTGGTTACGTCTTGTAATTCCCGGTGGAAACATATAGTGGTTCGGACAGTAGTTTCCAACTTTGAACTGCATGCCTAATTCTGGTTAGTCTTTCTGTCATAACGTGGACTTAAAAAACAACTCAATATGTACCAGCAACATAATGTACACTCCTGTTCACACAAAGTAACACGCTTTATAGGGTTGGACAGTTGAATGTGGCACTTTTCTGATCAGGAGTATACATTACTCCATAAAACAGAGAAATATATAATAGAAGTTATGTATTTCGAACTTCTTACCGAAGGACAATTTTCTATAAGTAAGCGAGATTTGGTACAGTTAACAGACAAATGAACGTTTTTGCCTGTAGATTCTTTACCGAGTCGAGAGTTTGCACGTGGCTATGAAATAGGAGTAAACAAGAGGAATAACCACATTTACCCTGGGCCCGAGGGGGGCCGAATTCTCGGCCCGTGCTGTGATATCTCTAGCTCTGTTTACCTATGAAGTCTGGAACCATTGGTACAACGGATGAACAGCATATTTGCTTAATGCAAACGTGCTGTACATGTCCGCCTACACACTCCACCAAATGTTACAGCATACTTCCTTGAATTCTCTTCAAAATGTGTGGATTCAGAGCAGCTGTTCCAGTGGTTATCCTTTCTCGGAGATCATCCAGATCCAGGATTTTCACAGCGTATTCCCATTTGGGGTTGAGATCAGGTGATCGTGGTGTCCTTTGCGCCATTGCGCGGTGCACCAGCGTCCGGGAGACATGCCATTTGCAGTTCGAGGATAGTGAACAATACTGGTTCCAAACTTTGTGGCTACTCTACATAAAATAGTTTATATTAGAATACCTGGAACAATTCTTCTTAATTTTGCCTTTTCACCTGATGACTTTCAGAATAGAAAATATTGACTGCGAAATGTTTTTCAGCGTCCTTTATCAAACTGAAAGTTTGCTATCTTAATTGTCGTAGACAGCTGGGCGCCTTACCGTTCCAGAGGAAGATTGTTGCTTCAAAACCTGTAAGTGCGCCGATCTTATCGCTAATTGTTAAAGGGTTAGCGGTTGTAAAGATGAAAGACCAGACCGCTCTCGAAGTGTGATGTCGGAGATAAGTATTAAGTGTCTGAGCAAACAGTACTTATTAGGTGGAGTAGATGCAAGCGGAAACTGAAGATAAAATATATATTACAAAGCTAATCTTGAAGGTATCTTCAGCGCTGCAGTACCAAATCATAACTTATTGTCAACGTATCGGGAAAACGAATAAATCAAAGACTGATCTTGGATTAAATTCTGTACATTTTTATTACATTTATATTAATAATTTTCTGTGAAAGTGCTATGTTGTTGATTTGGTGTTGTAAATCCACTTTATGCACAGCAACTCTAATCGGGACTGGACCTACAGTTTAAAGTGGGACAGTAGCGTACGCAGGATTTTATCAGGGGGGTTAAGTTCTAAAACATTCTCCAGATTCACACTACCATTGTTTTATTATACCTTAATTAAATAATAATACTCATAATTAATTAATAATACTTATAATTAATTAATTAGCTGAATTACGACTAATAATACTACTAATACCACTACGACTATTAAGTAGTAGAGATTATATAGTATTTATGAAAGCAATAGAATGAAATTACTTTCTAGTCATTCGATTTTTATCAAATTCTGGGAGCATTTTTTTGTTTCTTTGTTACGAAATAATTGTCTGGTTAACGAGGTGAGACATTTTAAGTGTGCAGAAAATCCACAAACAACAAGAAAATATATTAAAATAAATTGAAATAATCAAAGTATGGAACTAATCCAAGGAGCTGCGGTGGTCTGGTCGGTAGAGCGTCCGACAACCACGTGGGAGATACGGGTTCGATTCCCGGAATTGGTTGGAATTTTTCCGGCTTCTTCCCCCCATAAATGTCCCCGATAATTCACATCTGGATTGCCTCGCTGTTCTTACCAACAAAACATTTTGCAATAGTTAAGCTTATTTTCGTTTGAATAATTGCCTAGTCAACAAGGTGAGATATTTTAAAGAGAGACATTCAAACGTGCTGCGGTAAACAATGGGAAGGCGGACTGGTGACTGTTCTTGTCCTCCTAGCCTTTGTCTATACATTAGCCACTTACAACGAACCAAGAACTTCCTTTAGTTAATTCTCATTGTTCATGCAAAAAAATACATGTTCATTGAACACTGGCGTACGTAGAGGGGTTGCTGATGGGGTTACAGCCCCTACCGAAATTTTGAGAAAATCTGAATTTTTAAATAAAAATCCGTTAAGAACTTTAAAAAATCAAAATGTGTAAATGCGAAACCTCTTTTAAAGTGAGTCCCGATTACCATTTTTGTCTTTGAATACAATTTTAACAGACTGAAAAGCTCCAAAAATACGAAATATTTTATTATGCATCCTGCCCTCCAAAACGAATCCATGTGTCCACATTTACTATTCCAGCCCCTCCCGAAAAAAATACTGCGTACGCCAGTGTATTGAACATTGTTGCAACTGAGATACAAAACAACTATTTTTCTCTTTTAAATCATGGTTACCCTTATATTTTATTTTCAAGGCATTCACTCTGAAAGACGTGTGTGTTTGGAATGCAGTGCTTTTCTCCGTGCTGCATGGAAATAATAATTCAAATTATTATTATTATTATTAGTAGTAGTAGTAATAGTAGTAGTAGTAGCAGTAGAAGCAGCAGCAGTAGTAATAGTGATAGTATTGTCGCAGATCTTTGACTGTGATAAATTGGTCATTTTGAATTTTTTCCACAGCATTTTTTCATAATATTTCACAAGGTCAAGGGGGGTTAAACCCCGTAACCCCCCCTTGCGTACGC
This sequence comes from Lepisma saccharinum, assembly GCF_977018435.1. NCBI lineage: Eukaryota > Metazoa > Arthropoda > Insecta > Zygentoma > Lepismatidae > Lepisma > Lepisma saccharinum. The sequence continues at coordinate 94,504,237 of NC_139235.1, forward strand.
CACTGAAGTGGGATCCGAACCACTATGAGCCTCCACCGGGTCCAAAGTGCTATGAACTGCTCAGTAGCCAAATACAGCATCGTGTCTTAGTACAGTGTAATAATATAGGGGAACTTTTACACTTCATAATTAGAATCAATAGAAATAGGAGTTCAAAACAATTACGCTACTACTACCCTATATTTCAGGATAGCTTTTAATAAGACCATTAAATCAATGCTGAAAAATTGTATCAAAAGTACAAATGAGGGTAGCCAGAACAACCGATAAAGGTATTAAGCGCGAATGTGAAATTTTCGCGGTTAATCCGTTTCGCTCTAATTTCTTTCGCGCTTATTCAGGTATTCAATTTTGGTTTCGTGATTAATGCGTTTCAAGGTTGTTCCACTCGCGATTATTCCACCACCCCCTGCGCAGTCATCGACCATCTTGTGACCAGTGGCGTGCCCAAGGGGGGTTGATGGGGGTTATAACTCCCCCTTTCGCCCAGTATTCCTAAAAAAGAACGTCAAAGGTAGGAAAATATGACAGATGAGGGCTGACTACCAAGAAAGAGTATACATAACCCCTCCCTTTCGAAAATCCTGGGCACGCCACTGCTTGTGACGTATCAGTTTCTAACGGCAGGTAACTTATTCCGGCACGGCTCGGTACATCACAGACCGACATCGGCACAAAAGCTACCCACAAGCGTCCTGTTCGATTCTCAACACTTGTCTTCTGCTCGCACATGAGCGGAACTGCCTGAATGCCTCCCCGAGAATTAGAACTGATTGTGGGCGTTCTGGGCGTTCTTCCCCAGCGAGAAGGTATTGAACCGTGTTTCAGAAAATTCCAGTTAAGGTAAGGGGTTCCATAAACTTATTTCGAAGCATGGGGAGTTCATATATAGTATGACCCCAGGGGCTAGAAATTTGAAACCAGAGAGAGTTCATATATAGTATGACCCCAGGGGCTAGAAATTTGAAACCAGAGAGAGTTCATATATAGTATGACCCCAGGGGCTAGAAATTTGAAACCAGAGAGAGTTCATATATAGTATGACCCCAGGGGCTAGAAATTTGAAACCAGAGAGAGTTCATATATAGTATGACCCCAGGGGCTAGAAATTTGAAACCAGAGAGAGTTCATATATAGTATGACCCCAGGGGCTAGAAATTTGAAACCAGAGAGAGTTCATATATAGTATGACCCCAGGGGCTAGAAATTTGAAACCAGAGAAAGTTCATATATAGAATGATCCCAGGCGCTAGAAATTTGAAACCAGAGAGAGTTCATATTTAGTATGACCCCAGGGGCTAGAAATTTGAAACCAGAGAAAGTTTATATATAGTATGACCCCAGGGGCTAGAAATTTGAAACCAGAGAGAGTTCATATATAGTATGACCCCAGGGGCTAGAAATTCGAAACCAGAGAGAGTTAATATATAGAATGATCCCAGGGGCTAGAAAATTGAAACCAGAGAGAGTTCATATATAGTATGACCCCAGGGGCTAGAAATTTGAAACCAGAGAGAGTTCATGTATAGTATGTCCCCAGGGGTTAGAAATTTGAAACAGGAGAGATTTCATATATAGTATGACCCCAGGGGCTAGAAATTTGAAACCAGAGAGAGTTCATGTATAGTATGTCCCCAGGGGTTAGAAATTTGAAACAGGAGAGATTTCATATATAGTATGACCCCAGGGGCTAGAAATTTGAAACCAGAGAGAGTTCATATATAGTATGACCCCAGGGGCTAGAAATTTGAAATCAGAGAGAGTTCATATATAGTATGACCCCAGGGGCTAGAAATTTGAAACCAGAGAGAGTTCATATATAGTATGACCCCAGGGGCTAGAAATTTGAAACCAGAGAGAGTTCATATATAGTATGACCCCAGGGGCTAGAAATTTGAAACCAGAGAAAGTTCATATATAGTATGACCCCAGGGGCTAGAAATTTGAAACCAGAGAGAGTTCATATACTATAGTATGACCCCAGGGGCTAGAAATTTGAAACCAGAGAGAGTTCATATATAGAATGATCCCAGGGACTAGAAATTTGAAACCAGAGAGAGTTCATATATAGAATGAGCCCAGGGGCTAGAAATTTGAAACCAGAGAGAGTTCATTTATAGAATGACCCCAGGGGCTAGACATTTGAAACCAGAGAGAGTTCATATATAGTATGACCCCAGGGGCTAGAAATTTGCAACCAGCGAGAGTTCATATATAGAATAAGCCCAGGGGCTAGAAATTTGAAACCAGAGAGAGTTCATTTATAGAATGACCCCAGGGGCTAGACATTTGAAACCAGAGAGAGTTCATATATAGTATGACCCCAGGGGCTAGAAATTTGCAACCAGCGAGAGTTCATATATAGAATGACCCAAGGGGCTAGAAATTTGAAACCAGAGAGAGTTCATATATAGTATGACCCCAGGGGCTAGAAATTTGCAACCAGAGAGAGTTCATATATAGAATGACCCCAGGCGCCAGAAATTTGAAACCAGAGAGAGTTCATATATAGTATGACCCCAGGGGCTAGAAATTTGCAACCAGAGAGAGTTCATATATAGAATGACCCCAGGGGCTAGAAATTTGAAACCAGAGAGAGTTCATATATAGTATGACACCAGGGGCTAGAAATTTGAAACCAGAGAGAGTTCATATATAGTATGACCCCAGGGGCTAGAAATTTGAAACCAGAGAGAGTTTATATATAGAATGATCCCAGGGGCTAGAAATTTGAAACCAGAGAGAGTTCATATATAGTATGACCCCAGGCGCTAGAAATTTGAAACCAGAGAGAGTTCATATATAGAATGATCCCAGGGGCTAGAAATTTGAAACCAGAGAAAGTTCATATATAGTATGACCCCAGGGGCTAGAAATTTGAAACCAGAGAGAGTTCATATATAGTATGACCCCAGGGGCTAGACATTTGAAACCAGAGAAAGTTCATATATAGTATGACCCCAGGGGCTAGAAATTTGAAACCAGAGAGAGTTCATATATAGTATGACCCCAGGGGCTAGAAATTTGAAACCAGAGAGAGTTTATATATAGAATGATCCCAGGGGCTAGAAATTTGAAACCAGAGAGAGTTCATATATAGTATGACCCCAGGCGCTAGAAATTTGAAACCAGAGAGAGTTCATATATAGAATGATCCCAGGGGCTAGAAATTTGAAACCAGAGAAAGTTCATATATAGTATGACCCCAGGGGCTAGAAATTTGAAACCAGAGAGAGCGGACGGGGTACTGTTCCCTCATACTTCTTCGTAAATACTACCCTGGTTGTAATCATCAATTATTTAGAGGTAACGTAGAAATTTGCGAGATAAATCCAGTAATGAAGGTACTGAAACGAGAACAAAACGGGGATTACCATTTAAAAATCGACACTAGATCGAGACACAGACTTGACATTTTAGACTCTTGTATTTGTATTTTTGTTAACTTAGCGTCGCTTTGCTTCTACTTTTGACTAATCGCGACGATGAGCCTTGATTAGATGGAGTTGGTGAACAGACATTCACAAAGAACACGCATGCCCAGGCCGGAACTAGAACCCAGGAAGTTCTTGATTGATTCACTTTATTTTACTTCGCTCCTTGTGCCACTTTTGGCTAATTTAGAAGATGGGGATGAGTGATGATATGATTAAATTGATGAATGGACACTCACAAACATCCATGCCCAGGCCAGGATTCGAACCCGGGACCCCTGGCATCGTAGCGCGATGTGCTAACCACTCCGCCACAGAGGCCGGCCCAGGAAGTTCTTGGCTGTATCGGAAGTCCGAGAGTGTTAACTCGCTCGTAATATGTACATGAAAATTTCTTTATAGTAAGTCTTATTAATCTAGGGTTATGTCGTCCATGTGTGTGATTACCCCTTCATCCATTTCATATATCTTCACGATTGGCCCAAAGTGGCAAAAAATCGAAGCAATCCCTGCTGTTTTCAGTAGATCTATAGGTGTTTTGAAACATGTACTGTGTTCAGATTTTCAAACAGATATAAATGAAAATAATTAATAAGGAGGAACGAAATGTAATATTTACAGCTTCCATCTTAAGCTAAACACCACACTGTTTGAATGTTATGTACACAGTAGCGTACGCATTATTTCATCAAGGGGGGGATTATTTCTAAAACTTTCTCTAAATCCACATTACCATTGTTTTATCATACTTTAATTAAATAATAATCACAATTAATTAACAATACTTATAATTAATTAATTAGCTGAATTATTACTACTAATACTACTAATACGTAATACCACTACCACTATTAAGTAGTAGAGATCTACATAAATATAGTATTTATGAAAACAAAGAACGAAATTACTTTCTAGTCATTCGATTTCTATCAAATTCTGGGAGTATTTTTTTGTTTCTTTGTTACGAAATAATTGTCTGGTCAACGAGGTGAGACATTTTAAGGATGACGAAAATCCATAGAAACAAGAAAATATATTAAAATAAATTGAAATAATCAAAGTATGGAACTCATCCAAGGAGCTGCGGTGGTCTCATCGGTAGAGCGTCTGACAATCACGCGGGAGATCTGGATTCGATTCCCGAAATTGGTTGGAATTTTTCCGGCATCTTCCCCACATAAATGTCCCCGATAATTCACATCTGGATTGTCTCGCTGTTCTTGCCAACAAAACATTTTACAATAGTTAAGCTTATTGTCGTTTGAATAATTGTCTAGTCAACAAGGTGAGACATTTTCAAGAGAGACATTCAAACGTGCTGCGGTAAACAATATAATGGGAAAGCGAACTGGTGACTGTATTCTTGTCTGCCTAGCCTTTGTCTATACATTAGCCTCTTACAACGAACCAAGAACTTTATTTTGTTAATTCTCATTGTTCACACACAAAAAAAATACATGTTCGTTGAACACTATAGTGTACGTAGAGGGGTGGCCGATGGTGTTCCAGCCCCTACCGAAATTTTGAGAAAATCAGAATTTTCAAATAAAAATCCGTTAAGAACTTTAAAAGATCAAAATGTGAAAATGCGAAACCTCTTTTCAAGTGAGTCCCGATTACCATTTTTGACTTTGAATACAATTTTAATAGACTGAAAAGCTCCAAAAATACGAAATATTTTATTATGCATCCTGCCCTCCAAAACGAAGCCATGTGTCCACATTTACTATTCCAGCCCCTCCCGAAAAAAAAATCCTGCGTACGCCAGTGTATTGAACATTGTTGCAACTGAGATACAAAATATTTTTCTTCTCTTTTAAATCATAGTTACCCTCATATTTTATTTTCAAGAACTCGTGTTTATTTTCAAGGCATCACTTAAAGACGCGTGTGTTTGGAATGCTGTGCTTTTCTCATGCTGATGGAAATAATAATTCAAATTATTATTATTATTATTATTATTATTATTATTATTATTAGTGTAGTAGTAGTAGAAGTAGTAATAGTATTGTCCCAGATCTTTGACTGTGATAAATTGGCCATTTAATTTTTTTCCACAGCATTTTTCATAATATTTCACAAGCTCAAGGGGGGGGGGTTACCCGTAACCTCCCCCCTTGCGTACGCCACTGTATGTACAGAGTGTTTCCGGGCTGACGATACAAACTTTCAGGGATGATGGAGAAGGGCACATGTATCAATTTGAGATAAGAAACCCTGGTCCGGAAACGACTTAGTCGAAAGTTATAAGCGAAAATCGGTGGATGAAGATGTAATATTTTAATTACCTACACAAGTTTCACAAGCTGTTCCGTGGCCAGCTCGGTCACCTGATCTGACCGCACTTGATTTCTTCTTGTGGGGTCATGTGAAAAGTATTGTGTACGAGACACCTGTCGAAACTGAAGAGAATCTCCTGGCAAGAATTCTCGCTGCCTGCGACATTATTCGAACGACCCCAGGGTTGTTCCAACGGGTAAGCCAGAACTTGGTGCCACGATGTTCTGCCTGCAGCGAAGCTGGGGGCGCCACTTTAAACAACTGTCGTGAATGTAGCAGCTTGTGAAACTTGTGCAGGTAATAAAAGTATTACATCTTCATCCACCGATTTTCGCTTATAACTTTCGACTGTCGTTTCCGGACCAGGGTTCCTTATCTTAAATTATAATAATACATGTGCCCTTCTCCATCATCCCTGAACGTTTGTATCATCAGCCCGGAAACACCCTGTATATCTTGACACACATATATGCTTATACTTAATTGAAAATAAAGCTTAATTATAATCCAATGTACTGACATGTTCCATACCATCTGTGGAAGAACAACCACTGTGCAATTGTCAACGGAATGAAATAAATCATACATATTAAATATAATACTGAATAAGCATGGGCGTCGCCAGAAATCTTCCAAAAGGGGGGGGGGGGTCGAATCGAAGATGTCGAGGACACCCCCTCCCCTCAAAAATATTGTGATACAGACCAGTGGCATATGCAGAAGTTTGTCAAAGAGGGATTCATTTTTAATATTATTGCATTATCGGTATTTTAAATTATGTTGTTGTTATTATTATTATTACCACTACTAGTAGTAGCAGCAGTAGTAGCAGTAGCAGTTTTAGTTTAGTTTATTTTAGCATCCAATATGTTTATTATATAAATAATATGGTACTTGTTACAACCAAGGTTACATAATAGTTACTTCTAGCATTAGTAGCAGTAGGAGCAGCAAACGCAGTAGTATAAGAAGCTTCAAAACATGTGAAAGTTACAAATTAACAGAGTTTCAGTGTTGCAAATTATGAAAGTTTCGTACCAAATTCGATATCTCAAGACCATTTTTAAACAATGATGCAAAATGAGGTGAAATAAAGTGCTTCGTTTATAAATTGCCATAAATTGAAAAACAGTAGATGGAAATTTCCAGGGGGGGTCGACCGACCGGTTCGACCCCTCCCCCCCACCTCCTGCCGACGCCCATGTGAAGAAATTATTTTCACTTGTAGTTTCTCTACTGAACTGTGAATAGGTATTTTGAAACATCTACTGTGTTTAGATTTTTAAATAGATATAAAACATATTGTAAATCAGAAGGAATGAAACTTGTATTCACAGTCAACATGTTGAGCTAGGCACACTATATACAATATTACATGTAATACTGAAAAGAACATTTCACTTGTAGTAGTTCTACTGTGCATGTACATTAGGTCTACTAAAGGTGTTCAGTAGGAAACCACTGAGTTTCAGTAGATTTCCAAGACAGTGCAATTGATAGCAGTAGATTCTGTCTACTGTCAACTGTAGAAATTCCCAGTAGGGAAAATAAATCAAATCATTCATTCAATCATCATATTTGGATTCTGCAAAGGTCTGACCTTGATTCTGTTTACGAAATTACACTAATTGTAACCTTGATACAACAGGATAAAAAATGAAGTTTATAAAATTGTATAGCAACAGTAGACAGAAATGTCTCACACACACTAAAAGAAAAACGAACTGTAGGCTTATCCCAACTTTCCTTGAACTTGAACATGGTGTTTGTTTAGTTTAGAGAATGGAAAACAATATTTTCTGTCTTGACTTCATCCTATGAATTCTCCAAACCACTTCCAGATGTCGTCCTTGTCTGACGAGAAAATATGTGACTGTCTGTGTAAACAAATCCCACTAACTTTTGTTTTTCTACACTTAACACATGCATGGGTATCTAAAAATAGAGAGACAAACTGGTCGAAATAAGTTGAAGTCCCTCACTTTAATTTAATTTGTTATTTATTTCCATAGATCTTTGAATATAGATAATGTTAGATATAAATGACATCTATGAAGGTTTTACAATTAATTGTCATTGAGTTTCTATTTAAGAAAAACAAATGTTTAAGTCCATTTTATGCACAGTAAGGCTAATCGGGATTGGACCTACAGTTTATAGTGGGATCCGAACCAACCTCCACCAGCTATCAAACCCTGGACTCTTAAATTACAAGGTGACGATATTACTGCTATGCCATCGGACAAATCCAATTACTTGTCATCATTAAGACCTGTATAAGCATCAAATGTACTGTTAATAGACAGAATAGTTGATAGGTTTATATTACACTCTCAAGAAGAAGACAACTTGTACGTTGTTGTCAGGGTATATTCTGTTTTGTTGATGGGTAACATGTCGGTTCATCACCTATTTTTAAAAGCTCATCAATAGTTAGAGTTGAAAACAATTATTAAAAACAAAATTTCAGTTAATATTACAGTGTATATATTGAGCAAAATAATTTATTAATTCTCAATTATAAAAACATTTAATATTTAATTTCTTAATGAGCATCTGCAGAATTTTTTTCCACGGAGGGACCAAGCGAGTCTCCCCTCCTCAAACAAAATTCTGACCAATTAGAGCTTCAGTTCGAAGTTTTCACATTCCTGCAAACACCTGCACTAGTCTTACTTGTAATTTTCAGTTTGTTACAATAATTAATATGAATTGCTACAAAATGAAGTGGAATTATATGTGAAATAAATAATTTAGTTACATTTATGAGTGTGATCTGAAAAGTTCTCGGCCTAAGAATGAAAAAAAAAAAAAACTAATTTATAATTTCAAAAGAATTATGAAACCATTAAGCCTTGTTTCCATGATATAAAAACTAAATATGCTGACCAAGGCAGAAATTTATTTTATTATAAAACATAAATTAAAGGTAACGTTTCAACCTTCTAGCAAGGTCTTCTTCAGACTCTGTACCAAGTACAAATGTAACCAGGTATACAACAGGACGAAATATATATACACAAAAATACTCCCCTCCGGACTATTAGAAAGTAGTTCTGGAACAATCTAGCAGGTGGCTTTCCCTTGTCAACTGTACTTTCACCTGAAAGAGAATGTCGCTGGACTCTTTATCTCACGCTCTATTTCCTTCATTCTTCTTCCTTCTTCTCTCCTCTTTCTCTCTTGTCCTTTCCACTCTTTCTAACACCTTCTTCCATTCTTTGTTTAACTTCAGTCCCCCCATTCCAGTTCATTGTGTCTTCTTCACCTTTCTCCTCTTTTTCCTTGGACTCCTTCCATTTTCTCACTAGTATTCTCTTCTCCTTTCCTATCTGCTTAGCCTCATCCCACTCTATGTCATGTCCTGTTTCTCTCGTGTGTTTAAATATCGCATTTCTCTCTCTCTCTCTCTCTCTTAAGTCGTACATCATCCCTATGTTGTTTCAATCTGTCTTTCAGCCTCTTTTTCGTTTCTCCTATGTACACACTCTGACATTCTTTACATTTCACTTCGTAGATAGATAATCCCTTCCTCTTCTTCTTCTCTGTTTTCCTTTTTCTTGTTTGCATTCTTCGCTTTTCCTAAGATGCTTCTCCCTCCCTTCCTGTAAGTTTTAATGCCCGCTTTTCTAAGCACTTTGCATATCTTTTCTGTGGTCTTCCCCATACTCCTTATTCCAAACCTCCTCTTTTTCTTTCTCTTTCTCTTCCAATTCTCCCCTGACACTTTTCTTCCTTCTTCTGTTTATGTCCAGTCTATCCTCCTTCTCCTAGCCATTCTTTTCTAGCTGTTTCCATAGGCTATTTATTTTGCCTTCTTTTTCACATTCCTTCGTGCATATTTTCTTGATTCTGTCCTCCATATTCTTTATAAAATGTCTTTTTGTCACCTCACTTACATCACTTCTTTTGTGGCAGAATACCCCTGCTCCACACTTGCAGCACTCGCTTGGCATCAGAAAAAGTGTGCAGAATCAAGAAAATATGCACGAAGGAATGTGAAAAAGAAGGCAAAATAAATAGCCTATGGAAACAGCTAGAAAAGAATGGCTATGAGAAGGAGGATAGACTGGACATAAACAGAGGAAGGAAGAAAAGTGGCAGGGGAGAATTGGAAGAGAAAGAAAAAGATAGGAGGTTTGGAATAAGGAGTATGGGGAAGACCACAGAAAAGATATGCAAAGTGCTTAGAAAAGCGGGCATTAAAACTTACAGGAAGGGAGGGAGAAGCATCTTAGGAAAAGCGAAGAATGCAAACAAGAAAAAGGAAAACAGAGAAGAAGAAGAGGAAGGGATTATCTATCTACGAAGTGAAATGTAAAGAATGTCAGAGTGTGTACATAGGAGAAACGAAAAAGAGGCTGAAAGACAGATTGAAACAACATAGGGATGATGTACGACTTAAGAGAGAGAGAGAGAGAGAGAGAAATGCGATATTTAAACACACGAGAGAAACAGGACATGACATAGAGTGGGATGAGGCTAAGCAGATAGGAAAGGAGAAGAGAATACTAGTGAGAAAATGGAAGGAGTCCAAGGAAAAAGAGGAGAAAGGTGAAGAAGACACAATGAACTGGAATGGGGGGACTGAAGTTAAACAAAGAATGGAAGAAGGTGTTAGAAAGAGTGGAAAGGACAAGAGAGAAAGAGGAGAGAAGAAGGAAGAAGAATGAAGGAAATAGAGCGTGAGATAAAGAGTCCAGCGACATTCTCTTTCAGGTGAAAGTACAGTTGACAAGGGAAAGCCACCTGCTAGATTGTTCCAGAACTACTTTCTAATAGTCTGGAGGGGAGTATTTTTGTGTATATATATTTCGTCCTGTTGTGTACCTGGTTACATTTATACTTGGTACAGAGTCTGAAGAAGACCTTGCTAGATGGTTGAAACGTTACCTTTAATTTATGTTTTATAATAAAATAAATTTCTGCCTTGGTCAGCATATTTAGTTTTTGTTTCAAAAGAAGTATTTTTTTTCAAACTTAATCTCCCTTAAGATCGATACATTTATTCCATTGATGCTCCAACACCATTATCCAGTCCTGAAATTGTTTTCCATAAGGCTGCAAAATATATTTTTATAGCTGCAATCATCTCTTGATTTCGATGAAAAACACTGACCAGCGAGGAAGAATTGGAGGAAGCCCTGGCCGTATTTAGAGGGCAGGTTTCTAGGGTTCAACCCCCCCCCCTGAAACTTCTGACATGTTGGATTAATGGAAGTTCAGAAACCAAAATCTGTGACCCATTTTCAATCATTTCTTTTGAAGCTTCACATAATGTTGAAACGATCGAACTAGAATTTTCATACATTTGGAATTCTGAAACTTGAGTGAAACAGGATTTATTCCCGGAATCGCAGCCAACCCGCAATCCCTCCATTTTCACTTCTGCTGTCCTCTTTCCAGTGTTGTTCCTCGGTAAAACTGAAAATTCCCTTACTGTTGTCCTAATATTAACTTTTCATCTTTTAAATTCCCTGTCAGATAAGATTTAAAGTCCTCCTTGATAGAAGTTCAAACCTAGGATCTCCAGTTTCGTATCACGTTACGTTCACGATTGAGGTTACATTACATGCACCAGGATAAGTTTTTAAGAATAATAACTGTTCCACAGTTAGTTTTCAAAATTCCAAAAATTAAGTTTTAAGGTCAAAGAACAAAAACTTTTAAGACTAAAATGTCCATCTAACTTTTAAAGCTTTTTCTTGAAGTTATCGAAAAGTTAATAACAAAGTATAATAAATTTGTATTTCTGTATGCAACGTAAATAAAAAATACTTGTGCTGGATATTCACTCATCTGCTGGATTGAGTAAGCTCCCTCAGGGATATAACAACAGCAATCATAATAATAATAATAATTATTATTATTTTGGAAAAAAATGTTTTATCAAATTATAATTATTATTGTATAATTATTGTTATTATTTCTATTATTCAAATTTCTGGCGACGCCCATGGGAACAATTATGAATAACCCCCCCCCCGCTCCCCCGAAAATCTTGTTTGCCTATGGCCATGGAGGGAGCCAAATAATACCAATAGGGTAGATGTTCCAACAATTAACAGTTCAAATCCCTTGATTTTTCAATTACCCATTATACAAGTATCACATCTGTCCTCTGTACAGGAGGACAGTTCTGAATTTATGAAAATAACATAAGTAAAGTAAAACAAAGTAACAAAGTTCCATTCATGTACTAGAAAAAAAAGTATCATGATAGGAATGCAAGCACTAAAAAGAAATACATTAGAACAAGTACCAAGAAAGTAATACCCAACTCTGCATAATTCTTGTAAAGATAACAACACAAGTCCTCTTATTTTTAAATGGAAGTAAACCTTTACTCCCTTCAAGTAAATTCTGTGGCTACATAGCTCCAATTAGTCATGAATTCTATGAATATACTGTGATGATTTGACACATACAATAGTCCTGTGACACATAAAAAGGAACGTGTATTATTATGGCAAGTTCTATTGGGTCTGCAAATAGGCTCATCCTTTCCCTCACAGTCCTTTTTCCTTACCCATAGGCAGTGATGTGCATCTACGCGTAAACAACGATAGTCTACATTCTACACGTAGACAATTTTATACACGTAGATTATGTAATCTATGTAAACAACATGGCGAAAGGTGATAACTTAGCAAAGGGTGCTGTGGAATTAAAAGAACATTATACTGAGCATCAGTTGCTGATGTGTAAGAATAACTTTTCATATTCTTTCTTCCAAATTCGAACAATTTCTCACCTAGGAAGAAACCTAATATAGGAAATATTCTAGTGTTTTATGGGAAAAAGACCACTCTTGCCTCACGACTGCCATCTGTTGTTTTTTTTTTGCATACTATTTATCTTCTTCCATAGTTGATGATGAAAGAGAAGATAAATTTTGTTGTAAATACGATTCTTTTCAGTTCGTTAGGAACCAATATAGTTGAAAATGTCACTTTCCTTTCATGAAAGCCTTGAAAATTAATTTTAATGCAAGTTAGATTGTCTACGTAGTCTATGTAAACTACAACCCAATGTAATCTACGCGTAGATTACGTGTAGACAACGCATGTAGACGTAAACTTATAGTCTACGGCACATCACTGCCCATAGGTGTCAATATTACATCTCAGGGAATGAATGATTCTATTAATACATGCCAGCCATGTTCTGGGAACCATACCCATATCTATGTTCCTTGTTAATTCTTGTGTACCTTTTCTTCTAGAAGCCAACTGACTTCACAAATAGTTAATCTCTCCTACCTTTCAGGTACTGATTGGTTTTACGAATTCAGTAGTTGTGTATCCCATAAGTGCACCAAAAGAGGAGCGATTTTCCTAAAGAAAATATTGCAGTTAATAAGCCCAAGTGTTTTTCTATTCCAAATTTCAATAATTTTTCCCTTTGGTTGTTGAAACCCCCCCTTTGAAAGTTCCTGGTCTCACTTATGATCTACTATCTCACAGAAACTCTATAGTTACACGTCTCTTTGATTTCACTGACATCCTTTGTACAGAAAACAAATTTTTGTCTCATCTCAAATAAACTAATAAATTCAACAGAAATCTCGGCAATTATTTGCCACCTTAAATTGTGTCCATTTAAAATTGCAAGAACGATTTACTTATGCAAGTGAGTGTCCGTTTTATCTAACAGGAATTGACATTTCTGTAAGTATGTGTTCACATTATCTCATGGGAATTATTTGGCATTTTAAGCTCCCTTTGTCCTAGGTTGTGGGAACGGATTGATTGTTGAAACAGGTGTGTATCTTATCTAAATGGAACTGTTTGATATTATAAACAGTGTCTATCATACAATATGTGTCTTTATGATCTCAACTGTTTGCCACTTTGAATTCATATCCATTGCAAGGCTTCCCCAATGGTATGGTGGTAACGTCCTCACTTTGTGAACAAGGGGCCTCAGGTTCTACACCAAGTGGAGGGACATAGTGGTTCGGATCCCACTTTAAACTGTAGGTCCAGTCCCGATTATCCTTTCTGAGCATAAAGTCGACTTAAAAACAAGCTCAATCAATCAATGTCTATTTCATATCATATGAACTGTTAGGTTGATATAATGGGTGTGTTATTTTATAGAAAATATGGTCTTAGACAAGCAAAATGGATGTCTAGCATTTCTGAAAGTAGCTAGTGCTAGGAATTTATGTCCATCTAGATATTCTGCTAGGAACTAATTGACACTCTACTAAACTCTTTGACATAAACAGCCTGTTGAGGCCAAGTGGTTTTTCATTGGGTGATGTGTGGCCAGCACATCCTGTCCCATAATCAAGGGGCCCTAGTTTCGATACTTGGTGGAGGCACAAGTGGTTCTGATCCAACTTTAAACTGTAGGTCCAGACCCAATTAGCCTTACTGTGCATTAAGTGGACTCAAAACAAGAACTCATATCATAGTGCTATTTGTACTTATATGATTAAGTGGATGGAAATAAATCAATTTAAATGATACTGCTGTCGCACAATTTTATTTTCTGGCTCTCAAAACTGGAGTCCACTACTATTACTTTACAGTTACTTCCCAATTGTCCTCACAATGCTAAGTCAATGCCGGATGCTTTGAACTTACACTGGGAATTGAACCCAGGGCCTCAAACGCAATAGCTCTCTTAGACTATGTAAGCTCTGACTATGAAAGAACATATATACAAACTTCTCATAATATGTAAGCTCAAGAACATAATGGGATATAACACCATATTTCGTTCTCGTTCTCTGGACATACACAAATACAGCCTTTTTAAGCATGACTCCCTCCACCTTTCTACTGTCCGCACATCCAAAACACATAATGGTCTAGGATTTCAAGGTGTAAAACTTTATAACAAACTGCCAGAGGAATTCAAGAATCATAATTCAACTAAATTTAAAATGACAGTAAAGAGCTTGCTAATGAAGTATTTGTTTTACAGCACAGAGGAGTACTTTGATCATATTTTTCATTAATATATATAACCTTTGATTTTCTTCTCATTAATAGACATAACCTTTGATCTTTTATCTATTTTTATTTTTTATGTTCTTTTATACTCTTTCATACTTTTTAATATGCTTAAGTATGTGTTAATTACTTTGTACTCAAAAGTATACATGTAATTGACCTATCCCATATCATATTGCTATTTGTACTCATATGATCAAGTGGACTGAAATTAATCTAAATCTAAATCATTTGTGCTATTCTTTGTTGCAGAACTTTCCGTAGTGAGAGAAAATGAGCAGCTCCAATGGACCATTCTTTGTGGGAGTGGACGTCGGGACAGGAAGTGCGAGGGCTGCCCTGATAACAGACAGTGGGAAGATAATATCTAAGGCTGTTTCCAAAACAAAGACCTGGGCTCTGGAAGCAGGCTACTATGAGCAGTCTTCTGATGATATTTGGAACGCTTGTTGCACAGTTGTAAAGGTGAGTTAATTCATTTGATGGGACAATTTTGATAATATTCGTACATTTTGGTACACTACTAGGATTATTGTAAGTATAAATCTCCACAAGTAAATAGAAATACTCAAGGATTATAGGATCATTTTGAACGTTTGTGAATCATGTTTACCATTTTTTTTAAAAAAGTTATTGTAGATGAAAATCGGAAATGTGTGAGAAATGTAATGAAACAGATTTTACATTTTAAACTGAAAATGAACACTTTTGAAGTGACCCATTCCTATTTATCATGTTTATTGTTTATTGCAAAGTCATTTTAAAAGGAGCTGCAGCATTACATTTGGCATCCTATTGGTTAGGTTAATTTAAATTATATGTATGCTGTTTTGAGTGAAATTGTAGGATGTTATCTATACACAGCCAAGATGATCTGCATGGATCTGGTTTTAAAAGTATCCACACATCCCAAACACCCTTCTGCACTCATCAGTCTAGAATTTCACAAGAAATGCAGTGGTGAAGGTTTCTTCAACCTATCTTTAATCAGGGAAAAGTTACGACTGCATGATTGTAACAAATGTATCATTTTCCAGGTACAGGGGTGCCCCCAGCCCCCCAAGGCCAATGCTGCAATCCCCCCCAAATCATGTCATGCATCCCCCAAATCATATCATTCGCACCCTCAAACCATATCGTAATCCCCACAAAGTATTAAAGTACGACATCATGTCTACCGAAAGGAACTTTTTTCTTAGCTTTACTGAACACTTTACTTGATTTGCCCTTCCTCCCTAAACAGTGGTGCCCAGCACTCAAGACCACCCATAAAATCGTTCATCATAATCCCCCAAAAATAGTTTTGATGAATATGTAATAATTGAGGTCTATTTGAATGAAATATACCATGTTAAACTGTCCTAATTTTTTGATTGTTCGATTTTAAAAAAAAAAACTTAAAGCTTTGATTGGTTAAATGTAGTAAATTAAATTATGTAAATGTGCATATAAATAGTGTTTGTGAGTGGGTTTATAAAACTCGCAATTTGAGCATTTAACACAATTGTTACATAATTTAAAATAAAGATAGAAAATTGAACCTTGTCAAACCAAATAACATGTTCCCGCCGTATGACCGATTCAATTATTGTTTCACGAGACATTAAAGAACCCTAGCTAGAAATTCTTAAGCTCAGGGCGATAATATAATATGGTTCCTCTTTCAAAGAACTCACCCCATTTTCTTGGGGTAAGTATAATTATTTTATTAACCCATAACAATAATTACGTGGATTTTATCTTCAGTGCAAATTAACTTGTTAAAGTAAAAAATTTTCTGTGACAGGAAGTTAGAAATGCAGGTTCGATATATGTTTGTTCCAAATAATGCACCTGCTTTAAATTAAGAAGTATACGAACACTAAGCATTATATTTAAGAAGTGATGTTATTAATGAATATCAAGAATATCGCTCATGTTTTGTAATGCAACTGTAGTATAAAACTTCACATTCACCTCAGTAAAGCGCCAACCATCATCCCCCCCAAAAATCTCGATGGCGCAACCTGCGCCATAATCCCTTCCCATTTAAATATTTTGAGTGAATTCAATATGGTAGACGTCCGCTTTGAACAAGCCAATGCGGTTCCCCCTAAGTCTAACCTGTTTCTATCATGACCAATTGTACCCAGCCTAACTCCTTTACTTTTTATAGGGGGTGTTAAGGGACTTTTGAATCACCCTCTAGAACCTTATATGTGACTTTGTCAACATGAGATCAAAAATTACACACATATCTAATATATATGTGTGTGTGTGTGTGTGTGTGAAGGAGGGCCTTTGGTAATATTTTGTGGGGGCCAAAATTTCAGATCCAGCACTGACCTGGTATCATCACTACTTTAATTTACATTAATATGAATATGTATTTGTACTCACACATGCACGTACATATAGATGGGTATAATAAAGTTCAAGTGGTTAAATAGCAGGATATAGAGTAAGACCACTACTTCCAATAAGAAGAAACAAAGAAAATATTAGTATTGTTTGTCTGGTGAAACCACACTTGTAAGTAAACTTATGTACAGGGTAATTATAAATGATTCATCAGGTTTTAAAGTGAAATATTTCCAAATCTATTAATATAATATGTGTGTGCTAATCATGAAACAAAAGAACACACCTGAAAGTTTAATTTGTCATATTTGTAACCTTGGCACCTGCCGACAGATGGCAGCACAATCCTAGTTTCCAAAATGGCGTCTATGCAGCAGAAAGCATTCTGTGTTTTGGAATATGAGAAGTGTCTTTCCGTTGTTACAACATGCATTCCGGAGACAGTTTGCAACTGCACCACCAGGTCACCAAAGCATTCTGTCATGGCAGAACTGGTTGCCTGTGTAAATGCCTGGATTGGGCGATGTGTTGAAGATGACTTAGCACTTTTCCCATGGCCAACTGGATCTCCTGACCTAACGGTTTGTGATTTTTTTTCCTTTTGGTGCATGTCAAAGGCACAGTGTATGTGCCACCACTACCAACAACTTTGGTTGAGCTGCAGGATCACATTACAGCTGCATTTACGACCATTAGTAGAGATATGGTAGAGTGTGTGAGGGGCGAACTAGACTATCACATAGATTGTGTCGTATGACGAAAGGAAGCCACATTCGTGAAAGTATGTTTGACACTTGGACAGTTCCTGTTTATTTTCATGTGTCATTCTTTATTGTATGTGTTACATATTTTTTAATGCAGCCCTTTCAAACTCGATGAATCATTTATAATTAACCTGTATTTGTCTTGCCATGCCTGTAGCCAGGCAGGGGCCAGGGGCGGGGGCTCAGCCCCCTTGGCATTAGGTAAAACTATTTTGTATAATTTGTTTGCAGCATAGAGTGTAAATGTAGACAGCTCACAACTTTAAGGATAAATCCACAGAACATGAACAGCAGCAGTGGCGTAGCAGCCACCCCCGCAACCCCCGCAACCCCCGCAATGTGAGGGGAGCAGGGTGTAGGGGCCCCCAAATGTTTTCTCTGCGCTCTTGAAATTTTATATAATTTCAGAAATTCAACACATAGTGCCGGTTATTTTTTTTTTAAAAAAAAACAAATGAAATAGACAAAATGTAGGTCTACAATGACAAAATTTGAACTAGAAATTCACTGAGGTGAGCACTAAATAGAAACCCCCGATCGGTGAACTTAGAATACGTATCAATAAAGTTACTGTACCTAATTTACGAGTCAGGGGACACCACGAACAACTTCACGACTGTTTTATTTATTTATTCATTTTCATGTGGAACGTGGTCGAGTGGGTTCCCAGTAACGTATCATAAGACAATGTCTGCGATAATAAGAAGGTGCAGGGCATACTGGATCAATTAAAGAGGCCATGGCAACTTACTCTGTGGGCCCTTAGAAATGCCATATTAAGTTACTCGCAGATCACCTAAAATAGGGGGAAAAAATCCCTTCTCACTCCTTTACACATATACCGTATGTCAGAATCTTTTAGAGTATAAATTGTCTGCAGTTATGAATCCAGTAGGAAGATTCAGTTGCTTGGATAGTTTGTTTTTTGCTGCCACGCAAACAAGAAAACTTGGTAATTCACTAACATTAGTTTGTTCATGTGTAGTATTTAAAATGCAACTTCCCACCAAATATTTTCAAAGTGGGCCGAAGTCTTTTCATATTCAAATAAGACCTGAGAAAAATTTCCCACATAGTCCACACCTGTTGAGTGTTACAGATTATTTTAGATTTTTAGCTATAGTGTGATAAGGTAGTTGAATTTTGTTTTAATTGTTAAACACTTCAAAAGGGAGGTAGCTAACTGTTGTACATCCGTTACCCTCTGACGTCATCAATAATATATATACGTTGTAGTACTTTCGATAATTTTTTTACTAAGGGGCCCCCCAATATTTTAGTTGCAGGGGGGGCCCAGGGCACTGCGATACGCCACTGAACAGTAGCCATTACATTCGCTCATCTTGTTTATGAGCTGAAGTCTAAGCAGCTGCACGTATGTAGAAGATTATCTAGACTTTGAAAGATCTTTCACAGGGAAGCTTCCTTATCTGTACCTTCACTGCCCCTGTTGCGGCCTCCATTTATTCAGAAATATGATCATCCAAATTTCCGTCACATCTACATCAAAGGTTAACAGCTCCCAAGTTTTGGGAACGAAGGAGAGTTTCTTTGATTCAGCCGGGATGGAATGTACTGTAAGCACTGTGATTGAATATTGTGCACTTTTTGTGTGATATAAATATCTGTATCATCTAAAGCACTATGGAGTGTGTAAGGGATGATTTCAGTATCAGCCAATTAACACTTCAAGATATATTTTAAAAGATGTAGAAAAATGTAGTATTTGTGTGATAAATTTTATGTAACGTAATGACCCCTTCACCTCCCCACACACATAATTTACCTTCATTTAATACTTAATTTTTTGAAAAATGGAGTTGGTTTACAAAGCCCCCCCCCTGATAACCTGTGAAATCCCCCTGGGGATCAATTCTAGCTACGGTCCTGTCTCTTGCAGACATTACAGCACAACTTTCAGTGTCAAGAACATGTTTGTTTAAACTTATTCGGTGAGGTTGTATAATAATTTATTATGTACTGTTTCAAGGCTTTTAATTTCTTGTTTTTTTAGTAATTTCTATGATGTGGGTGTCATGTGTTGTGCTTTGTGTAAACTTTAAACCTTTCGCATAAAACACCTTTCTTCAAATCTTACAGAAAGTTGTAGCAGATGTTCCACCATCATCCGTAAAAGGGATTGGTTTTGATGCCACATGTTCTCTAGTTGCTGTAGATGGTCAAGGCAAGCCTCTAACAGTTAGTCCTACAGGTGAGTTCATTTTACCAGACAACCAATGATTTCCAGGGTAAAATTTGCCTGTAGTTTTAATAGTGAGTGTTTGTGAATTTGTAGTACGTAGCATGTTAGTTTGTAATACTGCAAAAATGGACTGTCCATACACTGTATATGTTCTTAATCAAACATTAATACCTGTACAAAATACAGTTCTATATGAAAAAGGACCTAAGTACTCGGGGACTATCTTGTATAACAACCTTCCAAAGCATATAAAAAACATTGAAACCTACAAAGCTTTTAAGAAATAACTGTACAATACTTACTGGAACACTGCTTTTACTAAATTGATGAACATCTAAGCCTGCAATAATATATGTATGTATGTATTTTTTTCCTCACAACTTTTGCAAATTCAGATCTTACTAAGAATAAAATAGGTATCGTAAAACATAAACCACATTATTCTGATATTGAGGCATCTCAATATGTATCAGATTCTCCAAACATGGTCTGTTACTTGTATAAGGTAACATTTTCATTGCAGTGTTTCATTACGTTATATTGTACTCGAAGTCCATACCCATGAAAAAATGGGTCAACGGATGAATAAAGATTATGATTATGATATTTTTATTATATTCCACAGTAACCATGTATTGTATTGGGATTGTATTATTGTATTATAATTTTACTGTATTTCACTGTAACCATAAATTGTGATTGATTGATTTGATGTTTTAAGTCCACTTTATGCACAGTAAGGCTAATCGGGACTGGACCTACAGTTTAAAGTGGGATCCGAACCACTTGTGCCTCCACCGTGTATCGAACCCGGGACCCCTTGATTACAAGGCAACAACGCCACCACTGCGCCATTGGGGAGGCTCAACCATAAATTGTATTTCATTGTTTTTGTTTTATTATACTGCATTGTTATGATATTGTAAACAAATTGACATGTCCGATACTACTGCCTGTATATGCAAATAAGTTATTCATGAATGAATTCTTGAAAATCTGCTTATTGCTTTATCCCATTTTGTATATTGAGTAACTTGCTGATCATGCAAATTCCTTATTATATATTTATTAATGCATATTTTGATACAATTGACTCTATTTATTTTACAGCATATTTTCATTTTGAAGTTTTATTTTGTAGGTAAAAATAATCAAAATGTGATATTATGGCTGGACCATCGTGCATTCAAAGAAGCAGAATTTATTAACAGTTTAAATCATGATGTCCTGAAGTATGTTGGTGGAAAAATTTCCTTGGAAATGGAAACACCAAAGCTGCTCTGGTTGAAGAGGAACCTTCCGGAGAAGTGCTGGAAGAAGGCTGGCTATTTTTTTGACTTGCCAGACTTCCTGACGTGGAGAGCGACAGACTGTGACTCAAGGTAAGTGTGTGGTAATGTTCCATTTCCTGATTCCTTTACTGCAAGATTGTAGAATATAATAGAATTGCTTTTATTAGAGCAGGCACTGGTGTACGCAGAGGAGGGCTGAAGGGGCTACAGCTCCCTCCGAAATTTTGAAAATCAATATTTTCAAAAAAAAGCACTAAAACAGGATGTCTACCAAAATGACAAATCCAAAATTCTTGACTTTTCCATGACCTTTCTTTCCTTCATCTTATGACATTTTTTCCCCTTTTTCTTAACATTTATTTAACCGCCCTCTCCTTAAGTACAATTGGAAATTAAGAAAGTTTACATTGTTAAGTACCTGTATTTGGATTTTATAAAAGATTTGTACAAATATTCAATTTTAACAAATCCCAGTACAGGTATATAGCAATGTAAATTCACTTTACTGTAAAAAATAGCAAAAATTCTTGACCACAAGCATAATTCCTTGACCTTTTCTTGACTTTTTTGACTGGTAGACACTGTGTAAAAACTCGGGATAAAACAGGGTGGTAAATGCAAGCCCAAAAAATAACCCTCAGTTGCCATTTTTGAAAACGTTGGGTTCTAAGTTTAAAAAAATCTCAAATTATCCCTTCCATGTATTATGATATTAATGCATCATACTCACTATTTTCAATCTGTTATTTACTGATTTCAATATGAAAATACATAATAACAAATATAATAATAATAATAATAATAATAGCATGACAAATTATTAGTTGTGCTATGTCCCCACAGGCCCCTATAAGTTTGTGCCTCTGAAAGCATCCATTTATACAATTCCAGCCCCTCCCAAAAAAAATTCCTGCATTCGCCAGTGAGAGCAGGTGTGTTTTTATTTCAAGAATCCTTTGGCAACAGTTCATTTTTTGCGATGAAGCTAATTCAATACAAGAAATAGCATTACTGGGTTGTTATGCATCTAGAAAACCTGGAAAACAAGGGAAATTGTGAGGGAATTTTGAAGATAATCTGGAATTTACATATATTTTGAAGTCTGCAAGAGAAAGAGTTGCAAAATGAACAAATGGTTCATTACCACTTATGGATTCAGTTTTTGTGATTCCACTCCCAAAAAATGTTATTCATATATTTTTTGTTGGCATTTTCTTTCTCATGGTTGGTCTGGATAGCTTCTATACCCTGTTTCTCTGCAATCTGTTGCTTCAAATGGACTCCAAAGGGCTCTGAATAGGGAAACGTTAAATCTAACCACTTTGCATGTAAGAAAGAATGATGTTGAATAATAATATATACATTTATTTATTCTTCCGTTTGATGTGCCTTGTCTGTTTCCTTTGCTTTTTCATCATTATTATTGACAAGAGTGAGGCCCTTCAAAGCAGTAGGCCCTGGACTGTTGCATATGCTATACATATTAACAGCAGCCCTGATGGTACAGGCATAAATATTGTATATATTCATATTCTTTATTTCCGTTGACCCATGTCCATAGGTATGGAAATCGTCATATTAATACAATTTTAGACAAGGATTACAGTAATGATTTGAAGGACTTCTACATGAAGGAAATCCAAATAAAGGAAGAATACACTATTGGAGTGAAATTTCATACAATATTTAAGGCGAGCAACATTAAAGAGTAGACCACACCTCACTAATTAGTAATTAATAAGCTGTGTTGTGCAGCCAACCGCAGAGATAATAGTTGGCAAATTGTGTATTATCATGTTTACTGAGTGTTGCTTTTCACAACATGATATTCAATATAAGACGTAAACGAGTTACTAAAGATATATCTGCGAAACTTACTTGTATTAATTTCGGTGGCCTCTGCCACCATCCACTTGGGAACACGATGCTTCACTGTTAGGTTGACTTCCGGTTCCTGTTGTTGTTTCCTCTACTACCGCTAGGGGCGCTGGTGTAGCCATTTCGTCTGCTGCCCGTGATGGGTTTGAGCTGTTGTAATAGCGGGAGCCAAACATGATGAGCCTGACCACTGTCGATATTCAGCTCATGCGGAAAGTGCATAATAGCATACATCTCTTTGATTTGAGGAAACATATGTCCATTCGTCGAATCAACGTCAAAGAGATGCATGCTATAATGCAATTTCCACACAAGCTGAATATCGACAGCGGTCAGGCTCATCATGTTTGGCTCCCACTATTACAACAGCTCAAACCCATCACGCGCAGCAGACGAAATGGCTACACCAGCGCCCCTAGCGGTAGTCGAGGAAACAACAACAGGAACCGGAAGTCAACCTAACAGTGAAGCATCGTGTTCCCAAGTGGATGGTGGCAGAGGCCACCGAAATTAATAGAACGTACAAGTAAGTTTTGTAGATATATCTTTAGTAACTCGTTTACATCTTATATTATTAACCACATTGTTTATTTCCTTCAATATGAATGATATTCAAGAATTGAAACAAAAGCATCAGTAAGCATAAGACAATCTCTACTCCAGCATAAGTGCAATTTCCACAAACATAACCCATGGCTCTACAGCCCTGGAAGGGCCTTGGCCTATCTCCCGACTGCCAGTCTCCATCCCACAATCCTACCTAGAAGTGTGGAGATCTTCAACAAGTAATGGAGTGACATGTTGTCAGCACGTCGAACCCTCAGCTTTTATAGCAAATATCTGTGACAGGGTTATGCTACTCACTCATAGCTCACCAATTTCCTCACGATGGTGGGTTGCCACCTGTCTTATACACAGGCCGAGAACCCAGAGACTGAACCCAGGTGGACTCGAACCCATGCCATCAGCAGTCAGAGTCCAAAGCACATCACCTTAGATCGCATAGCCATGGAGGAAATGCATCCAAAATGGCCGAGATCGAAAATGTGTGAGGCCCTACCATCACATCACCTAAATGTGCCTTCATGGCACAGTGCTATATGCAGGAGGAACAAACAAAACAACAACAATAACAAAAGGTGCTGGAAATAGTTATGGACAATTCCCCTTTCAATTTCTTTGCCATGGATTATATATTCTGAACTTCACCCTTGAAATACATATATACATTTTTGTGTTACAATTTTTGTATAAATATTTTGTTTTAAAACCTATGGTTTTTGCATGATTCATAAACCCTTGAGTATCTAGATTAATTAGCTGCCAAATAGAATAAATAAGACTTACATAATTGTTTTATATTTCATGCAGATCTCTGTGTTCACTTGTATGCAAGTGGACATATCAGTACAATCCTGAAGGCAAAAAGGGATGGGATGAGAGTTATTTCAAAGAAATTGGACTTGGAGACTTAATAGACAATAACTGGGGAAAGATTGGTAAGTCGTGTCATGGAAAGTGAAACAATTGCAAAACTTGGGAAATGTATTCATTTATATCAACTTGAATATGTATTGTGTAACTGTCGACATTCTTTTACTATGAAATTATTATATGTTTATATATATATATATATATATATGTACAATACATTGTGTATTTTTTTTTGGAAACTATCAGATATATTCTCAATTAGGGAAGATTAATATTTATTTATTTAACTTTCCTTTTTTGTATAACAAACTTAGAGCTGTTAACTTTTATTCTACTTAACCCTGTTATACCACTTATGTATATTGGAATTTAGATATACTGTTACACAAAGGGAAATATTTAAACAATTAATGTAAGGAACAAGAAAGAGAATAACTACATACATAAAAAAGTTTTACATACCTCATACACTTAAATTATTAGTAGTTTAAAATATTATATTCATTGATGGGTTTCAGTGTTTTTCTACAATTATGCATATTAAAAAAAAGGTAAAGTGCTCCCCTGTGCTTAGCACCATGCCATGAAGGCATATAGGGGGTGTGGGGGTAACGCCCCACACTTTCTTGATCCGGTCGTGAGTGGGGGTGATGTGATCAGCATCACGTCACTGACTGCCTTTACCCCCCAGGGTTTCCCCCAGGTACCCATGTTATTCGACAATTATGCATATTAAATCTTTTAAATTAGTACTGTGTGTAAACATGATTTTTTGATGTGAAATAAACATAGTTTCTTATTATAAAGTTTAAAATAAAGATTAAAATTATTCAAAACATGAAGGAAATGTAGCCTTCATTTCTCATATGGCAGTGCAGTGGCACATGCATAATTTTGTTCTTTAATACATTCCATTTCACTGCATACTTAAAAACAATTAGTAGAGTTATTTAGGGTTAACGTAATAAATTTTCTTTAGTAATAAGCATATAGTTGAGTATAATCTTGGTCAATTTATATTCTATCAAAAAACACTGGTTGTTCATAAACTTTTGTGCATGTCAGGGACTTAATATCTCAGAAACAAATAAGAAAGTGTACCTTGTATGTTTGAATTCCTATTCTTTATTTTATCCTAAAAATATTGACAAGAAGTTGTTAATTATTTTGTTAAATTTTGTGTTCTGTTATTTATTCCATTATTCCAGGATTTTTTGAGTCTTAGTTTAATATTTTAGAACATATTTTGGGAACCTAAACACAGGCCAGGAGTGCATGATGACAATTATTGATGTCTGTCTCACATGGTGATTTATCCACATATTCCCAACACCCCTAAAAATTTTCACAAAGTCCAAACTCATGGTCATTATGGAACAAAATTGATCATTTTAGTTCCCTCAAAAAGAAATTTATGGATAAACCCCTTGATGTCATAACTGTGGCACATTACTATGTGTCATAACAATTAAAGCATACATACTTTTTTAGTTTTAAGAAAAGAATGTATATTTAATAAAATAATAATGGCACTTGGTATGGTTGCCTCTAAAACATTGCAGTTAGTTTTTTGTGAATCACTCTGGGATTGTGACAAATGCATTTGAATGCCATTAAGCAAGTGTTGAAAGCTGTTTACGTTTCTTCCTCAATGTAGGTAACAATGTGAAAGTTCCTGGATCCCCATGCGGAAGTGGTCTGAGTGTGATGGCAGCAGCTGAACTCGGCTTAGAACCTGGGACTCCCGTGGGAACATCACTGATCGATGCTCATGCTGGAGGCCTTGGAATGATTGGATGCTCGGCTGGGAGTGGCATCAGCGAGGAATTCACGAGTCGATTAGGTACTGTTTAGCATTCGAGTTATTGTGGAGATCATACTTTGAAATTAGACTCTGATTTTATGTTAACCTAGGATAATATGTTTTTTCCTTTGCAGATAAATTAGAAGTAATAAATTACATCAGAGTTTTATTAAAAAAAATGCAACAACTGAAATAGTGCTTAAAATAACCTGTGTAGGTTTTTGCACCTAAATCAAACCTTTTTTTTAGGTCTTCGTATATTATTTAAGGTTTTGCAGGATTTTTATATCACGCAGGGGTATTTGATCTGTTTGGTGGCGAAGAAATTCCATAACTAACTTGTTTGAAACATCCTCTGTCAATTTCCCATCCTCCAAATCTATGACAGTTTTTCAAAGCTTGAAGCTAAGCAAAATGTTTGGTGCCACTGTTGTCTACACACAGTGGCGTGCCTAGAATTTTGAAAAGGCTGTGGTGGGGGTGTCATAATGTATACTTTTTCAGTAGTCAGTCCTCATTTTGTCATCTTTTTCTGCCTTTGACATTCGTTTTTATTACGAATACTGGGCTATGTGGAACGTTCTTGTTCTACTACAGCTAAAGAGACAAACAATAAGCAATTCCGAACACATATTTCATGCATGGTGGCTGATAAAGAACTGATAAGTGACTGCAAGTTAAAAATAGCTTCTACTTTCATTAAAAATATATTATATTTCCAGTATATGTTGTGACTGAAATAGTTGAAAAGAAACACTGCTACATGTAATTTATTTTACACTCTAGAATTTACAGCATACTCTTGAAAGCTGTCTTAACATGAGTTGTTTTTAATACTGATTTTGACTCACTTTTCTATAGTTGGGCAAACGTTGGCAACCACCGTTGGCCCAATGTATAACTGGCATTGGCCCAACGGTTGTGGTTACTTGGGTTTTGGTCTATTCACTTTCAGTGTTTTCTGGCATTCATGCCTTGAGAAGTAATGTTTCAGCATTCAAATTTTCACCACTGATGATGTTTCTGAATACAATATGCAACATTGTTATTCGTGCACATAGAATTTCCAAGGAAAAAATGTCATATCTACTAGTAAATATAATCATTTTCATATGTACCTGGAAATTAATGTTAATGAAGGTTCCACCAACAAATGTCAATAAAAATGTATGTTCAAAGTGTATAAACAGAGCATATAATTTATGTGAAAAGAGAAAAACATGCTGTTTCATGCAACATTGTTACAGGCAAGAGTTTCAATCTTCCTCGCATACAGTGCCCCAACTATTGGGGCGATTTTGTGCAGTTTGCAACTTCGTAACAAGTTTGAACATGCAGGCATGCTCCCCATCAAGTGGAATGCTGGTGTAAGTATTGTTGTAGGCCTATCGTCTATCTATCAGCATGTTCGAAATGGGCAAGGTGAAGAAACTTAGTTCCGATCTGAAGGATGCTATTATAAATTTGGCCCTTAGAGGTTATTTGTTAAGAAAAATTGGACAAACAGGCAATAAATCACTCTCCACAGTTCAATACATAGTAAACAAATTTAGAGAGGAAGGTTCAACACAGAATGTGCTGAGAAAACCAAAAGAGAGACGGCTGAATAAACGTGATGAACACTTTATTTTAAAAAGAGTGCGAGAAAACCCCCGACTAAGTTTTCCTCAGTTACGACCGTTAGTAGAAAATGTTGCTGGCAAGATGATGTCCGATCAAACTGTCCAACGTGCCTTGTGGAAGCATGGGTATCATGGCAGAATACCACGAAAGAGGCTGTATGTAAATAAGGTGAATCGCAGGAATAGACTTTTCATTCGCGAAAGAGCACATCCACAAGGACGAGGAATTTTGGGATAGTGTCATATGGTCAGATGATTCCAAGATTAATATATACGGGTCAGATGGGATAAATAGGGTCTGGAGAAAATCAAATAAAGACAATGATCACATTAACACAGTTCCAACAGTTAAACACGGTGGTGGGTCATTAATGATTTGGGGCTGTATGTCATCCAAAGGTGTTGGTACCATCCAGTTTATTGTTGGTATCATGGATGCATATGTCTATTTGGATAGATTGAAGAACAATGTAAAGCAGAGTGCCCAAAAAATGGACATGCTGCCTATCTACAGATTCCAACAAGACAATGACAATAAGCATAAGGCGGGAGTTAAAATGAATTGGCTAATATGGAATGTGCCCAAACTACTACAAACACCAGCTCAAAGTCCAGACTTAAATCCCATTGAGCATTTATGAGCAATTTTGAAGAGGCGAGTCCATAAAGCAGGCATCAAGTCCAAACAAGAGTTGAAAACTATTGTGCAAGCCGAGTGGAATAAAATAAGCTCTGAAACATGTCGAAAACTGGATAATTCTCTGAAGAACAGGTGTCAAGCAGTAATTAAAGCCAAATGATACGCATAAAAGTATTAGAACTGTCAGTCAATTTGCTCTGAATATATTTTTCTCTTTTATATTTTAAGTGTATGAATAGAAAAGTTGTACAAAAAATGGCATGTTTCTCTTTCAGTTTCATTTAATTTATTATTGTCATTTGTTATACAGAATTTGGGTAAGATTTTATGTTCCTAATGATATTAGTTATTCAATTGTAAAGAAACAATTTCAAAAGAGTGTATTTCTTTTCAGATATTAAAGCATTTTCTTTGAAAATCCATGTGTACGAATAAGAATGTTACATACTGTATCTGTACAAGATGATCCTCACAGAATAGGCAGATTTCTCTGGGGGTAACGTGAAAAAGATTGTTACATATTGTGCAGGAAATTATACATAATTCATTTTTTATATTGACAAGTAACTTTTGCTATCAATACAAGTATTGGTATTAAAATAATTTGTTGATAATTTTGAAAATGATGCATAGAATGAAAATTTGATTAGATAATTAATATTTAGT
Organism: Lepisma saccharinum; assembly: GCF_977018435.1. Taxonomy (NCBI): domain Eukaryota; kingdom Metazoa; phylum Arthropoda; class Insecta; order Zygentoma; family Lepismatidae; genus Lepisma; species Lepisma saccharinum. The sequence continues at coordinate 94,533,560 of NC_139235.1, forward strand.
GATTATATTAAAATTTCTTATGGTTCCTTTCAAATTTTGTTTTTAACAATCAGTATTTTTCAGTCGTTTTGAACCATTTTAATTTTTTTGGAACTTTGTTCAGGATTTTTTGTGTGTAATTTAGTATTTAGAAACATATTTCAGGAATTTTAAAGCCTATTTTAGGAACCTAGAAGTACACTTTTTTAGAACCTAAAATCAGAGATCCATTTATAATACACCAGTATTTTTCTCTTTTGTAATTATTTGTAAGGAGGGCCCCTCTGTCCTCCCCACTGATGATGCCTGTTCTGTTTAGATTGAAAATTTACATTGTGCTTATTGCAGACTGTGAAAGTTAAAAAGAGAGCAAGTGACACAGCTTCAGTCCTGGCTGTTCCCATCAAGTGGTGGGGGAGGGGGAGAGGCTAACACCCGGTCCTCATGTTTTAAATTAAAAATTTCCGTATCGACGTCAAATTGAATTACAGGGAAGAACATATGTATATAATAATCTAGTAGTATAAATGTTTATAATATTGCATGTTTCAAAATGATTAATCGGATTTCATATGTTCAGGCCCGTAGTTAGAATTGATCTCCAAGGGGGCTCACGGGTTACCAGGGGAGGCTTTGTAAACAAAGTCCATTTTTCCAAAAATTAACAGTATTAAATCAAGGTAAATTATGTGTGTGTTTGGGGGGGGCTTATTAAGTTTTATAAAATGTATAAATATCATACAAATACTACATTTTCTACACCTTTTAAAACATCCCTAAAGCATTATTAATTGACTGATACTGAAATCATCCCTTACACACACCATGCTACTTTACCAGGTGTGCCAGTTAATAATTCTTAATTGATCCGAAAGAAAACAAGTGTATCTGGGGAGAAAATATTCAAAGTATGCGCCATCGCTAGCTATACATTGTGCCCATCTGTCCGTCAAATTGTGGATGCCCTTCCAGAAAAATCGTTCACATTTTGAGGTGATCCAGTCAGCAAGCCATTGTTCGACATCTTCGTAATTGTTGAAGTGTTGCTGGGAAAGTGAGTGAGACATCGATGAAAACAAGTGGTAGTCCGAAGGGGCTAAGTCTGGTGAGTATGGTGGGTGGGGCAAGATTTCCCAGCCAAGTGCAGAAATGGTGTGTCTGACGCCTTTTGCTGTGTGTGATGAGGCATTGTCGTGCTGCAAAATTACTTTTCCATGTCTTGTCGCCCAATCTGGACACTTTTTGATCAATGCATGGTTCAAATTGATGAGTTGTTGATGTTAGCGAATGGCATTCACTGTTTCACCTGGTTTCAGAAGCTCATGGTACACCACACCTTTCTGATCCCACCAAATGCACAGCATTGTCTTCCTTCTGATGCGATTCGGTTTTGCGGTCGATGTTGAAGGTTGCCCTGGGTCAACCCATGACGTTTTGCATTTTGGGTTCTCGAAGTAGATCCATTTTTTGTCCCCAGTCACTATCCGATGCAAGAAAGACTTTCTTTCATGCCAAGAAAGCAACACTTCACACACCGTTTTTCGCTTTTCCATTTGTCTGTCATTCGGAAGATGTGGGACCCATTTTCCTGAATTCTGGATCTTTCCCATGGCATGAAGACGATCAGATATGGTTTGGCGACCAACATTTAACTTCTCTGCCAGTTGTTGTTGCATTTGCATATAGTCTTCGTCCAACAGTGCTTGCAATTTGGCATCTTGGAATTTTTTCGACTGGCCCAGGTGATCTTTGTCTTTCAAGTTGAAATCACCACTTTTGAATCGTCGAAAGCAATGCACACATGCATCTTGCGTTAGGACATTGTCACCGTACGTTTCCACAAGGATACGATGGCTTTCACTCGCGTTTTTCTTTTGATTGAACAAGAAAAGCAGGATGTGCTGCACATGCACCTTATTCGGTTTGAAGGTCAACATGTTTCCCACACAAACCCAATATCACGATCACTCGCACTCGGTTGCACATCCACGGCATTTTGACAGGTACTGTCCTGGCAACACACTGACATAACAGTTGAGACTGTGCACCAACCCTTGCTTCCAGCACCATCCAGTGACGAAATTAAGAATTATTAACCGGCACACCTGGTAGATGATACAGATATTTATATCGCACACAAAAAAATTCACAATAGGTACCTACAATACACTGCACCCCAGGCATGAAACTCCCCTTCGTTCCCAAAACTTGGAAGCTGTTGATCTTTGATGCAGATGCGAAGGTAATTTGCATGATAACATCAAAGTTGCAGATTTCTGTCTAAATGGAAAATGGAAGTCTCAACTGGGACAGTGAAGTTATAGATAAAGAAGGTCCCCTATAAAATAACTTACAAATCCAGATAATCTGTACAAACTTACAGCTACTTAGACTTGAGCTCATAAACAAGATGAGTGAATGTAATAGTAATAGCTGCTGTTCATGTTCTGTGGATTTATCCTTAAAGTTGTGAGCTGTCTAAATTTTCACCATCCTTCACTGAAAACAAATTATACAAAATAGTTTTACCTAATGCCAAGGGGGGCTGATGGCAGTGCCAGGGGATGCCGTGGTAGCTCAGTTGTTAGGGCGTCTGACTACCATGCGAGAGACCCAGGTTTGATCGCTGGGGGGGGGGGGGAGAACCGGGACTTTTTCAACCTGTTCAAGTGGCTCTGGTACCCATCCAGCATCATATAAAGTGGGTACCTGGAGGAAACTCTGGGGGGTAAAGGCAGCCAGGGGCATGGTGCTGATCACATCACCCCCAGCTTGGCAGAGATCAAGAAACCTCACACCTCTTATACATCTTCATGGTGTGGTGCAATGCACAGGGGAGCACTTTACACTTTCTTAGATCCAATTGAATTGAATGCATAGGCGTTCAAGCCCCAAGTTCGATTCTCATTCCCCTTCCTGCCCAAGTTATGCCCAAGGTTGAATATAAACCACTTTAATCCAGTAGAATAGAATGTAGACCAAGTCAGACCAATTGAGACCAATTCAACTGAATTTTGAATTGTAACCAATAGACATTTCTAGATGGGTGGTAACCCCTTCCAGAAATGTTAAATAATAAATAATAATAAAAGTTGCCTCATAAACTATTGGTCCTGAGTTTTGTAAAACCTGAGCAAAAGGCCATGAAGGCAATTTTAATCACATTTGTAAAAATGGTAATTGAGACTACATCCATGAAGAACTTTGGTTTTAAGGAAAACAACAGCAGTACAGTTTAATTCTTGATTCCACTGTTGGGACTAAAAGATTCTACTGAAATAGTAAATTAAAGCATGTCTTGTGATTTTTATTCAGTATAATTTAAAATGGACGTAAAAGTGTTTAATTGTTCTGTTTTTATTGCAGGACTCATCTGTGGAACATCAACATGCCACATGGCTATAAGCAAAGGTGCCACATTTGTTGAAGGGGTGTGGGGACCCTATTACAGTGCAATGGTTCCAGGGTTCTGGCTGAATGAAGGTGGGCAAAGTGCGACGGGGAAACTGGTGGACTACATCATAGAAACTCATCCTGCAAGTCAAAAGCTTAGGAACAGAATTGGCCAGGACAGGTACATATGTTCATGTATATTATACTAGTGTTCGGAAAGTTTTTCTTTTAATAATATAAGTGAATCTCAGTTATTTTGCTCAAAAATAGTAACTAAGTTGTAGTTATTCATTTTGAAAATGTTCTCAATTGCAAGTACTGTTGTGCTAGAAATTTCTACTGTTTTCAGTAGACAGAATCTACTGGTATCAACTGTACTCTACTGTGTGTCTCTGAAATCTACTGAAACTTAATGGTTTCCTGCTGAACAAGTTCAGTAGGCTTACTGTACATGTACTGTAGAAGAAATACAAGTGAAATATTCTCTTCAGTATTACATGTAATATTGTATACAGTGTATGTAACTCAACATGTTGGCTATAAATATAACTTTTCATTCCTCCTGATTAACAATTTGTTTTTATATCTATTTGAAAATCTAAACACAATAGATGTTTCAAAACACCTATAGATCTACTGAAAACAGTACAGTATGAAATTACAAGTGAAAATAATAAATTCAGTATTATATTTAATATGTATGTAGTGTTTTTAGCTTAAAATGGTGGCTATAATTATTACATTTCATTCATCCTTATTAACAATTTTTTAATTTTTTATTTTATTTATATCTGTTTGAAAATCTGAACACAGTAGATGTTTCAGAACACCTATAGATCTACTGAAAACAGTAGACAAAATTTTCACCAGGAATTACTTCTACACTTACTTTATTCTGATAGAAACGTAACTCATATAACAATGTACAGGTGGTAAAAGAAAGGACTTAATGAAAACAAACTGTAGAGTGTCTCATGCAAGTATCTTTCTGGTGAAAGAAAATGGGGAAAAATCCCAAAGAGCATTCTGCACCAGGTATGGGATGAAAGTGGGACCAGCATGGCAAACAATTGCAAATTTGAAAATGATTGAATGATTGAATTATTGTTTAAAGTCCACTTTATGCACAGATAGGCTAACCAGGACTGGACCTACAGTTTATAGTGAAATCCAAACCACTGTGCGATGTACCTCCACTGGATATCACACCCTCAATTTGAAAATGAAGTTTGAATAAAGTGGAGATGTAACGGATGGCTTCTGTGGTGGCTAATTTTGTGCCTCTCATGGAACGCACCATTTCATAAGTTGGGTGGGTTATTACATAATTTCAATTTTAAATGAGCTGAATATCTGCTTCTGTCGGATGATCATGAATGTTCCTTTTTGTTAAATACTTTTTTTAAACACCCTGTATGATGCATGAACTGCAAGTTGGCTCTTCTCTTCTTTTGTGGATAAATATTTTAAATTTTAATTAATTTCTTCTCAAATTATAATTAATCTAGAATGGATGTTCATGATACACCTTTGTTCTCCTTCATTAGCAATTCCTCTGGTTATTAGGCAGCCAATTACTTGGAAATAGTTTCACAAATCAATTGAAAGTTACCACAGTGTAGATACAGCCCTGTTTGAATGCAGGCATGAATTCGCAGGACTCTCCCATGCTCATCATCATCATCCTTCGCTGTTTCCTGCCTCTGTCTGGGTCGGCATAGAAGTCAAGCCTCTATATTTTTTCCTGGTCTTTCACCACTCCTCTCTTTCCACGGTGTTCTAATGTTGTCCTCTTTTCGTAACACTCTCCGGTATCTGCTCTTTCCACAGACATCTTGGTCTCCCGCTTGACCTTATTCCCACTCCTTGTGCATTGTAAGCTCTTACAGGTAGTCTTTCTGCATCCATCCTCTTCATGTGTTCGAACCATCTCATCTGTGCCTGATGTATCCTGTCCTGAAGCTTCACCACACCCACTGTCTGTCGGATCTCCTCATTCCTTATTCTATCCCGTCTTCTCTTCCCCAATATACTCCTTACAAATTTTATCTCCACTGCCTGCATCTTTCTTTTGTCTCTCCCTGTCATTGTCCAAGTCTGCTTCATACGTAATTATTGGCTCATATTATGTGTTATATATATTACCTTCTTGCATTTCATAGGTACATCAATGTTCCATATTAATCTTCGAACGTTTTAATATAGTCCACCACCCATTTGTCCGCTTCTGTTTACCTCCTCATCTACTCTTCCACTTCCCTCATTTATGTTTCCTAGATATTTGAAACTTTCCACTACCCTCAACTTTTCTGTGTCCATCTTTATTCTTGGTTCATTTGTGGCTGTTTCTTGTTGTTATTAGCACCTTTCTCTTTTCTGCACTGAACTTCATTCCTGCTCTTCTGATTTCCCCATTCCAACTATCAAGCTCTGTCTGTACTACTTCTTCTCTGTTTCCCCATTCTTCCCCCATGCTGAGGCAGCTATAAGGCTCACAATTAGTCTGCCATGGAACATTGATGGGGTGAAACATAATCGTGGCAATGGAGGCATCCACTCAAATATGTTCCATTGAGATAATGCAGTGCGCACTGAACAGATAAGCATCAGAATGTGCCTCCTCCAACCTGGAGGCTTCTGCTTCTGCCATTGGCCCTACGTTGTCTCACACACTTCATCACACTGTATCAATTTGGCAAGGGTGGACTGTCACAATCCAAAATATAGATTAAATGTGCACTTCAAACATTTTTCCAAAATGCCTTCCTGAAATGAGTATTACAAGTGAAGTAATTCAGAAAAAACTACGCAAGTGAACTTGTTACTGTAAATGTTCCCTCTAAAAGATGTACTAGCCACTCAAATTTGTATTTATATGCACTATGAAACTTCACAAAAATAATACAAATATAATAATAATAACTAGAGCCAAGATTTGTATGTAATTACATATTCCATTCCTTTCTCGATACATACCTTGAACCAGAAAATGTCAATATATTATATAGCTGACATGATTTTGTGTAAGTTTTATGTTACATCTTTTTACATATTTGCTAATTTACTTTACATAAAAAGTCATATTTTGGTAATCTTTTCCAATCTTGATCCTTTTTCCTACATTTTCAATCTCTGAAACATGATGATGAAAATTTGTAGCTAATGTAATGCCATATTTTCTAATCCAGGAGATGCATAGTGCTTACGGTCACCTAAAATTGACCACCAAGTCGAAAGACAGGCTGAAGACCAAAATAATAATAGTAGTAGTAGTAATAATAATAATAATAATAATAATAATAATAATAATAATAATAATAATAATAATAATCACATCATCATAATAATAATACTGGAACTGTTATTTATCGAAAGATGCTGGAGTTCCTCTCTTCTGAGTTTATCTGCCTTCTGAAATTTACACCTGTGACTGTTTGTAATGTTGAAAGAACATTTTATCGGTTCAACGGCAGTGTATCATAGCTGAAAACATGGAAAAGCACCTAGTGGTTCAATCTGTAACAAAACATAAGTACACCCTGTGCCGATTAATTCTTCTTGATTCTGCCCCTATGTTTACATATTCTACAATAATTTGCAATGTGAAAAGTAATTAATAGTTCACAAAATTGATTTCTTAAATATGTACACGTTGCAGTGCTTTTTTGATTTTATAAATTTGAAACAAATTTTAATTTGAACAAATTATGTCCTTAAAATTATGTTGAATGTGTTCAGATAAAAGAAATATCTAGCAGAATTCTTGAAATTGGTTGGATATTCGATTATTATTAATATTCCTTGATACTATATAGTAATAATAATAATAATATATCTTTATTGAGTGAGCGAGGTTCAGCGTTCGCTGTTCTCCCACCTAACCCTTGTCAGAATACAGTCTACAGTTACAAACGGTATATATATCCAATAAGAAAACAAAATAATAATAATAATAGTAGTAAATAAGTAAGAAAGATGAAAGAAAGATGAAAGAAAAATGTATGGACAATTTGAAATCAAATAAGAACCGTAAAAATATAATTAATGAGTATATGTATACACAGGAAACTACATAAAACTAAATTCTAAATACAATTTTAAGTGTGTGTGTGTGTATATATATATACAGAGCATTCCCTGACATTTGCTACAAGACTCAGCGGCAAGCGGCCCGGCAAGCAGCACTTGTCTTTCCTGCCATATTTAGGAACATATTTTATCAATTATTGTTACATATTTATGTACATATTTTGTATTTTGATAATACATAAAAATCCGAGTTCTGATAATATCCAATAGCATAGCCCATGAGGGCCAGGGTGTACCTACCAACAGCCGACATCACTGCAACCTGTTGAGGTAGGAGATCATCTAATCAGTTATGGGGTGATGTGTGGTCAGCAGAATGGGTGTCCAGTCGTTGTTGTAGGTTTCCATGACCAAGTTCCACTACTCATTCATAGCTCTCCAATTTCCTCAGTGGCCACCAGTCCCATACACATTCTGAAATCTTAGGAAAAGTTGTTATGCTTCTCCAAGTAGATTTGAACTCCCAAAGCTTGTGCCTTAGACTGTGCAGCCACAGTGCAGGACTACAACACAAATATACTGAAACAATTTCCATGCTTAAAAGGAATGAATATGCATTAATACAAATAAATAAATAAAACTATCCACTTTGTAAACCTTTGATTGAGTTTATTTTACTTTCCTTGTCTGCAGCTTTTGGCTAATCGTGAAGATGAGGATGAGTAAATATGATATTGATGATGGCAGGCCCGTACCCAGAACTTTTTTTTGAGGGAGGGGCCAGAACAGAAAATGTATTGTGTATATGTATAGATGGCGGAGAGAGAGAGAGAATATAATATTACAAAATAGTTCAAATTGTTCTGTGTGCTGCAAATTAACAATGTTTTCAAATTTCCATTGATTTTCTTATGCCAGCGCCATTGAAAAGTCAAGTTAATTCTATGTTTAAATTAAATGATACGTATTCATAATTATTATTACAATAAGGAACATGTCTAAATGTGAATTAAGAAAAAAATTAATAAAGAGACATTTTCACATCACAACTGCAGTTCGAATAAAGTCGGGATATGGATTAAAAGTAATGGACTATTCTGACTAAATCGGCAAATCGGACGTCTGGTATCCTTGCATGAATTGATACAATTGATACAATTGCACATTGCAGACTTCTGCTATCCTTCCTCTCTTCACAACAAACACATTCACTTATGCAAGAACAAAATTGAAATATTTACAAATTTGAAAAATAGTGAATGTTATTTTTGTAACTTTTTATAGGTTCACATTTAAATATTTCATGGTTTGAGGGGGGGAATGGCCCCCATGCCCCCCCACCCCCTAGGTACGGGCCTGGATGAAGGGACACTTGCAGAGAACACCATGCTCAGGCTTGGACCAGGTCTGGACCCCTGGCATTGTAGCACCCTGCGTTAACCACTCTGCCACGGAGGTCAATGTGCCGAACTTAGAAATTCATTTACTACACATACAATTTGAATGTTTCTTATTATAAGACATAACTGCAATGTTTTATAGACTACATGGGAAGATCAAGAACCCTGGTTAGAATTAAATAGATTTAAATATTTTGTAATTGGACACTTTCCCATAATGCAACTTCTCTGAGTTTGAAACAACATCAGCCACAACCATATTATTTTTGTTTACTTTCACTTCTATGGATTTTTAATCTTATTTCGAAAGTTAGTGCGAACTTCAAATAGAATTAATGGAAAGTCTCCTGACATTTTTATCAAAAAGCATCTTATTGACAAAATTGACAGTACTGCTAAAAAGAACTCTAGAATAGAAGACAGACTTAGCCTGGACAGACCTGGTTTTTTAGTGCTGTCCGGGGTGATGTCCGGGATTGCAAAATGTCCGGGATTTTGAGAATCTGAACATGAAAATAGCTACCAGTATTGAATATTCACAACCAGAATTTATGACCAGCAAGGATCGATCGATTATAAGGATCGATTCTTTTCTTTCTTCGAGAAATCAACTTCCGAACATCTCCGTTTCCCTACTTCCGTGAGCATCTTGGTTGTCTTGCAAGCATGTGAAGTAACTCATCTACACGTTTTTGATAATTATAACTATTTACAAGGGCTTTGCATTTGGCAATGGGCAAATGAAAGTGTCTATTTAAAGTTTACCTGCATCAGGAATACAAATTCTTGAAATTGTGTAACGACAGTAACAGTGAACGTGTGCAATGTACACTCTGTAATGGAGTATTTTCTCTTGCGCATAAAGGAAGAGGTGATATTGAAGACCACGTGAAAACATGTTAAACATAGGAGTGCTATTAATGCTACTGCTTCAGCAAACATAAGAGATTTTAGAAAATAATGTTAATATTTTTTCTTGTACAATTTATAGTTTAATGTTCCAATAAAATGTTAAGGCTTTTAAGTAATTTCAATTTATTTTTGTAAAAAAAAAAATATTCAACAGTAACGAGTTGATCGCGAATATGTTCTGGTTTGGACACAAAAAAATATGGTAAGCCTACCTAATGGTAATACTCGGATATCAAATGTAAATTAATTTGCCACTTATATACGCACACATCATTCTCAAACACTTCAGTAAAAATAGGTTACTGTGCCAATACTGCTATCAAAATGATAAAATGATTGGTATCATAATAAAAAATAACAGAATCTATTTTCTAGTAAGTACAACTGCTAGGGGCTTCTCTTGAATACCCATATTTTTTTTTAATAAAAAGGTAGCGCAAAAGTAGTGAATTAGCGAGTAGTGAAAAGGAGTAGCGTAGCGATCTACTTTTTGGTAAATGTAGCTGTAGCTGTACGAAAGCTACATTTGGGAAGAGTAGCTGTAGTGAAGCTACTTTTAAAATGTAGCATTCTGATCACTGGTTGTTCTATGCTGTTTATCTTTGCTTGGTACAACCTAGACTAAATGAAACCCCAGACAAAATAGTCTAAGGGACTCAAGTCTGAGAACAAGTCGTCCAAAGCCTTGGTGAGCCATGGCCATTCTACCTATCGTGGAAGGTGTCAGGTAGTCCCGAACGATTCTGGCAAAATGGGTTGGTGCACCATCTTGCTGGAAAACAACAGTGTATTTTATCCCATCCTGAAAACCACTCATTACAATATTAGGAAAATGTCAAGAGCCTTTTGAACCACCCTGTATATTAATTAGTGTATTTATTAATATTACAACTGCATAATGAATGCAAGGATTAAAATATTGGAATGTAATCAAATATTGTGTTCTTTCTTTTTCAACAAAGCTCCATTCAAGATTCTTTAAATGGCTTACTAGAAGTTATGTGCAGAAAGAAGGAAGTACCCACAGTCTCCTATTTGGCAAAGGACTTGCATGTGTGGCCAGATTTCCATGGAAACCGCTCACCAGTGGCAGACCCAACATTACTCGGAATGGTGATTTATTTTTAGTGATTAGAATTAGAATAAGGAGAACACAAGACTAAACTTTTCTTCCTGTACACCTAGAATTTGTGGCAGTGTTTGGAAAGCTAATCTTTAAATCATATAATATAATACATATAACAATATCCTAACTATTCTCTGCACTTCAATCCCTGAAGACGAGAGTGACGTTAGCTCTCGAAAGCTCAGAAGCCTATCCGGGAATCACCTGATTGATATCCCGAGAAAACCTCTTCATCATTTTATTCTGTTTGCATGCAGCTATACACTATAGGTTCATCACTGCCATTGACATTTTTTTTTTTTATGTCTAATAATATGACAAAGTATGTCATTAAGCTTTCCTGCCGATGATTGAAGAAAAGATTCCCTTGGGCTATTGACATCTACCCTGAAGATGAGTGTGACGTTAGCTCTCGAAAGCTTGGAATCCTTTCCACAACTCACCTGGTCGATAGCCCGAGAGAATATTTTCAATCTTACAATTACATTAACATGATGTTAGTATTCTACAGGAATAGGATCATGCTAGCAGAGAAGCCAATAGGATGAGACAAACCCCATACCAATCTGCTGATGACAATCATATTTAGATATTAATTTTCATTAAATGTTAATTAACTTAATATATCTTTAATATAAAGATATACAGTAATACAATAAAAGTTAAATTCCTATACTTGAAAATGAAGAGGGGTGTAAGGGGTAACCTTTCACGTAGTACACCCAATTGTCAACCTCACTTGCACATAGTACACCCTGGACTGCATTTTGCAGACGAACGAGGCTCTGGCGACTGGCCCTATAGCCAGTATAATTCTGTGTTTTGTCCTTATGTAGCGGCGGTGCCAGGATTATTCATCTAGTGGTGCTGAGGGGGTGCAGAAAGAAATTTAGGGGGTGCGATGCTGAAAATAAAGAAAACATGAGACACGCATGCAACCATTCAAAACTGGAGGAGCAAGGTGCCTAAAATGGGGAGGGAGACTGTGCTCCCCTTGCCTTCTCCATGGATGTCCATGATGATGTGTATTAAGTCTTATACTCCAAGAAAGTGGTCGTACATATACGCATTGCAGTCTTATTGAACTATGTAGTGAAATACAAAATGAAATTACCCTTGCATTTAAAAATACAATTTTTGAACCTTTTCAGTGTAACCAATGGGGGTACAAAATACATAGTACATGGAATGGGCGTGTGCACGAAGGAAAGTGGGGGCAATCCCCCCCCTAATCATGGAGATCCACAGTTTTTTCCCCACAGAGGGGCATGCAAGGTTTTTTTCCGGAGGTAAACGAGGCATATTACCCCGATAATAGTGATGCTTCTTAATTAAACACCACTTGAATTTGTAATTATTGTGTTCCTGCATTCCCATTATAATAATTAATGTAAATTACTGTGACTGAAATCAAATTACACGTGACATATATGTATTTTTACGGTGACATTCGTTTTCTAAAGGAAAGGTGTGGCCGTCCTTGACCTCCCTTACAGCCCCTATATTATTATGCTCTCTTCTGGAAATTTAGTGTACAGAAATCTTATCGTCGTTATTAAACAATATTTTGCTCTCAAAGAAAATGAAGCATTTTCAATCTGATAAAAGTTGAGAGGAACGGGGGGGTATTTCCTATGAAATTGAAGTACTATTCCGCTTCGTGGGTCACACACACACTCTCCTGTTTTGTACCTATCAGTACAATAAAATAGTGAGATGAAATGAGGTTTTCTTACCCAACTGAATTTTCATCAAGACTCCCCCCTTCCTTTCCCTAATCAGAGTTTGCGCGCATGCCTATTGTGCATAGTAAGTACAGCTCACAGCTCACGAGAAGATCCCCAAACAAGGGGTGACTGGGAGCGGGTGTGAAGGGAAGGACCGGTTCATTTGCAGATTTTACGCTGCGGCTTTTCGAAGTGTGTGGGAGTTGATTTGCGTCAATCACGCAGAGCGTGTGTCCGCAGCAACAGTTTGCTGCTTTTCTTTCAGTAGCCAGAATACTTTTGTATTGCTTATCCTGTGCATTATTTAGACTGTATTTCAAAGAATTGTAAAAAGAATATACGGCAACGACTTTATGGTTACCAGGTGGCAAGCTTTAAAAAAGAAGGCATTTTTAGATTGCAAAATGTTGTTAACTTTAGACGAAGACACACGTTTTTTGCTTACTGGTGTTTTGGTGGGCTTATAGATCACACACCCCTGTAAAATAATTTTGCACCATTTCCGTATAACTAATAATAGGCCTCATTGTAGGCAAATGTCTGAATATTCTAATATTTATTCACTATGCTCCTAATATTATATGGTTGTGAAGCTTGGTCTCTTACTTTAAAAGAATAACATAAATTGACATTCTGCCTCTGAGTTTCTTCTTCCAGGCCTAAAGTCAGGAAACCGTTTTAGTAAGTCGTCACTAAAAACACATTTGCATTTTGGCATGGTTCACATCGCTGATCGACAGAACTTCACTTCTCCACTGCCATGTAACAACTAAGAGTACGGCAGTTAAAAAAATACTGTTTATTTCTGAATTCTGTCATGAAACTCAAATCAAAGTAAGCCACGGCGAATTGCATATTCTTACCTATTGTCAGAAACTTGCTCCTCACCAAGAGCCGCGGTAGATGTCACAAATGCTTTCAAATCAAAACCTCACATGGCGCAGCGCTGACAACAGAAGAGACGCAAGTCCAACAATTTTTCTTTGTTGCAAGAAAAGTTTTTTCCTTTGGGCTTGCAACTGATTTCTTTACTTTGAAATTGAAAACGGAAACAATATTAACAATTATTTACAAATACATTTCGTTACTAATCTTGAAGTTAAGCAGTTGTCTACACCCCCAAATAATCGGATATTTCCAAATTTTCATAAAAACCTGCCCGGAGCATTTTTAGTACCCGAAAAACAGGATTTGTCTGGGTAAAATAACTTCTGGTAACCCTAAATGACTTGCGTTGCTGCACCGGTTACAGCAAGCCCACATGTGTGTTTCACCCAGGGTGCACACCCCTGACCCTAATAGTGGAGTCGTCTGCCGCTACGTCACTTTACTTCCGTCAGGGATCTTCTCCTGAGCGGTCAGCTGTACATAATATGTACCTTCCGTCTGCCACTTCAGGACAAAATGCAAAGTGCACAGAGAGTTCGCCTTCGTTATAAACCCTTCTGCCGCACTATCCCAGACCCCAACAATGAACCGCAAAATTTATTCGTAAACACTGGGCCTCTTCCTAACAGTTTTTGAAAAATCCTGAAATAGTTCGTTTACTAGACATGTTAACGAGGAACAAATACATGGAACGTATTAACAAGAGAACCATTCTTCACGTTACAACTTGCATTAAATAATTTCCCGAACTCGACTTGGTGATACCTTGAAATCAGCTGCAATTTTTACTCCAGTGTGAGGAAGAACAAATAGGTGGAAAATAAAGCCGTTTATCAACAATGCAAAAAAGATAAAGAAAAAACATAACTCACATTAAGCTATAGGCAATTATCAAAAACTACAAACAGACCACTTGAAGAAACAAAGAAGAAAAAAATCATAACAACAATGCTGACGAAAGAAAAAAAAATGGCCGCTGATTTCTAGAGAGGCTACCGCCAGTACAGGAAATTATGTATATTGTATCGGCATCTCTTTCAGTACTTGCCTGTTGCGTACAATAATAACAGTCTTACTTCAGTACATAACATTCGGTGCTCAGTATGACATGACATAGTATGACACTCTAAGGGTTAGTGTTTTCACTTGAACATAGGGGGTGCTGAAGGGGGTGCAAAAGAAAATTGAGGGTTGTGCAAGCACCCCCTCGCACCCACCTGGCCCCACCTTTGTCCTTATTTGTGCTTAGTGCCTCTTTACAGCCTCAGCTTTTAACTGGTCAGAATATTTTAATATTTTAGTTATGATACGACATTACAGTTATGTAATTTTAGTTCTGGTAAGGGGCTGGATCTCGTATAAAGTGACGGGTGCAAAATAGCCTACGTGCTGACACACCAAAAATTTTAAATACAAATGCAAATTGAAAATGAAGATTAATGGCTTTGTTTATTTATTTTTGGAAACCATAACTAACTAACTAACTCTCTAGCCTTCTTAAACCCGAAGGTTCATGGCTGCAGCAACACAGGCCTTCCATCTTTCCCTATCTTGAGCAAGATCTATATACTCTTTTCCATCCCTACCGATTCCCTTAGGTCCATCTCAACGTTGTCCCTTCATCTTCGTCTTGGCCTCCCTACAGGTCTCTTACCATCAGGTTTCCCAACAAGAATCCTGTAAACTCCTCTTTCCTCTCCCATTCGTGCCACATGGCCTGCCCACCTAAGTCTTCTTGATTTAATTATTCTAATAATATCTGGACATGAATACAAATTATGTAGTTCTAAATTATGTAACCTTCTCCACTCACCTGTCTCCTCATCCCTTTTAGGTCGAAAGATTTTCCTAAGGATCTTATTTTCAAATACTCTCAATTTATGCTCCTCTTTCAATGTAAGGGACCAAGTTTCACATCCATATAATACTACAGGCAAAATTACGGTTTTGTATATTTTAACTTTTAGTTTCTTAGATATTAAACGAGAAGACAAAAGTTTATGAAGAGAGAAGTAACATGCATTTCCTGAATTAAGCCTACTTTTTATTTCCTCTTTAATATAATTTTCATTTGTTAATATTACTCCTAAGTATTTGAATTTGGAAACTGGTTCAAACGAGTTGTTATCAATAATTAGATTTTGATTATTACCTAACCCTTGGTTTCGGCCTGTAAGCATATATTTAGTTTTCTCTTTGTTAACTTCCAAACCTATCTCTTTAGCAGTTTTGAAAAATATTTTAGCATTATTCTTAATTGTATTCACATGATTCCCTAGTAAGTCTACATCATCTGCATATGCTAACAACTGAGTCACACCATTTAATTTTAGTCCTTCTTTAGTTTCTCTTACCTTCCTAACAGCATATTCTAAGGCAAAATTAAAGAGCAATGGAGATATTGCATCTCCTTGTTTTAACCCATCATGAATTGTAAATTTGTCAGACACATTAATACCCACACGAATTTTACTTTCTGTTTCACTGGTGCATATTTTTATCATACTAACAAGCTTCTTAGGTATTCCAAACTCTACTAATATATTATATAATTTATCTCTTTTGACCGAATCATATGCTTTTTCGAAATCAATGAATAGAAACCATAATTTTGCTAATTATTATTGAAGCATGAAACTAGGAAACTCTTCTTGAATAGTTCATATGACTTTACTCCATCCTTCTCATGGTGAAACCACGGAACATGCCACAGTTGATGACTGAAACCACATCTTGTCCCTCTTCTTGGCTGTTCCTCTCTGTGTATTGCCACTGCAATGCCCAGCGACACATCCATAGGAATGGAATTAACACACCAAGACTGAAAAAAAACCAAGAGAGAATGTTCACTTCACCCTCTGCCTGTTCTGTCATGGAGGGGCAGTGGGAAGAAGCTTGGCAAATCAGAACTAACTTTCCTTTGTCGGTGTGTACTATACAACAAGATTTATGGGTGTAATTTTCCTCCGATGAGGAAAATTAAGGGTATTATAAAAAGTCCTGGACTGTATGTAGATGATTGCCGTAAATTATATGCTCTTATGGCCTTGGCTTCATAAAATAAATACACTTAAGGCACATGAAGGCATAATTTTCATGATAAAAGAATAACATTTTTCTCACCAACAATCCACGAATAATTGACACCCTTGTGTCTTAACTATTTGCAGACTCTCATACCAAAAGTGTAGGCAGACCTTATTTTGTAACATAGAAGGTAACAAACGGCATGTAATTTTCACAGGGAATCGTACGAAAATGAAAAATTATCGAGAAATGTTGGGTTTGCTAGTGTGAGAATCACCCTTTTGACTATTTCTTTCCTTCCAGATATCTGGATTAGACCTTTCCTCAGATGAAGAGAGTTTAGCATTGTTATACCTGGCAACAATCCAGGCATTATCTGTAAGTACTTTTGCACATTAAGAATCCAAAACTTGATGTTAATCTTCTATCCTTCATTGATTTTCTGTCTTTAAAGAATCTATGAGCAACATCTACAAAGTGCTACAAATATCCCTGCTGGAAATTTCTCCTGTTTTCAGTAGACAGAATCTACGGGTTATCAACTGTACTCTACTGTGTCTCGGAAATCTACTGAAACTCAATGGCTTCCTACTGAATAAGTTCAGTAGGCCTACTGTACATGTACAGTAAAAGAAATACAAGTGAAATATTCTCTTCAGTAGCACATATAATATTGTATACAGTGTATGTAACTCAACATGTTGGCTATAAATATAACTTTTCATTCCTCCTGATTAACAATTTGTTTTTATATCTGTTTGAAATTCTCAACACAGTAGATGCTTCAAAACACCTATAGATCTACTGAAAACAGTACAGTAGAGAAATTACAGGTGAAAATACTTCTTCAGTATTATATTTAATATGTATGTAGTGTTTTTAGCTTAAAATGGTGGCTATAAGTATTATATTTCATTCATCCTTATTAACAATTTTTATTTATATCTTGCTTGAAAATCTGAACACAGTAGATGTTTCAAGACACCTATAGATCTACAAAACAGTAGACAAAATTTTCAGCAGGGATTCCAGACCATAAACATCTCAAAGCAAAATAATATTTTATGCTCTATGTTGGAAAACACATCTTTATTAATATTAATATGAAAGCCCAAGCAGTTAGTGCATGATTAATATCAGATGTAAATCAATATTAGATTTCCTATCATTATCAGTATAATAGTACATCACTTTACAAATGGAAAGGATGGTTTACTTCTGTATGGGTTGACTGATTGATTTAGTTTATTTTACTTTTGCATTTCTGCCGCTTTTAGCTAATTGCGAAGATGAGGATGAGTGATGATATGATTAAATTGATGAAGGAACACACAAAAATCACCCATGCCCAGGCTGGGATTCAAACCTGGGACGCATGGCATCATGCAGCTGTGTACCAATCACTCCACCATGGAGGTCAGCTGTTTCTGTATGTGCATTAAGATACAGGGTGGGCTAAAAGTAGGTATACAGTATATAGTATATTTGTGATAGGATAATGGTATTAAAGTAATGCATAATGGTTTGTTTTATTATTATTCTTAAATTGATTTTATGAATATTTCATTGATGATTCTTTCCAGATATTGGCATTTAGTTAGTTTAACCTTTATTTACTGTATACATACTTTTGGCCCACCCTATATAATGAATGGTAAATTGTCAAATGTGGGAGAATGTAAAACCGGCATTAAACCAAAATTATGTATTTTTTTGAAGAAAAATGCATATTAGCCCATTATTAGTTACTTGAGTTTGCTCTCAAAATATAAAAATACCTTAACTATTTGAAGTTGAACGATTTACCATAACTTAATGCCAGAAAACAAATAACTCTTGGAATAGATTCGAAAACTTAAACTGTCACGCACTTACTGACAAGCCAAATGGATGCGTTACATGGCCAACCACTGTTTATCTCGTTAATTGCATGTTTATACGTGGTGGCCACCATCAAAGTGAGAGCTTTCTATTTCTACCACTTGGCAGCGCCACCGTACATTGGGCTGCGTTGAATGCAGACCGCTTTTTAGCATTGACAAGGGACTAGCAGAGAGGGAAGTGGAAGCAATGCTTACGTTAGAGTTAACATGCAGATGTACTGGCAGTCCCCGAGAGGAAAGTGGCTTCATATACCAGTTTGCCGCTTGTTGCGTGCCAAGTGAATTTGAAAGCTCCACACAGCGCAACGAGACGCAGTAAGATAGCGGAAGTATAAATATTTAATTTTTGCACTAATGGCAACAAAATATAATTTGTTTGGGGGGAGGGGCTGCAGTCCTGCAGCCCCCTTCATCAGCTGCCACTGCTGTGTCCATTAATGGGGTTGGTTTGGAACCACCGTCTTTTGGCCAAGCTTTCCTAAAATAAATATAAAAAAATCATACCCATGCAAGATGTTAAAATATAGAAATATAACTCTGACTGCTAAAAAATAAAATATAATCCCCTTTAAAAAGTTTCTCTGCTTGTTCTGCTTGAATTTGTTATTAAAACTTTTGTTACTTCTACAGTATGGAACTAAGCACATCATTCAAGAACTACAGTCAGCTGGGCACAGGATAGAATCAGTACTGTTGTGTGGTGGACTCAGCAAGAATCAGCTCTTTGTCCAAACCCAAGCTGATGTGCTCGGCCTCCCAGTAATTTGCCCAGAGGAGGAAGAGTCTGTACTCATAGGTTCTGCAATTCTTGGTGCATGTGCTGCTGGTGTATTTCCTGATATGGACACGGCCATTCGTAAAATGGGAGGTACAGCTAAAGTGATTCGTCCTCAGAGTATAGGAAAGAAGTAAGTTCGTTTTAGGCTTGTGTTGAACCCTTTCAGACAAGTGATCAGCATAATCCATCGTACAATTGCTGGCCAATAAGATGAGTGATGGACATAGCCCATTATTTACTATAAAATTCTATTGTGAATGAATGACGTGCTATAATCACGTTGCATTTTGTATGTGTGCATGTGTGTTGTGACCACTTATTTCAAATTCCGACCGCTAGATGTACCATTTTCTTCATTTTTGAATTTAGCTTGTACTCGTATCGAATTAGGTTGCACTTTTGTTTACACTCTTGAGAAGAGCATTGAATAATTTATATGCATATTGTGGAAATATTTTTTTCGAGGATTTCACTTCTCCGTTCATATTCTGTGATATTTCTTAATAAATGTAAAGTTTTGCCACAGTTATCTGTCAGAAGCATATTCAGTATTTTACATGACATCAAAAATGTATTTAATTTTGAACTTGAACTCTATTCTTACTCTTATGAACAAAGGTGTTTTCTATCATGAAAGATAATAAAAAGTTGGGTATGTTGAAGATTGTGGTTTTACAGATCATGTGTAATAAATGTTCACATCTGTCACTTTTCAGATTTCATGACAAGAAGTACAAGGTGTTCTTAAAAATGCTGGAGGACCAAAGAAGTTACAAGGAAATTATGTCTCAAGATCAGCAACAATAACAATTGTGCCTTCTTTGTTAATTAGGGTAGTTTTTTACCATTGTTCTTTTACTCATTTTAAAGCATACTCATCCACTTGTTAGACACTTGCAGGGACCTGTTCAATGAAGAAAGTAAGTTCAGGAAACAAGGTACTATATACTAGTTACATATGTATTTTATGGGACTCGTTACTTGGTATATTCCCTTCGATGATAATGATATTTCATATTCCATGGATGTTGGGTAGACAATCAGTGGTGTGCTCGGGATTTTCAAAAGGGGGAGGGTGTTACGTTTACATTTTGCCACGTTTTCCTGCTTTTGAAGTTATTTTTTTAGGAATACTGGGCCAATTGGATGGTTATGACCCCCTCCCATCCCCCCCTGGGGATGCAATTATTTGAAGATATGTGTGTATTTACACAAGAGCAATACCATTCAATTTATAACCTTCCTAATTAGTGTTTTAAAGCATTGTGCACTATCTCTTCCCACAAATACATAGATTGCATCATTGTTTACTTAACTGAAAAAAAGCAACCAAAAGCAAATTCTGTGGTGCAACACCTCCGAAGGGGCAAGGGCTGTCTGCCAATCTACTCTTCATTGCGTACAGGTGTGGAGCACTTTGTCGCAGCTTTCTGACTTTCTTGGTTAGTTTTTCCTCTCTTATTCTCACCAAAATCTTGGAACTTCCATCAGGGTATCAAGCTAAGCATACACACAAAAAAAAGATTTTGGTGATTTCATTGGAAGTAAAGGGTATTGTCTATCTGACAATACAAGATTATAAGACATTTAGCAATTATTGAAAGAAAATAACTTTGGTTGCCTTGATGGTGAAAAGGTCAATCCATTGCACTGAAACTGAAAGAGAAATATCCATACTCTCTTTTATGACCACTTTCCATTTCCTGCAAGAAATTTCAACTTCAATGTTATATCTTAGAAGAGATAAAGGTCATGTAGCATCCTTACTGAATGCAAAGCTTACTTGGATATGATTACATTAATGTAGCTCCAGGGACCCTTTTGTCTATTTTGTCATCTGGAGGGAGGGGGAATGGGGTTCCCCTGCACCCCCTCCCCCACTTCGAGCACTGCCAGCAATATTGTGAGTAGCAAAACTTCCATGAACCTTGCAATAAGATTGTCATTGTTTTTAAAAATAAGATCTATTTTTTTGACAAATGATTGACTCACCAAACATATGCTGTAACTGTAGCAACATGCATCTAGAGTGCATTTTGGTTTATCGGATGTTAAAATACCTTGTTCACTGAACAAACTATTCATTATTATTACTAGTAATACAACTTTTTATTTCATTCATATGGTGTGGTTTTAAAACATGTATGTATATAATTATTTCACAAGTTGTAATCTTACCCTTTATTTTTATAAAGAACATTCCAATGTATTATTAACCTGTTCTTGAAACAGTGCATACATTCCATCATTAATTGCCCAAATTTGTATGAGACTTATGTGACTCCATTATGCTTTTTTGCAGTCTATTTTTTCCGTTTTACCATATATCGCATATTCTTAATATATTTTACAGAAAATCAAAGGCAATGGAAGAGCAGTACCCACCAAACCCTCTTCAGTATACCATACCTTCCATGCATTTCTTGTATTTACAAAAGTATATATGACTGTGCTCAATGATATTAATCTAAGTCATAGCTTAGATATTAGACTGTATTGTAAGAGACCATATTAATATAATTCAAAAGAGAAGTTATTTTTTATATATTGAAATTTATGAATGTATTCTTAACAAATGATATAATTTTTATAAAATGGTATATTTTATGTTATTTTTTTGTAATTTCTCATTCAGACTGTGAAGGTTGAGTATGTGAAAAATGTGTGTCTAAAATGTTCTCTCTTTATCAAGTTTGCTGCAAAATAAAAACAATTATTATCGAAAAATGTGATGAAATATGTTCCAATGTGTGTGAATTTTTAACATTGAAATGCACTGTTGAAGCTGTACATGGGCACAAAGCTTAATGAGAATGAAAAATGCTTTGTTGCCACATGGTTCATCCTTAAAGGTGGCATTTTTGTTGTAACAATTATGTATTGTGCTAGGTAAATTAAGAATTGATGGTGATTAAAGTCAAACAGTACAAACATATAACATGTGGAAGGCCACATACCCCTAGAAAAGGCAAAACAGTCCCTATTGAAGATCTCGCTACATTACTACATAGCATACGCTGCCATTGTCATTGTATGAATGTCTGCATAGTGTCGATTGGTACTATTGCATGGCATTGTCTGTCATTTTCTTCAATGGATAATCCGTGACCAGTGGCAGCTCGTGGTGAGTCATACTGGAGGGGCGATATTTTGTCGACTAGTAATGTGAGTTTAAATGACGAATTTCTAATTTATTTAACAGCCAAGGTGATAAGAAATTGTGATATTCGTTTTTATCCAATACAATGATTTACACGCTAGCACCTATTATTTAATAGTAACAGAAATAATAATAATAAAAAAAAGACTGAATTTTTCCAGTTATGCCATGGATCCCAGGCTTGAATTCCGACCTAGGCATGATTCTTCTTTGTGAGTATCGCTTCATCACTTTCATCATTTCGTTACTTATCCTCATCGTCACAATTAGCCAAAATTGGAAGAGAAGCGACATTAAGTAAAAGAAATCAAACAAGAGTTTGTGTTTCTTTCATTTACCGATAATGTTCTTTTAATTTTCCTCATTGAAAATCACATTACTTATTACTCTACGCTCACCTCATAAGTGAATAAGATTGTGGAATACAGAATGATTTTTTCAAATGGTGGTAATTTTTTACCTTGCGTTAATAATGTCCTTGCTTCTGGCAACTCTTCATGGTTGACAGTTCTTCGGAAAGATAGGCCAACTTCAGATAGTTGTTATAATTTGGGACGTTGAAAGCAGTCATCTTTCCACGTGTGTTTTTTTCTCCATCTGCCTTCCCCCCCCCCCCCCTCACCAGATCTTACCAGAGAATGCTCGCAGGCAGAGATTATATCCTTGTAAAGCATATGCGCAAGGGAGGATGGCACCCTGCCAGATTTCTTTCACTGTAAGAGCCAAAGATAGGAATTCTAGCTTTCCTGGCGACATGATTTGAATGAGTGTTCTCGGGTTATCAGTCAGGTTAAGTCTATGTTAGCATCCAACGTTTCAAGCACACACATTCCTCCCATCATCAGCATATCACGGTTTTTATATGTGGTGTCCACTTAATTTAGTTTCATTACCATAAGAAAACTAAATTAATTCTAATTTCATTCTAATTGTCTCATTTATTGCTTCTATATCTTAAGCTCTGAAATATCATACTTCATTTCTGAAACAAACCTTAGTTTGAAGAATCTATTTTATAATTTTCATAGCCCTTTGCATTGTTCTATAATCCTACAAAGTAAATAATGTGCAAAAATGTCACAAAATTTGTCACACCTGTCACAGACAAAAAAATGTTTAAAGAAAGTATGTAGTAATATTTTTAGAAACTAAAAGCATCTAAATGTCGAGTAAAGTTTGCTTTGTAAAAATAAAATAAAAATGTTTCGGTAAAGCCATATATTTCACAGCATTATCTGAAAGACTGAGAAAGTCTCTGAAGTGTCATGCCCATCATAATCACAAAAAATGTATTTTCTGTAGGTGAAAATTGAGATGGGGGAGATATATTCAGAAATTAAATAACTTTCATGAAGGAAAATGAAATTACATGAATTGATAGAGTTACATATTTGAAGGTGCTAAGAAAATAAAGAATGAATGTAAATTTGTCTGAATGTCACAATGAAATTGCCCATAATTAATGTATTTTATTTTGCATAACTTCCTTCATCAACATGGAATCTTCTATTGGCTGAACAGAACTGTTTACCTTCTTCCATCTGAAAACATCTTCAAATTTTATGGAATAGTTTCAACATGTAATGCACTGGATTGAGATTCTGTTGGCTTTTACCTTGGATAGTACATCAACATTTGAGCACATTCATGCTTAAATTTGTACAAGTCAAGTCATTTTGGGGAGGGACTGAAGGCCCTAATGCTTAAGCACTCAGTCTTCCCATATATAGGGTGACCAGACACATACATTCAAAAAAGAGGACACCGCAAAAAAAGGGCTATACATTTGCCATTACTCATAATTTAATCAATATACAAAAATCTTACCAACATTTTGCTCACAGATGCTTTTCAGAAGATCTCTTTTCAAGAACTTCATCTTACCTTTAAGCAAAGAAAGCAATCTCTTAATCTGTTTTTTTTAACAAATTACAAAGAATATCTATAATTTGAAGCACAGAATTTACTCCTTTTCTAATTCTTGGATATTAGACTGAAATATCTCCACAAGTGAATGCAAATGTAACAAGTAAGATTCGCTTAACTTATTACGAAAAACCAAATGAAAATTTTAGGTAGTTTGGATTGGGTAGAGAAATATGATTTCAATGCCATGAACATTTCTAGCACTCTTTGAACAGCAGGGGAAAGTGGCAACCATCTTACACTTTACCCTATATTCGTTTCTTCCATCCTTTAAAACTGGATATTTTCTTGCAAGATCATTACTGAATTTACACTTTCGCTTCGTTATTTCATGAAAGTAAATCTTACTTAATAATCAAAATTCTCACTACGCATTTCTGTATCGCGTATGTATAACTCGAAAAGGAACTGGCCGACCTCTGTGGTGCAGTGGTTACCACACGGCGCCACAACGCCAGAGGCCTCGGTTTCGAATCCCGGCGTGGGCATGGGTGTCCTTAATCAAAATCATCATATCATCACTCCTACTGATCTTTGCGATTAGCCAAAAGTGGCAGAAAAGCAAAGTAAAATAAACTAAATCAATCAACCGAAAGAGAACTGCACAGACTACATGCGTTCCAGCAGTCTCAGCGCTTAATACTAATGACTGGGGTGCGGAAATTTGCCTTTCTTATTCCTTTGTAGTAAACCATAGGCTTTCATGTTTAAACTTTAAAGTTCGTTTCCTGGAGTTTCTATTCCGAAAACACATTTTTATAGTGCCTATAAATTCCTATTTTGATGGTTAGTGCCCATTTTGCTTAATCGCAATTTTTGCATACTTCAGCTTTATCTTACGTGCATTTGGCTTTCACTATATTGAAAAATGTAAGGCTGTATTGATGTTGTACTGACTGAAATCTGGAATTCGCCAGATTTGATAGTCTGAATTGGAACATTGTTTTATATATTTTTTGTTACAATGGTGCAAATTGTTTTTTCATCATTTGTTCAAATTCGCAGTCGTTAGCACAAGCTCTTTTTGTGAGAATTACTTTAACAGACGATTCCTCGCAAATGTGAATTTCGATCAAAAGAGTATTATAGTATGTTAATCGCTAGCACACTTTTATGTATAAACTGAAGTGCTAATACAGTATAACTGTGCATCGTAAGAAGAAAATTTAAATAAGTTCACATCCATTGCCTATTTTAATGTCCTTTTTTTTAATTTTTAGGGTGCCTTTTAAGTGTCTATTTTCGTGCCTTTTCTTAGTTTATGGTGCTTTTAAGTGCCTATTTTCATCATTTTGGTGCCTATTTGACTGCCTATTTCAGAGGTTTTTAGTGCCTTAAATATGCACCCTACTAATGACTCCGTCGGGAAAGTGATCGTATTGAGCTCCCAGATGCTAGGTGAGCATTGCTCGAATTAACATGCACCAAATGAAGCATTCTGTATGCAGCACATTTGCTATGGTCAATGATAGCTATACTCTTTCCAAAAAAGGAGGACATTTACAGATTTCTAAAAAATCCGCCCGGACGCTGGACAGACACCTAAAAAGGAGGACATGTCTGGATAAAAGAGGATGTCTGGTCACCCTACCCATATATATACATATCTCCACAATCATCATCATCCTTCGCTGTTTCCTGCCTCTGGCTGGGTCGGCATAGAAGTCAAGCCTCTCCAATTTTTTCTGGTCTTCCCCCACTCCTCTCTTTCAACAGTGTTCCAATCTTGTCCTTTTGTCCTCTTCTTCTAACATTCTCCACTATCTAATCTTTCCACCGACAACTATTCTCGTCTTTGTCCTTACTACCACTCCTTGTGCATTGTAAGCTCTTACTGGTAGTCTTTCTGCCTCCATCCTTTTCAAGTGTCTGAACTATCTCATCTGTGCCTGATCTATTCTGTCCTGAAGTCCTGTCTGTCGGATCTCCTCATTCCTTATTCTATCCCTTCTAGTCTTCCCCAATATACTCCTTAGAAATTTCATCTCCACTGCCTTCATCTTTGTTTTGTCCAAGTTTCTGCTCCATATGTAATTATTGGCACATGGTATGTGTTGTATATTATACCTTCTTGCATTTCATAGGTACATCCCTGTTCCACATTAATCTTCGAACACTTTGATATATTCCACCACCCATTTGCCCTCTTCTGTTTACCTCCTCATCTATTCTTCCACTTCTCTCAATTATGCTTCCTATATATTTGATTTGAACTAACCTCAACTCGTCCATGTCAATCTTTATTTTTGGTTCATTTCTGGTTCTGTTTCTTGTTGTCATTAGCACCTCAGTCTTTTCTGCACTGAATTTCATTCCTGCTCTTCTTATTTCCTCATTTCCACTATCAAGCTGTCTCTGTACTACTTCTTACCTGTTTCCCCACGACCTTCATCTCTTCCTCTCCTGTCTTCTGCCCGACCCTGTGGCCGAGTGGTTAGCACATAGCGCTGCGACGCCAAGGGTCCCGGGTTCGAATTCCGGTCGGGCTTGGTTGTTTGTGAATGTCCATTCATTAATTTCATCATTTCATCACTCACCCCCATCTTCGCAAATTAGCCAAGAGGCACAAAACGCGAAGTAAAATAAACTAAATCAATCAAATCAAATCAAATCTCCTGTCTTCTTCCCCACCTCTTTGTTAATTGCATCCATTGTACTTATGAAGAGCAGTGGTGAAAGAGCACTTCCCTGTGTTAGTCCGTTACTTATACTGAACCACTCCGTTCTTCCCACTGGTGTCTTCACAGAGCTCTGGTTTGTCTTGTATGTGCTCTGCACTCTACACACTATCTCTTCCTCGACTTCTTTCTCTCTTAGAGCCTTCCAAATCTTTGTTCTGTCTATGCTATCATATGCCTTTTGTATATCTAGGAATGCCATAATCAAATCATATCCATACTCGTAATGCCTTTCCTGTAATTGCCTTATGGTGAATATCGGATCTACTGCTGATCTGCCTCTTCTAAATCCATACTGTTCCTCTCTCATATTCAGCTCTGTTTACTTCCCTTATTCTTTTCTCTAATATTTTCTCATACACCTTTGCTGAGTGGCATTAAGTGTTATTCCTCTGTAGTTTTTACCTTTCTGTCACCCTTCTTGAATATGGGAACTATTAGTCCCTTTGTACAATCTCTTGGCACTTCTCTCTCTTGCCACACTGTTTTCAACACTCTGTACAGCCGCTGCACACCAATCACTCTTGCTTCTAGTATCATTTCCACTGGCACTTCATCTACTCCAGGTGCTCTACCTCTCTTCATTCTCTTCAGAGCTTCCTTCACTTCTTCTGTTCATTTCCTTTTTCATTTTCAGCATTTTTTTAAATGATTTCTCCACATTCTCCTTATTTCATCCTCGTCTTCTGCAACGTTTCCCCTTTCATCCCTTAGCTTACAGCTGTCTCCTCTTTCTCTTCTCCTCTCTCTCTCTCACTAATCCATACAATACTTTCTTGTTTCCATCTACATCTTCTTCTAGCACTTTGGCCCACTCTTCCATCCATTTTCTTCTTTCCTCCTTTACTAATGTTCTTGCCTCTTTTTCCACATACTCTTTCCGTGCATTTTGTGATTTAACTTTAAACCATTTTCTAAATGCATCATTTTTGTTTTTCACTGCCTCTCTAGTTCTTTCATTCCATCATGGTGTTTCTTTCTTTTCTTTCTTCTCCTTCCACATACCTTTTTGGCTGGCTTCAATAATTCTGTTTTAAATATTATCCATTCTGTTTCTACTCCTTTGGGTTCAACTCTTGGCACTTTAATATTCAATATTTCTTGATATTTCTCTTTTATTATCATATCCTTCGATTTCAATTTTTCAACAATATAATTGGAAAATGTTCTTAATTAATGGAATGCACGTCCCATTCCAAACCATAAAAGATATCCAATGTGGTAGGCTGGCCCGTAGCCAGGCAGGGGCCCGGGGGGCTGAACCCCTTCGTGGAACTGGCGTCAGCCCCCCCCTTGGCACTGCCTTAAGCCCCCTTGACATTAGGCAAAACTATTTTCTGTAATTTGTTTGCAGTGAAGAGTGAAAATGTAGACAGCAGGTATTATTTTGCTCGAAACTTTGGTGAAGGATAAATTCACAGAACATGAACAACAGCTCATACATTTCTTCATCTTATTTGTAAGAAGAAGTACACTCCTCACAAAAAGTTTGGAATATCGTTACATTAGACAATAGTTGATATACACGGCCTTGGAAAGCAACAACATATGGTATCTGTCTGGTGGACATTCTCATCTTTTCGCTGACATATGCCACCATGTCTATCACCTATTGCCTAATATAATAATATTCCAAACTTGTTTTGCCTAATATAACAATATTCTAAACTTTTTGTGAGGAGTTTATAAGTAGCAGCAAGTATTTAGAAGATTCTCTTTTCTAGACTCTAGAAGGTTCTTTTACAGGGCAGCTTAATTATCTGTACTTTCGCTGCCCCTGTTACGACTTCCAATTTAGACAGAAATCTGTGACTTTGTTGACATCATCCAAATTCCCTCCGCATTTGTGTCAAAGGTCAACAGCTCCCAAGTTTTCGGAACGAAAGGGAGTTGCATTGCTTCAGCCGGGGGTGGAATGTACTGTAGGCACTATGATTGAATATTGTGCATTTTTTTCTTGTGTGATATAAATATCTGTATCATCAAGAGTAGTATGGAGTGTGCAGTAAGGGATGATTTCAGTAGCAGTCAACACTTTAAAAAAAAAAAAAAAAATTAAAAAATGATGTTTTAAAAGATATAGAAAAATGTAGTATTGTATGATATTTCCCCACATAATTTAATTTCATTTAATACTACTTTTCAACTTTTGAAAATTGGTCTTGGTTTACAACGCCCCCCCCTGATAACCAGTGAGCCCCCTCTGGAAATCAATTCTAGCTACGGGCCTGGTGGTAGGATATGCAAGATTAAAACACCAAAGAATTGGTCAGAAAGCTTTCTTTGCATGTTCTCAAACATAAAGGAGATTTCACACCAAAGTAACAAGCAACACATGTTCCCTCCCTGGAAAAAATCCTGCGGACGTCCATGGCTATGTTGCTTTGGTGCGAAATCTCTCTGAGAATAGAACATCTGAAAGTAAGACTCTAGAAATTTCTTCTGGATGGGGTTGGGACGACATGTGTGTGTGTGTGCTTCAGTGGCGCATCCACAGGAGGGGGGGCATTGCCCCCCCAACCTTGGTCGGAAATGAGTTGTAGGGGCAAGGGGGCAAAATTTGACGGCCAAGTGTATTTGCAGGTGGCAATTACCGCCCAGAACTTCAAATTTCTTGCAAATAAAAATACTTTTCGTAAAATTTTCTTGCTCGCTTTGCTAGCAATGCCTACTTTTCTTAGTCTTAGCAAGTTCAGAACCATAACTAGGGAACGACGGGAGACGGCCTCGGGCGCCGAACGATCTAAATGAAAAAAAGTTGTAAAACTAATTGATTCATTTGTGTTTTTTTTTTAAAGTCTACTTTATGTACAGAAAGGCTAATTGAGACTGGGCCTATAGCTTAAAGTGGGTTCCGAACCACTATGTGCCTCCACCGGGTATCGAACCCGGGACACCTTAATCACAAGGCGATATGCGACGATGTTACCATTACACCATCGGGGAGGCACAAAAGTTGTCAATGATATAATGCCATGGCGTTCCGTTAAATTATTTGTGCCCTATTAAATTAATATTGATTTCAGCCTGCAAACAAATTGGATCCAAAAGTTTTCTTGCTCTCTTCGCTCGCTATTTATATTTGTTTGCTGTAATGCATTGTAAATCACCAGACAGAGAAATGAGACTTGTCTTAATTCATTTTGTTTTAAATGCATGAACAATTGTTTTGAGGAAAACGAGTGTGCACATTTGAGAGACAATTTATGTAATTTTTGCTGTTGGTTTAATGTGAGATGGATGTATTGGTTGGTTGGTACGTATTTAAATAATATATGCTGTATGTAATATTTATTAAAGAAACTTTGAATGCGTACACAATTTAGTGTCCACGTTGCATATATGTGAAACATATATCGTGCATGAAAGTTATGCTAATGTAAAAAGGAATTATATTTGGAATGCCTTTATCAAACATTTTCTGTCTTTCAAAAATAGTTTATGTGCTTGTTTTCCATTATTAATGTGAAATTGAACGTGCTAAAAAAGTAATTCAAATCGTTTGTTCGAACACAAATGCTTTAGCACAAACTTCTACCCCTTTTTTGCGTAATTTACAAGGATAATAACGTCTTTGATACTACCACTACTAATAGTAATAATAATGTTGGTCCTGGGTTCGAAGCCCGGCTTGGGCATGGATGTTTGCGAGTATCCATTCATCATTTTCATCATGCCATCATCCTCATCCCCATCTTCGCAAATTAGCCAAAAGTGGCACAATAAGCAAAGTAAAATAAAGCAAATCAATAATAACAATATTAATAATAATGTTATAATAACATTATTAATATTAACATTTTTATTAACATTATTATTATTAAAATTATTATTACTAATAAGTGGCCGCGGTGGCTCAGTCGGTAACGCGTCTGACTACCATGCTAAAGGTCCAGGGTTCGATCCCCGGCCGGTTCAAATCCGGGAACTTTTCTAACGATGGAAGCGGCCCCGGCGCCCACCCAGCGTCGAATAACATGGGTACCTGGGGGAAACCCTGGGGGGTAAAGGCGGTCAGGGGCGTGATGCTGATCACATCACCCCCACTCACGACCGGATCAAGAAAGTGTGGGGCGTTACCCCCACACCCCCTATACGCCTTCATGGCATGGTGCTATGCACAGGGGAACCCTTTACCTTTTATTATTATTACTAAAATTGTTATTATTATTGGTACGTTTATCCTGGTACTTGGCCCCCCAGACAAAAATTCGTGGTTGCGCCTCTGGTGTGCTTGCACACACATGGAGGCAAGGGCAGGCCCGTAGCCAGAATTTTATTTGGGGGGGGGGCTAATCCCTTACCAGCATGGTCGTCGCCAAAAATATTTGTACAGGGGTCAGGGCATAGATAAAACTAGATTAGTACAAATAACAATAAAAATTATTATTGTTATTTTACAATAATAACTATTATAAGTTATTAAAGATATACCAATTTCAATCTAAATGTATTTATATATTACATAAATAGAGAGACTTTGCTTCTTGATCCACCATATTAGTGAATATCTAACACAATTGTTGTCCATTATTTTTCTTATAATTTGTACAGGTACTGAAAATCAAAGTTATTGTATTTTGTTATTAACTTTTACACAATCGTTAAAAAAGGGTTTAACAGTTAGTGGTAAATTTTACTCATGAAGTTTATATTCTGCGACCGTCTCACAAAGAGAACTATAAGTTTTGAAAGCTGTGGATACATTTATTATTTGGATTAAATATGATAATATAACCTGATTCCTCTATTATATACTTAACTTTTTTCGATGTAATGCAGTTTTTACTGTGGTTATAACTTTATATTTCTGTTATTAACAATCAAAAAAACATTTAAATTAGATATCTGTAGGAATTCGGGGGGGCTAAGTGGGCTGAGGCCCCCCTGGCTAGGGGCTGTGTATGGAGCCATACATCTCCGATAAACTTCCGTAGGGTGCACAGTGATCCAGAAAGCCGAAAAAATAGGCAAAAATGTGGAGCTTGCTATTTGATCCCTAAATCCACACAAATGTGTAAGATTAGCAATTTCAAGGAAAATGAACACTTCGGGATCTATAGAATTGACACGAGCTCGGTTATTTAGATTTTTATACAAAACAAAGTATAGTTTGTGACCTTTTTAAATAAACACTTGTGATAAGTAAGATAAATTTCCCCATGAATATATCACCTTACCATGAAGGCACATTTAGGGTATAGGGACCCACACATTCTCGATCTTGGCAATTTTGGAAGTGATGTGACAAGCATCACGCTCCGGTCGTCTTTACCCCAACCCCGGCTTGCCTCCAGGTACCCATTGATTTAGGCTTGGTGAGCCCCAGAGCCACTTTATGCAGGGAGAAGGCCGGAGAAATTCCGACCTTAGAATCGAACCCGGGTCTCCAGCGCCTTTTAGCTCAACATTAACAAGTTTTTGATCCGCCTGGAAAAGAACCCACAATCAATGATAAGAGCGTAACGATCGGATTAAACGGGGCCATTTTCGACTAGTTCCCAGGAAAATTAAGAAGTTTCGTGGAAATTTTAAGAAGCGAAACACCTTACATTGAAATAATGTCTGCTTGAATAGTTACTATTAGAATTAGTAGACAAACGTGAGTGACTTTCCACTGAACCATAGGGCTATGGCTTCCGGGGTTGACACGCTCCCCCCAACAAGTTCTCTGCTTATTGACGTCTTTATTTCAATTCATTGTCATCACACTGTGTAATCCAGACCGAATGAAAATGGTGATGGACAATTCGGCTACTGTTTCTTTCGCCGTTGGGTGTACAGTGGGATCCATGAATATTACCGTGCAACTTGTCCATCACCAGGTTCGTGCACTTTATTTGACCCAATAAGAGCTTCAAGAATTGAAAGAAAACTCAAAACAAGCTGTTGACAACTTCTGCACCAGCATACATAAAAATCCATCTCTTAAAACCACATAGGATGTAAGAGAGAAAATAATGAAAATATCCATGGACAATTTGCCGAGCAATAGAAGTGGATCCCTCTGTCCGTAACTAATTGATTTAAAAGATGTATAAAGTAGAGAAAGAATTTAAAAAGTGATCATGCAGCAACTCGTATTTGACCACATGGAACCCCAATACAGACAGGGACGTCGGAACCGGGGAGGCAGGGGGAGGCTTGCCCCCCCGATCGCGTGCTAAAAATGTGACTATATATTTTCCAACTTATGTTTCGTTTTGAAAAAAAGAAATTGAAAAATATTTTTGCACTAGTTAAATGAACGTGGGCTCAAGTGTTCGCTACCAGCAAGAAGTACGTGACAGAAAGATCTATTTGCAGATAAGACTCGCAGCCACGTCTCCGTAAATCAAGTGTAACGTCGATTTTTTCCCCTATGAAGTCGCCCCTTCGGTTTTCAGTTTTCCTTCGAATCTACCAGGGTTTGTACGTACAGGTGCGGTCACAGTGAAACAAAAAACTCAGCATACCCCGATGGGAAGGGAGGCGGGAGCAGCCTAATTTTAAATCTCTTCTTTTAGATCTTGAACTATAATTCCACGGATGCAAGGACTCCGAACCAAGGGGGTAAGTGGAGCTTGAGCCT
This sequence comes from Lepisma saccharinum, assembly GCF_977018435.1. NCBI lineage: Eukaryota > Metazoa > Arthropoda > Insecta > Zygentoma > Lepismatidae > Lepisma > Lepisma saccharinum. The sequence continues at coordinate 94,567,037 of NC_139235.1, forward strand.
TCTAGGTAAAAAATTGAATGTGGTAGAAAATTAGAGACGAATGCAAGACGACGCGGTGGTCTATTCGGTAGGGACGTCTGACTGCCACGCGTAGACCCGGTTTCGATTCCTAAAGTGGGTGATTGATCTAAGACCGAAATTTTTCCGGACTTGTCCCCGCATAAAACGGCTCCGGAGCTTCAAATGAATGGGTACTTGGGGGGGGGGGGTAAAGGCCACCGGCGTGCAGTGACCTTTCGTGATAGGCAAGCGATGGGTTAATTTTTCGTTTCGGTTAATTATAACAATTTCAAATATAATATAGGCCTACACACATCCCTACTTACAATAATGTGCATAATGGTGAAGTATCGGGCTTGAGTGTGTGAAGTGCATACATACCGTAAAATCAAATCTTCGCTGCACGGTTTTTAAAGAAGAAAAATAGCCTCTCGATATAAACTTGTAAATTTCAACCATGAAGAAAATAATGATTTACTTGATATTTGAGGGCAACTGTTAATTAAATTACGTTCTTTTTTAACCCTGAAAATAAACATCCTATTAGCATAAAGTTTCGATCTTAAATAAACGGACGGGTTTCGGTTTCTTACTTGGCTGGAATTATGAATTATGACTTGTCTTCAGTTGGATGCAAGCGCAGATGTGATTCTGGGAACGTTCATGTATTTGCACTGCATTATAAAAATTGCTCAAGTCACTGTAGTCTGTATAGTTCCATGGTCCTAAATTTGTATTGAACAAAACACATGGCCAACAAAATAATTTATTAAGATCATTGCTGCCACATAACCACATAATATTGTTGTACTGAGATGTTTTAAACTGCCTAATGAAAACTTTCCCATCTTTCTTAGCTGGTTTGGTTATGCACAGTTCAGGACACGGTCGCTCATGGTTCACAATCATAAGCTCCAACTTTACACCATATGTTCTCGAACTGAATGGTTTTGATGATGATGATGATGAGTTAAAATTTCTGGGTGCGTCGGCACTTAAGGCCATTTCGCACCCTTCTATGTATACGGGAAAATATCCCTTATCTAAAATTCTGACTGAGAACGTAAAAAAGGGGTGTAAAGAGCCCCTTGGGAAAAACTAAAAGTGCAAGGTTGTAAAAAGACCTGCACGAGACAAACACAACACATTAAAAAGTCAGAATAAACTAAAAACCTCCTTACAGACAGTGGAAGAGACCAGCTCTTCGCAAAAAACTAAAAACACGTGATAAAATACTGCTGTCATCACCCAAGAGGGATGACAAACAGCCAGAAAGGTTAAAAGTCTGCCGGAGGTAAGCAAGATCGACACATTCAACGAGAATGTGTCGAATGCTTAAAATAACATTACAAGTACGACACAACGGAGGGTCCAGCCCTTGCAGTAGGTGACCATGCGTGAGACGGCTGTGTCCTATACGCAGGCGGGTAAGAATAACGTCTTCTCGCCGAGAGGGACGACACGAGGAACGCCAAACACCTATGGTGGGCTTAACAGCGTGAAGCTTGTTCCCCGTTTCCACATCCCACTCGGTCTGCCAAGTGTCAAGAAGGCGAGAACGGAACACATTCTGCAGGTCGCTAGCTGGCAAAAGGTGGACGAGAACGTCGCCATCTGCATCAGCAGACTTGGCGGCAGCATCAGCTGCTTCGTTCCCCTGGATGCCCACGTGGCTAGGGACCCAACAGAAGTGTACATCCGTGCTGGCAGATAAGGACACAAGCCGTCTGAATATGCGTTGCGCTACTGGATGCCGGGAATACGGCGAATCCAGAGACTGCAACACGCTGGTCGAATCACAGAGAGACGCCAGGAAGATCACTGTCAACACCAAGTGCTGACAGGATCTCGTCTGCACGAACACCAAATGGTCTTGTGGCACTAGGGCGGAGCCGATACCTTGCCAGCCTATTCATGTCTGAGATGGTGTGAAATGAGGGATGTGAAGGCATCGAGCGAAGATGGAGGAAGTAGTTCACTACCAGCCGCTGTCTTCGCAGAGACAGCGACGGCTCAGATGCCTCTACGTACAAACTGGCGATAGGGCTGGTCCGAAAAGCACCAGAGCACACACGTATACCAGCATGGTGGACGGTGTCTAGGATGCGAAGTCTAGATGGGCGGGCAGAAGAATACACAACACATCCATAATCAAGCTTCGACCTGATCAGTGCACCATAAAATCGAAGCAGTACCGTCCTATCAGCACCCCAGGAAGTATGGGATAAAACACGTAAAAGGTTGAGAACTCGAAGACAAGAGAACTTTAACTGGCGAAGGTGAGGTAGCCATGTTAATTTCTTATCGAAAATGAGGCCCAGGAAGCGGACCTCATTCACGAAGCACAGGGGAGATTTCCCCATGTACAGGTCAGGGTCGAAATGACATGTACGTTGACGACAAAAGTGAACACACACGGATTTCTCGGATGAGAAGGTGAAACCTGTTTGGGAGGACCACTCAACCAAACGGTTTATCGTCAGTTGGAGTTGACGAGAAGCTGACGCAAGATTCCGTGAGCGACAAAAGATCGTGAGGTCGTCTACATACAGAAGACCATGTACAGGGGCAACTATGCTCGCCATAACACTGTTCACTGCTATGGCAAACAGAGTCACACTTAATACGCTGCCCTGCGGGACACCGTTCTCTTGTTCGTGAAGATCCGAAAAGGAGTTTCCAACACGTACGCGGAAAAAACGATCAGATAAAAAGTTTTTAATAAAGTACGCCATATGGCCACGGACGCCCCAAGAATGGAGCTGCTTTAGGATGCCAAAACGCCACGTTGTGTCATATGCTTTTTGGAGGTCAAAGAAAACTGCAACTAAATGTTCCTTGTTGAGGAATGCATCCTGAATGTGTGTTTCCAGCTGAACCAGATGGTCCAGTGTGGAACGGTTGGAGCGAAAACCACATTGAAAATTACTTATCAAGCAGTTTTCCTCCAAAAACCAGGTGAGACGCTTGTTGATCATGCGTTCCATCAACTTCCACACACAGCTAGTTAAGGCAATAGGCCTGTAACTCGAGGCTGCGGTGCGTTGTTTACCTGGTTTCAGGATGGGAACAATAATAGCTTCTTTCCAGGAAGTGGGGAAAGAGTCCTCCAACCAAAGCCTGTTGAATACCGCCAAAAGGAAATTTCTTGCTCCAATGGGCAGATGACGAAGCATCTCATAGTGGATCTTGTCCACTCCAGGAGCTGTGTTCTTAGAATCTCGAAGTGCCTGATCGAACTCCCGGTCAGTGAATGGAGAGTTGTATGGCTCGGTGTTATGACTTCGAAAAACGAGAGGGCGTCGTTCCTGACGGTCCTTCTCACGGCGGAAACGTGGTTCATAATTTACAGAGCTAGACGCACCAGAAAACTGCGTGGCCAAGATATTAGCTATGTCTCCGGAATCAGTGTACAACGTCCTATCGTGCTCTACAGCAGTCAGAGGAGTAGATGCACCCCCCTGGATGCGACGTACTTTGGTCCAAACGGCTTTCGACGAAGCCTGCTTCGTCAGAGAAGACACGTATTGGACCCAGCACGCCTTCTTACTGGCTCGAATGAGCTGACGGGCACGGGCACGTTTAATGCGTAACTGCTCGAGGTTTGCGGCAGTGTGGTTCCTATTAAATCGATCGAGAGCATGATTGCGGTCCTTGATGGCTGCACCAATCTCCGCAGTCCACCAGGGGACTGGGCGTCGCCTCGCAGGTCCACTGGGATGTGGAATGGAGGTGCGTGCAGCATCATGCACTCCTGACACAAAGACATCTAAGACGTCGATTGGTGGTAAAGTCCACGCAAGATCGACTTCAAGGTCCACTGACCGCTCGAAGGCTTCCCAGTCGGCCCGACTGAGATTCCAGTGAGGGTGTTGTTCACGTGATTGCTGAAGATGTTCGAAGGTAAGAATGAGAGGGAAGTGATCACTCCCACAGAGATCAGGATGAACGCTCCAAGATGTGGTAGGAGCAAGGCTGGGACTGCAAAAGGACAAGTCCAACGCAGAATATGTGCCAGAGGAAGGACTGAAATATGTGGGAGTCCCATCATTCAGCAACGTTAAATCTGATGCCTCACGGAATTGATCTACAATTTGACCCCGGGGCTCTGTACGAACGGAGCCCCACAAACAATGGTAGGAATTAAAATCGCCCAAAAGAACTACAGGAGACGGAAGTTGTTCGAATATAGAAAGGAGGTCCTCAAGAGAGAATCGCTCCTCCCTTGTGATGTAGACACAGCACACAGATATTGGCTGTGGTAGATTGACCCGCACGGCGACAGCTTGGAGGGGGGTGGTGAGAAAGATTGGCGTTGAGTGGATGTTATCTCGAACACCGATTGCAACACCACCGTGTGCACGACGACCCTCAGGAAGCTTGTCGGTGCGGTAAAGCGTGTATCCGTTCAGAATCACTGATTCATTTGGACGAAAATGTGTCTCTTGGAGACATATAATGGCAGGGTCAAATTCAGATATTAGAATTTGCAGTTCCTCGAGATGTGTACGGAAACCGTTAAGGTTTCATTGGAGACAATAAGCCATAGCTGTAGGTGTGATTGTTACCTTTTAAGGCGTACTCTATTTCTAGGCCCTGTCACCTTGATGAATTCTTCATCCGCGGCTTCGTCCTGTATCATGTCCTCGGGTAAGGACACGGAGGGCGAAGGGGATGAAGGAGGAGGAGTGGGGGCGGGTGCTTTGAGCGCCCGCCGGGCAGCTTTCAGCTGCGCCTTAAGTTTCAGGGTGGTGGCTGCCACCCTGACTGGAGAGCTACTGGTCTTCAGGAAGTATTCTTTTGTGTGAACCTGCTTCAACTTCTTCTCTGTGGAGCGAGGAGTGGTTGCTGGTTTCCTCGAAGCAGGACGAGCTACTACGGGAAGCGTTGTTGTTTGCGTGGACACGTCGCTGGTTTGTACCCCTATACTGCGACGGGTAAGAGCAGCTGCAGCAACTGTAGCGAATGGCACAGGTAAAGTGGTGCGTATACTGTCACGGAGACGTTGTTTTGCTTCACCAGCAGAGATTTTCTCTGTGACGACCAACTCTCTGATTTTCTTCTCTTGTTGGAAAGAGGGGCAGTCACGATGCCAGACTGGGTGCTCGCCTTGGCAGTTAATGCATTTGGGACCTGAAGAACAAGGTTCGGTCCCATGATCAGGCTTACTACACTTACTACAAAGGGCGGTAGTGGCCTTGCAGGAAGGCTGAGTGTGCCCAAAGTGCTGGCATTTGAAACACCGCATCGGGTTAGGTATGTACGGACGGACTTTGAGTCTCAAATATCCAGCCCGTACCCTGTCTGGGAGAGTGGTCGTTTGAAACGTCACTATGAGTGAAGCAGTTGGTACTAGTTCTCCGGACTTACGAGTCTTTATTCGCTGTACTGCGGTCACATGTTGGTCTGAGAGTGCTTCAAGAATCTCTTCCTCCTCAGCATTTAGCAGATCCCAGTGGCGAATCACACCTCTACTACTGTTAAGTTGACGGTGAGGTTCAACATTAACAGGGAAGTCGCCCAAAGATCTTAGCTTTAAAAGGTTGTTTGTCTGGCGATCTGTGCTGGTCTGGATAAGTAGACTCCCGTTTCTCAGCTTCTTTATTTCTGGAACATCGGAACCAGCGGCGTAGTCTAGCTGTTTCTTGATAAGGAATGGTGACAAGTCCTTCAACGTAGGAGCTCCGTGTTTCTTTGTTGTTGCAGAAACATCGTTACTATCGGTCTTCTCAACAATACTGATAACAAGGTAACGTGGCACGTTACTTGTCTTTTCCACTAATTGGAGCGGGCTCGAAGGCCGCGCTCGTTTTGGGGGTTTCCCCCCGTTTGAGTTGTTTTTTGTACCCATATACAAAATGTGTTTATTGTGGAGGGTCCATAAATGGTTTTGAAAGAAGGTCCCTAATCAAGTCCTTACCTGCAGTACTGCAAATCGATGGCTTGTCTGGTATGTCAACCATGGTGGAAATTTTCAATGTAGAATCATACTTTTACACCAGGTACAAAAACACGACACAAAGAACAGAAAAAACAGCACAATATCACAGTAAAAAACAACACAGCAACCACGCTTCTAAATTAACCTTCCTTTTCACCCTACCTGCAGTGTTGCATACCCTCCATATTTCCGAGTAACTGACCACATGATGAATATGTTCAAGTACCGGCTGTGATTTCATTTATTATAAATAGCATACGACTGGTGATCACTGGCTAACTTCATAATGTAATTTGTTGATTACTATAGAGTTTCAAACATGAAAATCGTACCGCGTTAGGTGGTGCTACAGATGCACAGAAAATTCTGGAAGCTAGCAACACTTGTGGCCAGTGTGGACGAATTCTTTCCAACACCCTTGCCAAAGACAGATGCGGTCTTGGTGTTGCTTGCCCTTTGCCTTTTTCTTCGTAAACGGGGATGGACAGTGCATGCAAGAACTGCATAAGTCACTCGAAAAGCGGGGAGAAAGGCGAGCAGTCCTCTTCCTCTAACGCGATCAATCGTGCCGCATCGCCCAGCGTCGTCAAGGGTGCAGCCAGTTTATGTTTCAAGCCAGAAGAACAGAAAATAGGGGAAATGAAAATTCTGCAATGTAAATATCTTATAGTAAATAAATTCCATTCTAATGTGTATAAAGGCATTGAAAAACACGAACTTAAGATATCAAAAGTGTTTTAAAAAACAACGCAAGCGGCGCTTGCCCCGCCTTTCCTTACCGCACGCTTCTGGTAAAGCCGGCCGAAGCGTGGTGCTGACCACATCACCTCCAAAATGTCCGAGATTGGGAATGTGTAGGCTCTACCCCCACATCTTATAAATGTGCTTTAATGGCACATTGCTACATGCACGGGTAAAAAGAAGGTCAGACGTGAACATAAGAATAAATGGTGTTACCTCTCTCTGAGGTCTAAAACTAAGCCATCAGCCCTGAATATGACGTTTGAAACAAACAGTAAACGTTTAATAAATCGAAATGGGCAAGAAACAAAAGTTGATCTGAAAAGACATGTAAAGTTCAGACTGATTTCATCCAAATGCAATACCAGGTACCTAACTGCTATGGTAATTACAGATCAAAATATCTTATATGGCGACCCCATATTTGACACCTCGGCTCTCTCGAACCATATATTATATTTGAAAGTCTTCCTTGCAAAAAACTTTAACCTAGATACTCTAAAATTACTGAGAGTTCCATTTCTTAATCTCAATCTCTGAATAGCTGTCTGAGATTTGAAAATATCAGTAAAAGATGAAATAATTGTTTTGTAAGCAATTTTAGAAGCATATATGTTTGGTATGTTAAAATATGAGAAAATACAAATATACCATATTGCAATTTGCATCGATCTCATAGACTGCCTTCGCGATTAGTCGAAAACGGCAGAAAAGTGAAGTAAAATAAACTAAATCTATCATAAAATTATTTATTTTTAACTCCTTCTTTCAAGTAATTCATCTTTAGTATGTGACGTTTTTGTTAAAATTATACTACGATTTATAAAATGGTGAAATGGTAAATGAGAACACGGGCAACTTTCTTTGCAACACATCGATCAGAAAGTTTCAAAAACATGGATTTTCTCAATACATTTTAATAGTAGTGCGTTTTCAGTTATGTTACTAATCATTAAACCTTAATATCATCATGCCTCACTACATGTGAAGATCGAGTACCAGGCAGGGATTGAAATTTGCTGTAATGATCGTAAGACCTAAAATTTCAATTTTAATGTATTAAGCGCCGTTTGATGCAATTATAACTAGTAAACTAATCCGTAATAGAGGCTTTCTTTCTATAAACCTCTGTCACTTCATGGATGAGTAGTTCAAGTCTTTTTGTATTTTTGCACCTTTTAACTGTTACTTCTTGGTATTTTCTGCGCTATAATAGTCTGAAATTTCTTGAAATGAACAGTTTTATTCCAGAAGTGCAAAAACATCACTTGAGGGGGATTCTAGCTAGTACATAGAATGTTCAGATTTTCACCACGTCGGAAATTTTCAAAATTTCTCGACCTAATCGGTCCTGAACGTCGGGATTATAAAATTTTCCTTCCCAATCTCGTTCCCAGCAAAAATTTTCCGTACCGCACATTCCTAGTTACAGCTTTCAAACGAATCTAATGTGGTGAAAATGTTCTCTTGTGATTTTATTAGACATGGCAGTTGATTGCTTTAATTCAGCCTGTAAATCACAGAAAACAATATTATTTGTAACAAAATATCGTTACAATTTCATTATTCGAATTACATGAACTTGTTGCATATATTTCAGGGGGGCATCCCTTTCTGGCGCCCTTGAACATAAATATGAAGAAACGAAGGAATCTGATAGAATGATGAATATCAGGGTGCAATACGCGTACAATTTTTATCAGCCGAACGTTCCTGTTGTGTAACTGAAGCATAGAATACTGAAGTTTACGAATATGAAACATTTCAGATTTTAATGTTTAAATATGTGTTGTGTAGATACACCCAAAGTTGTTGACATGATGTATACCTAACACAGTTAAGTGCAAGTGCAATTTGACCATTACTTGCAAATGTGTTTGCATGTAACTTCGCATTAGATCAAAGAGCCATTAACGAACACGTTTACTTGGAAACACTTAGCAAGAACCGGATCCGGTGAAATTTGAGTCTGAAATCGAGAGTCAAGAAGGATCAAGTCACATGATGTTTATTGCACTCGAACTAGAGGTCTATGTCCTCCCAAAATGACCTCGGCAAGGTTGAAGTCTAGTCTTTCCTGATTGGTTGACGTCCAAGAACAATCAAGATGCTTGCAGGGAATTTTTATGTACATTTTTTTTCCTATTCTTACCGGTAGCAACTACCCTTCCGGCTAGCGACAATCTGGCAACATTGCATTCACCAACTGTTTCTGTAGATACATACCGGGTCCTGCAGTGTTAGAACTCACAACGCGTAAACTTTACTTCGAGGCTCGGAGCACCTAACAGGATCTGCTAATTCCACGATTCCGGAAGGAAAAATGACCGCGAAATATTTAGACTACTTTTTTATTGCGTGTCTATTTTGGTCACTCGTCTCCATAGTCCGTTCCGCGCCTGTAGATGACGACGGATACTACGATCAGAGGCAAAACGGTACAGAGAATTATAATCTTAACTTCGAAGGTTTCAATATCATACTTGCACCGCCAGAGGCGCTGTTGTTGATGGGTGCCGATCTATTGGGAGATTTTGGCGATACAGGCAGCAGCAGTAGTACTGCCAGTCCTAATAATGATTTCCAGAACCAAAACGATTTCTTAAGCATACTTCTCGAGGAGGAATTAGCGTCGGCGCAAGAACCGAACAAGCCTTCAAGCTGTGGTGCCGGAAAGAGACGAGATAAGCAAGGACGATGTCGACAGGTTACGAACAGAGTCAGGTATGTGTTCATCTTTCGATTTCTAATACAGAGTGTCCCAAAATAGTGTTTACACTCTTTGAATGCTAATAACAGAGAAACTATTAAACATAACTTGACTGAGCTTTTTTGTATTTGAAGCTGCAGTATCTACATTGTGTGTGTGTGTGTAAGCGTGTATAGGCATTCTGTTGTTTTTAGTTCCATCACAGCCCACCAGGCGGTAGGCATTTGTGTACTCAAAGTGGCAAAGGTGAGCAATTTTTCTTTTGAGAAATGTAAGATCTCCCAATTTAACGCCGTTAGATTTCTACCTCTGGGAAACTGAAGAACGATGTATACTATCACAAATCCAGGGTCACTGGATGACATGAAACATGCGATTGACACTACCTGTGCTTCCCTTCCTGTGGAAACCATATCTGCTGTTTGTTGATTTGTCGATCTGTTCTATAGCATTGCAGACAAATTATTGCTGCCAATGACATCTATAACTAAGGTATTTGACACGCAAATGAGTTCATACTTGCTGTTATTAGTGTTCTCATTATTAACGTTCAAGGAGTGTAAACTATTTTGAGACACTCTGTAGATTTTTGTCCCTAAGGTGAATTTTACCGTGTTGATGTACAGGGTGATTCAAAAAGAACTTAAACCAAACTTAGATTGTATATATCATGAAAACCATAAGATATATTCAGCTCAGCTTATTTGCGGCTTATTTTTGTACAGTGGTGCCCAACCCCCAAGCCCAATGGTACGTCCGCACAGATCGTGTCATAATCTCCACAAAATATTTAATTACTACAACTGTCCTATTACCGATTTTAATTTTCTTTTGCCTTACTGAACACCTTTACTTTATGTCGAGGGGCACCAAACCACAATCATGGCTAGGAGCTAAATTGTCTAGCTACGGGGCTGATGTAATGCTTTGATTGTTAGGCTAAATGCCTTCGTTGTTAGGTTAGGCGTGTTAGTTTGAATCAGGGAAAAATGCGCCCGGGAAAAATGCGCTCTCGCAATAAAAGTGGGAAAAATGCGCCCTCCCAAGAGTAACCACATTAGAAAGTGGGAAAAATGCGCCCAGCACACAATTGAGCGAGTGGCAGCTAAGAAGCGAGCAAGAGAAGGTGACGAATCTATGTCTAAGCTCTACCAGAAAGAAATGGGTCCCTTGTTTAATCAAGGATTCGACCTCGTGGCGGAAGTTCCTGTGTACTCCAGCTTCAAACGCAGCATGAACTATGTGAGGAGGCAGGCACAAGGAGATCGTCGAGACCGAATTCCAGACAGAACATCGTTAATCAGTGTCTGTGGCGCAAAGTTCAAGACGTTGGATTGGTACCGGACTACAAGAATGACGAAGAAGTAAGGCTTCATGTCCGCATGTGCAGTGGTCTGGTAATGATCCCCCGCGAGGACGTTGAAGATGGGTGGCTCCTAATCCATAGTACGCCAGTTGATGTGTGGCACTGTGGAGATGCAAAGCACCGAACGAACAATGCTGTCGAAGGGTTGAACAATAAGCTGCAGGAGAAAGTTCGACTTCATCCCAAATTCTACACCCTTCTGAAGACGCTGAAGCAGGAAGCGGAATACAGCGGATACAAATATGACAGGGCTAGCATCGGTTTGGGAGGAACGAAGAGGATGAACAGATTTACAAAATTTTACATACTTACAAAACAAGCACACCCAAGGACCTTACCAAGTGCCTGAGAAGTCTGGCGTACATCCAAAAAATGGAGGAAAAGATCGTCAACGGAGGTCACAAGAAATGGAAATACAAATGTAAATAAAAACTTTAATCAAATAAAATAAAAATTACAACATATTAAATAAAAATTACAAAAGTAAAAAAAAAAAGTATGACGAAGGACATCATCTCCAACTTCTAAACACGCCAGAAAAGAGAGTATTTTTACTGTACTTTTTTTTTTAAAAAAAAAATATCTTTCCTGACAGTCCCAAACCTGTGTTAAATGTGAGGGGAAGCTACGTCAAGGTTGTTTTAATCAACCTATTATCATATTGGTGAAGGTCGTGTGTGCTGGGCGCATTTTTCCTACTATTCACTGTGGTTACTCTTGGGAGGGCGCATTTTTCCCACTTTTATTGCGAGAGCGCAATTTTCCCGGGCGCATTTTTCCCGACACCGTTAGTTTAAGTTCTCTTATCATAAATAAATCCCTTTACAGCATAATTATGCTAAGCTAACAAAAACCTAACAAGGTATGCATTTCGCAATCCGCGCTGACGTCAGAATGCGAGGTTGCTAGAGGTTTGTGTGATAAATGAGGCCCATAGAGTGATTGATTGAGTTGGTGTTTTAAGTCAACTTTGTGCACAGTGAAGCTAATTGAGACTGGTGGGATCCGAACCACTATGTGCCTCCACTGGGTATCGAACCGGAGACCCCTTGATTAGAAGGCGACGACGCTACCACTGCGATATCAGGGAGGCCCTGTGAGGCCCATACAGAAAACGGACAAGTCCACGCGACAAATACACAAGTGAGTTGAGTTTGTTTTAAGGTAGATTATGCACAGATAAAGAATAGACTAATCTGGACTGGACCTACAGTTTGAAGTGGTACTCTGTGAGCTCGTTTTCAAGTACGACGTGACGCTTGGCTTTTGTCATTTCGGTCTGAAAGCTGCCTCTCAATAAGATTTTGATTGATTAATTGATTTGGAAAATTTTACTTTGCTTTTCTGCCACTTTTGACTAATCGCGACGATGAGGATGAGTGATGAAATTGATGAAAGGACACTCACAAAGAATACCAATGCCCAGGCCGAGATTCGAACTCGGGACCTCTGCCCCTCAATAAGGTGTATCATGTATCAAATACCTGTCGCTAACGATATTGTAGGGTAAAGGTTAATGGTATTCCATTTAGTGTGTGAGAGGGGAAACCTTATAGATCCTTCAGCTTTATCTCAATTAGTGTTAATTTATTTAAATCTCTTTCCATACTTATTTCTTTGCGGGCCTTCAAGGTGGTGCAGCATTAACGTGATCTTTATGTAATTATGACATCCAGTGACGCACATTCCAGTGTCCAGCAAATCTAAAGACCGAATCACACGGAACTGGACGTCCAGTTAGTTGACGCTGAACTGGCTACCTGACCGGAAGTGATGGCTGCCTGGTTGGCTACTTGACAGATTTTGAGGAATAGGGCATGTTCTAATTGCTACTGGCTTTCCTCGACTGGATTCTGTAGAACAGCCAATCAGAGCAAAGTTTGTCCATGTGAAAATAATCTGTGAGTTTGCCGAAGGATTTTTTTTTGTCTGTGGTTTGCGAGTGTTTGTTTTCTTCGTTTCTCGATAACAGAAAAAGTAACAGAGATGATTCGCATTGGTGTTCAGTCCGTTAGGTATTTATGCAAAGAGGTGAGATTTGTACAGTGGGATCCATGAGTATTACCGTGCAAATTGTCCATGACTATTTTCACTAAATTTTTTTCTTACATCCTGTGTATTTTTAAGCGATGGATTTTATGTATGCTGGTGCAGAAGTTGTCAACAACTTGTTTTGAGTTTTCTTTTAATTCTTGAAGCTCTTATTGGGTCAAATAAAGTGCATGAACATGGTGATGGACAATTTGCACGGTAATACTCATGGATCCCACTGTACGTGAAAAATATGATTAGCTGATAATGAAAAATCCTTATTATTAGGTGCTTTGAATGTTTTATATATTTAGTTGAACAAAATATTACTTTAATGAATGAATCGTGCGAATCTTGTGTATTGAATATGCATGCCCGATTTCGTTTAAAAGCTTGTTCACTACCATATTTTATTTTGAGCTAATTTCTAGTCCATACTTTTCTATTTTTTAATACAGCAGTAATTCTCCTACAACGTTCTTCAAATTGCTCGTCCATCTTTTTAGCTTGTCTGCTCCGCGCAATGTCTTATGGGAACAAAAGTAAAGTATACTGACAACTTACGGTAACAAGTAAGGTGTGAGGCGAAAACTAACAGACGGGTAGCCAGTCCAGCTCCAACTAGGGCATTCCTACTGGAAATCCAGTTCCGTGTGATTCGAGCTTTATTTCGATTAGCTTCTTTGTGCTAAGCTTCGCCTTATTCTTTACTAAGTGGAACACGATATAATCGAATGATTGATTGTTTTGGTGTTTTAAGTCCACTTTACGCACTGTAAGGCTAATCGGGACTGGACCTACAGTTTAAAGTGGGATCCGAACCATGCCTCCACCGGGTATCGAATCCGGGACCCCTTGATTACAATGCGACGACGCTACCACTGCGCCATCGCGGAGGCCCGATATAATCGAATGGGATTATTGAAGGATTCTATCATAATTATGTTGCGAGTAGGATTCTGAAGTTGATGAAAAGTCATTTTTCTGAGCCTTGAAAACAATGCTAAACCTAATATCAGTCCGTTTCCCTAAGCTAGAACCGGAAAACATCGTACAGTAAAACCTCGTTAATCCGGACTTCGCTTAATCCGGACAGGCAAAAGGCAGAATGTAAGGTTTCAAATGTGACTAGAAGTCAACAAGAGAACTTCCCAAAGAAAAGGCAGTCAAAGATGAAATTATGTTTCCCGCAGACTTTGCTGTATAGTGTATTTAGGCCTATGCCCTTTACATACACCATAATAAACGTGTTTTGTTGCTATAAACGGAGTTTTAATGCACTTCTACTGTTCTTTTAGGTTATTTCAGTTAATCCGGATTTTCGTTAAACAGGTCAACTTTTCCCCCCATTAGTCCGGATTAACGAGGTTTTACTGTATTTATTTTGCATTTTCGGTCTTTTTTCGTTTTTAGGTCATTTTTTACTATTTTTTGTCGTTGTTATTGCATTTTTCTTCATTTTTTAGATTTATTTTTCTCTCCTCTGATGTGTCGTGAATTTTAAATACATTGTATTCCTGACATGGTCCTTTTAGCATGCTCTCCAATAATCGAAAATATGGTCAATGGAAATGCACAATATTATTTTCAACTGAAATGTTTGGCAAGGAATAAAATAATCAATTGCGGTACATTCATTTTTCCTCCAGCACTTAAAATAGTTTGTGTGAAGCCTATTTTGAGGTTCCCTTGTTGGCTGCTATAATCGCTTTAATCTGTGGTTTTAGTCACAATATAGAAATAATTATAATCTGATGTACGCGAGACGCAGCTGTATTTTCAGATGCTGGCCGACCACTGTAACGTGCAAGGCCTACTCGCAAAGGAGGTGAATGAATGACTTACAGGTGAAAATGAAGAAAATTACATCAGCACGTAATTGTTTTCTCCCCTTTGCTTCAGCAAACAACAGGTCTAATTTATTCAACTACTCTCTTGTAATTTATGCCCTCCCCCGTGGTCTAGTGGCTAGCACAGCGCGCTACAAAGCCAGTGGTCCCGGGTTCGAATCCCAACTAGGACTTGGATGTTTGTGTTGGTCCGAAAAATGAGTAAAAATAAGAATACAGTGAACATTGACATGTGTGAAAGTTTGAGAAACGTGTGAATGACGGGGAATACTGCCGAATAGGGGTATTCCTTTTTTTGAAAGAGAGTGGTTAGCACATCGAGCTACGACGTCAGTGGTCCTGGGTTCGAATCCTGGCCTGGATGTTTGTGAGTGTGCATTCATCAATTTCATCATATCATCACTCATCAACATCTTCGCAAATTATCCAAAAGTGATACAAAAAGCGAAGTAAAATAAAGAAAATAATCATTTTACAATTTATGAGAAATCATGCAAAAATTATTTTTAGACCATTTTTAGGATATTTTTTATACTTTAAGATCATTCTATAGGTCATTTTTTGAGATTATTTAGTTCCGAACCCTACTAATGAGGATTTTCGGTTTATACCCTTGACTACAGCCCTTTCCCTTGGTCCTAAATCTCTAGCTGATTGAGATTTTGTTTTTGCATTGGTACAGGTAGATGTCAGTTCAAAGCCTCACAACGAACGTCAACGTCTCTACCATCTGTGAGGGCCTCTTTTTTTCAGTTGGAAGAGGGACGCAAGGCCATTTGTACCTTACAGCCTTGCTCCGGAGAACCAACTGCCAGGAACGCCGCAGCGGCTATTTGGCGCCACTGTACGGCAAACCTGGCAACTATGTAGAAAGCATCCGTTAGAGTATTACCGTGCAAATTGTCCATCATCATGTTCGTGCACTTTATTCGACCCAATAAGAGCTTCAAGAATTAGAAGAAAACTCAAAACAAGCTGTTGACAACTTCTGCGCAGCATACGTAAAAATCCCCAGCTTAAAAACACATAGGATGTAAGAGAAAAATTAATGAAAATAGTCATGGACAATTTGCACGGCAATACTCATAAATCCCACTGTACTACGTAACGGATCATCGCATATTCTTGATTTTGAACCTGCGAATACCAAAATTCACAAAATCAGCATCGTTTGGGAAGATAGTACATAATTGCATAACCTAATCGAATTACTTTGCAGGCTCAAAATGAAGAATCATCCTGTTCATAAATATAAATAATAATATTTGATTTTTTAATGTTTATATGTACTTCACACTGTTTAATAATGACTCTGCTGCATTGGTGTATGTACTTGCAAAAATACATACATAATAAATTTTCTTTGAAACATTTGCATAGTCAGGCCCGTACCCAGGGGAGGGACCATGGCGGCCCACGCCTTACCCCCTCGAACCCTCAAATATTTAAATGTCAACCTTTAAAATGTACAATAATAACATCGTCGATTTTTCAAATTTGTAAAAATTTCAGTTTTGTTCTTGCAAAAATGAATGTGTTTCTTGTGTAGAAGTTTCCAGTCTGCAATATTGGGTACCGATTCACAGATTTAGTCAGGACAGTGCGTTACTTTTAATCCCTGTCTCGACTTTTTCTAACTGCAGTCGTGAAGCGGAAATCTCTCTTTATTGTTTTTTTCTAAACATAGAATTATCATGACTTTTCAATGGCGCTCGCATAAGAAAATTGAAGGAAATTTGAAAACATTGTTATTTTGCGGAAACAGAACTATTTGAACTATTTTGTAATTCTCTCTCTCTCTCTCTCTCTCTCTCTCTCTCTCTCTCTCTCTCTCTCTCTCTCTTCTCTCTCTCTCAAAAAATCCTGGGTATGAGCCTGTTATTGTAGTAACAATGTGGCCTTTAATCAAGGTCTCGGGTTGGATCCCCCAGTAGAGAGCTCACTTTTGCCTGTAGGTCCAGTACCGATTAGTCTTTGTAGCATGAAGTGAACTTCAAACAAACTTTGTCTTAGAACTATAAGATCTGTAAGGCGTATTTTGTGTTACGTCGTTTTTATATATTTCAAGTGAATCACATATTTTATTATTACCTTGGAACTAAGTTTGTAACTGTAAGAATATCCTGAGGTTATTCTACACAATTTCAGATGCCAAACTTCAGATGGCAACGTTTCTTATCAGCCAGTATATATTTAATATCCCTTATTGGTTCACCTTTATCTACCCATCTTGTTTTGATGCAATTTCTTTACACCTTACATATAAATTAAATAAATAATACTTAATTTCTACAATAGATGGGGACAGGTTATAATTTTAGATCTTACAATTTGAGAACAATTATATGTGCATATAAAAGGGAGGAAATACATATTTCAAGTTAACAATAAGAAAGACAAACGGCAGATAAAATGAAATCCAAAATATTTCTTGCTATGTCAGTTAATTGGAAAAGGCTACTATAAACTCCTAAGTTTTGGTAGTAGTTATTGCACTTCAGCATTTTTAAGGATGTACCGTAATATTTTAATGTTTTTCCTTAATACTCTCCATCTAATCCTGTATTTTTGTAGGGGTTGTGTTGGTAGTCCGAGCAGCCTCATAATATTACACTAATTAAAATAATAAGGAAGAAAATATATTTAACAAATTGGCTTTGATCTTCAATATTTATTGAACTCCTAACTTGCAATACAATGAACCATAAATTATCAATACACGTGGCGACTATTGGGTGCCAAAACTGGGGGAGAAGCAAGGGCAGTTTAAAGTCCCTTGGTAGATTGATCGATTTGTTGTTTTAAGTCCACTTTATGCACTTCAAGGCTAATCGGGACTGGACATACAGTTTATAGTGGGATCCGAACCACTACGTGCCTCCGCCTGTATCGAACCCGGGACCCCTTGATTACAAGGTGGCGATGTTTGCACTACGCCTTCGGGGAGGCAAACAACTGATATTTTTCAAATGCTTCAGCACAAAAACACTAGAAACCCAAAAAAGGTAATATGTTATGTACAGATGATAAAATCCCAACAACATAAACACATACAGGCCATGAAAGTGTACAATACTTGTAATATGCACTCATGATAGCTTAACATGCATATTGCTTTACCAAGTAATTGTTAAAATATTACGGCACTATCATCAATAATTTAAGCCTAATACTTATCTTGCTATTTTATGTACATCACATTAAAGAAAGTTATGATTTTTTTTGTAGTTGCACAGCTACAGCTGTGGTTTTTCAAGAATGCCTAATTATTGTTGAATATCTCAGTATTCTTATGGTCGAAGGATAAAAGCATTCTCTACATCAATCTTTATAACTAATCATTTTTGTTGCAAAATTATTATGAAACTTTTTGTATTAAAATTAGCCAATAGCAAGGCTAATTATGTGTGAAGAGTGTGTGGACATTACCTGCAAGTTGGAATATGAAAGGGAAAGATTTGTTACCTAACTCTAAGCCCTCTAAGAAAATTTTATTTTTTATATTAAAAATTGAATTTGTTTATGATTTGTTATTAACGTCTTGTTTTAAATGGCGGAGTTAAGGCCATCCACTCAACCACTATGCTTCTGATCAAGGAGGAGATTACTTAAACGGTTTTGAAAGGGTGAAGGAATTACATATTTCTTTTCTTCTTAGAGATGATAACATTAAAATGGTTAAAGAAGAGAACCTGGAATTTAATTTCGGTAACAATGTTCGTTGACATATTTGATAGCTGATAACAGAAAGGAATTTATCAATCTCAGCTGCATGGTACACAAACACTGCGGAACGAATTTATAGATTTAATTTCATTGCATAGTGATTTCAATGATGTGAGCCAATATCTGAGGGAAACTCAAAGTAATCCGATTTCCTTCCCCCCTACGGCAAAAATCCGTACGAGGTGTGTCCGGAAAGTAAGAACAGATTGCGCATCGAATACTGCGCAGGTAATGATGGCGCTTCCCGTCACTTTCAGTCATTTATTTACCATTGGCTGGAACACGTGCGTGCGCAGTATTGCTATTCGAAAGTTGTTGTCTTCGAATTGCATCAAAGGCCACTGGCGTCCCCCCCCCCCGCGCCCTCCAAGATAATGTCATAAGTCCTATAAAGTGTTTAATTACGACTGCGTGTCACTACTATTACAGAAAGTACATTTTTTTAAAAAAAAAACTTGTGAACGCTCTGCTTGACATAAAGTCTTACTTTTTTCATCTAACGGATTAAATATGTTGCAGCTATCTCTCTCTCTTTCTCTTTTCTCCCTCTCTCTCTCTCTCTCTCTTCTCATTTAAGTGGTCCATGTATTTTTAATTATTATTAACTAACTAACTCTCTTGTCCTCTTAAACCCGAAGGTTTATGGCTGCAGCAACACAACCCTTCCATCTGTCCCTATCCTGGGTATGATGAATCCAATCTTTTCAATCCTTACCGATTTCCTTTAATTTATTATTATTATTTATTTTTATTATTCCTCTGCGTCAGTGCTTCATGAGTTTCTTTTCTTCTTTCAGGACAAACCCTTTGATGCAACTTCTCCGACCATTCCTTAGGTCCAGTTCACGATCGTCGCCACCAGAAGGTTCGCAACATGTGCTCAGGAAAGAGTAGTGTCAATAGAGGCCAACAGAACGAGGAAACGCACGTCTTTTTCGCCCTAAGCGACAACGGATCTCTTGCTATTGTTCAATGGATCTCGCAAAGCATCAAGACTAGCTTTGTAAAGTAACTTCTGGAACTGAAAATGACCAATCCGCGTGTTTGGTAGTTTTATCTAACCATAACGTGCCCCAATTCTCATTTTTATATATGCATATATTTTCTTTAAAGAAAACCTGTACCTTAGTTATAAGATTAAAATTTAAAAAAATGTAATAAGTATATTGTTGTATATTATTAATGATTCCATTTGAAATGGTCGAACGAATTCTTATTGTTGACTTATTTAGCGTCACTATTTGTATTATTAACTTCCCATCATCCCGGAAGATGTATCATTTAATGTTCCATCCTAACATTTGCCTGTAATCACTGAGTAAAACCGCAAAAGAATATTAGTCTGTTGGATCACGCTGTATATATGTATAAATACATGGAGGAAAGGGGGTTACAAGGAGTCACAGGCGCAATCACCAATTTTTCACTTGGGGGCTAAGTATTTAGATCCACTGGCGTTGCCAGAAATTTTTATTGGAAGGTGGCCTAATGATAAAACTTTAATAATAATAAGCATAGTAATAATAATAATTAGTAGTAGTATGCTTATTATGATAAGCTGATAACCCAATTTATTAGAAATGTATTTTCATTATCACTGTTATTATTATTATTTATTTTACCTAAAGTTTCAGATACAGTACTGAATGACCATTTTACACTGAAACAGTAACAGCAGGAAAATAACAATAACAACAACAACAAAGTAGAGTACAAGATGGCACTGAAAACAAATCAAAATTATACATACATCGTTAACAATTTTCTAAATCTTTGTTCTGGCAAGAATATGTCCACATTTGGAGGCAGGTTATTATATGAGTGAGGAAGCCTGTAGAAAAGAGACCGCTGTAGAAGGGAGAGCCTTGTGGTGGGATTGTAGAAGAGCTTAACGTTGCGGGTTGGTCGTGTGGGAACACGTAGATGAAATTTGTTGAGCAGAAATTCGGATTTAATTTTACCATTCATGATTTTGTGCAAGAATTTCATGTCTGCTAATTCGCGACGAGCGTGTGGTGGTTGGATATTGAAGACAGACATAATGTCTGTTTTATGAAGGTGCCTGAGAGAAGGCATTCTGTGGCGAGCAATGGCGAGGAAAAAGTTGAGAACAGAATCAATCCGGGAAAGATTTGTTTTTCAAGGTGGCCGCGGTGGCTCAGTCGGTAACGCGTCTGACTACCATGCTCAAGGTCCCGGGTTCGATCCCCGGCCGGTTCAAATCCGGGAACTTTTCTAACGGTGAAAGCGGCTCCGGCGCCCACCCAGCGTCGAATAACATGGGTACCTGGGGGAAACCCTGGGGGGTAAAGGCGGTTAGGGGCGTGATGCTGATCACATCACCCCCACTCACGACCGGATCAAGAAAGTGTGGGGCGTTACCCCCACACCCCCTATACGCCTTCATGGCGTGGTGCTATGCACAGGGGAACACTTTACCTTTTTTTTACCTTTAGCCATGGTCCAGATAGGAGAGCAGTATTCAAGAATGGGGGAGATGAGGGATTTGTAAAATATGCTGATGGATGATTGGTTTTGGATTTCAGTTAACCTGTACAGAAGACCGAGAAGACGCATTGCTCTTTTAGTAGTGCTCGTAATGTGCTCATTAAAGTTTAGTTTGTCGTCGATGATAACGCCGAGATCCTTTTGAGAGGAAACTTTTTGATGGGATTGTTTTCAAGATAATAAGCAGAATCGAGTTTGTTCCTTTTTAGGAAAATGGTGAGGCAGGAGCATTTCTTAGGATTCAGTTGAAGTTTCCACTGGCGACACCACACAAGTAGTTCTGTAAGAGCTTGCTGTAAGGTTCAAGCATCGTGTTCTGATGAGATTTCTGTGAAACAGAAGTATATTTATAGGGAGAGAGGACAGTCTGTCAGGGAGATCATCCATGTAAAGAAGAAACAAAAGTGGGCCTAAGACGCTCCCTTGGGGAACTACAGATAAAACAGGAAGAAAGCTGGAAGAGGTGCCAGGAAGGATAACACGCTGCTCTCGTGCAGTCAGATAGTCTTGTAGTAAGGATAGAAATTTCCCATGGATGTTAAATCTGGATTTATGAAGAAGGAGATTATGATTTATTTTATCGAAGGCTTTTGAAATGTCCAAATATATAACGTCAAGCTGGGAATTCTTTGAGATAGACTGAGTAGCATGAGAAAGTAATACCGATAGATTGGTCAAGCAAGAGCTGCCTGGAAGGAAACCATGCTGAGCAGTATTTATAAGGGGAGATGTAAACTTTAGCAACCTGTCTTTAATTATTTTCTCGCAGACAATGGAGAGGGGTGACAAAAGAGAGATCGGTCTATATGAATTTGTGGAATTTTTGTCTCCAGATTTGTAGATAGGTACAATATTGGCACGTTTGAACAAGTCGGGAAACACACCTGTAGAAAAACACTTGTTAAGTATGAGGCACAGAGGGTGAACCAAGGAATCAGCAGTTTCACGAAGAAAAATTGTCGCGATTCCATCTGGGGCTAAGGACCGGCGTAACGGCAAAGAGGAGAGGAGAGGTTTTACTTCTTCAGGGGAGGTTTTAACCGAATAGAGAGTGTGTGAACTGACAGACTTGATTATACGAAGAGGTTCAGAAATTGTGCCTGAGGCGAAATTTTCATGAAAAAATACATTAAAAAGATGCGCTCTCTCATCTCCTACAACAAAGGTAGAATTATGCACAATTTCCATCGTGCTTTCTTGAATTAACTAATGAAAAAAACTTCTTTGGTTCAGTCATACACTCTGATGTTAAGTTATTTACATAATCAATATACTTATTTTTGAATAGGTTTTTTGAGTGCCTCCGAATATCACAGAATGTTTTATAAGTGTGTTCATTGGGGTACTGTTTCCACAAGCTCCAAGCCTGTTTCTTGTTTTTCAAAATATGAATTAGTTCACTATCAAACCAAACCGGGTATTTCGCAGAGCGCGCTTTCATGGTGAGAACAAAGTCATTTATTGCAGCATGCAGAACTTCCACAAACATCTCCACGGCGTCGCTGATCTCTTCCTGTTCCAGCAGTGCTCTGCGAATTTCATTTCAGGGGGCTTTTCGCCACAGGCGGCGCGGTCCGTTCTGGAGTTCGATGTTTTTTACCTTTCAGCGGACGGGAGGTAGCAAGTTCCTTTGTGGAGTTATCTCCATTTCGCACAGTGTTGCCAGCACATAGTCCAGATTACTTTCACCTCGTGTTTTGTGCATGTTATGTTGTTTCAACCCAATGCCGTGTATGAAAGTGTCGATAAACCATTTGTCATTGGAGCAATTTGCACTTTCGGTGGTTGGAGTTTCCCAGTCAATTGAAAGATTGAAGTCACCACACAATACGACATTTCCACACTTCATGGCTGCCAACACCCAATCCCTGCAAACTTCAAGCATAGAATAGTTAGGAAGGATATGCAGGGGGGAGTTTTTGTGCGGGCAGTAGTAGGAACCAAGAATAAGTTTTTTACCTTTCAGAATATTAACTTCCACCCAAATTATTTCACAGGGTCGACTCAGATCACCACGTAGTTTACAGTTCCATTTCGTGTTTAAACAAATCATGACACCACCCATCAAACTTAGAGTCAATACTCAACACTGACACAATAGGAAACTGTTCTCCACAAATACGATATTGAAACACACAAATTTAACATAACACCAGAAGAACAATGACACAGTTTGCGGAGAGGAAAAACATGCTCCGAGTATGATACGCCATCTTGTTATTAACTAGGGAAGACTTTTCAACTCGATCCACCACATGAAAGATTATCCTGCACAACTAATTTTTAAATATTTTTTGGAACATTTCTATTATCGGGAAATGGCAGCACTTCAGATTAATTATTTACCTTCCTTGGGAAAATATTGGATATCTCCTTTTTAAAAGCGAGATTTTAATATATTTGATTTCAGCGCCATCATCGGGAAATGTCTGAACTACAGATTATTTACCTCCTCTGGGAAAGATTGGCACTTCATCTTAAAAGCGAGATTTTAGTATATTTGATTCCAGCGCCACCATCGGGAAATGGTTGAACTACAGATTATTTACCTCCCTTTGGAAAAGATTGGATACCTCCGTGTTAAAAGCGTAATTTTAATATAGTTGATTCCAGCGCCACCATCGGGAAGTGGCTGAACTACAGATTATGGACCTCGCTTTTGAAAAGACTGGATACCTCCATGTTAAAAGCGTAATTTTAATATAGTTGATTCCAACGCACCATCGGGAAATGGCTGAATCTCAAATCATGTACCTCCAAAAGGAGGTAAATTAACTGTAGATCAACCATTTCCCGATGATGCCGCTGGAATCAAATATATTAAAATCGCGCTTTTAACATGAAGGTATCCAATCTTTTCCCATGGGAGGTAAATCTGTTCTTAGTATGAATCCATTTAATTACTCACTTGGTTCTGTAAACCACTATTACGTATTATGATTATTAGTGTTCACATTTCTATGGCACAACAACTTTAGAAATATGCAGCAAAATTATTAAAATATTACCTTAAATTTTGCAAATACAAAATATTCGTATTTTTTAACCATTTTCAAAATCATTGTCATTTTCAAAATCATGCGCTCACCCTCTGATTAATCGGGGGTGGGGCAAAAGCCTCGATGAAATTTCAATAGGGAAAATAAAAACTATATTCCGTCTGTCTTACAAACTCTGTACTGATGGGTACTAAACAGGGTCTTATCTAGGGTAGATTCGGACTCCCCAAAATATCATTCGATATAGTGTAATTTCAGGGATAATGCAGAGGTTAAAATTTTATCGCCTTATCACGTTTTTGTACCTGGAGATCGTATGATATGACGTACGAGTTTCAAAGTTTGACTTGACCTTCATTAACTAACCTTTTACCTGGAAACCAATCCAAATCGACTTTACAATCAATTGATAATTATTAGTGTCAAAATTCGAAGTTCCTGCTTTCGGTAAAACCAAAAGAAGATGTTCCTCATTTCTTCCCCCTAAAAAAATTCCGAAAGAATGAAGTAATTACGATTTTTCCATTTCTTTTAACTGTCGGCTTTAATATTTATATTATTTACAAAAAGTCGATACAAAAGTGAACATAATTAGTGGAATGTAGAGAATAAATACAAAATTTAATAGTTATAGAATACTAAAAATCTAAATTTAGCAAAATTCAGAAAGATTAAGTTTACTTGAAAAATAACGCTGGGAAACAATTTTTTTCCATTTTCTGTTGCAACGCTGATTTCAAATCTGAAACAAATTTCTCATGCAATTTTGAAACTTCTACTTTTGCACAAAATTACACCCATTGGTATTTACATTTTACACCGGGGGTAAGTGAATGAACGACGAGATCTACTCTAAACACGCATTAAAACACCTGTTTCTCTCTTTTTTTAAATATTGGATCATGGCTTCTTCAAGTAAACATAAGAAAGCAGCTGAGTTATTAGCCTCCAGAGTGCAACAAAAAATATAGCTTAGCAAAAGTGTCATATTTCCAAAAGTGGGACCACATTTTTGTGGACTTCTTTTCAGAAGACAAACACTTTATTCATTGCTATGATATCGCAGGTTTTCTCAGCCATTTAGGTATTTCCTCGTATTGTCCAAAGAATGGTGATTATTTGTCGATAGTTCTGAAGTGCAGTTGCACAACGAGAATATTTAATGGCGGTTCCAGTTGGTGCATTTGCGAGAACATAATGCCATAAAAATAGTAAGAAGGCAGCATATATGTCTTTCTTGGCAGTTACACACATTAAAAAAAACAACATAATCAAGTAGAATACATAGCTACATCACGACACAAATGAAAAGTCTCAGAATTCACCTCATTGCTGGTGCAGTACACATTTCAATCTCATTTTTCTGTCTTACATGGAAAAATACAACTGTAAGACTTCCTCAGTCGAAAGAGGAATGATGTAGTTAAGAAAAAAGTATCCAAACATGAGAAGTATCGATTGGGGAGTGTTTTGAGCTGTTCAAACTCATGAACAGAGTCTTCAAATTGGTTTCAACTATTGATCATCTCATATTATCTTTATCTAGTTCCTTTTCTCTCTCGTCCTCTCACACTGTTAGCCACCTCATTGTCGAGGAGGTTGAGTGGTCGACGCATGAATTCGTGACTCCCTGACTCGAGTTCTGTCTTGGGTATGGCGCATGGGTTTTTCCCGTTGCAAAGTTTACACACATTATTCATCAAATTCATTTGATAATCGGAGACTAAAATTGGTAAACGCACAATAATTCAAACACCGTTTTCCACGATAAACTGTGACATGTGTCATGCTTTATAATGTGGTAGACGTGAAAAGTGGCTGGTAGCCCTCTAAGTAGTTCAAAGGGCGTGTAAAGAGGTCGCTAGTGTGAGTGAACGTCCATGCGGGCTGATTTGGTGAACGATAGAAGTGCCAAGCGAGGCGGAAGCCATATATATTTCCTTGTGAACAGCGTCAAGGCAGTCTGTGTTTACGTTTGTAGCTGTGGCATCCGCTCACGCAAGTCAGTGTTTTGTCGAGTGTTTTTCTCTTGTTTGAATCATGTCAAATGAGCCAAACTGTTCCATACACAAGAATGAACATTTCATAAAAATAAACTTAATTTATCATTTCAGGTACCAAAAGAGGTTTCACGTTGAGGGTGAGTGCCAGATATGTGGAAATACAGTTTTTTTTGCGATTTCCCAACACTTTCGCTTTTGGCACTTACAACGTTTACCACTTGTAGTTCTCAATCATTCATCCTTATAGTCGCGATTCATCTAAAGTAACGTAAAACAACTTGAAATTTTGGAAACACAACTTCAAAAATTACAAGCTACTTAAAATATAGATAGAAACACGTGATCAACAAAAAATAATATATTTCATGCATAGAAATGCGAAATAACCTTTAAACAACCATTGTATATTACAAAATGGGGGAAATGAAACAAATGTGCCCATTAAATGAACTTAAACATTAACAAAAATCAAGAAATAATATACTTTATACATGTAGTGTCAATTTTTGGTATGTCAGACATAAAGTAATCAACATATCATACCGTCACATAAAAACATATCATGTACTTGATATCGATATGTGAACACTCTTGTGAAGTTCCTGTCAATAATCATTTTTGTATTCTGTGCACACATCTCTAGGATCCCAGAGAGCTAGTGCTAAGTCTTTGACACTTCCACTTCCTTCACAGGTTTCAATTTTTGATTTTGGGATCAAAGTGTGGCGATGAATGTCCAGGCCTAGTGTTATGCCTGAAAAGATGAAACAGAAGTGTTAGTTTACCAACATTTTCTATTAGCTACAAGGACAAACTAAAATGTTAAAAATCATGGAAATTTTATGCTGGCTGTCTGCTTCGAGGTGTAAGTGTATACATCGAGTTTTTGGGGAAGGGGACTTCGTCCCTCTCCAAATTCCCGCCGGCCCCCGTGGCGCTACGACGCCAGGGTTCGAATCCCGGCTTGGGCATGGATTTCTGTAAGTGTCCATTCATCAATTTCATCATAACATCACTCATTCCCATCTTCGAAATGAGCCAGAAGTGGAAAGAAAGTAAAATAAAGCATATCAATCAAGCAATCAACGAAAATTCCTCAAGAGAGGCAGATTTTATGTGTACAGGTATGTGCGATTCACGCCAATCTTGCCCTCAGAAAATTTATTTGAAGTTTGCATCACTGTGTGTGTATATAATGACAAACACACAATTAATAAAAACATAACTGTCCGCTCAAAAATATTCATATACTAACAGCTTGAACGTAAGTTGAAAAAAACTGATTGAAAAATGAGATCGATGTTCACGATTTCCTTTAGGTTATTTACTCTATTTCAGTGACGCAACCGCAGGGGGACATTGCCCCCCAACCTTCAACGGAAGTCAATTCAAGGAGGGGCAAACATTGACGGCCAAGGGCACCTGTAGGGGGGCACAGAGGAGCAATTACCCCTTTCAATTTCAAACTTTATTGAAATAAATATACATTTCGTAAATTTTCTTCCTCGCTTCGTTCGCATTGCCTGCTTTTCTCAGTTTTGTCAAGTTCAGAGCCATTGCTAATGGGCGGTGAGAGTCGGCCATGGGTGCCGAATGATCAAAATGAAAAAGAAAAGTTGTGAAAGAGAGAATGCCATGGCATCCAAGTGGAATTATTGGCACCCTATTAAATCAATATTGCTTTCAATTACATAAGTTGGATCTAAAAATTTTCTTGCTCGCTTTATGATTGTTTTCTGTAATATTGAATTAACTTAGAATAGGTATACAATTTACTGTTAGCATGTTTCATATGTGTTTTCTTATTTTATGTCGCTCCATGTTGCATATATGTAAGACATATGTATATGAAAGTCATACATGTTTTATATACGTCTCCCCGAAGGCGCAAATGTTAGCGTCGTTGCCTTGTGATCAAGGGGTCCCGGGTTCGATACCCGGTGGAGGCACAAACTGGTTCGGATCCCACTGTAAACTGTAGGTCCAGTTCCGATTAGCCTTACTGTGCACAAAGTGGACTTAGAGCACCAAATCAAATGTTTTATATACAAAAAGAATTATCATCGGAATGCATTTATCATTAAATTTTTGCCATCCAAGAATATAGTTTGTGTGCTTGTTTTCCATTATTAGCTAATTTGAAATTGACGGTGATCAAATAGTTTGTTCCAAACAAATGCTGTAGCACAGACTTCTACCCCCTTTTTGCTTAATTTAAGAGGATAATAACGTCTTTGATACTACTACTACCACTAGTAGTAGTAGAAATAATAATAATAGTAATAATTATGCCATTGTTAATGTTTTGTCGTTGTTGTTATTATTATATATTGTTATAACATTATAATATAGGCTATATAAATATTCCATTATTAATGTATTTGTTATTATTATTATTATTATATACGTTTATCCTGGTACTTGCCCCAGACAAAAATTCGTGGTTGCGCCTCTGCTCTATTTATACCTCAATTGAAAATAAAAATTCTTAACTGAGATTGAATTTTTTTGTCAGTTAAGGTATTAAAATGATAATTCAATAACCTGGCATTCTCTTTTCGAATTCATTAGCAGAGTGGCTAGTTCAGCGTGCTACGACGCCAGGAGTACCGAGTTCGAATCCCGGTCTGGAAATGAATGTTCTTTGTGTGTGTCCTTTCATCATGACATCACTCATCCTCATCTTCGCGACAGAAGAGAAACGAAGTAAAGTAAACCAAATCAATGAAACAATTACCCGGCATTACAGTATTATTGATATGCTAACTAAAAGACACAATCAAATACGTAATTAAATGTCGTATGCACAAGGGCAACAGCATTAAATTACACCGAGAGAACTTTCAACAATTATGCAATCAGTTAAATAATTTGAGAGTTCGGTTGTTCAACTGTTTTGGTAGGTATTGTGCCTTGGAGAAACTAACTTCACAGTTGACTTGAAGGTGTTAACGATAATGTTTATTCCTCAATCTTTTCTAAAATACTTGTTTAAATGTTTTACGTAACATGACTTAAAAATACTCACTGTGAATGAATTATTAGGCTCATATTTAACATTCATGCTTACGAATGTAGATTAAATTATTTACGAGTTAAGCTTCAAAACGTGTTTGGGATTAGACAAGAAAGTGTAGTCTGTTTGAAATGGTCTTACGGGGAGAAAGATTGTGGGTCAACCTGTGTGTGAGGTTTGCGGATAGATTAGCTTGAAGGTGTTAGTGATGACGTTTTTACCTCATTCTTTTCGCAGCTGCACTGTTAAATATGACAAAAGGATTCGCCTGCGATGTAGGTAATAGGGCTAAGAGACTGATAGCAACAGCGTAGCTTTTGTGCTTGAATGAATATCCGTACGTGCGTGAGCTTCGTCATGAATTCCATTCACCTAGCCTCGTTGTCGTTGATTGAGGGAAGATAGCCTCAAGATATACTTGCGTAACCTCCTTGTTGCAAAAGAATTTCTCGAGGAAAAAACTTACCTGCCATAGTGGATGGTCCAGTTTTTTCACCCGTCAGTCTACGACCGAAAGAAACAGGCTTCTGTTCATCCTGCCTTGAACAAAGGAAGAAGGTGCAGCAATTTCGATAATTAAGCTCTCGTCTCCCTTTCATTTAATCCACACAAGTTGTTGTTTGCGAGATGATGTTCTGAACATTAGAGACACTTTTTTTACTTCTCTCTACCTCTTTTGAAATGTGAGTCTTGAGAATGGAATGTACAAGAGAGAGAGATTATATAGTACGTGTTAGCCAGAATCGCTACAAGTTAACATACATTTTCTTTGTTAGAGTACTTGAAGCTACTCAACGCGATTCGAAATAAACATGACCACCGTAAAATTTTACTTATCTGGTTTCTGTTTCTTGTCAGGAGTAAAAATACGGGAATGTTTCATATCGAATTTCTTCTTAAATCCCTTTCAGTCTGCTTTAAAAGGATTACCTGAACCTTCCAACTAATTTTCAAGTTTATGTGTGGTAACAACTAATCTTTAGAGTTTGTGTGTGTGTGGTAACAACTAATCTTTAGAGTTTGTGTGTGTGTGGTAACGGCATTATGCACTAATGTTTGATTAACTCCACCTTACATAAATATTCATGAACACTTATTTTCACATCTGTTACATACACTGATATAAGCATTACTTCTTAACTTTCAACAACAAACAGATAACGCTACGACGCCAAATTTGTGCGATTATTCAAAAGGTGGCCGAAATAAAGCTAAATAACGAAATTCAAATTATTCACGTTACCAAACTATTCACTACTTTTGCCTTTTGTGTCTCTGTTGCCCTTTAGACATGTAACGGTTTGTGATTCCCTACTCTTGTGTCAAATTTCACTTATTATCTTGTGTGTATAAATGCGTTTGTGTGTGTGTATTCATATATGTACTCTACACTTATATATGTTTATTATTTGAATATAATAATATATAATATGTAAGCTTTCCTGAAATTGGAGATTCTCTTTGTTGGAGGCAAATGAATAAATAAACTTGTCGACCATCTTCGCGATTAGCCAAAAGTTGCCGAAAAGCGAAGTAAAATAAACCAAATCAATCGTCGACTACATTCCATTAGCGAAATCAACCAAACCGTCATCTTGCAACTATATCTACGAATAATTTGCTAAATTCATCCAAGAAATTTATTGTAATGATTCAAACGTAGTTGGGATTTTGACATTTCCCAATCTTATCAAAAAGTGTTCTCCACAACTGTAATTGGCACGTACAGTGGAATCCATGAGTATTACCGTGCAAATTGTCCATCACTATGTTCGTGCACTTTATTTGACCCAATAATAGCTTCAAGAATTAAAAGAAAACTCAAAACAAGCTGTTGACAACTTCTGCACCAGCATACATAAAAAAATCATCCCTTAGAAACACACAGGATGTGAGAGAAAAATTAATGAAAATAGTCATGGGCAATTTGCACTGTAATACTCATGGATCCCACTGTACAGAAGCAGAGATACAGTCGCTAATCCCGCACCTGTTTTCCAAGCATTAAATATCGTCAGAATTGTGTGATTTAACGGACAACACCGAAAATCAATAAACAATTTGAGATGTGCCTCCATTGTAACTACTTTCAAAAAACTATAATTATACGTAAGCTGTCGGCCTGTTATGATATGATTTGTTTAATGTCTATCTGTTCCTGAAATTTCCTACAGAAACCACATTATTACTGCATCTAGTCCCTGCTTCTCCATTGTCTTCGGTAAGGCTAAGTTGAAGAGTAACAGCTTTGCACCAGTTGTGGATTTATTTCAATATCGTTAACTATATAAGTGAGTATACATTTGTCTCCATGTTGCAAGTGGAAGCGACTATTTAAGTTATTAAGTGAGATATGGTCTGTAAAAAATATGATGAATAAATATTTACAGAATCTCATGCATTCCTTATGGAGAATCAACTTCAATTTATACTACTAATCAAATGGAAGTTTCGAATTTTCCTCGGACAACTGAAATCTTCAAGGTGAGTTCTTTCCGTTGATATGTTTTGCCGCGCCATTAGGAGTTTGATATTCCCAAATTAAATAATACTTCCATCAGCGTGTTTTCTCCTCCTATAACCATCCAGCGCACAGACCTCTCTTTCCCCAGTTCGACGCAGTTCGGTGGGAAAGGAGCAGGTTAGTGTCCTCGCGTGTGGATGGAAATGGAAACTGTTCCTCCTGCCCTTAACATGACTAGTTTTGAACCTTTCAACACTCTCCCGCCTCTTCGTGCTTTTGAAAGAATGAAGAAAAGGGTAAGATGTATATCCATGCAAAGACCCAATGGAGCGAAAGAGTCTTGACAACTCAGAAACAACCCTTCTTTGTTTAAAGAAAAACCAAGATTAATGGCTGTAGTTTATTCTGGACGTAGGTCGTCCAACAATGCCACGGAGAATAAGTGGATGGTCATGTGAATTAGGGATGGCCAAACGGATCCGGATCCGAAAATTCCGGATCCGGATCCGGGTCTGAAAGTTTCGGATCTGGATCCGGATCCGAAAGTTCCGGATCTGGATCCGGATCCTAGAGTTCCGGATCCGCGGATCCGGATCCGGGTCTGAAAGTTTCGGATCTGGATCCGGATCCGAGAGTTCCGGATCCGGATCCGAGAGTTTCGTATCTCAATCCCATTATAATATTACCACACCTTAAAAGGTATTATGATCTTCGATTACAAAGCAATTCTCGTTAGTCCTACAAGAATTTTTTTCAAGTGTTGTTCCTAAAATACTTTGCTACGCATCGGCTAACACACTCGTGCACACATGTCAGAGGTGATTTTGTAAATGCGATTGAAACGAATATGTATTCATTCGAATGTATTGGAAATGAAAACACGCATAAATGTGAGACATTCCATTCCAGGATGAAACCTTCAACACATATAACAAGATAGAAATGTTATACAAAAATTATACAATTGTTCTACAGTTACAGTTCTACATATTAAAATAAAACATTATAATATATGCAGTGTTAAATAATTACAAAGTGTAAGACTAACAAGGGAGGTTATTTAAGTATCCCCCTCCGATTTCCATGAAACTTGGCAGTATAGTGGGGCCAAAAGGAAGAATTAAGTGTTTTTTGTTTCATCTAAAAAACGGTTTTAGGGGGCAAAACCCCCTCAAATGTCAAGATGAAGACAAATTGAAGTGAGGATCTGACCCCTGTGTCCCCTCCGATTTCCATGATACTTGGCAGGTGTATAGTGGGGCCCAATGGAAGAAATACGTGTGTTTTTGTTTCAGCTAAAAAACAGTTTTAGGGGTCAAAACCCCCTCAAATGTCAAGATGAGGACAAATTGAAGTGAGGATCTGACCCCTGTGTCCCCCTCCGATTTCCATGACACTTGGCAGGTGTGTGTATAAACGGGCCCAAATGTAGAAATACGTGTTTTTTTGTTTCAGCTAAGAAACGGTTTTAGGGGGCAAAACCATCTCAAATGTCAAGATGAGGACAAATTGAAGTGAGGATCTGACCCCTGTGTCCCTCCGATTTCCATAAAACTTGGCAGGTGTATAGTGGGGCCCAATGGAAGAAATACGTGTTTCTTTGTTTCAGCTAAAAAACTTGTTTAGGGGGCAAAACCCCCTCTAATGTCAAGATGAGGACAAATTGAAGTGAGGATCTGACCCCTGTGTCCCCCTCCGATTTCCATGATACTTGGCAGGTGTGTGTATAAACGGGCCCAAATGAAGAAATACGTGTTTTTTTTTTTTTTGTTTCGGCTAAAAAATGTTTTATGGGGCAACCTCCTCTCAAATGTCAAGATGAGGACAAATTGACGTGGGGATCATCTGACCCCTGTGTCCCCCTCCGATTTCTATGAAGTTTGGCAGGTGTATAGAGAGGCCGTATGTCCCCTGTTTCTTCCTATGCCATATTTACGTGGTTTCGGGGTCAGATCCCCCCTTCAATTTCTCCTCATCTTGACATTTGAGGGGGGGGAATGAAAACACACATAAATGTGAGACATTCCATTCCAAGATGAAACCTTTAACACATATAACAAGATAGAAATGTTATACAAAAATTATACAATTGTTCTACAGTTACAGTTCTACAAATTAAAATAAAAAAGTTCTGGATCTAGATTTCGGATCCGCTAGGATCCGGATCTGGCCATCCCTACTATACACCTGCCACGTTTCATGGAAATCGGAGGGGAACACAGGGGTCAGATCCCCACTTCAATTTGTCCTCATCTTGACATTTGAGAGGTGGTTGCCCCCTAGAACAAATTTTTTGCCGAAACAAAAAAAAAAAGTATTTTTTTATTTGGGCCCTTCAAGTTTCATGGAAATCGGAGGGGGAGACTTAGACCTCCCTTGTAAGTGTATTAATTAATTACAAGTCGCGCACGCGCACACACACACACTATATATATGTGTGTGTATGTATATTATATATATACATATATATATATATATATATATATATATATATATATATATATATATATATATATATATATATATATATATATATATGTATATTAGCAGGTAACAATATGTTATGAGTACATTCTTACTTTCCAAAGAAGCGCATGTGGGATGGCAAAACGGATCCGGATCCGAAAATTCTGAATCCGGATCCGAAAGTTCTGGATCCGGATCCGAAAGTTCTGGATCCGGATCCGAAAGTTCTGGATCCGGATCCGAAAGTTCTGGATCCGGATCCGAAAGTACCGGATCCGCGGATCCGGATCTGAAAATTCCGGATCCGAAAAATTTTAGGATCCGGATCCTTAGGATCCGGAACCAACCGGATCCGGATTTCGGATCCGCCAGGATCCGGATCTGGCCATCCCTAATGTGAATATGTGTGTATAGTGAAATTTTAGTCTAATTTTCAATTTCTTCTCGCCTGTGAAAGGGGGGAGTAACCGACTAGGAGCGACTACGCCACTATCACTAATTTCCGTCGCTAATAGCCTATATCCAAACGTTAAAACCAGTGGCGGCGATTGATTTCCAAAACTAGGGGGGCAAAGTGCCAAAACTGGGGGGGGGGGCAATTGTACCCGCCGCCACTGGTTAAAACATTCGGATAATACTTTTTCACAACAATTAAGAACTATACGGTTGGTGATAATGAGACAATAATGAAGCTAATAATGCATCTATGGTGACGAGTGAGATATAATTAGATATCAGTTGTAGAACTTTTTACTTTTATGCTAAAGAAATAACAGGTAAATTCTTAATTTCCATTTCTCTTTAATTTGATATTACTGTACTTCCAATTTGCTTCTATTCAGTGCGTATACACGTGCTTACGTTTCAAGGTACAAGCAAAGTACCCCGTATATACACGGAATAGTAAGTATATTTATTATTGCCCACTTTCATCGTTAGTGTCTATATTCTATATCTTTTAAAAGTGAAGCTTACAGCCAGATAACTTGGAACCTTTCCAAATGGGTCCTAATTATGATGCAGCCTTTAAATGGCTCTATAAAGTAAAATATTAAATCCCTATTATAACTTACATATTAATTTTAAACGTTGGAGAACATATTTATTGAGGACTTTAAACAATGTTCAAATATAGCCTATATTATTACTTAAAATTGCCTGTACTATAAAATGAACAGTTAATAATACTTCGAGAGTATTGTATTTTGTTTGAGTGACATGAATTTTATGATTTCTTTATTATAAAAGTCTTTAATTTGACACTTATTACAGTGCATTTTGTCACATAGTAATGTCTTTTGCCTAGACATTCGGGGCATAAACCTAAAATAGGTTCTAACAAGCAAAATAGGTTAATTTAGGCACTAAATCAGTTCATCAGTTGTTGCGTTTTTTAATGAAACGCTGGCGTTATTTCTTATTTACCTGCAAGAAAATAAAAAAATGTTTCAAACCTAAAATCAAAACTCGGCAACGTTTCTTTCCTTGAGCGCAAACCTCGGAACTTCCAGACTTGTAAACCGGGTGCCTTTATCAGCGCTGTTCCTCATCGGCTTGGCTCCGATTTCTACAAGCAGACGTGCAACGTTCCAGGGAACACGAGAATTTGACTTCTCATTTTGACTGTAGAGGCAGGACGCAACGAATATCGCCTAATGGACCTTTACAGAGATTTAAGGTATGTTCAGTGTTAATTACTAGTACAGTGAACTTGAGGAATATTGTTAATTTACGCGTGGTCTTGAACTTGTATACCGAGCGACGAAACGTACTGTAACTGAGCCCTAGCTTAATCGTACGAGAAACGTACTTACCTGGGAGCAAGGGGGGGGGGGGTGTCACAAACTCACACTTTTTATCACTAAAATTCAATAAATAATTTTGTTATTGAATCACTGTTTTCATTGTTGATTGCATATGTGCAGTTATTTATTAATTATAAAAATTACCAGCGTTAATGAGAAATAACCAAATAATTATTACATGAGTGTAAGACACATATTTTACCATTCACTAAAACTCACAAAACTGACAATAATTTTTCATTAATGCTTTTTTGTTTATGGAGGTGGAATTGTTCATTAATTATAATAATTATCAAAATTATTATCATTACCAACGAATTGTACAGCCAACGGCAAGATAATAGCAGGCAAATTGTCCATCGTTATTTTCATGTTTTTTTATTCCATATACTGTGTTGTTTAAAGGCGTGGAATTCTGTTGATTCTGTCTCTACTTATTGACGTTCTTATTTCAATGTATTATCATCACAGTGTGGAAAACAAACTGAATGAAAATGGTGATGGACAATTCGCCTACTGCTTCTCTTGCCGTTGGGTGTACAGTACACTGTCAACTGGCATGAGTATATCGAATCTCACGCATTCAAAGATGGTGCCTGATATGCCCAACAAGTGCATTTTGCTTCCTAATTACATTTCATTTATGTTGTTATGAACAAAAGAATACAGAAATATTGGGAACAATGTAATTTATTTTCATTTTTTAATAAAGAAATTCATAGTTGAAAAATCGAAAAAAATAGACGTGTTGGGGCTGACAGCCCCCCCTTCCCCTCGCGTAAGCTAAGTTTAATATAACAAATTGCTACCTTGTGATTAGACAGTTGTATCTTGTTAATGCGTGATTACGGCTATTTTGGAGAGAGAAAAGTGCCTCAACCTTTAATAAAATAATCATTAATAACATTGCCAAATCTTACAGCGCTCTGTGAAGTAAAAACAGTTGACCAATTGACACAGTAAAATTACTTCAATGAAATGCATGACGAGTTCGAGAAAGTAGATGACTATTAACAAGATTAAGTCCCTTTTTGCATAACATAAGAGAGCTCAATTATTCCAGTTCCTCGAGCATCTAAATTAAATAGTATTTATGTATTGTTCAAATCATTATTTTATCACATGGAAGTGATCTTTTATTATCGCAAGCTGAAAAGATTAGAAGTAGTTATGCCCGCAAGTAATGTTCAACTTTGGTTCTTTTTAAATTGCATAATCAAGATAAATAGATTCTGAATTCATATGTTAAAACGTAAGTTCTGTGTTTTTCTGACTATTTACTGCAAATCTTAATGTTTTCCCGTGCCCTGTGAGCTATCACGCGTATACCACAATATAGTCTCATGTTGCTCATTCTCAATTTGTATTGAGATAAATATATAAGGAACAAAAGTCCTTAGTCACTCGTCGTCCTTAGTCACTCGTCGTTATCTACCTTTCCCGGACTCTTGTGGAAGTAAATGTGATCCTTTTGGAAGAAGCTCAACGTGACCAACGAAAGAAAGCAAGGGGAAACGTGAGTTGTTAAAATTAGTTGAAAGAATTCAGAATCTGCTAAGGGAAACATATAACAATGTAAATTCACTGTATTGTAAAAATAAAAAAAAAAATTAAAAAAAATACAATTTTAACAAAGGTTATTTCCCACCCTGTATTTGTCTTGTGTAGTATCGGTGGTGTGTATGTATGTGTCTTGTGTTGTAGTTGTGCTGTCTAGTAGGTTTGTTTTGCGTAGTAGTTGTGCTGTCTAATTTGTTTGTGTTTGTCTTGTGTAGTAGTTGTGGTGTGTTTGTGTTTATATTGTGTTACAGTTGTGAAGTGTTTGTGTGTGTCTTGTGTAGTAGTTGTGCTGTCTAATGTGTTTGTGTTTGTCTTGTGTAGTAGTTCCTCCATTCATATTGGGGGTTAGGCGTAGAGCTGACAACTCTGCACTGTAAAAAGCCATGTCAAGAATCAGCAATATAAGGCCATGGATGTTCCCAAGGTAAAATATTCCGGAGGTAAAATAGTCCCCCGTTCGGATCTCCGGGTGGGGACTACTTTGGGAGGTCCCTGGACTAAGGATAAGATCTACGTTAGGAATAAGAAAAATATTAAATTAGGCACCTGGAATGTTCTGAGCCTTTACCGGCCTGGGGCATTTCAGTGTACAGTTAATGAGATAGTGAAGTATAACTTAGATGTAGTAGCTGTCCAGGAAGTTAGGTGGCCAGGGGAAGGGAATTGTAAAACTAAAAATTATACTTTTTTCTATGGTGGTACTGAAAATCATAATTTTGGAACAGGCTTTTTCATAAATAATAGAATTATCTCGGCTCTTAAAACAATAGAATTTATTAATGATAGGATATCATATGCAGTTTTACAGGGTAGGTGGTGTAAAATTATTTTAATAAACATACATGCACCAACGGAAGATAAAGATGATAATACTAAAGATGATTTTTATACAGAGTTAGAACAGGTCTTTGATACATTTTCTCAATATGATATGAAAATTCTGTTAGGTGACTGTAATGCACAGATTGGCAAAGAAGAGACATTTAAACCCACGATTGGTAAAGAAAGTCTTCATGAATTAAGTAATGATAATGGTATAAGATTGATTACTTTTGCAACCTCAAAGAATTTAATTGTGAAAAGTACCACTTTTAAACATAAAGATATCCATAAATATACCTGGTCTTCTCCACATGGTAAAACTCATAATCAGATAGATCATATTCTCATTGATAAGAGAAGGCATACTAGTATAATTGACGTTCGTACACATAGAGGTGCTGACTGTGCCAGTGACCATTATTTAGTAATTGCTAAATTAAGAGAAAGACTCTCAGTGATAAATCATAAGCAACAAAATCTAAAAGTTCTAAAATTTGATACAGGAAAGTTTACTGATGAAAGAATTAAGAAAGATTACCAAATTAAACTGTCAAATAGATTTGATGTTTTGCAGGATTTGAATGATGATGAAAATATAAATGAAACAGACGTAAATAAGAATTGGGAGCACATACGTAATGCAATAGAATCAGCAGCTAAAGAAAGTATAGGATACCATAAACCGAGAAAAAGTAAGCCATGGTTTGATAATGAATGTCATAATCTAATAGAAATAAGAAATCAGGCTAGACTTAGGTGGTTAAATAACTCTGATGATACAAATCTAAACAATTATAATAGAATAAAGTGAGAAGTTAACCGCACGTTTAGAAGTAAAAAAAGAGATTACTTGAAAAGCAAAATTAACGAAATTGAAACAAACAGCAAAAATAAAAATATCAGAGATTTATATAAAGGTGTAAATGAGTTTAGAAAGGGGTGGCAACCTAAAGTAAACTTGATAAAAGATAAAGACGGTGATTTTCTAGCTGACCCAAGCGATATTCTAAATAGATGGAAGGACTACTTTAATGACCTTTTAAATGTCCATGTAGGAGATAAATCAGAAGTGAATGAAGTACACACAGCAGAACCTTTAGTCCCAGAACCTAACTTGACTGAAGTTAAAGATGCTATTAAAAGGCTAAAGAATAACAAAGCACCTGGCATTGATTTAATACCAGCTGAGTTAATTAAATATGGTGGAAATTCATTAATTTGTCAAATTCATAAATTAATTTGTTTAATATGGAATAAAGAAGAAATCCCTCAACAGTGGAAAGAATCCATAATTGTTCCTGTGTTTAAAAAAGGTGATAAAATGAACTGCAATAATTACCGTGGAATTTCTCTACTCTCAACAACATATAAAATATTATCTAACATTCTTTTAACAAGACTAACCCCATATGCTAATGAAATTATAGGTGATTATCAATGTGGATTTAAACGCAACAGATCAACTACAGATCAAATTTTTCACATCAGACAGACACTTGAAAAAAAGTGGGAATATAATCAAAATGTCCATCAGCTATTCATTGATTTCAAAAAAGCATATGATTCGGTCAAAAGAGATAAATTATATAATATATTAGTAGAGTTTGGAATACCTAAGAAGCTTGTTAGTATGATAAAAATATGCACCAGTGAAACAGAAAGTAAAATTCGTGTGGGTATTAATATGTCTGACAAATTTACAATTCATGATGGGTTAAAACAAGGAGATGCATTATCTCCATTGCTCTTTAATTTTGCCTTAGAATATGCTGTTAGGAAGGTAAACGAAACTAAAGAAGGACTAAAATTAAATGGTGTGACTCAGTTGTTAGCATATGCAGATGATGTAGACTTACTGGGGGATGATGTGAATACAATTAAGAATAATGCTAAAATATTTTTCAAAACTGCTAAAGAGATAGGTTTGGAAGTTAACAAAGAGAAAACTAAATATATGCTTACAGGCCGAAACCAAGTGTTAGGTAATAATCAAAATCTAATTATTGATAACAACTCGTTTGAAACAGTTTCCAAATTCAAATACCTAGGAGTAATATTAACAAATGAAAATTATATTAAAGAGGAAATAAAAAGTAGGCTTAATTCAGGAAATGCATGTTACTTCTCTCTTCATAAACTTTTGTCTTCTCGTTTAATATCTAAGAATCTAAAAGTTAAAATATACAAAACCGTAATTTTGCCTGTAGTATTATATGGGTGTGAAACTTGGTCCCTTACATTGAAAGAGGAACATAAATTGAGAGTATTTGAAAATAAGATCCTTAGGAAAATCTTTGGACCTAAAAGGGATGAGGAGACAGGTGAGTGGAGAAGGTTACATAATTTAGAACTACATAATTTGTATTCATATCCAGACATTATTAGAATAATTAAATCTAGAAGACTTAGGTGGGCAGGCCATGTGGCACGAATGGGAGAGGAAAGAGGAGTTTTCAGGATTCTTGTTGGGAAAC
Source organism: Lepisma saccharinum (assembly GCF_977018435.1). Classification (NCBI taxonomy): domain Eukaryota; kingdom Metazoa; phylum Arthropoda; class Insecta; order Zygentoma; family Lepismatidae; genus Lepisma; species Lepisma saccharinum. The sequence continues at coordinate 94,607,519 of NC_139235.1, forward strand.
CTGATGGTAAGAGACCAGTAGGAAGGCCAAGACGAAGATGGAGGGACAACGTCGAGATGGACCTAAGGGAAATCGGTAGGGATGGAAAAGAGTATATAGATCTTGCTCAAAATAGGGAAAGATGGAAGGCCTGTGTTGCTGCAGCCATGAACCTTCGGGTTTAAGAAGGCTAGAGAGTTAGTTAGTTAGTTAGTTTTAGTTATGCCCGCAAGTAAACCATTTTATGAGTAGTAAAAACATCTTCTTATGCACAAAAAAAACAACTTAGATTTTATTTTTATGTTTGTGTGTACAATCTATATTGCTATTTCTAATTTGTTGAATGAAATTGATCTGCCAAGTATATAAAAAAATAAATATCGAGTTGTACAGTAACGAATGCTATTATTTTACAAAGGTATTTTTGAACTTGTAGTACATAAGGCATAAGTTCAATCTATGGCAACGTTGCAATTGTGAGATTTCGTTTGATTGTGTAACGAACCTGAGAGTTTAAGGTTTTATATTTGTAAGAAGTTAAGATTTTTAAAATGTTTGTTACTTCAAATCATGTGCAAGTTGTCACAGACAACTATAGTTAGATTGATACAGTTGTGGTTGAAACTTGTGTATATGTTTAGAAATACGTCATAATCTGTTCGTGTTGACGTCACTTTCTCATCTCGGCAGAGGAAGTGAACCCACCTGAATGTTTCTCAAAATGTTTCTCACCTGACGACAGACCGAGTTTGGAAAACAGGTGAAGGTGAAGAATCAATAAAAACTTGGAAACGGCGAGAATTCAAGTATAGATTTTGGGTTTCCGAGTTTTCTTCTAGCCGATAAGTTGAAAGTAAGCAATTAATTATGTTCTTTGACTTTCGCTATATGTGAGGGAATTGCCCAACGTTAGTATTGAATGTTCTAGTGTTTTACTGGTAAGTGATTATGAAATGTACGCGATTATAAAACTGCGTTTTAACTTTGAAAACAGTGTTGTGTTTCTTTTCTACCCAGCAAGCCCTGATGATTTGCAGATTCTCATGTTCCCGACTAAAGGAGTAGAAGACTAACTTTGTGTTGACTGGTGTACAACCGGGGGATGTTGCAATTGGTTTATGTGCGGCAACCCTAAGGCGAAGCAAATTTCGTAACAGGGTTATATTGGTCGTATGTTTCCTCGGGCTCATTCGAGCCCAGTCTACGCTCAAATTTATGCCGACCAAGTAACCCGTTGCAATTTTGAAATTTCTATTTCACAACCCATTTGCCGCACAGATTTTCTTGAACCCTGTCGATACATTTCCATCAACTTTTGTTGCTTTGTAGGGCTTGTCGATGTCTACGCTCTTCCGGAACGTTTCTTGTTGACATTCTGAGCAGTTCCATCTGCTTCAACTCGACTGGTGGTAAGTCGCATAGTTGGATCTGTTTGAAATTCTCTTCTAAGCTGTATTTGCGCTTCCAGTATCACTTTAGGATAAATTTCCGGTATCCTTGACCCTCTGTACCTCCTAGAGAATGTGAAATATTTTGCATGGTTTATGAAGATTTTGTTGTTTATGAAGGTTTTCAGTTGATTTTAGCTTGCGGAAATGTGTTATTGTGAATTAAAGGACGTCTGTTGCCTGAGCGTGTTACTTTACCGTGGCAGAACAGCCCGATGGCTTGGCGCAAGTGAATATAGCACCCAAAACGACTTTCCACAACAACAGCTATAATTTTACGTAGTTAAGATTGTTAGGTTTGGTACTGGTAGTTATTTTAGATGCGTTCTTTCGCTATTTTAGTGTGCATACAAACAGTTTTTACTAACAAAAAACGGCGAAAATCCTCTGAAATTGCAGGTTTTAACTTACGTGGGGCATTTTTGGGATCAAATATCTCCGTTATTTGTGCTTTCCTAAAGATGGAACCACTTTTACATTACGTAAAACATTGAAATCTGTCGATTAAAAGAAAAATCGACGTAATTCTCGAGTGGGTACAGTGGGTCGACGGCCCCAAATTTCCTATGTTCAAAGCTTAGGCTGCCTTCACTCATTATTTCAAATTGATTAAACATGAAAAACTGAGAAAATTATATAGGTACTGCAAAAAGGTGTACATCATCTTAGAAAAGTAAAAATATTTAATAAAAAGTATCACGAAACTAAAATATTGTCATAATTATGTTCAAAGTTTAAATTCTTGAACACCTTTGCCCATTATAATTCAATGTAATTATTTTTACATTATAAATTTTGTAACATTCATTCTCTTTTTATTCTGTTGCTAAAGTAATTTAGTTACATTTGTTTATATCTAAGTGTTGCCATCTTTTGAGGAAATTTTAAGCTGCCCTGTGTAATTTTGTCTCCCCTGGGGCGTAGTTGTAATATCGTCTTGTAATCAAGGGGTCCCTGGTTCGATTCCAGGTAGAGGCACTAAGTGAGCGGCGTTAAATGATAAAAATTCAACAACATACAGCGAATTGATGATTTATCATTAAGTTGTGTCGTCTTGATGGACGTCACAGGGGGCGTGGTGATTGCTCCATGTTGAGAACTTATTGTTACTTTTGATTGGTTGATTTGGTGTTTTAAGTCCACTTTATGCACAGTAAGACTAACCGGGATTGAATGTACAGTTTAAATTGGACTCAGAACCACTAATGTGCCTGCACCGGATATCGAAACCGGAACCCCTTGATTACAAGGCGACGACGCTACCACTGCGTCATCGGTGGGCCCTATTGTTACTTTTCGAAGCATTAGGGCATCGGCCACATCCTCCCTCCCACCAAACTCTCCCCTGGTTAGTGTAGTTGGATTTGTCATGGTTTGATTTATGTTTTTGGTCTGAACAAACATCTCTTGCGAACATAGTCATAGGCAATGACTTAAAAAATTATAATTGGAAAGGCAACAAAAAGGTATAATATTCTGGGAGGGGGGATTTAAGACATTTTGCAGGGCTTAAACCCGATATGCCCCTTGTATATGGATATGCCTCACTTCAGGTTCAAGCATCAGAGCCAATTAGGGGGCATACTTCTAGCATGTGGCTTGTGGTTGTTGGGCGGAACTTGGTTTTTCTTCAATATATACCACTCTCGTTCTCGTCTCGATCTTGAAACACTCGTCTCTGTCTTGAAGGGCAAGTCTGGATCTCTTCTCGTCTCGAATCTCGAAATATAAAGCTCGAGCAACAGGCTGTCACCGCTCGGGCCTTCACAGCGTATAAAGGCTACTGACGCCTCGCTTCGACTGTAGAAATGCTCGAAAAATGAAATGTATAGCTGTACGGGTTTCAGTCGCTAATAATTAGGCTTACCATATTTTTTTGTGTCCAACCCAGAACATATTCGCGATCAACTCGTTACTGTTGAATATTTTTTTTTTACAAAATTAAATTGAAATTACTTAAAAGCCTTAACATTTTATTGGAACATTAAACTATAAATTGTACAAGAAAAAATATTAACATTATTTTCTAAAATCTCTTATGTTTGCTGAAGCAGTAGCATTAATAGCACTCCTATGTTTAACATGTTTTCACGTGGTCTTCAATATCACCTCTTCCTTTATGCGCAAGAGAAAATACTCCATTACAGAGTGTACATTGCACACGTTCACTGTTACTGTCGTTACACAATTTCAAGAATTTGTATTCCTGATGCAGGTAAACTTTAAATACACACTTTAATTTGCCCTTTGCCAAATGCAAAGCCCTTGTAAATAGTTATAATTATCAAAAACGTGTAGACGAGTTACTTCACACGCTTGCAAGACATCCAAGACGCACACGGAAGTACGGAACCGTTCAGAAGTCGATTTCTTGAAGAAAGAAAATAATCGATCCTTGCCGGTCATAAATTCTGGTCGTGAATATTCAATACCGGTAGCTATTTTCATGTTCAGATTCTCAAATCCACGGACATTTTGCAATCCCGGACATCACACCGGACAGCACTAAAAAAACAGGACTGTCCGGGCTAATCCCGAACGTATGGTAAGCCGACCAATAATAGATTAACTTTGCAATTACGGTAAATAAGAATGTATGTATAGGTAATCAGATACATAAAGGACTGCTATCTTTGAATAGTCTCACGTAGTAAAGTATATTTCTTTCTATTTAAACGCACGGCCACGAAACACGTAGGCAGCTGGGTAGAATTGCGCTGGTGCCACACACGGGAAAACAAAGCGACAGCGGGACGAAAGTCGCTGGTTCACGCGCACTGTGACGCAACTTCAACCGGACTGCGTTGCCTGTTTCGAGCGTCAGACCGACCTCTCTCCAGGGCACTTTTGTGTCATCCCTTACCTTTCGAGCAAATACCGTCAGTTTGTATCGCATGGATTACAAAGACCAACTCTACAACGAGATCTTTCATTCTCTTAAACACACGGGGTTGTGCTACGACGTGGCAACAGCGCGAACTTCTGCCACCCGCCTATTTCCATTTCCGTGCGTTTAGGTTATTTTACGTCGCTTTCCTACATATTGGGTTAATCGTGACGTTTAGAATGCATGATGAACTGTCGAAATGGATCATAAGGAAAGCCCAACAATGCATTGATGCCTTAACCAGAGTTCGAACATCGGGCCTCTCGCACCGACTCTCACCACTTCGTCACGTAGACCGGCAGAGTTTCAAATATAAAAGCCTCTCAGATAGCATAGTGGTTACGTAGTCGTCTTGTAATCAAGGGATACCGGGTTCGATATCCGGTGGAGGTACATAATGCTTCGGATCCCACTTCAAAATGGAGGTCGAGTCCCAATTAGCACATCTGTGCATAAAGTGGACTTAAAACTTCAAACTCAACCTATGTCCAGACCGGGGTTCGAACCAAGGCCCTCTGACGTCGTAGCGCGGTCTGCAAACCACTCTGCCACAGATCTCGGCTCGACCAGCATTTTTGACCACGTAAGACCAGTTGTGGCTAATACATGTGCGATCTTAATTAATACAGGGTTAGGCAGTCAAACGGGAAGATTTAAAAAAATCACAAAAAATGGAGAGAGCAAATATTATGTATTTTTTTTAAACATAAATGTACTGTACATGAGTGGAAATTACTAGTGTACTTGAACATTTTTTTTTTCATATGGTGTCAGTAAGATGGCGTCCTTGGTTTTGCACACATCGTCGGAGTCTCAGAGTAAATCCAAAAATAATACACACTATCTCCATGAAACGCCTCCCCATTCAGAAAAAGTAACAGTGTGGTGTGCATTATCATCTCGTGGAATCATCGGCCCCTGCTTTTTCGGAAATGAACACGGTAACACAGTGACGGTAAGCGCTGGACGTTATGCTGACATGTTGATAACCTTTTTCCTGCCTGCCCTCGATGGCTATGACCCAGATGAAGAAACACTCTTCCAGCAAGATCGTGCAACTAGCCATGCTGCCAGAGTGTCTACGGATGTGCTTAGACTCGCATTTCATGGTCGTCTCATCAGCACATACGGTGATATTCCGTGGCCTGCCCTTTCACCAGATTTGCCGGTTCCAGACTTCTTCCTTTGGGGTTACCTCAAATCCAAAGTATTCAAAGACAACCCTACAAGAACCAGGGATGATTTGACGGAGCGAATTCGGCAAGAGATCCACAACATTCCGTTGGAGATGCTACGAAGCGTCATGGGCGGATTTACTCTGAGACTCCGACAATGTGTGCAACACCTTCTTACTGACACCATATTAAAAAATGAACATTTTTCAGGTACATTAGTAATTTCCACCCATGTACGGTACAGTACATTCATGTTCAAGAAATACATAATATTTGCTCTCTCTATTTTTTGTGAATTTTTTAAATCTTCCCGTTCGACTGTCTCACCCTGTATATTTTACAAAATTTGCAGGAAATGCAATATTTTCTCCTTTTCGTTGTTGAACAATTTTATGTGCCAGTCACGCAGGAAATATGGTTTCATAGGCGGCGATTTCTTTAATTCTTGGAATTGTGTTGATAGTGGCGGGTCCCGCATAATTAGTGCATATTTGCATTCATTTTTTGGCATTTTCAGTGCATGTATATCCGCAATAATAGGTTGAAATTCATGAAAGCGCATATGCAAACACACGTAGACAGCCAAATCCCACACAGGATTCTACAGATTGTGGGCCCAGACGCCAGAGCGTCGTTAGTCTGCAGCAATGCAGTCCACTACAACGTGGAAGAGAGGCTGATATTTGGGTGCCTAGTTTGCTTGTTTCAATATTTGTTTTAAGTTTACTTTATGTACAGAAAGGCCAATAGGTACAGGACCTACAGTTTCAAGTTCACCGTATGTCTAACCCAGGACCCCTTACGCCATTGGAGAGGTCCATTTGGTTGTCTTCAGATTGACTTCGCTTTTCTGCCACTTTTGGATAATCGCGAAGATGAGGATGAGAGATGATACGATGAAATGGCTACAGCCGGATTGCGCACACTTTTCCGGTTTTATCAGTGGCATCTGATAAGCCGTTGAGAAGCTGTCACAATGTACAGGATTGCGCACAAAAAAATGAGGCGATGTTGTCAGATGTAAAATGTTCTCAAGCCGTTCTCACTTCTGTTGTGTTTGTTTGTGTGGACTTACACGTGTTTTTGCTGGAAGGGTAGCATTAGATAGGCATAGAGGATGAACCTGATTGGTGGACTAGAATGTAATGGTCGGTGTATCTCCGTATTTATACCGAAGGTCACGAGCTTCGATTGACAAAAGTGTTTGTTGTGCAGTCATTACCCTAACCTAACCTAACCTTTGAGTTTGAATAAATTGGTATGAAAATTGTATCTTGAAAACATCAACAGTGACTTAATGTATTATGTAAATTGGTATGAAAATTGTATCTTGACTTGCTACATTTACTGGCCAAATTATATTTTTTATTTAATCCTTAAGAGATTTACTATTTTATTTCTAATTTCTCTCTCTCTTCTTGTCTAAAGACAAAAACAGTTTTGCGCACATACTTTAAAGCTATCAAAGTGGCGACGTTCGATCAAAATCTGTGCGCAAAACAGGTCAGCGAGATTTGTGCGCAATCCTGGATCTAAAGTGTGCGCAATTCGGTTGCGGCGGATGAAATTGATGAATCGACACTCACAAAGACCGTCATGTCCAGACCGGGATTCGAACCCGGGATCCCTGGCTTCGTACCTTATCTTCGAGAGAGAGTTTAGAAATCGACAACGAAACGGGTATTTTCAATTTGAGTTTTCCAGTCGAGAAAACACTGATCCGAGTCCTCTTGTGCTAACCACTCCGCCACGAAGGCAGGGTGTCTTCAAAAAAGGACATACCAAAAAGCAGTGTTGCCACATGAAGAGAAATTCGAACCAAATTTTAAACGAAATGCGATGAAAAATACCAAAATTCCATGCAAATTTTAATATACCAAACTCAAAAATAGTACAGATTAGTACAGGTTATGTACTATTCATTACTATTATTTTTAAAGGTTTCTAGTGAAGGGAAAAACAGAGCAAAAAGGGAATTTTTGATCCTTGGAAAGGGAAATTATGTCCTCAGATTGTGGCAACAATGCCCAAAATTTTCGAACGAGACTTTTCGATTTTACAGAGGGTTGTCTCGATCTCGGTGTAGCCAGCCAGAACGGCAGGGGTCTTGGGTTCGAATCCCAGCCTGGCGTGGGTGTTTGTGAGTGTCCCTTCATCAATTTAATTGTATCATCACTCATCCTCTTTTTGGCTACTAGCCAAAAGTGTCAGATATGCGAAGTGGTAAAACTCCCCACCGGAAGACTTACCTCTTGTTCGTTTTGACCAGTTCCTTGCACCGTCCAGCCCCATCGTACACGGCCGCCGGTCCGCATTTGACATTCTTCAGCCTGTGGACGTAGGAGGACGTCCTCGACTCGTTGTTGTTCTCGTCCAGCGTGACGTCACCGCGGAGACCTCCAGCGTCCTGGTACTTCCTGAGTTGGCCATCGTGGACGCCCATCGGAGACCCGATGCAGAACTTGAAAACCAGGAAAATCACGAACGAAACCACGACGACGACGAGGAAAGAGCGATCGGTCATCTTCTGGGGCAATAACCGCAGACTTCTTCACCTCTTCCTGATGGCTCTTCTTCTCTTGTGGCTGTTCACCAGACGGCCGCGCGGAACCGCGTGGCAATGACCTTAAAAGAGAGATTCCGAGGACCAATGGCGTTGGAGTAGAAAGGAGGGTGAGCGATTGGAGAACCAGGAAGAAAGCCCAGATGAAAAAAAAAAAGGTAATCGGGACTGTCGGACGATGCAGCTGCATCTCGCCCACGACCGAAGTCTGTGGATTTAGAAAGTGTTAAATGGCCTCTGGGCTAGTGATGGTAGGTCGAGGGAATTTTCCCTCTACCAAGGGAAAATTCCCTTTGTATATGAAAATTTCGCTCAGTGGTTACCAAAATTTCCCACGATGCAGGAAAAGTTTCCCTTTGTATATGAAAATTTCCCTCTCTGAAGGAAAAATTTCCCTTTACGTATGAAAACTTTGCACGGTGGTTACTAAAATTTCCCTCGGTGGGGGAAAAATTTCCATCGTTTCAGAAAAACTTTCCTCAGAGCTGGAAAATTCTTGTTCATGCGGGAAAATATTTTTTCAGTTCAATAAAATATCTATCGTAAAGTTCAAAAAATTCCCTCAGTGTCGGAAAATTTTTCTAATTGGGCACCACAATTTTTCTCAATGTTAAAAAAATCTCTTTCGATGGAAAATTTTCCAGCTTAAGAAAATTTCTCTCTGCAACTTCGAATGAATCCGAAATATTTTCGGTAGTCTACCACTCATTGCTATCTGCCACCAATATGGCATCAATTTCATAAATTCACCGTCCACATTCATTGTCGTGGTTAACGTATAGAAGTAGTAATGCGACTTTTTTATTTTTTTTTAAAAAAAATGGAAGCAGGAATTAGAAAAGTGTCTCTTGGAGGAAGAAATTTCTATGTGCGCAAAAAAAGTTTAAGAGATTTCAAAAGCGTAAAAAAAATTATCCCTCTGTGCAGGGAAATTTGACAGTGAGGCAGAAACTGTTAAGGACAACTTGACTGGACTTTTTGTATTTAAAGCTGAAATATCTATATTGAGTGGTGAGCGAGCGTGTGTAGGCATTCTTTTGTTTTTAGTCCCATCACAGCCCACCAGGCGGTAATCATATGTGTTCCCAAAGTGTCAGAGGTGAGCAGTGTTAGAAGTGTCAAATAACACCCAGATCTCCCAATTTAACACCGTTAGATTTCTACCTCTGGGAAACTGAAGACCGATGTGTACTCCCAGAAATCCAGGGTCAGTGGATGACATGATACATACGATTGACACTAGCTGTGCTTCCCTTCTTGTGGAAACCATATCTGCTGTTTGTTGATTTCTCGATCTGTTCTATAGCATTGCAGGCAAACTTATTAGTAGGGCTAGGAATTTGATGACCTTGAAATTGCCAAAGAAATGAACTTTTATGACCTAATACATGCAAGAAAATGCCCTATAAACTTAGAAAAATGACCTAAAAATTCTGAAAGATTTGTAAAACAAATTTATAAACTACCCAAGAGAAATTCAAATTACAAATTAACGTTACAGTATCTATCACATGTTCATTGCGTATGGCAGTACAAGTAAGAAAGCTCACTTCTTGTCATCTTTTACACTTTAAGTACTGAGTTGCAGTACACAACGAAAATCATGTGCAAATTTTCAAAAGTGAATAATTGTCGGTTGTCGGACAAGAATTCCTTGTACACTTCACATCATCTTATTTGACCGCCTCGAAAGAATTCTAAGTCCCGAAATCGTAAACTTAGCAACATTGCACTTCAGCTCCAGGTCAGAGTAGCCAACTTTGAGTAGGTCTTTCCACTAGACGATAAACGCTACGGTGAGAGGTTTTCAATTTAACACTTTCCATGAACTTAGAAACTATAAACCGCTATTATAATACACAATCAAACAGAAATAATAAATTGGAAAAAGAACCTTGAAGGATATTTACGATTCTGCTTGCTCGACTTGAAATTTGGGGGGTTTGAAACACTGAATAGAGTTTTTCTCCACCTGGAGGAAATTGCCATCAAGTTTGTGCAGAAAGAAGCAAATTTGTGAGGATTTTATGCGACATTTTATTTACAATACCTTGCATAATATCGAACAGTTCTCAAAAACATATATTTTACACGACTTGTCGAGAAAATTTGCTTGAAACACAGGAAGGTGGGAGTCTTCATAAACGTCAACATGTTTTTAAGGATATAACGTCATTAAGTTAACGTAGAGCAGTTGGTTAGGCTCTGCTATCCTTGTTTTCATCAAGCGTGAAAGGTCGCAGGTTCAAATCTCACCCTCTCCTCTTTTTTTTGTTTGCTGAACAGAATATTTAAAAAATGAATCCGATGCACACTTGAGGGACGTTCCTTCTGCGCATATTAGAAGTTGGAGATTTCCAGGATTTAAAGTTAAAACTTTTCTTTTTAGTTATTGTTCACATCTTGTGTTAACACACACATCATGATTAATTCACAAATCACATATATGTATTCAGGATGCAAAATGTAATGTTATTTAAGTTATGTATTGTTTGTTCTTCACTGACACCTAAAATATTGAATATTTGATTTCGATATACTAGAAAAAGATATACAGTTATGTTAGGTAGTGATCTAGTGCAGTACTGTAACGAAGGAGAGCATTTAATGAGTTCAAATTGCTAAGATTGGTAATTTTATGTCCGTTCCTTCGTAATTACTGTTGTCAATCCCCTCACCACCATCTTACCAAGCGTCTAAAACTAATAGAAAATCGCTTATTAACATAAATAAATTTTTATTGGGACGAAGGCCGATTCGATAAGAAACTACTAATAAGTATTTATATAGTGAGTGACAAACAAAAAAATTCAAAACCTCATAATGATCGTTAATTCCTCACTGCTTTGTATCTAAAATGTTTGTCTTCTTTGAACAGAAAGTCCGAGTATCAGATATAACAAACTTTCCCCACTAACTTTGCAATATTCGAAACCACCATTACAGACTTAGCTCTACGTAACTTGATTCTGCGCATTCCACGTGGCATGTGACTTTCTCCTATCATCGGAATAACTTTCTCTTACTATTTCCTTTCCTCTCGTGAAATACAGAGACCAATGTTAACTTCTTAGCACGGTGGATAAACTTTACACCCAACGATATACTCCTGAAAAAAAATCCTGCCTAGATGGAGAATCGAACCTACGACCTCTCTCGTAAGAATCAAGCACGCTACATCTTCTCCAGGTAGCTCATGTTAAAATTTGCTACCAGTTTGAAGAAACCAATTCACACATAATGTCATATCTATAATTTCCTCATGGCAATTTTCATGAGGAAACGAATTCAGATAAAATCGAGAAACGCTGAAAGGGAAAAATGATGAACATGTCTATTGGCGTTTTGTCATATTTTGTAAATTGTGTAAAAAATCCGTGTTTTGAACAAGCAATCGTTTAGTTACGAAGTATTTTGTTGTTTGTTTAAAGTAGGAACAGGAGAGCGAAAAGGAGTCATTTGAACCAGACTCCGTTTGACAAGAAACTTCAGCTTTTTTCCAAAGACTGTATGAAAAGAGCGAGGAACGTATGAAATATAAAATATGTGTGATATTAAAAGAATGGAAACCTTCAAAGATAATACTAACGAACTTCAAACTATGAAAAACATATTTTCGTGGTGAAAAACTACAAGTCATTTTCGAAATATGAACGTGATGTTTTTCTTTATTATGAAGTGGAGATATGGGACGATACGATCCCTCAGCAAGAAAATTTTAAGTAAGCTACCTCCAACTATTTCAATGGTCATAATTACTAATTAGGACCCGGAAGTTGATGAAAAATCAACTTTTTTTCTGATCCTTAAAAACAATGCTAAACTTGATATCATGTCCGTTTCCCTTCAGTTAGAGCCGGAAAACACTTTCTCTTTTACATTTTCTTTTTGTTGCATTTTTCGGCCTTTTTTGGCTTTTAGTTTATTTGTCAGTATTTTTAACAGTTTTTGTTGCATTTTTACTTATTTTTGAGGTTTATTTTTTTCTCCTCCCCTGTTGTTTGGTGCATTTTAAATGCATTTACTAGTAAAACTTACATATTTAGATTTCTTGACATAGTCCTTTTAGCAAATTCACCATGAATCGAAAATACGGTCAATGGAAAAGCATAATATTATTCTTAACTGAAACGTTTGGCAATGGATTAAAATACTTTGTGTGAAGATCTACTTTGAGGTTCTTTTTCTGGACCCTATTATCGCTTTAATCTGTAGTTTTAAAGTAAAATTAGTCACAGTATTAAATGCAACAACACTCTGGTATACGCGAAGCAGAACTGTATTTTCGGATGCTGGCCGACTACAGTATCATAGAAGGCCCACTCTGAAAGGAGATGAATTGGTTGATTTGGTGTTTTAAGTCAACTTTATGCATAGTAAGGCTAATCGGGACTGGACCTACAGTTTAAAGTGGGATCCAAACCGAGTGCATAAAATAACGTGAACCGTGTGCTGTAGGGGGATCGTTTGCTTATGGAATGGAAGGTCATGGGTTCAAACCTACTTCTTTGCAAAATCTTTCTCGGGAAGTAAACGGCTTTGGACGAGAATGCTTATCTACGTTTCTTGGATATTTCCGTTGATATTTATGCGATTTATGTCCAGCATTTCCGGATGCAGAAAGTTGACATGTAAGTTCTTAATATGTGTTAACTTATAACAGCTGAATGAAAGGAAAAGTATTTCCCAAAATTCTGCCAATCACTGAAAGATTAAAAACATTAGTAGAAGCATTGCTTGAGGCATGCATAGTGGCGACGATTATGGAGTGTGGAAGGGCAGATGACCCAGCACTATGCTAAACTTCATCTACCAACGGAAAGAAACTGTCCTTGCCCTCCCCACTCCCCCCACCTTGCCTCATCAGTTTTGAAACACAATCGCCGCCACTGAGCATGCATCGCATAAATATTTACAGTAATATCATATAATATTATATTACGTTATTAGATCACTTCGTACTCGGTAAATAAAAAGGAAAAATAATAAGGAAAGGGTGGGATTTGAACCTACGATGTTTCGATCTTGACAAAAACAGTAAAAAAACAAAAATTCTGTCATCTAAGCGGCTACTCCAGGAGATTGCTAACAGAAATTTCAGTAAAACACGTTAATCTCAGTTGAAGAAATATTGTGCCGGAGTTTCGAACCATTTTTCGTCAAGAACCAAGGAAAACACACTTTGCAGAATCGTTTGGTGTTGTGCAAGGTATCTTTACTAAACATTTCGCATAAAATCATCATAAATTTACCTTCTTGCATTCAAATGTGACCGCACTTCTTTCCAGGTGGATGAGAACCTGTTCAGTGCTTCACAATGCACATACATTTTCCTATTTTCAAATTCAGAACTAAGAATCTTGAAAAATTTTCAAGATTCGTATTTCTACTTAACATTTTTTTTGTCTACTCATATATTTTATTACTGCTTTACTTTACTATATGGAATGTGAAAGAATGAAAAAAAAACGAGCGTTTTCATTCAGGAAGAAGAAATGTTGCAAAGTTGGCTACTCTTAGTTGGCTCTGAAGCGCTATGCTGCCAGATTTACGAATTGCGGACTTCGAAATTTTTGAGGGCGGTCAAATAAGATGTTGCGAAGTGTACATAGAAAAACTTCTCTTGAGTTCCATCGGCACAAGAGGAGCGTACTTGAAATGAACAATATCACTTGCTGGTAAGTCACTTTCAATTCCATAGTGTGCAAATTGCTTCCCTGACAAAATGTCTGATAAAGAGCACAAAATTTTGTACCCCTTGTTTTTTTAACAATAATCCGTCTGGCGAAAATGTATTTACTGATAGAGGGGGAAATCACATTGTTTGAGCTGAATTGTTACACAATAGCTTGTATCAACAATACTGCACATAATTTCTTTGTTTCTTCAAACACAGTCGTTCAGAACTGCGCTGAAGGCAATGAAACGAGAGTCGGGAACCTCTCTCCTTCAAAGGGTTACATGTGCATGTAAAATGCACCTTCTTTCACCAAAATGTAGAAAAATGCATAAGATGACTTTTAAAAGGCCGAAAAATGACTTAAACGGTTTAGAAAGTTTAAAAAATTACCTTTGTTCCAAAAAGGGTGAAAAATGCAAAAAATGCCCTAACAAAGGCATCCCAATTAATTCACTTACGTGTAAAGCACATTTCTACTTATGCATTGTTTCTACCTTACCAAAAAAAGATGCATTTGCATCAAAATCCTAGCCCTAGTTATTAGTGTTCCCATTATTAACGTTCAAAGAGTGTAAACACTATTTTGAGACACTACAATTTTATAATTTTCTTGGGGGTTTCATTTTACTCAAAGTTGAAAATTCCATCACCCTGTTGACGCCGCAAATTCAGTCCTGCATCTACTATTTGCAATAACAGTTGATCTCAATAGATCTAAAATGTCGTAGAGTCGAATTACTTTCGGAACATCTCCAGCGGACTGCGTGAGTCTGTCTAGCGAGCCTAGTGGGCGTGTAGAATCTGAGCAAGGGGCTTAGCGATAGGTTCTGGGTTGAGATGACGTCAGCGGCTCGCTTGGTTAATTGGCTGCTTCGAGAGTTGTGACTCGTTCCGAAGCTTCAAATTAATAACTGCCAAAGATGTTATGGAAATAATCTCCCTCTAACTGGGTAAAGAGAGGGAAAAAAGATGGAAAACGAAGAAAATAAAAATGAAATAATGAGACAAGAATAAGAGAGAAAGAGAGGGTGAAGAGAAATAAGAAGCTGTGAGAAAGAGAGTAGGAGAAGTAAGAAAAGAGAAAGTAAGAAGAAGAGTGTGGAAAGGACACAGAGTGAGGAAAAGAAAAGACAAAAGTGAGAAAGAAAAAGGTGGATAAAAATTGAGAGAAAAAGGAGGATAAAGAAATGTGAAAAGGAGAGAGAGAGAGGAAAATAAAGAAAAGAGTAAAATGAGAAAGAGAAAAGGGAGGAAAAAGAATGAAAAGTGGCAAAGAGAAGGAACAAAATATAAAAATGGATAAAGAAAAGAGAAAAATGACGAGGGAGAAGAGAGATAATGGAGGAAAGGAGTTACAAAGAAGAGAGAGAGAGAGAGAGAGAGTCCAGATAAAAATGTCAGGAAAAGAAACGTCCGCACTTAATAGGAGAGTTATTATAAAGCATTAGTTTCGCGTTGATCTTATTGATTGCTAATTCATAAATATTATTCAAACCTATCGTCCGTTGTCAAACATTTCTTGCGTATGTGTAATGTTCGTTTAATATGGGAGTATTTCTCTTAGCATTTATGCTAGCAGCAACATTGTTTCTGCCAGCTTCCAAAAAAATGATAAAAATGTATTCTATATTACTTAGGATTGCGTTAGTAGAAGATGTATTAATACCACTAAATGAATGACATTTTTGTAAAGTATGGAAAGAGGGTCAACATTATTAGCTTTATAACTGCACTGCATTACCTAAAAATAATAATTATATGCATATATTCATTTCAGTTAATACATTCTTATGCAGTAATTCGACATACACCTGTAAATGATAATAAAATTACATTATTTGAAACTAGTGTTTTAGGTGACATCTAGTATTTGCCTCTGAAACAAATTTAATTTTGTCTATTCGCACGAAACTGATTTTTCCTGTGCGGGGTAATTATTATTTGTTGTTTTATAATATGATGAGATACATTCATTACATCTGACATATAACGCAGACCTCGCTTCTGATTGGTTGTTACGAGAGACGTTAAGAAAATGAGGACCAATTCTATCTTTGAGAAATGTTATGGCTCTGCCGTAAGATTTCTCACTTCACATGGTTTAATTTCCAGCGTAGCATCTTCTATAAAGCGCCCAGCATATTGTAATGTAAGTCGGATCTAATAGAACGTTGCCCGTGTTTTACTCTTTATGAATGTATAAAGATTTTCACAATTTTTAGATCTGCTTGCCATAGAGATGTTTGTTTAACAAGTATAAAATCTATGATTTCAACTGAAGCAGTGGCACACCTGAGAATTTATATGAAGGTGAGTAGAGACCATGGCCGGCCTTATAGTGAGGTGCAACTCATCAGATAAATATAATACTTGGTTTATCCAAAATTACTGAAATCATATTCCAAACATACCTACCACATAAAGATCGTGCTCAAACATGTCAAACCAAAATAATTAATATACACTATTCGTTTAATTTGAAGGTTTCCATTTAAAAAATTTGAGCGCCTCCCCGATGGCCTAGTGGTAACGTCGTCCCCTTGTAATCAAGGGGTTCATGGTTCGATACCCGGTGGAGGCACATAGTGGTTTGGGTCCTACTTTAAACTCTAGATCCAGTCCCGATTAGCCTTCCTGTGCGTAAAGTGGACTTAAAACACCAAATGAATCAATCCAAAAAATTGAGTCGCCTTCAAATGACCTTCAAAATGGCCGCCTACTAAAGCATACATAATGTCATTCTCTTTCCCCCTTAAATTTCATTGAAACATTTCTTTCGAGATTTCTTCGTTTGTAAGATATTTCGAGCTATCAACTAAAATGGTCCACCCTGTATGTGCACACGCACACACCAGGGTCTATAGCAAGCTTTAGATATTGTTAATTTTTTAATATTTTATTTTGAATAATATTATTTTGAGGATATTTCGGGGGATAAATCCCCTAAACTCCCACGTCTCGGTACACTCTCTAGATCCTAGAACAGAAGAATGCTGCTTACTTCTTTAGTTGTCAGTTCTATGTGCGTAATATCATATTTTCTCTCTCTCTCTCTCTCTCTCTTTATAAAACTGGGCTCAAGATTAGGGTTTATAACCCCAGCAGCACCTCTCTGGGCACACAACTGGCTGAGAGAGTGGTGGAGTGATAAGCATAACGCTCTACGAAGCCTGAGGTCAAAGGTTCGAACAGTGTGAGTGAATGATTGTATCATTGTGTTTGTTTTGTCATCCATTCTAGCTGTTCATTTTTCATCCTCTTCGTAGCGATAAAAATATGACGTAAAACAATAAAAAAAAGGCAGTAGAAAACGTAGCTCTTTAGACCAGTACATCAATCAAAAAGGTTGAAGAACGTTGAACTGACCATTGGCTCACGTTTTCAGATGTGCTAAAGCAAGTTGCGCTTGCATTTCTCTTGAACTTATCCTTACGCCTCCGCATCACAACCGGTTTTCGCACAGCGCACTTCCACAGACTAGACCCATTTCCGTTATTCGTTTGTTATCTTGAGTACATACTTTTGTCTTCCCTTCCACGGAATGTAAACGAAAAGCTCTGACCACGCTAAACTCAGACTCGTGTATCAGTTATACAAGACCTCCGTACACCAGAGGGGCCTGCTAACCTACAAACCTTATTACTTCCGCACGCTCGCAAGCAAACAGATAAAAAAAAGGCGCCTCAGTCGCAGCTTTCACTGACATTTCGTCCTCCTCCTACAGGGTGGACCGAAAGTTTCTGACGTTTTCTTGAAAATACTACCAAAGATTGTGACATGATATTACTGTTGTGCATTCAAGAAACATAGCATAAATATCCTTATGTCTGTCCATAACAAACATTTGTATCTAAGGAACTATTTTCTATAGATGGCGTAGCGTTGTAGTGAGCAAAGGATAGATTTGAAGCCTCAGGGCGCCGAATCGGCAGCATACCTTGGAGCGCAAGGGAGGCACAGACACATAAGCGCATCGAAAGGATGTTGTTTGATTGATTGATTGAATTTGAAATTGTGGGTGCGTGAGCACTTAGGCTATGTTGCACCCGTCACATTATACGGGGTCCAGTCCTTTATCATAACTGAAATAGAACTAATAGAACATAACTGTAATGCAGGGTGCAAAATCACTGCAGTTTGGTGGGGGGGGGGGGGAAGGAGCAGACATGTATATGTATATACTATCGCAATAATAAAGGGAAATGAGTTAGAAGCCAACATTGAAAAAACAATGGAAGAAATGAAATCTTGGTTTGACAGTAATAAATTACTATTGAATGAACAGAAAACAAATTACGTGCTATTTCACACTAAACAAAAAAAAAAAAAATTAAAGATGTAGTAAAGAATAGCCATCTTCCAGTAATATTAGTTAGAGAAACAAAATTTTTAGGAGTTACTATAAATGAAAATCTAAATTGGTCAAACCACGTAAAAATACTTGTTAAAAAACTAAATTCCAAAATATTTACACTGAGGTTATTAAAACAAACACTTCAAACAAATTCACTAATTCAGGTATATTATGCAATATTTCATTCACTAATAAATTATGCAATAGAATTTTGGTGGAACTCACCAGCAAGTTTAGAAGCATTTAGAAAACAAAAGGAAGCCATTAGGATTATAGCAGGTATAAAGCCTAGGGAATCGTGCAAAACGTTGTTTAAGAAATTTAAAATATTAACCCTCCCTTCTCTGTACATATATGAAATGTCATTGTATGTGAGAAAAAATATTGCGCTGCGAAGTTCAATAGAACACACATATAACACCCGAAATAAGCAGCTCTTAAAGCCTTACTTCACCAGGCTAACATTAGTTCAAGAAGGACCCCAACAGATGGCAATTAAAATATTCAACCATTTACCAAATGATATAAAAGCAGAAAGTATGACAAGTTTCAAAAATTAATTAAAGAAACTATTAGTTAATAAGGAATATTATAGCGTTAGTGAATATCTAGATTGTAAATTATAGAAATTTTGTAATTATATATATTTTTTGTATGAACTGTACTGAACCCTCCAAATACCAATGTATATGGTTTACATGGAGTAATAAAATTAAAATTGAAATATATGTCAATTATTAAATAATTAAATTATAAAATATACAATATATTATATGGACTGTCCTTCATTCAAAATTCGATTGCAAATTGAAGATTTTAATTTTCTACTAATTTTATGAACGGTGATTTGAGTGACTAAGGGGGAGGGGCAAAAATTAAGAGACATTAAGAAGATAATAGTTTCCGATATAAATTTCACATCTAAATGCTATTACATTTTTTAATTATAAATTTATATGCTTTGCAGGAGCTGACGAAAGGTGATGAGAAACGGAGAAGAATTGACAAGCCGGACTAATTTCTGTGCTCTTTTTGTTGTGGTTCGTTCTTTTTGTGTGTTTTCGATAATGTTCCAGTAAAGTTTATTCAACTTCAAAAATAATTATTTATCTTTGTTGTTACAACAAAAACTCCCCCCGGAAAAGTTTGGTTGGGGGGGGGGATTTTAGGACAAGATCGTTGGTTGGGGGGAATTTCCTCCCCCTCCCCCGGGATTTCACACCCTGCTGTAATGTCGGAGGAATCAAATTTTCTTACCTTGGTTAAAAGCTGAGGCTGTCAAGGGGCATTCAGCAACACAATACACATTAAGTTGGTTCATTACATTGACCACACTATGTTCCTGAATGCCAATTAACAAGCTTTATGCACAGTATACTTCATGTATCTTTCTAGTTTATAAATGCCAGAAACGAATAACACATTTCATGCATACTTTATTTCACATTATACAGTTTTATTTTAAGAAAACCATTATATTTTTTGTACTACTATAATATTTATTGAACTTAAAAATGTGTGGGAAACATTCTCTAGAATACATAGTAGATTCAATTATTTGCTTAAAAATACCATTTTGTTTCTTACTAAACTCAACTGTTGTATCGACGATAACTTGTGTTTATGAACTGTAAGAATAAACTTTGATGAATGCTCTTTCAAATTGTTAATGGTGCAATACTTAAGTTTCCTTTTTCAAAATTTTGCGTTCTATTGTACTGATAATAACACATATACTCAGTAAAACATATTTTAGGATCGGTTTATATAATATTAAGATTCAACTGTAACTCCTTATTTGGTCAAATCTTGGATCTAATACTGTACATGTGACTAAAATATATTTTCTATTTTTAATACTACACTAATAACAACAAATAAAAATGGATGTTTAATTTATAACTTTAAGCACATGCCTTTTTCAATAAAATGAAGACGAAAAATTGATTTTTCATAGACAAATAATGGTTGTGTCGAACTATGAAAGTTTATTAACCAGCATTGCACTACATTTTTCAGCAAATTTGTTGTAGGTACATTGATTTCGTATTAAATAAATTAAACTTAGCTATCATTAGGGAGACAAATTTATGGTAAATAAAAACTGAGGGGAGCGGCAAATTAAAGGTTAGATCAGCGGTATACTCGTATACCAGCGGTGGAAAAAAAAATTGGCACACTTTTTCATTATGAGAGGATAGAACGTACAAAAGTGATTTATTCATTCTAGTGTTTTGGACTTTTAACCACAGGACATCAGTTATGTCAACAAAATAGAGTTAAAAAACATGCTTATTGAGATACAAATCTAACAAGATGTTGGCCATCAAACTCAAAGATCATGTTGGGCACGACAGGCGCAGAATGTGTTTGTGTATGTGCAAACCCACTTTCAAAAGATAAACCACTGGCCACGATCCATACACCATACATAAAAGGAATATCATAAATAATCCAAAAAATAACCAAGAAATATAACATCAGAACTACATTCCACTCCAGGTAAACACTCCGATCCAACCTGGTCCACACAAGTCCCCCACACACGTAATCTACAGCATCCAATGTGAATGCGGGAGGGAATAGATTGGCGAAACATGCAGAACACTTGAAGCGAGGGTGGGGAACACAAAACAAACCTCAGGCTGGGATACTTTGAAAGATCCAAACTAGCGACCCACGCCTGGGAAAACAGTCACAGAATACAATGGGATAAAACACAGATAATAAACAGGGAAGAAAATGGCTACAGCAGAAAATTCAAGGAAGCATCGCATATGACAACAAGAACAGAACCGATCAGCCAACCTAGCCTAAAGATCAGACCAATATGGACACCATTAGTCAGAAACTTTTTAAAAAAACAATAGATGGCAGCACTACACCAACGCATCCAATTAAATGTCATACATTTAAACACAGAACACAGCATAAACACTAAAAAACAGTGAACTAATTGTACAAAAACACAAACTACAAAAATCACTAACAACTTTTTCAAAAAACAATAGATGGCAGCACTACACCAACGCATCCAATTAAATGTCATACATTTAAACACAGAACACAGCATAAAGACTAAAAAACAGTGAACTAATTGTACAAAAACACAAACTACAAAAATCACTAACAACAACGGGACCAGAGTTCACAATTCGACACTATCCCTCCACACACATAGCATTAGTAGATAATTAAGAACATTCATAATTTGAAAGTCTTAGAGCAGAAAGACATCTTGGCAAGAGACGCCTTGGCACTTCTCAAAAGTGGTGATCTGGTGTATAAAGGCAAGACGAAGAAGACTGGATGGCATGTATCAAAAGAAAGGACATTAGATTGCGTGGTACAGTGCCCTACAAATCCACACATCATTGCTGCAGGAGGGTGGAGAACGGACTTAAGCTGTTTAGTTTGGAGAAGAACTTGGAGTGCTGCTTTCAGTCAAAAAATGTTCTACCAGATTTTTTGCAGCTAAGAGTACCTATTTGGGTTAGTGGAATAACATTCTTAGACGAGACTCCAAAGATTGCAACTTGTTCGAGATATGGACATGTGAGATTGTACGATCCAAGGAAACAACGCAGACCTGTTACGAGTATGGAGACACCTGACGAAGCCTCCACATGCATTGCAACTGCTCCACGACCAGACCATATTGTTGTTGGCACGGGCAAAGGGAGAATAATGCTGATGGATAGGGACATTGAATTTTCGCGATGCGCGAAATCGCGAAATGTGAAAAAAAAGATGCAATTTTGAACATTCTGCACGTAACTACACCCCCAATGATGAAATATGCATGAGTTTTATTCGCAAAGTAATGCGAAATGTGTGCTTTTCCACGAAATGAACTCCTTTTTCGCGAAATAACCGTGAAATATCATCAAATTAAGTAGAAAACACGCAAAAACCGGCAATGGAGGTTGTGCGCGCAAACTGTCGATTTGTAACGAAACGTTTGCCTAAAGTTTCCTACCACTTGCAGCTGAGAAACGTTTTATCTTCGATCACATCGTAAGACGCTGCAAACTGGGATTTCCCTTGCACATAATCTCAGTTCGAAAACTTCGCTCCCTGTCAAGCTGCATTCCTTTCTTCCCCCAAATATGCATTTTAGAAATGAAGTGATTTTGTGTTGATGTTTTATTTTTGGTTGGACAGCTAAGTACTTGTGTATGTGTACAGTATATAAAAATGAAGAAATAGTTGATCAATTTATAGCTCTTTTGTATGTTGTTTCCTCTCATGATGAAAAACTGTGTGCCAATTTTTTTTCCACCGCTGGTATATACCGCTGATCTAACATTTTATTTACCGCTCTCCTCAGTTTTTATTTACCATAAATTTGTATCCTTACTGATGGACCTTCGGAGGAAGGGCTCTGTTATTCATACGTACAAAGGAGCTGTTGGCGGAATTCGTGACATCAAGTGCCAGAACAGCTGCCCTTGCATCATCAGCATAAGTCTTGATCGGCGTCTTCGTGTACATGACCTCAAAACCAGAGCTCATTAGAGAGCAGCTTTCAGAAAACTGAACTATGTATAGGCATTTATAATATATAGAAACAAATAATAATACCTTTTATATAGTATATGGCAATGTCTACTTGATATGCCTAAAATATATTTACCGGTTTATTGATTATTTATAAACATTGTAGTGAGCATGTATTTTCTACACATGTAAACATGAGTGTAAATGCTTAATTATATCTTGCATATACCCATCTTAACTCGTACATAACTTAATGATTTTAAAACTAACGAAGAGTGTAAATTTTGTAAATAAAATTTACAACAAACGAAATATCAAGTAAGAGGAGGCTACATATTTTGATTATTTTCACCTAGCTATTTGTGTTCCTTGGCTTGTCTTGTAAATACTGAAGAACGTGACTGTTCATTTTATTATCTCCGATTTGCAGGGGAAATACCAAACCGCAAAGCTGGTAGTAATTGTGACAACTGCTGTCCATTAAATCTGAAATAGAATGAAATGTATGCATTTTATATTCTTCAAATTTACAAAATATACTTTACATAACTACATACATACATCAAAGATGGCGTTAGGAAACTTGAGCTTCTGAGAATATCAATGAGGCTGTATACAGGAAGCGAAATAGAGAGAAAAGGGATAAATATCTGAATTAATTTCAATACAAACTATACATAGTACATGAAAATTCACAAAAAAATCGGTAGAATAAATAATTCGTCAAGGTCCTTCTATACAAAATCCCAGGAAATGTTAAAAATCTGGAAAAGTCAACAACTCTGAAACGTTGCACTTAAAAAATTCTGTCTCCAGACCATCTAGTCTTAAAGAGATTTAGTTTATGAACCATAACGTTTATCTTGTTACCAATGTTGCCAAATACATCACTGTCGCACAATTTATTGCAGATGGGGGAGGGAGGGTACATTGTCTGACAATATATCGTACGCCAGAGAATTGCCAATCAAATGCTAATGTGTGAATGATACATGTTAAATACATGATAAAAATATTTCTATACATTTCTGCTGGCCAGCCGCGCAATAAATAGGACAAGACGCAACGCGACAAGACGAGTCACCTGACTGCAGATCTTGGTCATGTACGCAGTAGGTCTACTGGTCTATGTCTGTGTTTTATAATTTGGGAAGCGCAACATTGCATTATAAGTATACAGAAGAAGCAATTTATCAATGTACATGTAGAATTAATGCATGAATTTGTATGTTGTAAATTGAATACTATATTGTAAGCAAATATAAGATTCAGTTACTACATTCAATTGCTGGCTTCAAGTTGCCCCGTTTTCGGTCTGTGGCTGAAGTGAATGGACTCGCACATGCGCAGATTGTTTTGTTGCGAACCGCTCTACACGAGACCAAATGACATGGATCAATTAGCAAACATAGGTCTATTAATGATTATATGAAAGATTGATTGTATCGTAATACCACGGACAGT
Organism: Lepisma saccharinum; assembly: GCF_977018435.1. Taxonomy (NCBI): domain Eukaryota; kingdom Metazoa; phylum Arthropoda; class Insecta; order Zygentoma; family Lepismatidae; genus Lepisma; species Lepisma saccharinum. Next base: position 94,631,569 of record NC_139235.1, read on the forward strand.
GGCCAAAATGAAATATATCCAATTTCAGATTGTATTATTATCTTCTTGGGACTTCAGTGGCTCACTGTAATATAAATCGTCAATACAAATCTTTGCCCACTTTATTCGACAAAACAACTTCTCATAATTACTATCCTTGATTGATTGATTTGCTTTATTTTACTTCACATTTCTGCCACTTTTGGCTAATCGGGAAAATGAGGATGAGCGATGTCATGATGAAATTGATGAAAGGACAATCGCAAAGAACACCCATACGCAGGCCGGGATTCGAACTCGGGATATACATACATACATACATACATACACACACACACACACATATATATATATATATATATATATATATATGTATGTATGTATGTATGTATATATATATATATATGTATGTATGTATATATATATATATATGTATGTATGTATGTATATATATATATAGTTTATGCAAACCTTGGCCCCCCAAAATTTATCTTAAGTTATCGCCTCTGGTGCAATCTTCTTGTTATGTGTAAATGTAAATAAGTAAATAAGCCTTGCGAGTTGAAGTTTGCATTAGCTGTAGAGGCTGTGCTCTGGAGAGGGATAAGTGCCCTGTGCGGTTTATAAAGTAAGGAACATTTGATTTACAACATGATTACAGATTAACGCAGTCAAAAATATCGCATTGTTTTCGGGGGAAATAGAGAGGGGATGCATTTCAAATCAAACGAAATTAGTCATTTTTTAAAACACAGATATTATTTTCATTATAATGGTGGTTGCTACAGGACACATTAAGGGTTGCCCAGTCCTTACGCATGTCTGCGGATGTTATCCAACAATACCGGGTGGGCCATAAGTGAATTGTCAAAAATGCATTTGGTGCAATAACTACAAACACAAACACCACACAGCAAACAATCATTGTCACACAGAACCTCACACGAGACTCCAATAACTGCTAGTGTCAATTGACGTATGGGTGATACGCACTAGTCAAGTTCGCAACTGACTTCCACTACGCTAGGCAAAGCAAAGTCTAAGGATTGCTAGTGACAACTGACTTATGTCCCACCCGGTATATATACAGCAACGTTTTCAATGCCGCAGGTTTCAGTGCTATGTCTCAGTGAGAAATTCAAGGAAGCGTTTTGGAAATTATCCTCATGTTACTAAGTATTTTTATGTTCACAAACATATTTTTTTTTCGTTTAAATAGATAATTACAGTGCATAATCTAAGTTTTGTTTGTTTCATATTTTTTCCATACAACTATTATTTAGTATTTGGTAATTTAAAATCTTGACTGGGAAGTCAGACTTTGGAGCATATTTGCCACTTTTTGCAAAATTCAAAAATGCTTTCTTTCTGGCAGAGGGGGGTCTTTAGTCGGCTCACAAAAAGCCTTATACGTTGAAAAACTCATTCCCACTTGTACATTAAGAAAGTTACAGAAGAAAAAACAATTTGGAGTCCAACTTTGGTCCTCCTATATGAAACAAATATAATTTTGTACTTTTCCGTTATGTTTGTAGATGTCAGCACAAGTATGGTTACTAGTTATTATCGATATCTAATAAAGAAACCAAGGAAATGTAGACAAAATTTTAGAAAAAATAATCAATATTGTTTAGTATGGTAAAGTCTATGTTTGAAATACATTTTACTGCAAATTTTAAACTTATATCAATTCAATTTTACGTTCATGGTTGCATTTTATTAGCATTGTAAGAGATAGTAAGGCAGTATTGTGCATGCAAACAATGCACTTGATGAAGGATTTGAAGATATTTTTGAAGGAGTGTTATGGCTGTGACTGGCCCACTCCCCACCACCTCTCTTGGGTACGGGCCTGATGTGGCCCTGCTCTAATATACACTTTTAACCTCCACCCAAAATGATAAGCACTGAATCAGTGTGTGTGTGTGTGTGTGTGTGTGTGTGTGTGTGTGTATGAAATAAGCTTCTAATATTTTCAACACCAGTAAAATTAAACCAAAATTATCATAACTGTTCATGAATATGTCAAGGGCAGTGGCGGCGATGGAGGGGGGGACAGTTGCCCCCCACTTTTCGCCACTTTTGCCCCCGCACTATGCTAAACCTTATCTACAAAGAAATTTATTATCTTTACCCCCCCGGCGGTTTTGGAACCCGATCGCCGCCACTGGACAAGGGCATTCAGGAAAAATAAAGTGAAGGTGAATTTAGAAACCTGTTATTATAAGGAAGGATTACTCACTAGTATGCTATTACAGAGCAGTTTGCATTTGATCAAATTATAATATATGTCACTATCTATGTTGAGAAACTTAAGTTATCTAGACCCGCATGGTACTGTGACACTGTGAGCATTTTAAGAGATATAAGTACTAAATTGTTGAACAGCTTTAACGTTCATTCACACAGCTACTATCCATGAACAAAAGTAATAGTTCCGAGTCCATTTTAACATTAAACATATATCCCGGGTTCGATCCCCGGCCGGTTCAAATACGGGAACTTTTCTAACGGTGGAAGCGGCCCCGGCGCCTACCCAGCGTCGAATAACATGGGTACTTGGGGGAAACCCTAGGGGGTAAAGGCGGTCAGGGGCGTGATGCTGATCACATCACCCCCACTCACGACCTGATCAAGAAAGTGTGGGGCGTTACCCCCACAACCCCTATACGCCTTCATGGCGTGGTGCTAAGCACAGGGGAACACTTTACCTTTTTTTACCTTTACCTCAAGAAGCTATAACAAGGGTCCCGGGTTCGAATCCCGCTCGGGCTTTGTTGTTTGTGAATGTCCATTCATTAATTTCATGACTCATCCCCATCTTCGCAAATTTACCAAGAGGCACAAAACGCGAAGTAAAATAAACTAAATCAATCAATCAATCAATCAAGAAGCTATAAATCAATAATATTACATTTCTAGGGTACATTGTGTTTCGGATCTTAATCTTTATCTAGACGGCGCCAAGGGTGGATCAGGTTGGGCCATGGCCCTGTCAAAATCAGGTTGGCCCACTTGTTGGCCCATCCTGTCAAAATGTAATAGGCAGACAAATTCGTGATAATAATAAAATAAAATTATATACACATAGATAATAATGAAACCTTTATTTTTGGATCACGCAATTACAATGACATTTTTATTTGAAGAGGTGGTCCAGGGTACGAAATCCTGGGAGGGATTTCCAACAACCTTGGCCTCAAACCCCCCCCACCAAAAATTTCCGGGGGGGAGTTTTTGTTATAACAAACAAAAGACAAGTAATTTCAAATATGCTTTACTAAGAATAATATCGAAAACACACACAAATTAGTGTAGTTGTGAGTATTGAATGCATTTTCTCTCAAGAGATCATTAGCAAATCTACATCAATACGCACAATAATAGTAAAACAAGAATGCAAAGCAATAATAACTATGAAATCTAATTGATTTATGTTAACATAAAGAACAAACTAAACAAAAACTTACACATAATGAAACCACATCAACTATTTCGTAATTCATTAACATCTTTAACCAATTGGTAAAGAAATGAGCTTCTTTGCAATATCTGATATGTATAAAAGTAACTAATTAATTTCCTGTATGTAATTAATAATAATAGTATTACTAATAATATATTTTTAATTGAGTAATATATTTTTACTTTTATTAACATTACAAATATGTATATCGTATAATATACACAAATGTTTGTGGGGGAGAGGGTTTGAAGATGAAGAACTTTCTCCCTCCACCAGTTTTCAATGATTTCGCACCCTGAGGTGACCCACATAAAATATGTCCCACCCACAGGAGATATTATGGCGCTGCCACTGTTTTTCATCCATTTAGTTACCCAGAGTAAGTTATTTTGAACCTTCATCTTCCCTGTAGCTGTGTGAATGAATGTTTAACGGTTCAGAATTTGTGCGTTTGTGGGTATCTATATCTTCGACATCGAAACAAACAGTACTAATGCATAAAACTCATTTTAGTTATATTTTTTATGATCCACGAAGAGGAAGAACAGTTCATATCGATTTTCGAGAAATGTCAATATAAGATGTACTTCTTATATTCATTCATATTATTTGCATCTTTATGAATGAATACTTTGGACATTCCACGAAAAGTGGCCCTACTCCATGTAAATGAATTAATATTGAATTATCATTGTTTAATAATTGTTAATTGCAACCAATAAAGGTTACTAGCATCTGCAGCCTATATGTTTCACAGACAAATGAAGTCAAAATTTGCTACATTTTTGTCAATGCTTTTTATGCATCCAGCCTATGCCATCATTCTCAAGTTTCTTTCATTTGTTAGCAAACACCACAAGATACTTCATAATTCTATGATATCAATTCATTATGAATATTTTAATCCAATCTCATGTCTAGAATCTTAAATGTTGTGTATAAAATGTCACACACGTAACGCTGGAATGTCCCATTTTAATTCAAAGGTATTATTATTAAGAATACCATTATTATTATTATTATTATTATTAGTTAATAGAGTAAAAGGTAAAACATGAGGTAGGGCTCCACGCGATCTCCATCTCGGCCCTAATGAGGGGAGAGGGTGCCATTGAAACCACACTACTTTATCACCCAGTGTTACCCACTCTAAGCCCGTATCCAGGGGATGGGCCATGCGCCCCTCGAACCATGAAATATTTAAATGTGAACCTATAAAATGCTGCGAAAATGACATCGACGATTTTCCAAATTTGTAAAAATTCCAATTTTGTTCCTGCACAATTGAATGTGTTTGTTGAGTAGAGAGGAAGGCTAGATTACATGTTTTTAATTTAATTTATTTAATTTGATTTGTAAATATATTATTTTGTGAACATATAATTATTAGGGTTCGGATAATTAAGCATATGTAAATGCATATTTAAGGATTTTTAACTAAAAATTCATATTTCATATGCAGGTGCATATTTTTATGAAAATAAGTTGTTGATGTGCATATTTCTCTTGCCTGAAAGATTCAATTCGTCGATTAGAAAACAAAGGGTTGATTGATTGATTGATTTTTCAACTTCAAACAAGCATCAAAATTTTAGAAGATGTTAAAGAGTCCCTCGCCCAGGTTGAAGATCCTGTGTATGTACAGAAATTGGATGCAGTATTGAAAAAGAACAGTGGGTTTGCAACAATGGTGAAAGTTTGCAAAATTCTGCATAGAAATGGACAACGTGTGGATGATCTGGAACTTGATTTGTCTGACTTTGTTGCCATAAAATACAGTCCACTTGTTTCTTGCGAAGTGGAACGTGTGTTTTCTGAATATAAGACTATTCTAGCTGAAAACAGGAGTTTCAAGTTCGGAAATTTGAGACATCATGTTGTTATCAAATGCAATCATGATCTTGATCTGTAATGTATTGTGTTTCATTTAACGCAGAACCATATTAATAGAAAGCATATTAAGTACATTTTTTACACTTTTTTAGTTCATATTTACATGCATATTTTGCATCTTTTTAGTGCATAACTATCCGAGCCATAATAATTATAATTACTTTTCAATGGTACTGGTATAAGAAAAGGAAATTTGAAAACGTTGTTAAATTTGCGGAACAAATAAAACACTATATGAACTATTTTCTAATATATATATATATATATATATATATATATATATATATATATATATATATATATATATATATATCCCCTCCCTCAAAAAATCCCTGGGTACGGGCCTGGCCCACTCCCATTAATTAGAGGCCGGATGGATATCACATTTCACAAATATATGCGCTGAAGTGGTTGGTTTTGCGAAGGAAATCTTCGAGCCTGAGTAAATAACATGTGAAAACGTTACTTTCGTCTGTCATTCTTAGTGGTGTATGGAAGAGAAGTGAAAGCGGGAAAGAGAAAGGGACAGGCAAAGACAGAGAGGAAAAGAAATAAGCGAGAAACGGAGTGAGAAAAATAATAAGAAAGAAGTGTGTGAAAGAGAAAGAAAATGAGATTCAGAGAGAGAGAGAGAGAGAGAGAGAGAGGAAGGAAGGAAGATATAGAAGCGAATGAAACAGAATATGGGGATGAGTGATGAAATTAATAAATGGACATTCACAAACAACCAAGCCCGAGCGGGATTCGAACCCGGGACCCTTGGCGTCGCAGCGCGATGGGAGAGAGATGAGAAAGAGACAGACAACGCAAGGGAAAAGGCAATATAAGAAATAGTCAAGAAGAAAGTAAGTAAGGAAAAGGAAAGACATTAAGGTCAAGAAACCAAAGCAAGAATCTAGCACGAAGATACGACGAAACGAAAAAAGACAGACAAAAGGGGTCTTACAAATAAACCAAACAAGGAGAATATGTAAAATAAAATCTACGCTCACAAGTATTGGGTTCTTTTCAGAGGATCCTGGGATTGAAGTGGATATTACATATCTGTGTTATAGGAGCTAGGAAGATTAGGGATACACAATAAAGTATTAAAAAATTACCATTCTAATCTTGGTTTTATAAGGTTTTCAAAGACAGAAATTGTAATCGGGTGTCATTTTCCCGAGTTCTTTGCTGTTTTCATAAGACAAATTTAATTATCTCAAAATTTCGGGGTCCTCCCTGATGGCGCAGTGGTAGCGTCGTTGCCTTGTAATCAAGAAGTCCCGAGTTCCATACCAGGTGGAGGCACAAGGTGGTTCTGATCCCAGTCCAAATTAGCCTTACTGTGCATAAAGTGGACTCAAAACCATAGGCCTGCGCACGGGGGGGGGGGGGGGCAAAGGGATCAATTGCCTCCCTAATCATGGACGTCTTCAATTTTTTTCCACGGAGGGACAAGTAAGGTATTTTTCCATGGGGCATATTACCCCGATAATAGTGTTTCCCCCCCCCAAAAAAAAAGCACTTAGATTTGAAATTATTGCATTAATGTAAATTACTATGACTGAAATCAAATTACACGTGTGAAATTTATACTTTTAAGTTGACATTAGTTTTCTAAGGGGGAGTGGCCATCCTTGCTCCCCCCTTCCAGACGCTCATATCCCTACGTTATTATACTTTCACCTATAAATTTAGTGTATAGGAATCTTATCGCAGTTATTATACGATATTACACTCTTAAAGAAAATATTTTCAAGCCGATTAAAGTTCAGAGCAAGTACGGGGAAGGGGGTGCAGTGGCGCAACCACAGGGGGCAATGGTCATGCCCCTCCCTAACCTTGGAGAACGGAAATCAATTCTAGGGGGCAAACATTGAGGTAAAAGAAAGCAAGACTAGAATCTAAGAGTAGCAGAACAAAATGATACTCAAGATGGAATTAGTTTTTACTTCTTTCTTGCATTATTTCTTCCAGACGGTCAAGAGCACCTTCAGGGAGCACAAAGGGGAATTGCTCCCCTCGATATCAAATTGTATTCAAATAAAATACATTTCGTAAAATTTTCTTGCTCGCTTCGCTCGCAGTTTCTGCTTTTCTTACAGTGCTGTCAAGTTCAGAGCCGTAGTTAAGGGGTGGCGGGAGTTGGCCCTGGGCACCGAACAATCTAAATGAATAAAATTGTAAAAGAGAATGCCATGGCGCCCCATAAAAATTTTTGTGCCATATTAAATCAATATTGTTTCCAGTTTGCAAAAATTTGGATCTAAAAATTTATATATATATATATATGTGTGTGTGTGTGCAGGCACGCATACCCATCAAAGCAGTGAATCTGTGAATCTGAAACAGTGAGATAAAATGAGCCTTTTTCTTTCCCGACTGAACTTTCAAGATTTTTGCCCCCCCCCCCCCAATAATCAGAGGGTCTGCTCACGTCTATGCTTAAAACACCAAATCAGTCAATCAAAATTTATGGAGGAGCTGAAGCCCCGTAAACGCCTCCTCATACAACGCCCTCTGTGAAGCCTTTGCTAGTCGCCATGTTGTTTATATAAATTGATTGATTTACTTTATTTTACTTCGCTTCTTGTGCTACTTTTGGCTAATTTGCGAAGATGGGTATGAGTTATGATATGATGAAATTGACGAATGGACACTCACAAACATCCATGCCCAGGCCGGGATTCGAACCCGGGACCCCCCGGCGTCGTAGCGCGATGTGCTAACCACTCCGCCACGGAGGCGGCTAGTTTATATAGATGGTACTGCCTATGTGTCTTACGAGGTCAATATTGACGCACGCACATCGCTACTACTATAGACATCCTAATGAGTTACATGCTCAGAGAACCAACGATACAGAAAGATTGATTGAGTTTGTGTTTTTAGTCCAGCATAGTAAGGCTAATTGGGACTGGACCTACAGTTTAAAGTGGTATCCGAACCAGAAAGTGTCTCCACCGGGAATCGAACCCGGACCCCTTGATAACAAGGCGACGACGCTACCACTGCGCCATCGGGGAGGCCCTGATACAGAATAAATTCTAAATGTATGCCTTACCTTCTCTTTGGCTTGATTATCTCCTTGCAGTTCCCCGCGGCGTCCCTCGTCTCCCCTGGCTTGCACTCGTCCAATCCGGCAGCTAACTTCGCCGCCAGATCGGCAGACAAATGCGGCGACGATGATGGCGACACAGAGTTCTTTTCATCGGACTCCAGCGCTTCGTCCTGAACTTCACGATGGTCCTCCACTCCAACGGGCCTCTTAGAAGCCTTGAAAGAGTTGGGGATAGTCATGAACGGGTTTCCGATGTCCAGCAAACTGAATCCTCCAGTTGGGACGAGAATGATGAGGAAATTCTCCAGGTGCGCCTGGACGTTCCATTCTCCCTCTTGCCGCTGATCGTACGTGGCGGGCAGGGACAGACAGGCGCCAGAAAGTAAAAGTAAAGAGATCAGAACTGCTGGAATTTCCTTCATGACGAAGTTTACACAACGGCGCAACCCAGAAAGCTGCCGTGCGCAGACTGGTTGAAATGTCAGTGAAAAGGTTTGTTCGTACTGGAGCCGTTCTTAGCCAACGGGAAGGTCAACAGCTGCCGTCAGAATTGTCCCTCCAGGGAGATCAAACCATTCAGAAACCACTTCAGCTTTTTTCAACAACCACCATCTTTTTCCAAGAGCTCTTCTTTCCTTATGGTCAATTTTTTTTGTTGTGTCCTTCACCCCTTTCAGGCACACCTGTCCATGTTTCTCCAGAGTCGTTTGGCAAGCAACCAAAATGCAATTTTGACGTTGCAGTCGTGGGCTGAGTTCAAAGTCCTTCTTGGACCCAGGGGATCAAACGTCTTGGATTCTTTGGGTGACTGAACTCCCCTGACACAGCACATCCGTTTTCCCTCCAGATGGTCAATTGTTTTGTTTTTTCTTGCTTGTCACGCCAAAGACATCGACATGCAAATGGAACGGCTTCGACTCTTGTACAAACATGTTCTTCTGGAGGCTCCAGTACCCATGAACTTCCTGGAATGGTCATTGCTACGTTGGTATTCCCTGTTGGTACGAGTTCCATGAAATCTGAGCCTGGAAACTTTTGACTTCGGTCACCAAGGTGGTGCTTAAGTGTTTTTTTTTGACACAAGGAAAAACATGTTCACAGCAACAACATCAATCATTAAACACACGCAATGACATGAGTAGAGGAAATGGCTACAGAAAGAACTAGAAACATTTGTTGTGTATATGCAGGTAGCCAGAATTTTATTTCGGGGGGAGGGGACATCCCTTATCAGCACAGGGGTTGCCAGAAATATTTGTAGAGGGGGTCACGCCATAGATAAAACTTGAAAACTTAATTAGAACAAATAATAATAATGACAGTAATAATTATTTTACAATAATAGCTATTATAGGTATTAAAAATATACCAATTTCAATGCAAATTCATTGTTATTATTACATAAGTGGAGAGATTTTGCTACTCGATTCACCGTATCAGTGAATATCTAACACAATTGTTGTCCATTATTTTTCTTATATTTTGTAGTTAGTGTACTGAAAATCATAGTTATTGTATTTTGTTATTAACTATTTCACAATCGTTCAAAAAAAGGCTTCAGCAGTTAATGGCAAATCTTACTCATAAAGTTTATATTCTGTGACTTCTCACAAAGAAAACAATAAGTTTTGGAAGCTGTGGATCCTTTTTATATTTGGATTAAATGATAGAATTTGAAAATATAAACTGGTTCCTCTACTATACACTAAACTTTTTTCAATGTAATGCAATTTTTACTGTGCTTATAACCTTTTTTCTATTATTAACAATAAAAATAACATTTAAATTAGATATCTGTAGGATTTTTTTGGGGAGGGTTCAGCCCCCTTAGCCCACACCCTGTCTACTTGCCTGCAGGTACCCATTCCTGAACTCTTGATGACTGATCACTAGATCTAGGAAGATGATAACAAATCATCTTCTTTTATGGGCTTTGAAGACAACGCTAAACCTTACAGTAGTTCACTTCAGTTAGAACCAGAAAACTTCGTTTTTATTTTGCATTTCCCGACCTTTTTTCTTTTTAGGTTATTTTCAGCATCTTTTGCCATTTTTTTTGCATTTTATATCATCATTGATGTTTAATTTTACTATTTCCCAGTTCCTTCATGTATTTTAAATGCATTTGAGAGCATTACTTACATATTTAGCTACATTCCCCGAATGGTAAATGCACAAGCACAATGTTATTTTGTTATCGTCGTCGCCTTGTAATCAAGGGATCCCGAGTTCGATACCCGGCGGAGACACATAGTGGTTCGGTTCCCACTTCAAACTGTAGGTCCAGTCCCAATTAGCCTTAATGTGCATAAAGTGGACTTAAAGCACCAAATCAACCAAGCAACCACAACGTTATTTATAACTGAGATTTTTTGGCAATGCAGTTTGTGGAATTAATTGTTGTAAATTTAATTTTTTTTTTCCAGGAAACTTAAAAGAAACTTTGGTTGAAGCCTAGTTTGAGTTCCCTTGCTGTGAATTTAAAGTAAAATTAGTCATAACATAAAAAATACATAATCTGATATAATCTACACACGAAACAAAAAGTGGCGGCGATTAGGTGGCCAGGGGGGCAGTTGCGCCCCAAATTTTCGCCACTTTTACCCCCGCACTATGCTAAACCTTATCTACAAATGGAAATATACTGTCTTTGCACACCCCCCCCCTCGCTTTTGGAACCCAATCGCCGATACTGAACAAAACTATAATTTCCAGATGCTGAGGGACTACTGTATTGTGCATGGCCTACTCTGAAGAAAGGTGAATGACTCATACAGAAAAGCCTACAGGAGACTGACTACATCAGCACTAAATTGCTTTCTCCGCTTTGCTTCAATAGTATGATTTACCAAATTACAAATGTTATGTTATTATTCAACTAGTCTCTTGTAATTTATGAAAAAAAATCAAGCTTTCATTTTGAGGGTGGAAATTATTTGTCATTTTTTTAAATTTTTAGGTCATTTCTTAATAATTGTAAGGTCATTGTATAGGTAATTTTTTGACATTTTTAGGTTTCAACTTCCGAGTCCTCACATTCATGGGTGTCGGCAGAGGGAGGGGGGGGTCGAATGGGTCCAAAAAATCAGAAAGCTAGATATTTTTACAGATATGAACGAAAACGAAGTTCAGTTAGATATATATATTAATAAATATTATTTGGCAGTGTAAAAGTATGCCTAAATTTGCCTGAAATATTACACATCTGTTACTATTATTATTAAAATGAAAATGATTAATTCATATTGAAATGTAAAATAAAAAGAAGAAAATTCATATATTCCATCCTTTTTTTTAACATTTAATTCTAAACTTATTATATACCCCTTATGCTCCAAAGTTCTCAAAGAGAGGGAGAGTGATGAAGGGTTACACGAAAACAGTCATAAGCCAGCAGTGATCAGCATAAACATTTTTAAAATTGTATCCAGGAAGAGTTAGAAAAAATATTAATTCCAGCCCAACTCCTTACATGGCTGATGATCTTAATTTTTTGTGCCAGAACTTTCTCCTTCAGTGTAAAAATTGATAAGAAATTGAAATCTTGTGACAAATATTTAGTAATGTAATGTATTTTAATTGGAATGAAATTGCAATTTTCAAGCGGGGTTTTTGCCCCTTTGGAAGATTAGCGCTGATCGTGATGTCCCTGCCACGAGAATGCTGGACACTTTAGTGATTTCTTAACACCAATTCTAAAATACAAATTATTTTCTTGTAGTTTACGCTTATTACAAGCATAAGAAAACAGTTTTTCGTTGTGATGTTTCAGGAGAACACACACTCCCTTCATCAGACATTTATTTTTATTTTAACTAAAGATACAGTTATAACAATGGTTAGTAATTTTTTAAACAAAAAGAATCCGTTATATAATTGATGTTGTCAATGTTACATTGTTGTAATATAGCAACCTAACAGTGAAAAGAAGCAGTCTGTTTTATTTTTATTTCAGATAAAATAAATTTGATCACATTATTTTTTATTTAAAATTATGAATCCCATATATCATCAGGTAATTCTTCTGAAACGTCACAACGAAAAACTGTTTTCTTATGCTTGTAATAACCGTAAACTACAAGAAAATAATTCTACAATGCAATCAATGCGCACATACAAGAAAAACTAAATACAAATGTCTCGTCTTTACATTTTTCAACACCAAAAGTTCTGTCCAATGTTCAGGCTCGTGATATTTTTTCTTTGCTCTAAATTATCCTTAATTATTGCATTCATTATATTTTTATTCTTAAAAGTAGTAAAGGAAAGGGTTGTGCAGAGGGCGTTAATTAGACCGTTGCAATATTTAAACATGCATGAGTAGTTGTTTCTACCTTCTCCGTCATTTCCACTTCCTTCTTTTTTTAAATGTAATTTCCTCTTTTTCTTCTTTGAGAAGTCAAGGTTACCTCAAACAGGTTCCTAGTAAGGAAAGAACAACGCAAAAAGTCGAGCAAGTTTGCAACTGCATGCAGCTTTTGTTTCAAACCAATCGCAGTTCAACTATCTTTTGTTTCTGCTTTCAGATCTGGCTTCACTGCAGTTACAGGATTCTTAATGTCTTGTAAAAGGAATTTACACGTTTATGGTCTGGCACTCTTGCATGAGTGTCTGCTCATTTCATTAGGAGACATCACATATAGATTCTCGAGTTTGGACTCCAATTAAAAATTAACCAGTAGATCTACATAAAAACGAGTTACATCAACATTTAGCTCATTCAATTCTGCGTTAATCTATGCTAATCAAATTATTATTATTATTATTTAGTTTTGCAATCAATCGCTCTCTTTGAAATCCGATCGTAATGAAAATTTAGTACGGTGCAGCCAAAAAGCTTTAACACAATTCAAAATTTTCATGTTTCTGAAATTTGCCAAAAAACAGTTCTTATCAATGTTGCGAAACAACATTTTTTTAGTACTGGGTAGTCATACAAATACAACATTGGTCTGGTTTTGAAGCTCTTGCACCTGTTTTTAAAATCCATTATCATTGTCAATTCACATCGCGAAACCGGTTTTGTACAGATTTTTATTCAACGGAGTACGTGGAACGTGGCAACACTGACAGCCCACGGTTTTCACGGTTCAACGGACATCTCTGGATCCTATGTTCCCACGTTCCAACACCTCTTGAACACATGAGGATGGAAAAACAAACATGAAACACCAACTACACTTGTCTTCAATGCAGTAAACAGTGTTTGTTTAAATTTCACAGCAAATTGAAACGCTACATGCAAAACAAATACTTATTCAGTGTAAGCTTGATAACTCGAACCTCAACATCTGGAATTCCTTGATAAGTCGAACTTTTTGTAATCAGCTTGAATTGTCCATAACACTCAATACTAATTTTACCTCAACAACTCGAATAAAAACTTGATAAGACGAATTTTTGTACAGTTTATGGGATGCCGTCCGAGCTCAATAACTCGAAGGTACACTATGAAAAACCTATATGAGTCGAAGATAAATTCTAATCACCTCTATAACTCGAAGTTTTAGTCGCACGGACCTCAATAAGTCGAAGTGTAGGGTGCGTACGTACAATGTCAGGTGATCAACAATCGGGTCGGGACTTGAACTCCCCCACCCTGCCGTGTATGTAACCATCATTGTTAATGTTTTTTGTGTGAGTTGTAGAAGGGTTGATACATATGTAACGTACATAAAAGTTGCAGGTTATGATGTCGGTGAACATTATTTCTACGTACGTTGTACTGTACAGTATACGTATTAACTTAAAATGATGCTACATACTTTATAGGCATACGTAGTGCCGACGTTCAGAAGGGTCAGTAAACTTTAGACCTCTATAACTCGAAGTCGGCGATTTTGGCCCTCAATAACTCGAACCTTGGAAGTCGAAATCCTTGATACCTCGAATCTTTTCTTTTTCCCCTCAAGTTCGAGTTATCAAGGTTCCACTGTATAGTGCATTCATTTGGACATTGTGCCGCTCGAGAGCGTGCCCGTGTTGCGTCTGGTATCACGCCGCTTGCCGGCGAGATCGGATGTGCGTATCCTCTCAACAAATAATTTCCTTTCATAATAACTTTTTCATAGAGAAAAAAAAATCATATTGTTGTAAATCGTGCTACGTATGAAATGTAATCCAAGTTGTTTGTCACTTGTTTCAATTAAGTAGGAGGAGGGAAGAGGGGGGGTCTCATGTTATTTGGTTGATTTGGTTAATTTTACTTCTCTTTTTTGCCACTTATGTCTAATCGCGAAGATGATGATGAGTGATGATGTGATGAAATAGATGAAGGGACACTCACAAAGAACGCAACGCAAAGGGTAACAAGGGACGATGGTCGCAAAGGGTAAAAGTCCAGAAGGTCCCAAGAATCCAGATTGACAACTCAAACATTCCGTTAAGATTGTTTTGTTCTGTGTACAGGTGCAAACCAGTTTCACCTACATCTTTGCTCTCATGTAATTCATAGATGCAGTGGCGGCGATTGGGTTCCAAAACGAGGGGGACAAGGGCAAATTCCCTTGGTAGATAAGGTTTAGCATAGTGCGGGGACAAAAGTGGCAAAAAGTGTGTGGGGGGGGTCAACTGCCCCCATTTGCCCCCCCCCTAATCGCCGCCACTGCATATATGTATATGATGCTTGAAGCTATTACAAACACAGAACCTATATATAACGTTAACAGAGTATCTTGTATAGGTTGACTAGCAGGTGGACTATATATCACGTGGAATCTGTTTCTGGCCAATCTCAATTTCTCTCGTTCACGTTCCTATTTTTTTCCTTCCTCTGTCTATAAATTTTCCCTTCTCTCTGTCTCTCTCTCCGTTTATTGTTTTTCTCTCCCTTTCTTCTCTTGTTTCTCTATTTTGTGTTTTTCCATTTTCCTTCCTCCGCCTCTCTTTCTCTATAACTCTGTTTCTTTCTTTCTCTATAACTCCCTGTTTCTTTCTTTCTCTATAACTCTCGGTTTCTTTATTTCTCTATAACTCTCTGTTTCCTTCTTTCCCTATAACTCTGTGATTCTATCTCTATAACTCACTGTTTTTTTCTATCTCTATAACTCTCTGCTTCTTTCTTTCCCTATAACTCACTGTTTCTTTCATTCTCTATAACTCTCTGATTCTTTCTTTTTCTATAACTCACTGTTTCTTTCATTCTCTAAAACTCACTGTTTCTTTATTTCTCTATAACTCACTGTTTCTTTCTTTCTCTAAAACTCTCTGTTTCCTTCTTTCCCTATAACTCTGTGATTCTATTTCTATAACTCACTGTTTCTTTCTATCTCTATAACTCTCTGCTTCTTTCTTTCCCTATAACTCACTGTTTCTTTCATTCTCTATAACTCTCTGTTTCTTTATTTCTCTATAACTCTCTGTTTCTTTCTCTATAACTCCCTGTTTCTTTCTTTCTCTATAACTCTCGGTTTCTTTATTTCTCTATAACTCTCTGTTTCCTTCTTTCCCTATAACTCTGTGATTCTATTTCTATAACTCACTGTTTCTTTCTATCTCTATAACTCTCTGCTTCTTTCTTTCCCTATAACTCACTGTTTCTTTCATTCTCTATAACTCTCTGTTTCTTTCTTTCTCTATAACTCTCTGTTTCTTTCTCTATAACTCCCTGTTTCTTTCTTTCTCTATAACTCTCGGTTTCTTTATTTCTCTATAACTCTCTGTTTCCTTCTTTCCCTATAACTCTGTGATTCTATCTCTATAACTCACTGTTTCTTTCTATCTCTATAACTCTCTGCTTCTTTCTTTCCCTATAACTCACTGTTTCTTTCATTCTCTATAACTCTCTGATTCTTTATCTATAACTCCCTGTTTCTTTCTTTCTCTATAACTCTCGGTTTCTTTATTTCTCTATAACTCTCTGTTTCCTTCTTTCCCTATAACTCTGTGATTCTATCTCTATAACTCACTGTTTTTTTTCTATCTCTATAACTCTCTGCTTCTTTCTTTCCCTATAACTCACTGTTTCTTTCATTCTCTATATCTCTCTGATTCTTTCTTTTTCTATAACTCACTGTTTCTTTCTTTCTCTAAAACTCACTGTTTCTTTATTTCTCTATAACTCACTGTTTCTTTCTTTCTCTAAAACTCTCTGTTTCCTTCTTTCCCTATAACTCTGTGATTCTATTTCTATAACTCACTGTTTCTTTCTATCTCTATAACTCTCTGCTTCTTTCTTTCCCTATAACTCACTGTTTCTTTCATTCTCTATAACTCTGTTTCTTTCTTTCTCTATAACTCTCTGTTTCTTTCTCTATAACTCCCTGTTTCTTTCTTTCTCTCTAACTCTCGGTTTCTTTATTTCTCTATAACTCTCTGTTTCCTTCTTTCCCTATAACTCTGTGATTCTATCTCTATAACTCACTGTTTCTTTCTATCTCTATAACTCTCTGCTTCTTTCTTTCCCTATAACTCACTGTTTCTTTCATTCTCTATAACTCTCTGATTCTTTCTTTTTCTATAACTCACTGTTTCTTTATTTCTCTATATCTCTCTGCTTCTTTCTTTCTCTATAACTCTCTGATTCTTTCTTTCTCCCTTCTTCTCCATTTGTTTCTCGATATTGTGTTTCTATATATTTTTCTTCTTCTGTCTATCTCTCTCTGTAAATCTCTCTCTCTCTCTCTCTCTCTCTTTGGTCCTTATTTCTTCCTGTTTCCCTAGCGTGTGAGTTGTATTTCTCTTTCTCTGTTTCTAAATGCTCTGTATTTTGAAACATGAAAAACAAATTAAATCATTTTTACTGAAACATCTAATGCGTTCTTGCATTTTGCTCCCAAATTTCCACACTTTTATGCGTCATTTTGCATGCAATATCTGTCAAGGCTCCAGAATCACTGTGGCCTGGTGACACGCTGTATTTATAGTACTATAAGCTATAATTCGAGATTCGAGACTGAGACGAGAACGAGTCCGCTCTTCCGCCACGTGTCTATCACCGACGACGTAGTCGCCTCGTAATCAAGGGGTTAGTTTTATATCTCTGGTGGAGGAACAGTGGTTCGGATCCCTGTTTAAATTTCAAGTCCCGATTCGCCTGTCTATGCATAAAGTTGAGCGTTAGTGGGGCTCTAGCCCACCTTTTGACCACCCAGAGAGCTAGATAAGAAATCGTAAAATACCAATAAACAATTTAATTTCATACAATTACTCAGCCCCGTAGCCAGGATTTTCAAAGAGGGGGATCCGAAAATGTGGGAAAAAATAGAAGATCCGAAATACTGTTGGAGTGTTAGGTGTGAAAAGGGTGCACAATCATTCTGATTGGTGTGGGAGAGAAAGATGTAATTTGTAATTTAGAGAAACAGGGTTAACGAATGATATTTAGACAGTATTTTATTGGTAAAATCTATTCTGCGAGCCTCAATCCTCACCCCTTCACACACGCTCTTGCAATATCTTGCTGTTCTGACGAAATAGTTGTTGATGAACACATAAAAATATACCATTAATAAACAAAACTTATATTTTATTTTTTAAAAAAGTAAGTTTGTACACATTATTTACGTGGATATTTCTCTTTCCGCCTCGGATATGATTCACAGTGCCACTTCTTTTTCCCGAATCCGTTGTCAAGTGTTCTTCCTGCAAAATGGCGGTAGGGTTTTCCATTTTGTCACTAGATGGCAGACAGGTACTTCCTCATTGTCTGGAGTTCTGTGTCATGTAACTGTGTTCACTGCTGCCGAAGTTGGGAGTTACGTATCAGAGGACGAATGCCACTCCTGGGAAATAACAGGAATTAAATTTAAAATCGTTTCAAGGCATAATATAAAAAAGTAGTCTAAACTTAAAGATACTTCGAACCAAGGACGTATTTAGGTGGTCTAGGGGGTCCGGACCCTCCCCCGAAAGGCTTACCAAGTACTGAAATAATATAAATATGCTCGTTTAGTATTTGTTGTATAATCGATGGTTATTAATTTCCTCTGAACGTATTGAAAGTCAAGGATTATTTTGGGATCATACGGCTTTGGATGACATTAAAAAGATTTATGCACACTACTACTCATAATAATGTGCATAAAATATTAATCAGAAACTTTACTTTTCTCGAACTGCATCTAACATTGTTTTTGTTATTCAATAAATATTCAATTCTTCATGTAACTATTTGACATTAATTTCATTGCCAGAGCACTTGTATTTACATAAATTATTCCGATCTTAACTACAAGTAAGCATACATAATGAAATATGCGCTCGCCTTGTAATTAAGGACACCCGGTGGAGGCACATAGTGGTTCGGATCCCACATTAAATTGTAGGTTCAGTCCCGATTAGCCTTACTGTGCATAAGGTGGACTTAAAACACCAAATCATGAAATATGCGCTGTTATATCTTTATTATTGTACCGTCTTTTTACCTATTCATGTAATAATAATACAATATTAATTTATATATTGTAATTAGTATTAATTTGATTTCATGCAATTATTTTAATTCAAACATTATTATTATTATCATTGAGACACTTGGTTCGGACTCCCCCCCAAACATATTTCTAGATACAAGTACTTGCCTGCTTCGAGCTTTAAAAGTGAACATGCATCAAACGTTAAGCCGCTACAAAATAGAAAGGCAATCATAATATGCATTCAAAATATGAGCGTACCAAAAACTATAAAATACAAATATATTAAAAGAAAGGGCATTCTAAGGTATAAAATGAACTGAACTTAATATCAATACACACTACAATCTACAAGGGATACATAAACAGGCACTGAGTTATAAAATAAAATAAAAGAGGTGCAACATAGCATTACATGTGAAAGTGATCCATATTTCCTTGCACAGAAACTGTAAGAAAAATGTTCCTTAACTATCAGTAGAATAGTTACTTTAAACTCGAAAATATAGTGCACGTGTCCCACCCGTGACAATGAAATGCTCCCATTTATGTGGGTGTGTGTTCAGTGGCTGTGGGTGGGGGGAACTCCTCCCCACCACACATTTGGCCACTTTTTGCCCCTGCACTATGGCCAAGAGAAAGCAAAGTATCTTTGCACCCCAGTTAATAATCCTAGGTCTTCGTTCTGTGAAAATAATGTCATGCATTATTGTGTACATATTTATTTCACGCGTCGTCATCAGTCACACATTGCATTTTTGAACCTCCCTGACTAAAAAATGAACTGTCTTTATAGTTATATTATGTCAATTTTCAACCTCAAGCTTAATCGCGACGGTGAATATAAATGATAAATTCTGAAATGGATGATTGAGAGCACACATCCATACCTTACCCAGTCTTCGATCCTAGGACGGGGAATTTTCCCTTCTGTTTGCAAATTTCTAGCAGCTGGGAGGGATGTTTATGCACACATGTGTATATAATACCCCATGTATCGACAGAGGCGACTGAAATCTCCATATGGAAAATGTTCAAATGCCACACTGGTTACAAGCCTAAATAAAGTTAAGCTTTAGTTTAACTTGAGTTTGGGACTCGTATTTACGCTAAACAGCAGTTAACATCTATGCTAAATAATTGCTTTATTTGATAATTTGCCGTTTCATATGTTTACTCGTTATACTAAATAGAAGCGTAAACTGCCTTTGTTGTAGTGGTAGCTTAACATGGATTGTTATACTGAGAAAAATTTTGGCACATCTGTCAAGAACTTTGCTCAAGTTCCCCATATCCAATATCACGAGATTGCTACAAGCAAATCGAGTGGCAAGACTTAACTTCAAAATACCATTATTCTGATTCCCTATATGCTTAATGCCTCGACCTTATTAGGCAGTGGCGGCGATTAGGGGTGCGAGGAGGGGCAGTTTCCCCCACTTTTCGCCACTTTTCCCTCCGCACTATGCTAAACCTCATCTACAAAGGGAAATGTACTGTTTTCCCCCCCTGCCCCTAGGTTTGGCACATTACCCACCGTTTTGGAAACCAATCGCCGCCACTGTTCTTAGGTTGTGAATTTTAATATCAGTTTCGAAAGAAAAAATATTCGATTAATGAAGTTAGAACCCCACCTTAGAGAATCAACCTAAAGTGTATGCATATAGTTTCAACTTAACTTTTGTAATCAAGGGATCCCGGGTTCGATACCCGGTGGAGGCACATAGTGGTTCGGATCCCACTTTAAACTGTAGGTCCAGTCCCGATTAGTCTTACTGTGCATTAAGTGGACTTAAAACACCAAATCAACCAATCAATCAACTTAACTTGAGCCTCTTTATAATATCACATACGCATTCCACCTACTTCAGTAACTTAATGTAACTACAGTGGCGGCGATTAGGGAACAAGGGGGGACAGTTGCCCCCCAACTTTCTGGCACTTTTTCCCACACACTATGCTAAACCTTATCTACGAGGGAAAGTAAACTGTCTTTGCCCCCCAGTTTTGGCACTTCCCCCCCTTCTTTTGAAACACAATCGCCGCCACTGTATAACTACGATATATATGTATATGTGTGTGTGTGAAATTAAAACTTCAAACTTTCTAAATCTTTTCTTGGTCCGCCCTTCAAAGTTAGTAATATATTTCTCAGTATTTTTTTATCGTAAGCAGATACTTGCCATCAATTTCGTAATATTGACATATGTTGCTAGCCAATGTATTCTTGTACGAAGCGATTTTTTTGTCAGTTACAAGTTCGCATTTGGGAAATATATTACCAATGGTGACTAATTATTTATGGAGGGATACTTCGGTCTATGGGGTTAACAATGAGAACAATAAACATGTTCTTTAACAGTAACACTTTAAGTATTTATAAAGTAAGATCTATTCTTCGTCATTACAATTGTAATATAACATGTTCATGTTGTTTTTTTATTGGAGGAAGGTGAAAAGAAGGAGGAGCCAATAATCCACCTCGCCAGGGTGAAATTTTTATCGTGATCTACCCCTGGTAATCTCTGAACCCCCCCTTAAATTCTCATCCTGCCGCATGCCTGTAAGCACGTCAGATGGAGCTGTTCAAACGAACATAGAAAAAACTTAATTACATGTAAATAATCCACTAACGGTAGTAAGTATGCACAATTAATATTACAGAAATAAAATTTATGTAAGAGATTAAACAGATTATCACACATAAACTTATACTTTTGATAGATTTATTGCCTCTAGTCGACTATGTTGCAAAAAGTTATCTGAACTTTCTTCTTAAGGTGTGAATATGCAACAACTATTCAGTCTAAACGGTATGTCTTGCAAGCGTTCAATTCAACGTATAGATTTAATTGAATTAAAATACAAGGTCCGCCCATAAAGAAACCGAACTGTCAAAAGAAAAGTACCAAACCAAATAAAAAAAGTACCGTATTCTGGCAACACTGTAAAGAGCTATACCTAAGCTTCCCGTCAGTGAATGTTTCAAAATGTTACAGGCAGTCGGTATCGGGGCAAGCGTGCGTCAGATGCAGGTCGTGTGCAGGCGGCGTACAAAATACGCGCACCAGGATGGAACAACGTTATAGCACAAAGTTTTGTTACAAATTGGGTAAATCGTTTACCGAAACGTTACAGATGATACAGGATGTGAAACCTGGTATTTTCAATATGACCCCGAAACAAAAAGACAGAGTGCGCAGTGGAAAGGACAGTTCTCGACCGGAAAGAAAAAAGCACGGATGTCGCAATCGAAGACAAAGGTGCTGCTGATCGCATTTTTTGATTTCCAAGGACTAATCCACCATGAATTTGTCCCTGAAAACCAAACAATCAATCAGTGGTATTACCCCTTAACAGGAAGTATGTGTCTGACAGACACGCATGGTTTTTCTTTTCGTTGTGCTGGCAACCCTGTATGTTTCTGTGAAGCGAGCTCCTCAATACCTTCATAATTTTTTTTTCTTAGTTTGGTGGTGTGATTCATTGTTGTCGGTCGCGCTTGTGTGTTAGCTGATAAGACCTTTTTTGTAACCTACCGTGTCTGAGAGGCACATACTTCCAATAACGTAAGTTTTTTTGCGTGTCCCGTGGACACATACTTCCAGTAAGCCCCGCGACAGGTTAACCTTGCAGCAACTTTTCGCATATATAGACCCAAATGTGCGCGGAGAAAATAGTTCCGCTGCAATACTGCGAATTTTCTCACTGTCTGTGATATGAACAGCTCAGCGGTTAAGGTAAGATTGGCACGGGGATGCTGAGTGCCGCTCTAGAGTGGATTGATACATAAAACCTGCTGCAAACTTAACCTGTCGCGGGGCTTAGTGTAGTTTTCTTACACACAAGTATTATTGATGTTGATGATTAGAACTTAGTTATAATGGAGGAAGGACCTTCTACATCTAGGAAAAGGAAACTAAGCGATGTAGCTAAACTGGGTGAACCCAATTTTTGCGCCAAGGTTTTAAAAATGTGGGAAGAAGTGGAAGAAGAAGATGGGCTAGAAGAGGAGATGGAAGATCTATTTTCTGATGATGATTCCGATGTGGACCCCACGTTCATTCCTGATACATATGGTTCTTCCACTGATGATGAAGATTGTCGTAATTTCGAAGCTAGTATTTCGTCTGTAAGTTGCAGAACAAATAAAGAGAAAGACGTTCCGGCTTTTTTTCAAGGGAAGAAAGGATATTCTTGGGAATCTAAAGAACCAACAAAGACTAGACGTGTTCCTCGTCAAAATATAATACGAGGAATTCCAGGCTTGACAAAGATTGTTAGAAATTTAGGTGAAAATCCTCAAATGGAAGATATTTGGTCTCTAATTTTTGATGACGACATTATTGATCATATTCTGTTGTGGACAAATGTAAAATTAGAGAAAACAAGAATTAAAGTCAAAGAGCATCAAAAAAGCAATTACAGACCAACTGATAAGTGTGAAATAAAGGCACTTTTAGCTCTTTTTATGCTTACATCAATTTGTAAGTCTGGACATGAGGATATGGTTTTCCTATTTTCTACTGATTCTATGGGTAGACCCATATTTAGATCAGCTATGTCAGTGAAGCGTTTCTAAATTTTGTTACTCTGCCTCTGATTTGACGACTCTGAAACAAGAGAAACACGGAAGGAGACAAACAAAGTTGCATTTTCATAAAAAAAGAAAAGTTTTTCTCAATAATAGTTATTTTTTCTTACGTAGCACTTGCGTTGTGTATGTATTTTGAAATAAATTTTATAATATTAGATTATAAGAATAAATCTATGTAATACTTTGCAAGGAAATAAAAGTTTCGGCGTTCCGTGTCTGTCAGACACATACTTCCAATTATGTAATAAAAAATCATACTTCCTGTTAAGGGTTACAAGGAAGTGCTTGATCGACTCAGAAACAGTGGGTTAGGAAGGACCTCTGTGATTCTGGCCAATGGTTTCTGTTACACGATAATGCTCGGCCTCATACTGTATTGTCTGTACAACAATACATTGCTAAGCATTCAGTGACAGTGATCAATCACCCTCCATATTCTCCTGATTTCTAGCCTGTTGATTTTTTCATTTTTCCCAAGCTTAAGGTGGCTATGAAAGGGCGAAGATTTGACGATGTCTATCAATTAAATGTTACGTGTATTTTGCGAACACTTACTGTCAATGACTATCAACAATATTTCCAAGACCTGTACAAACGCTGGTCACAGTGTATTGGTGATTATTTTGAAGGTGATAAAGTCATTTGAAGGTAATTACTTGTTTTCTTTCCTACAAAAAAAGTTCGTTTTTTTATGGGCGGGCCTTGTAGTTTAAATTACAAGTAAGCACGTAGTTTTGCCACAGAAGGTGTTGGAAATGTTTTGCTTGTATTGCCACAAATTTCTTGAGGAAGTTCACTTAAAAATCACCTCTTCACACTTCTGCTTTGGTTTGTTTTCACATAAGAATCGTTCGTACTTAATATTTTTTGTTCTAAAAATTTTTTGTTCGTACTTATGTTGCGTCATTATAACAACAGTGCAACACTTATCAATATTCAATATTTATCGGTTTATAATCAGCTTAGCAAACTACACAAAAGTGAATATACGAGGGGTGACTGAAAGGTTTTGAGCCTAACAAAGAAAATGGGTAGCAAGGCAAACCAAATGATATATTTGATAATGTACCATTCTTCATTAGTATCATGTCCTATGTTCATGTATATAACGGTTTTTTTGCAAGGTCTTAAAGTGAAAAGGTTCAGTGACTTGTTGAAAATTGAAAAAATCCACTACTAGTGAAATTCACTCATAAGGTACTGGCTACATTGCTGCCACGCCGTTGTTCTTGGCGGAAGGAATTGTTTGTTTCTTTCAATTATTTTAAGTCCACTTTATGCACAGAGAGGATAATCGGGACTGGACCTACAGTGTAAAGTGGGATCCGAATCACTGTGCGGAAAGAGGGTGCCTAAGTTACATATGACAGAGAAGCAGACGATTGACCTTGAACGGCCAGTTTTAAGGAAGCAGACTATAGTTTACTGGTCAAATGTCACACTGTACATTTCCCTTCCAAAAACCATCACACCAGCATGTAAATTATGCTTTGTACCGCAAGAACTTACGCCACTCTACGTCGTATCCTTCTGCACTGCCCTCTGTGATCGCGGACGAAACCTGGGTTGCATCTTTTCAGGATAGATGGCATCACTTTCGAAGCCGCCACTAACCTTCTGTTCTCGCTCTCCTTTGGAGGTTGGCTGCTGCTGCTGACCTCTGGCGGAGGGCTCGATAACTCGCCGAAGAGTTCCGCCGCCGGGCTGTAGGGCGGTTTGGAGGTTGTCGTGCTTGTTGTCGTTGTAGACGTCGTGGTTGTTTCCGGTGAACTTGAAGAACTAGAATTGATGGATAACCCCAGTATGGAAGCTAAAACGGAGTCGTATGTAGAAGGGGAATTCTCCTCAGCAGGTGGTTCCGTGGTTCCTTGCAATGTGGCCAGGGCATCCTCCAGCTCTGCAAGAAGAGAGTCGTTGCTGCTTTCGCTCTCCCCGCTAGAGGCGCCACTTGACATGGGCGGTTCGGAGTTGATTCCGTCATATGCGTAATCGTACGACTGAAAAGAAGAAAATTACAGTCATTTAACACAGTGAAAGTTTTACTTACATTACTAATTTTGTAATTAATGCAATTTGAACTAGTATATTATACGTGGAGCCAGAGAGTATTCGTATCTTGGTACAGTGGGATGCAAAAGTACTGCTCGGTAAATTGTCCAAGACTATTTTCGTTGAATTTTCTCTTGCATCCTACGTATTATTAACTGTATTTCTACGCTTCAGACGTTGTAAGCAGATTGTTTGGCGTTTCGTGTCAGTAATTGAAGCTATCATTGCATAAAACAAAGGGAGTAAACGTGTTGATGGACAATTTACTTGATAATACTTATGCATTCCACTGTACGACCCGGGGGGGGCATCAAGTTATGAGCTATGTATTACTTCGAAACCTTGGAACACATACATATCTGACTGTACCTTTTAAAAGAATATAACAGGTTTTATACGTAACAGTAAGTGGGCCTCCCCGATGGCGTAGTAGTAACGTCGTCGCCTTGTAAGCAAGGGGTCACGGGTTCGATACCCGGTGGAGGCACATAGTGGTTCGGATCCCACTTTAAAATATACGTCCAGTACCGATTACCCTTACGGTGCAGAAAGTGGACTTAGAACAACAAATCAATTTATCAACGTAGCAGTAAATAATAAGTCAGATGATTGTATAGTGAGATGCGAAAAAGTCGAACTACGAGGGTGGTTCAGCATGCTCCGCCCCTGACCCATTTCCATTGATAGTAGAGACCTGTAATTTTATATGTAACATTGTTCATTCTTTAGACTAATATTTACAAAGTTTCAAGAATTTACAACAATTTCTCTTTTTGTTACACGTTGATGATCAGTAAGAAGTGTAGCCACATGTGAAACAATGGAAAAATCTGAGGTCCGAGCAGTGATAAAATATTTACTCAAGAAAAATCTAACACCGAAAGACATCCATGCAGATATGGTGGGAACTCTTGGAGACTCTAGCCCCTCATATGATCCAGTGAAGAGATGGTGCCGTGAATTTAAATGTGGTCGGCAGACCTGTGAAGATGAGCATGGTGGTGGCTCATCTGCAACGGTGACCTCAGCAGAAATGATTACAAAAGTGCATGACATGATTTTGGCAGACCGGCGAGTGATTGTCCGCCATATAGCAGACACATGTGGCATCTCAACTGGCAGTGTGCATTCAATTATTCATCATCATTTGTTAATGAAAAAAATCTCTGCACATTGGGTCCCGAGAATGCTGACGGTCAACCAAAAGAGGACACGTCGTGTGACAAGTCAGAACCTGTTGCGGACAATAAAGGCTGACAAGCCAAAGTTTCTGAAGAGATTTGTTACAATGGATGAAACGTGGGTTCACCACTTCGATTCCGAAAGTGAACGCCAAAGTATGCAATGGAAACACCCCCATTCTCCACCCCCAAAGAAATTCAAGGTTCAACCATCAAAGGGCAGAGTGATGGCATCTGTGTTCTGGGATGCAGAAGGAATCCTTTTTATAGATTATGTCCAACAGGGAAAGACAATCACAGGTGTTTATTTTGCAATTTTAATTGAAGAATTACGTACTGCCTTCAAGGAGAAACGCCGCGGAATGATGGCCCATGGTGTGTTGTTCCATTGTGACAATGCTCCCGCCCACACCTCCCAAGTTGCGGTGGCTGCAATTCATGCAGCAGGGTTTAAAATTGTCCCTCATGCCCCTTATTCTCCAGATCTGGCCCCCAGTGACTTCCACCTGTTCCCGAACATGAACAAACACCTTCGTGGAAAACATTTTGCCAGTGATTCCGAGGTTATGGATGTTGTGAATGCTTAGTTGCAGAACAAACCAATTTTTTTTTTTTCTGCTGGGATTGAAGCACTGGAAGGCCGATTGGAAAAGTGTGTTAATGTTGCAGGGGACTATGTTGAAAAGTGACAGTGATTTGGTTTTCCTACGAGGGTTCCTTCTATGTCAGGGGCGGAGCATGCTGAACCACCCTCGTAGTTGGAAGTAAATCAGACTCCCCCCCCCCTTCTCTATACAGACTAATTTCCCTCCTTCATCACCTTGATTAGTATGTTAATCATTGAGGTGATCGAGAAAGGTACAATCAATAACCAAGGGGTAGTTGCTCTGTATACAGGAAACACCATTACCAAGAAGAAACAAGAATTCAGAAACCACAATACGTACACAGATAAAATTTTGTAGGCTGCAGAAACTGCCAAGCACAGCTACTTATTTCATGTAGCAAACATCATGACATCCGTCTGTCTGCCAGTGAAAACTAAAAATTAAAATTACGTAACTCGTAAGTATTTCAGTAATTGTTATGGTTATATACCGCCTCCAGCGCGATAGCTCAATCATTAGGGCATCTGACTACCATTCGAGAGACCCGTGTTCGATCTCCGGCGAGGAGAACCGGGATTTTCTCCACCTGTTGAAACGGCTCCGGCGCCCACCCAGCATCGTATAAAGTGGGTGCCTGGAGGAAACCCTGGAGGTTAAAGGCGACCAGGGGCGTCGTGCTGATCACATCACACCCATCTTCGGCCGTGATCAAGAAAGTGTGGGGCCCTAACCCCACACCCCCTATACGCCTTCATGGCGTGATGCAAAGCATACGGGAGCACTTTACCTTTTTTGTATACCTCTCCCCCCAAAAATGGTGTGTTGACACTTATTCCAATATATTCAAGCAATATACCGGTCTCTGAGAACCAAATATTGTGGAAATCGTGTGATCAGTTTGGTTTAATTTTAACCGTGAAAAATGTCTAAGAATTGTTTCAATTGTGATGTATTGTCAGCA
Source organism: Lepisma saccharinum (assembly GCF_977018435.1). Classification (NCBI taxonomy): domain Eukaryota; kingdom Metazoa; phylum Arthropoda; class Insecta; order Zygentoma; family Lepismatidae; genus Lepisma; species Lepisma saccharinum. The sequence continues at coordinate 94,659,698 of NC_139235.1, forward strand.
CACGATTTACAAAAAAATCATTTCAAACTCTCTCTCGTTTGTATAATATCTTTCCTATATTTTGTCACAAGACTTATAATTTGTGCAAGAGACAATGAACTCTAAGTTTCCAACGATTTTTTTTAAAACTTACCTTGTAATCATAATAATACACATCTGCTGGCATCACTGAAATATTTATCTTCTCTGCCTCAATTTGAACGTTCCATCGTCCATTTTGTCGTTCGTCTCGGATTATGGAATACGCGCCATGTTGGCAAAAAACAAAGGCAAAAATTATCAAAATCACCAGCATTTCAGCCACTCTTGAAGCACGTGAAGCACACAGCAAATGCAGAGCTACTGTGGTCTTCTGTATATTTGCCATTCTTTCGGCAACATCTTGTCAAGGTTTAAAGGTGGATTCACAAAAAATTGCTTCACCGGATGCGGTCATGACACGGTGTTGCCAGAACGTGTTTGTTTCCTTTGGTAGCTTATTTTTTTTTCGTGTTCTTCCATCGTGGCAATGAACTTAATTTTCCAAGCATTTCTTTTTCTAATTAAGTTATTTTACCCAGCAACAGGTCATCACAAAAACGTCTAATCTCAAGGCTACATTAATTTGGTGTTTTTCGTACACAGTGGAAACCCGATTGTGTAGCTTAATTAACTGTCGCATCAACTTAGTAAATTGCACAGATTCTTTACGGTAATTGACATTGTAAAATACCGCTATTAATCACTGCATCTTTCCTAGCATCGAAGGAGACAGGTGCGAAAATGAAGATAACTGACTGGATTTGCCAACACTGACATCTTATATTTCCATTCGTGGTTTGCCTACTATATGCTTGATGGCGTTGTCCGTTAGCTTCGAGAATGATGACTGACGTCATGTCGAGTACTCGTGATCGCCATATTGTAGGTCAAGTAGTTTAGTAATTTACATGATTAAATTCGAAGGAACAAAGGCTGTCGTGACACAGCAGCGAATCTAATCTGGCCACACCTTGCCACTTCTTTTTGCAGGTATACAACAAGGGCATTGTGTATCTGTCCCTTATACAACAGTAACTGAACGGGTAAAATTACATTTCAAATGCAACTTTTTAGAATATGTGAAATTTTATTTGCTACATTTCATTAATCACATAAAGCGAGTCCCGAAAAAAATCCTCCATCTTCTCCATTTAGTTAAACAAGTTTATTTAAAGTCCACTTTCTTCTCAGATATACTGCCAATCGATAGTAGAATATAAAGTGGAATCAGAACCACTGTCAGTATGCCTCCACGGGGAATCGAACCTTTGACTGCGAGGCGACAGTGTTAATCCTTACACTATTATTTCTTTTTAATCCCTGGCCAGACTTTTTCAAACAACAGTCGTGATGCGAAAATGCTCTGATTCTTTGGTTAACTCGCATTGAGGAACTTTCTTTTCCTTGTAAGAATCGTTGCGAATAGATGTTATTTAACTAATAAATCTATGAATGTGTGGATATGTTATTTCCTAAACATAGAAGAAATATCATTATTCAGTAATACTGATATGAGAAAGACTATATATATATATATATATATATATATATATATATAAAATCAGAATCAGGGAACTAATCAGAATATTTATATAGCAGAAATTTATTGGTTATAGATTTTCTAACAGACTGATTAACGAGTAAAATTTATATCCCGATGAAATAGTATTTCGTATCAATTTTATTATCAAAGAAGTATCTTTGTAGGTTGCTTCGTTTCCTGAATGTTCCAATCAAGAAAAGCAAATATAAATTAAATTGCTATCATAGTTGTTTGATTCATATTGTCGTTCGGGGTCTCGGATTCCACTTTAAACTGTAGGCCCAGTTCCGATCAGCCTTACTGTGCATAAAGTGGACTTAAAACACCAAATCAATCAATCACATTGTCGATCAGGCAGAATGCTCGGAATATCAAATAGATCTTATTATACTGGAACTTGATCCTTGTTTTAGTTTCATATATGTCAACATAGTATTAGCAATACTTACTGAGAAATCAGCATGTATCGAGTGATTACTCGAACAGACCAATGAATTGGCTAATTGAGGAAATTTTATCGAATGAAGTTGCTAATGTCTTTCAAAACTTTAATATGCTTGTTTAAGCTTATTGCTTCCGAGATCAATGGTTCGATATATCGAGTGTTGATGTTCGATTCTTTGACTCGCAAAGGCAATTGGACACTTGGATAGAAATCTTCAATATTTCATAATTAGGGAGCAGAAGTTGATGACCTAAAAAATATAGTTATATGAACTGTAGAATGTCCTAATAAATGGAACAAATGACGTAAAAAATGCAAAAAAATGACCTATAAATTTCTTAGTTTCGGGTTAAAAATTAAAATAAAGAAAATTAAACAAAATGCAATCTCCTTATCTGATCTTAAATTTGAGTTTGCCCCAGACGGACACCTGGTGGTTTCCCTGGACACAACAAAGACTGTCACCAGTTTAGCATTTCTTTTGCTCGTAAATTGCAATCCTGCGAGATATATATTTCACCTTGGTGAATAGACTCAAGAATATACCAAAATGAAAGAAGTGACAAAATATGAAGAAACAATAGACAGAATATTGCGAAAAATGTCGGGGAAATGCCGAAAATCGGGTAAAAAGACATAAAACCTGAAAATTGGCAAAAAATGCAAATAAATGCACTTTAAAATTACCTCTTTTGGGTTCTAGACGAAGTGTAATATTGTGTATATTGAATGGGCATCGTGTCCGAGATGTCAACTTCCGCTCCCTATTCATAACGTTCATACGTATTTCTGAAGAAAGAAAAAAGAAAAACTTGGTTAATCCTCCTTAGAAAAAGTCCTACAGACCTCCATGATAGAACCCTATATTTATACAAAGGATTAAACAGTGTTTCGAATCGTCTACTAGGTTATACCGTATATAACCTTAGTTTTATCGAATGTGGTTTATTATTAATATTATTATTACATAAAAGGGTTTTTATCCCCTGCAAAGCCAACCACACTTCTGTTACCCTGTACTATCCTTTACCCTGCAAAGCAAGAAAACACAGCGGGTTGCATAAGTCGACGGCAGTAACGTCATGTCATGTCCTAACCTATTTCTGGTGAGATTTTATACGTCCAGTTCGTGAATAAATGTTACTTCCAATCAATGTGAAAACGTCCTTTGATTGGATGATTCAATTTTGAAGTCTCTTTATATTAACCACAGTGATGAGGCCGGATGATATTTAGTTAAAAATTCATGTAAAAACAAACGTATTTGAACGGTGTTTGAACCAAGAAATTCGAACTGTTTGATAGCAAGTCGAGTACGCCACTCGCTGGATTAATTGCAAAGAAGGATGTTGATATACAGGGTGTTCCGTAAAAAAGTAGGGCCACTGCGTGATGGATTGTACAATGGGACAAAAGTTCATGTAAGCAGGTGTGGGAAAGAGCTTGATTGATTGAGTTGGTGTTTAAAGTCCACTTTATGCACAGTAAGGCAAATCGGGACTGGACCTACAGTTTAAAGTGAGATCCCAACCACTAAGCACCTCCACCGGGTATCGAACCCGGGATCCGTTGATTATAAGCCGACGACGCTACCACTACGCCATCGGGGAGGCGAACAACAATAAACAAATACGGACATACCGAACAAAATAAAGTCTGAAACAATATTGACAAGTAGAAACTGTTCGTTGTATTAAATTACATAAATAGCATGATAGTATCGCATTGCCAGTGAAATTTAGTTAAAAGCTTCTTACACATGTTCATCCTCAGGAGCAGCACCTGGTTAAGGGGTCATAGTGCCTTCTGCTAATATTTCATTCCGCCCCTCTTCTGCTTGAACCTTATCGTGCTTCACGTGCAACCACGTCTCTTATTCATAACATCCTCTACGATAGCATGTATCTATGTCATCCTTCCAGTCTCACGTTCCTTTTCTCCATTGTTTTCGCCTTAACCGTCGTGGTTAATCAAATTACGTAAATATATGACGTGAAAAATATCAGATATGTACTAAATAATCCAAAAAACTTGCATGAAAGTAGAAAATAACACTAAACAGAAGCCAGGACTACTTTATCGTAAATGCACTGTAATGGAGAGATGAATTTATATATAATTTCACTTTAATACCGTACCAGATACTTAAACGGCACTTTCAAAGCATTGGTACAGTTGATATCTCGTTTGGAGTCACTTTTTTAATGTCGTTTGGCATAAGGAAATTAAGTGATGTCACGGGGTCCAGCCCCTTACCTTACCTAAATTAATTGTAATGTCGTTAACTAAAATATTTTTTTAAAATCTGACCGGTTAAAAGCTGAGGCTGTAAATGGGCACTCAGTCAGCACACATAAGGACAGAACACAGACGCCAGAGCCTCATTAGTCTGCAAAATGCAGTCTAGGGTGTCCTACGTGGAAGAATCACCCCCCAACCTGACGAGGAAAACCTTGAGATTTGAACCAGCGACCGTTCGAATATACCAATGCATGATCATATCATACTTAACTTGACTGTGTAAAAAATTCACTTAAAAATCAAACAACAGAGGTCGTTCCGTATAGAAAACCTTACTAGGTGTTGTATCTAGATTTCTCTTGAAAAAACATTGAAAACGATTGCATTTATTTTAAAGGTGATATTATTGTACATTAGATTGCTGTATAGAAGATACCAAGAAGGTAAAACACATCTAGAAATACACTAATGAAAGCACGTGGGCGTTTGTAATTAAACATAATATTTTTTAAAAAATAGGGAAGGGATCGTAGTTTATAGGGTAACACTTTACTATACCGGAGACTGATTTCTTCAAATTTACAGGAGAAAGTACTTACGCAAATCATTTTCTGTAGCGTTGTTGATCTTCGGGAATGTAGTTTTGATCCATTTTAATGCGAATGCATGTGGTTTTCTACGAAAATCTATTTCCGACGCGCTATTGCTGCTGCCACTATTTGCTTTCTGCACGAGAGCACAATACGCTCTCGTATTGTCCGTATATGCTAAATTGAAGGAAAGGAGTGCTAATGGAACCTAACCTAACAGGCCTAACCTAACCTGGTAGGCATACCTCGTCCCCGTGATGGTTTGTGGGGCTATCGTGATTTTTTGGCTAACGTCAATGGTTTTTGGGGCTACCCGTGGATGGTTTGTTGGAAATAAGGAACAACAGTAAAGTATCGTTAATGTAAGAAATAGACATTATTTTCGTCAGAAATTCATTATTTCATGTAAAGAAATGTTCCGCAATGCAGAATAGTACATTAGCAATGTAAAAAAAAATGTGAAATAAATCATTGATAGGTGTCACCGGTATAGTAAAGTAGTAGCGTTTATAGTTTGACTGTTATCTCACGAAGTAAGAATATAGCGGCAATTATGTTGAGATTTACAAAGTGGGTATAGAGATTTAAACTCAAACGGAAGCCTGGGCTCCATTTTCTTCATATTCTATCTATCCCTTGCATCTGTTCTTCCCTAATTTAGCATTTCAAAGGTTGAGCCTAACCGTAACATATTTGCTACGTTTTCATTACACCCTATATACTCTGCCAAATGTGAACACTTTATTTTGAGTCACCCTATATATATATGTGTAGAGTAAACTTACCGCATACTCATCGGTTCCGAACCAACTGGAGTCTGGTATGGCCAACACTTGGAAGTCTTTTAGACGGAGCCTGATGTTATATTCTCCCGATTGGCGCTGATCCCACGTGTCTGGATCGGATAAACTACCCCGAAGTAGGCACCCGGCGAGAATAGCAACCACAAAGCAAGAAGCCGCCATTTCGAGTCCACCTTGAGCGCGATGCGATGCGGCCCTAAGAGACGTTAAGGGATCACTGAAGAAGCTGGCACAAACAACTTTTAACACGTGTGTTGCATTTCTTACGTGACATTGACCTTGGGTGGTTCATGGTGGATCCTGCAGTGTTGCCAGATCGGACTTGGTGCTAAAGCGGGTACTTGACCTTACGTACTACAGAAAGAAAAGAAGGAAGAACAAAATGTCGGAAGATACTTTTTGACATGCGTTTCCCATCGCTTGCACTGTCCCCGGGGCAAAACCAGTTTTCGTACACGTCAGAAGAACAAACCAAGCACAAATTATAGTTCAAGGACTTTGTGTGGTAGACATTTAGGGATTCGTGAAAGAAAGAGGAAGAAAAATTGGCATATTTACTGTCACTTTCTTCTTTAAAGGATTGATTTAATAATGTTCCGGTATGCAAAAAAAACAAAAAAAAAAAACGAACACGCAAGCTATTGTGATGTTTGTTGAATCTTTTATGACACGTACGAAGGTTGTTTCTTCAATTGTTGTTTTTTGTTGTTGTTCTTGAGGACCATTAAGACCATAAATGGTGGCAAAAACATGTATTTGTTTCCTGCGTCTAGTAACTGCTGTCATTTCCTTTGCATAATTGTCATTTACTGGGCTCTCGTGGTGCAAGTGAGGCCTGGTTAAACTGGAGGAAGCAATTGGTATTTAAAGCTATAATGAACCATAGACTGGAAACGATGCGCTTTTGTTTGAAGCCGCGCATCTTCGCTCGCGCATAGCCAGGGGAGATAGAAATATGACGGAGCTGCGCATTAGAGCTTTTTTATTATATTCCTATTCATATTTATAAAGAAATTATTTGTTCTCACTTGTGGAGTTGAAAATGTAGAGTTACAGTAAAACCTCGTTAATGCGGACCTCGATAAGCCGGACTTCGCTTAATCCGGACAGGCAAAAGGAGAAAGAAAAAAACAGAATGCAAGGTTTTAAATGTGGCTAGAAGTCAACAATCGCATTCGTCGTACGTACTGCATTGTTGCTTTACATTTTACTGTACTGTATAGTGTATTTAGGCCCATGCCCTTTAAATACACCATAATAAACGTGTTTTGTAGCTACAAACTGAGTTTTAATGCACTTTCTACAGTTCTTTTAGGTTATTTCAGTTAATCCGGACTTTCATTAAACCGGTCAACTTATCCCCCCATTAGTCCGAATTAACGAGGTTTTACTGTATAACCTTCTTAGTCAACTTCAGAATTGCAATCTTGCGAGAGACGCAATAAGTCACAATTTTCAAAATAGTTGTTACAAGTAGAAGTATGAGGATACGCTCGACGCCATTATAGTATCTCCCGGCTTCGAAATTTTTTGTTTCAAGTTGAACCATGTTAAAAGGTTCACGTTTCCAGTCTGGCACAGTACCTGGAGGTCTGTGTAATCAACTGAACTCCTACAATCTTCAGTCTGTGGCAGTGAAGGAAAATAGGGCTACTTCTACAGTTGACCCCGTAGGAAACTGAGATGGTCTCTAATGTACAGTCATAACTTGAAAACTATCAGAAAGATGAAATCTTCTAGAAGGAAAGAGGTGCCAAAAAAATGAACTTAAAGCAAAAACATTATCACGATTGACTTATCTTCCTATCAACGAGACACAATAATTGAAATTTCCTTGTGTGAAAAAATCTCATGTTAGAAATCAGGGGCGTTGTTAGCGGAGGGTTGGGTGGACGCGTCACTCCCGACAAAGGTGGTATACACAATTCTAGAGTAATATATTGCGTGCATGCAGTCGCCAATTACGTTGATTCTACAGCGTGATAGAAGTGGTTTCGATTGACTGCCCCCAGCACCGAGTCAAGAAGCGAAAGAGAACACGTTCCAGTTGCCAAACCCAGCAACCAAGCAAGTAGGAAGGCAAGAATGTCTAGCCAAGTCCAGCGGTCAGAAAGGCGATTTAGCAAGCTCTATCCTCACTCATACCAGAGGTGGGAAATCGTCCGACCAGTTATGGGGCGACGGTCAGCACGACGAACCCACAGTCGTTGTAGATTTCCATGACCGGGTTACGCTACTCATTCGTAGCTCCAGTTTCTTCACGATGGTGGGGTGGCCACCAGTCCATTGCACAGGCCGAAATCTCAGGAGAAAAGTTGTTACGTTAATCTCCGTGGCGGAAGGCACGACAAGCGGCATTTCGTTGGATGACACGTGGTCACCGATTCGAGTCCCATCGTCACTGTTTTCTGGGTTTGGAGCCCGCGACTTCTTCTCCCCCATTGTCCCCACGACGCATGCTTAACACCTCAACACCGATTTTTTAAAACTTCCACCGGGAATCGAACCCGCGACTCCTCGAACCAAAGACGTCACAGGTAACCATTTGACTACTCGGGACATTGCCCGGGAAAATTCTAATTTGAAATCATCCACCCCGAAAATCGAACCCGGTTCCACCGCATAGAAACCAGACACCATACCGACTGCACCATCAGTGCTCTAAAACAACATAGGATGCACATCAATAACAACAACAACAAAATAGAGGTCGACATTCTGTCTAATAGCTTAACCGCCGATGGTACTTGGCCTTCTTTTCTCATAAACTAGCTGATTGGCCGGCGTTGCCCGGGTATTTATTTATCCCAATCTTGTATTAGACAGGAAAATAATGAATTCTAACTATAGTGTAAAATGTAACTAATTTCAAATGTGATCGTGAATGCCACCAATTGGATTAGCGACTCCGAAAACTATGGATTCGACACTAATGTAGGTCATTTGTGGCATTTTATTTTTCACCACCTCTCACCCCCCCCCCCACCCATGCCGATAGGTGATGAACTTGAAGTTTAACCGCACGAAAACTATGGATTCCATTCGCAACACAGCCTGAATGGTAGACAACCCGAGAGACAATATCGTTGTGCGGGATTGCATAGAGTCACGGATGTCTGTTTGTGCGGAATTTAATGTCCGTCGTTCTTGATTATTTTTACATGTCACCCCTTCCCACCCCACCCCTAGGGGTGACAGTGGTGTCTTAGCCCAAAAATATTCTTTCCAGATTGCAAGTGATACATGCACCAAGTTTGGTTGAAATTGCTCCAGGCGTTCGAGAGTTATGCCGGAACAAACACACACACATACATCCATTTTTATGTATATAGAAGATTGTTAACTTAAAATCGTTGCGATTAGCGAAGAGTGGCGGAAATGCGACGTTAAATAAACTAAATCAATAACGATTGATTGATTGAGTTGGTGTTTTAAGTCCACACAGTAAGGTTAATTGGGACTGGTCCTACAGTTTAAAGTGGGATCCGAACCAGTATGTGTCTCCACCGGGTATTGATTCCGGGACCCCATAATTACGAGGCGACGACGCCAGCACTAAGCCATCAGGGAGGCTCAAATCAATAACACTTGTCAACATGAAAAATATTTCCGACTTTAAAATAGTCAATTCTTATTTATTGATTTAGGAAAAAACTATTCTGAGGTTTACAACTATTTCTTAGCTCTTATTTTCATGAAAAACAGGAATGATTTAGTGAAATATTTCAATGTTGCTAAAGAAATTCTGAGTTTAAAAAAAATGGTTGGCAACACTGATTGAGTATTCTTATTCCAGGAGATTCGGTGTTAACTTAAAAATACTTATGTTATAGAAAAGAACACTTAAGTCCCTAAAATAAAATTGTAAATACGCCATTGAACCTAACAAGGTAACTGAAACACAAGACAATCAATTAAAAATTATGTTCTACTTACTTGTTGGTCAGTAGCTTCATCGTAGTACCAGCTATCATCAGGTTCGCCGTGATAATAATATGCAGGATTATAGAACTTGCTGGCGTCTGGAATCAACCAAATTTGAAAATCATCAAAACGAACTCTGATATTATTCTTCCCCTTCTGCCTCTGGTCCCAGACTCGATCGCTGAAACCGTCAATCATGTTCATGCACAACGCCGCCATTAAAGCGACCCACAGGCTACCCACCATCTTGGATGCGTGTAGGACCTGGCAAGACTGCTCGTAATGTTGAAGATTCTGACCACTTAACAATCGCCAACCCGGAAAACGGTGATTCTATTGTCATCATTGCAGTTATTTTTCAAACCTTGGTTTCCTCAAGTTTTGCATGAAGTTCATGCACCTTACTTTTTGTAGAAAAGTCCTAACGAAGAGTTAACGTAAACACAGAAAGGAAATGACAGGACGAAACGTAGACATTACATGGTTTTTAGACACGCAATAAGAGGTTCTTGTTCGGTCAAAAGCACAGAAAAAAAGCTTCGTGTACAAAGCTAGTTGCTTCGGATCTCACATTAGGAAAGGAATGTTGTAATAGTCCTAATCATGGCCTCTTTGATTCTTGTTGTTTTTCTTCCAAAATGTTTTCACAAACAAGAAACGCCCCATTTGTATCTGCCACCATGTTTGGAGATCACGATGAAAAACAATTGAATAACAACAGGCGCCTTGGATTCTTGTAGGAAATGGGGTGAATGACTTCATGACTTTCAATTATCTTCGTTGTCTGTTTCAATTGTTGCCATTGTTAGGAAACAATTACTTGCTGATTTTAATTCTCCTCGAATTATCTGGCCCGTTGTATTTTTACATTTCCGTTTTAAGTGAAATATTTAGCAAAAACTTCCAGTTTGAGGGAAGGTAGGGGTTCAGTAACTTAACTTAGTGCCGGGGGGGGGGGGATTTGCCACTAGGGACCGCAATTCGAGAGAGGCCGCACACAAATATGACGCTAAAAGAGCAGAAGTGACAAGGACCATCGACTATTATGTACCGTAAAGTTACCCCTGTGCACGTGCACACATGCCAAAAAGTCACTTGGGGTGATGTGGAAGTATAGAGCTCCACATATTCTTGATCTCGGCCATAGCAGGAATGATGTGATCACAATCACGTTCGGCCGCCTTTAACCGCCGGGGTTGCCCACAGATACGTATTTACGAGGCTGGGTGGGCCTCAGAGCCGGAAAATGAGTGGAAAATTTCCTGCTCCAGATCACCTGCCCCGGGATTCGAAGCCAGATGCTCTACTGCAAAATAATACAACATGTCAAGTTCTTTTATATGCTTATTTCATGAAATAAAGTAGAAGGAAGAAGTTTCTCGCGTTTAAATAACTATATTCAGTATTGTATTCTAACAGAAGTTCAAGCCTGTATGACAAACTGCAAAGGAAGCAGCGAGAGGTCACGTAACAGGGCTAGAATATAAGCAATTGTTTTTCGAAGTTAAATTAGCATTACTCGTACTACTACTAATACTAATAATAATAATAATAATAATAACATCGGCATGGCTCAAAACAAAGGACAGCCTACCTAAAGGAGCAAATTTCATAAATCCCCCTTAGTGACAATGGTTCTTCATTGTTAATTAGACATAATTAGTGTTGAGCGATATATCGTCCAGACGATATATCGTCACGGTATTTTGGCGATATATATCGTGTCGGCGATACATCGTCACGATATTTGCCGATATATATTGTAGAGACGACATATTGCCGATATCACGATACGGAAAAATATCGTATCGTATCGTCTGTGACGATATATCGCGATATCAAATTTCCGATGTCCATCCCTAGACATAACCATTTGTCTAGTGATTCTACAACTCACGTCTATTCTACACTTCCTTCTCTTTAGGTAAACAATTTCCTTTTGTCGGTGGTGGGGGACAGACAGACAGACAGACCTGTGATTTTGCGAAGCGGATTTATCGTGAAAATTACAAGTGTCCAATTGATATTGTATCCCAATAAGGACCAATTGTCACTAACATTCACAGAATAATTAGTTTCTATTTCCTTTCAACACTCCAATGTTATGAACGTTCAAAGACAATGAATCGTTGTAGTTCCAGTTGAGCTAGGGTGAAGCCCAAATCACTGCAGTGTGCACTCACTGGGAACCGAACCCGAATATTTTTGATTACAAGATAACATACTACTACTCAATATTCACACTAGATCTAAATGTCAACCATAGCCGCAATTGCGTTTGGAGTAATATTACAATGCACAATAAATTTGAGCTTTTCCTGCGCTCTGAACAAAACCATATTTTATTTATACAGGGTGTCCCAGTTAAAAGTAGCCCAGCTTCGATCAACAGTTACATGTCAAGGATCATGAAAAGAAATGACGTGTGTGTACTGATGTCCTTGAGTACCTACCACGGTTCACGATACAATGGACTATTCCATTTTACTGGTGCAATATAGCCGTCACTTGCCCCATAGACAAATGTCTTAGAAGCGGGCTACTTTTAGCTGGGACACCCAGTAGTTAAAAAATGAATCTATGCACAAACTGTATGCTACAAACATTAAACAATTCTTTCTCACAAATCGTCTTTCAACGAGTGGCGTATGTTTTCGGACCACACATTCTGTAACAGTGGCGGCGATTAAGGGGAACGAGGGGAGCAGTTGCCCCCAACACACTTTTCGCAACTTTTGCCCCCGCACTATACTAAATCTTATATACAGAGGGAAATATACTGTCCTTGCCCCCTCAGTTATGGTCCCTTGCCCCCCAGTTTTAGAACCCAATCGCCGCCACTGATCGGTACTGTTGAACGTGAACGAAGTAATTATTTTGTAAGTACCCTGAACACGTGTGATAGTAATTTCAGAAGTAAAACTGTGGCGGAATAGTTCGATAGCGAACGACGAAATCAGAGAACCGTTACTGTTGCTCCTTCACATATTCCTCAATTCACAGTCCATCTTCATCGTCACGATAATCCTAGCTGGCGTAAATTAACCAGAAATCCTTGCCTCCCCAAATTTTGATCGCGTACCCCGCGTCATTGGGTACCACTGCCAAAGACAGAGTACAGACGTAGACGCCGACTGTAGGGGGAGCAAGACACTTTAGCACCCACAATTCAATATTCCTCAAGAAGTATAAACGATACACGTTAAAAGAATACAGTTGTCAGTCCTGCCCCCCCCCTTTCAATATTTACGTGAAGTTGCATCATTTCAATGGTATCTCGCTTGAATAAAGAGATTATAACTCCATTAAGCCTTGTTTCCATGATTATGAAAAACTAAATATGCTGACCAAGGCAGTAATTTATTTTATTAAAAAACATAAACTAACGTAACGTTTCAACCTTCTAGCAAGGTCTTCTTCAGACTCTGTATCAAGTACAAAAGTAACCAGATACAACAAGAAGGGTAATATATATACACAAACATTACTCCCTCCAGACTATTTAGAAAGTTGTTTGGAACTTTCTAGCAGATGACTTTCACTTTCCAACTTTACTTTCACCTAAAAGGCTAAACACTTCCATATAGAATGTGGTTGGACTTTTTAATCTCACGCTCTTTTCCCTTCATTTTTCTTCCTTCTCCTCTCCTCTTTTTCTCTTGTCCTTTCCACTCTTTCCAACATCTTCTTCCATTCCTTGTTTAACTTCAGTCCCCCATTCCAGTAGAAGTAAGAAAACGGGCAGGGGAGAATTGGAAGAGAAAGAAAAAGAGGAGAGAAGGTTTGGAATAAGGAGTATGGGGAAGACCACAGAAAAGATATGCAAAGTGCTTAGGAAAGCAGGAATTAAAACTTACAGGAAGGGAGGAAGAAGCATCTTAGGAATAGCGAGGAATGCTAACAAGAAAAAGGAAAACAGAGAAGAGGAAGAAGAAGGGATTATCTACGAAGTAAAATGTAAAGAATGTCAGAGTGTGTATATAGGAGAAACGAAAAAAAGGCTGAAAGACAGGTTGAAACAACATAGGGATGATGTACGACTTAAGAGAGAGAGAAATGCAATATTTAAACACACGAGAGAAACAGGACATGACATAGAGTGGGATGAGGCTAAGCAGATAGGAAGGGAGAAGAGAATGCTAGTGAGAAAATGGAAGGAAGCCAAGGAAATAGAGAAGAAAGGCGAAGAAGACACAATGAACTGGAATGGGGGACTGAAGTTAAACAAGGAATGGAAGAAGATGTTGGAAAGAGTGGAAAGGACAAGAGAAAAAGAGGAGAGGAGAAGGAAGAAAAATGAAGGGAAAAGAGCGTGAGATTAAAAAGTCCAACCACATTCTATATGGAAGTGTTTAGCCTTTTAGGTGAAAGTAAAGTTGGAAAGTGAAAGTCATCTGCTAGAAAGTTCCAAACAACTTTCTAAATAGTCTGGAGGGAGTAATGTTTGTGTATATATATTACCCTTCTTGTTGTATCTGGTTACTTTTGTACTTGATACAGAGTCTGAAGAAGACCTTGCTAGAAGGTTGAAACGTTACGTTAGTTTATGTTTTTTAATAAAATAAATTACTGCCTTGGTCAGCATATTTAGTTTTTAATAAAGAGATGTAGGAGAGAGAGAGAATCTATCGTAAAAGTTAAGCTTTTCAACGCTAGATGGCAGCAGAAGTCAGCAATTTTCAGCTGTTGCCGGAACGGGGCTGGGAAAATCCGATTACTTTGGGTTTCCCCCAGATTTTGTAATTATTCCCCCCATTATTGTTTCATTGATTGATTGATTTCGTTTATTTTACTTCGCGTTTTGTGCCTCTTGGCTAATTTGCGAAGATGGGATGAGTGATGAAATGGATGAACGGACATTCACCAACAACCAAGCCCGAGCGGGATTCGAACCCGGGACCCTTGACGCCCATAATTGGAATCAAGATGCAATAAAATTAAATATATAATTTCGTTCTGCAGCATACAGCTGAGATTGTTCTTTTTTTTCAGTTATGATCAGTCAAACATGTCAACTAACATGGATACTGAACCTAAATTCAAAGTTCTCTTTTTCATCCATTTTAATGTTATCATCTCTTGTAAGAAAACAAATTTGTAATTCCTTCACCCTTTATAAAATCGTTTCAGTAATCTCTTCCTTGTTCACAAATATATTTTTTTATGTAGACAACTTTTCGTAGAGAATATGGCAAACATTATTTTCCATTTCCTTTCATATTCCAACTTGGAGATAACATACCCTTGAAACGTAAAACTGCATTGTTATTGTCTAATTTTTAATATAATAATAACTTTAGTAATAGTTTTGCAACAATGGATCAATTTTAAAGATGGATGCCGTTGCTCTTAGGGCTTGGGCCACAAGAATAGTGGAATATTCAACAATAATGAGTCATTGTTGAGAAACGTTAGCTGTAGCTGTGCAACTACAAGAAAAAAATCATATTGTATTTTTTTAAAATGTGAGTGACAAGGGGTCATAATATAGCAGGTAGATAAGTATTAGGCTTAAAATATTGATGATAGTGATTATGTGACTCGATATCATATTTTCTGTAGTATCCACAGATGGAGGATATAAAAGTGAATAGACTCCTGGTGCAATAAAATTAACATTTCCTTTCCGCATCATTCAAGTTCAAACATAAAGAAGACTATTTTCTTTTAGTATTAACTATTAAAATAGAAACTTTTGTAAAATAAACAACTACTATGTGAAGCAGTATGCATGTTAGGCTATCATGAGCGAATATAACAAGTGTTATACATTTTCATGTTGGGATTTTATCATCTGTACATGTCGTATCGCCTTATTTCGTTTTTCTTGTTCTGAAGCATTTGAAAAATATCAGTACGTGTTTGCCTCCCCGATGGCGTAGTTGTCGCCTTGTAATCAAGGGGTCCCGGGTTCGATACAGGTGGAGGTACATAGTTGTTCGTATTCCACTTTAAACTGTAGGTCCGGTCCTGATTAGCCTTTGTGTGCCATATGTGGACCAAAAAACAAATTAAAAGAAACATCGTGGTTCACTGTATTGTAAGTTAGGAGCAGATGATTTCAACAATTATTGAGAGGCGAAGACAATTTGTTAAATATGTTTTCTTCCTTATTATTTTTACAGGTTTAATATTATGAGGCTGCTCGGACTACCAATGCAACCCCTACAAAAATACAGGATAAGATGGAGAGAAATGAATAAGAACTTATTAAAATATTACGGTACATCCTTATATGCTAAAGTGCAATAAGTACTGCCGAAAGATTGAATTTATAATAATATTTTCCGTTTAACTGACATAACGAAAAATATTTTGGGTTTTCACTGCCGTATATCTTTCTAATTTATTCTCAAAATTTATATTTCCTCCCTTTTATATGCACATATAATTGTTTTCGAATTGTAAAATCTAAAATTATTAACGGTCTCCCATCTATTGTAGAAATAAAGTATTGTATATTTATTTATACTTAAGTTGTAAAGAAATGGCATCAAAACAAGATTGGTAGATACAGGTGAACTAATAAATGATAATAAATATATACTGGCTGATAAGAAACGTTGCAATCAGGAGTTTGGTATGTTCAATCACACAGTTAACCTTCCTGAAAGTCTGTAGAAGAAGCTTACGATATTCTTAGTTACAAACTTTGTTCTATATATAAATCACTTGAATTTTTTTTTAATTGGTATACAACCAACAAAGAATTTTATTTTCCTAAACAGTATACACGATATGGATACATAGAACGATTATTATTTTATGTATACGGATAAAAGTAGTCAACTACTTTCGGAGGTATGCGCTTATGCCTTGGTACCTGAAAATTAACCCAGGGCGTCAGTTTCGCGAATTCTTTACGGATTCCCCCGCTTTTCTTTGATTCATCCTTTATTTTCCATTTTATTTATTAAAATAATTCACTGTGACATTGGCAAGAATGCCCCAGTGTGGAGAACCAAATTTGTTCGGTTTTCCTGAACAAAGTTGGTTTTACATCATTCTACAAGGTAAGAAGATTAAGATAAAGGTTAGAAATTGTAGGAAGTAAATAAGTGTTCGTGTTTAACATTAATATTATTTATGAACACAGATACGAAATTACATAAGTGTGTAATTGGGTGGGTAATGTATTCTTAGGATAAGTTTTATTGTGTGTCGTGTGCATTAGTGTTGATGGATGAGATGAGGAATAGACATTAACACGATTCTATGAATGTTAACCAGGGTCTATGTTCTAGTATGTTATGTTTGAGATAGTGAGAGTATTATTGGCTTTGAGATGTAAGTATTAAGACTAGGAAGGGATATGAAAGAACGAGTAGTACCTGATGCAAGGAGACTTGCGGGAGACCAGCAAGAGTTGGTCGGACTGGGATGAACATCGGTACGACGGTTGTTACCCGGACATCATCAGGAAGGAAAGAAGTAGGGAGATTTCCTGGGAAGTATCGGGTACATTAGTACGTTCGGTAGTGGAAATATGGAGAATTGTCAAGAATCAGTGAGAGAAGTTTGCAGGGTGTTTAGTAACGAGAATAAAGAAGGGGGTGTAAGATTACAGTTTAAGAAAGAAACGAAAAAGAAAAATCTGGGTTAAATTCGGTTGGTTCCTGGGTCGAATCCTTGCAGTGTTATCCCTTACCTTTCTCCGGGGAGGCGTAACCTTTTTTCGTTTTGGCGTATCACCGTCTTGTGTATTAGTGTGTCCTTCTTGATGTTCCTGTGGGAGGTTCTGCTTCATTATCCTCTTGGTGATCTTAGTCCTAAGGAGGGATGTCCTGTTGTTGAGTTTGTCGAAGGTGGATTATTTGTGATCTTCTGGGGGGTATATTACATTCCGGAGGTAGGGGTTGAATGGGGAGGTGAGTGATGCCGGATTTGAAGAGGGAATGTTCCTCTTTCGACACCAGGTTTGTTAAGTCGTTTAGTGACGTAAAGTGCTCGGGATTTCTTATTAACTGGTACATGTTGAAGTTTGGTAGCTTTTGTCTTAAATCTTCGATTTGTTTGTTTGATGTGTGGCAAAAGAAGGCTTTATGTTCCGGTGTGTCCGTCTCGGTTTTACATTTCAGGCATTTATCAGTCTGTCTGAGGTTGTGCTTATTTAGGTGTTGACCGTAGGGACCGTGTCCCGTTAGGAAATGTATGAGACCTCTCGTGGGATGGAAATGGTCCATCGAAAGTCGTTCTTTTATGTTTGGAAGGAAGCTGTGAAGTCTCCTTCCTTGCGTAGCTTGTGTCCATTCCTGTTGCCAGACGCTAAACAAGTGGTTGTAAATTTCTGGTACCGTGGCAGGGCGTATTCCAATTAGTTTATAGATTTCGTCCTCTTGTCCATTTCT
Organism: Lepisma saccharinum; assembly: GCF_977018435.1. Taxonomy (NCBI): domain Eukaryota; kingdom Metazoa; phylum Arthropoda; class Insecta; order Zygentoma; family Lepismatidae; genus Lepisma; species Lepisma saccharinum. The sequence continues at coordinate 94,677,613 of NC_139235.1, forward strand.
AAAGTAATATTTTGATGCTCTAGTTTTAATAACGATTTCAATAGGCTGTAGGCCCGCAATCATGAGGAGAGCCAGGGTTGAAGTTGTTCTGAATGCACCCGTAAGGCGAAGTATCACTTTGCGTTGTGAAGATCTCAATCTGTTTTTAATGTACTGTTTACTGGTTTCCATGGCGCACAGGGGCGAGCCATAGGAAATAATAGCATTATATATGGTAATGAGATATGTTTTTATGTGTGATAGTGGAAGGTTGTAGTTTGCGGAACTCAATGTGGCTAGACTGTTTATAGTTGTTTCGGCCTGGGTTGTTGCCAGGGCTATGTGTCTGTTAAAAAACATCTTCTCTTGAAGAGTAATACCAAGGTATTTAGCTTCTCTTACTCTTTTTAAGTTTCTTCCTCTGAGTTTGATTTGAAGGTTTCTTTGTAACTTCCCCTTAAGGATAATATAATGAGTCTTTTCGGAAGCTATTTTGAGTTTAGCATGATCGCACCAATCGGATAGCATATTGATTGCAGTAGATGCTTTATCTTCGATTTCCCTTCTTGAGTTACCGGAAGTGAGCATGTTAATGTCATCCGCATAAGCTATGATCTGGTCTATGTCTGGATGGTCTTGTAGTTTCATAAGCGCAGGCTCCAAGTTAGTATTCCAATCACATGAAATGTATAAAACTGACGTAACACAAAATACGGATCTTATAGTTCGAAGACAAAGTTTGTGTGAAGTTCTGGACCTACAGGCTAAGTGGGCTCTCTACTGGGGGATCGAACACGGGATCCCTTGCTTGAAAGCCACGTGGTCACTGTTTATTACATTTTTTTTTTGTTTTTTGCTTCTTTAGTAAGAATATACACTGATATGGCAGAGTTATTATTAAACGGTTTGAAGTACAGTTATTGGCTGTGAAAGTGACGCACCTAGATCCTGAAATAGTCGCTTCCCTGCAAGACGCCATGTGTGTTGCCTAACGTTACGGCGCACAGTGTGGTATTTTCGTAATCTAGCTGGACAAAATTATTTAGCCTTCAATATGTAAGTTATATATGCTGCAAAGTGTTGTAGATGAAATACGTACAAAAGCACTGCCAAGGCTTGAGACATATATTTCAAGAAAATATCTCAACTACTAATAAAATATATGACAATGATTGGCGTTAAATCGGTTAAGAATATCAATGAAACCAAAGCACAGAAAAACGAAAAGTATTCAAGAGAATATATAAGAACAAGAACCTACATAGTTGTACAAATACGAGGGGCGTATCATAAAGAATTACACTTTCTTGTTTTAATGCAAAATGAAATGGCGTAATTCCACGCACTGCGCAGGATGGGCGCATATTAGGTACCTTGTCTACCGCCAGGTGGCAGCACCGTGTGACAGTGCGTAGTCTGTGGCCTGTGCAGCCGTCGAAGCACAACGTCACGAGTGCTGTTGCGGACAACATGGAACAAGATGAACGTGGTCAACGATGGACGAGTTGGTTTTTGTGGAAGGAAGGGGAAACAACGGCACGTATCCATAGACGGTTAGTGGCTGTGTGTGGCGAGTATGCAGTGTCACGGAAAACGGTGTATAATTGGGTAACTGGCTGGAAAAACGGTCAAACGTCGACGGAGAAGGGAAAGAGTCCAGGGTGACATGTGAGAGTGAAAACAGACGCAAACATCGCGCGTGTGGAAAATGTCATACTGGAGAACAGGCGTGTGACGTTTACGGAACTGGAGAGGATTACGGGATTAAGCAGAGGAACCCTGCAACGCATTGTGCACAGTGACTTGAAAATGGGTAAAGTGTCAGCTCGGTGGGTACCGAAATGTCTTAACGCATGCCACAAACAACAACGCGTAGACATTTCCAGGGAGCTTTTGGAACTTTACGATCAGAATCCAGCTGATTTCATGGGGAAGCTTGTGACAGGTGATGAAGTGTGGCTGCATCACCACGAACCGGAAACCAAATCCCAATCCATGCAGTGGAAACATAAGGGAAGCCCCCATCCAAGAAATTCAAAACAGCGCCCACGGCTGGGAAACAAATGGCCACTGTGTTTTGGGATAGTGATGGCATCATCCTCATTGATTGGCTACCGAGGGGAACCACCGTTAACAGTGCAGTGCACGTGGCAACACTGACGCGGTTGCGTCGTGCAATTCAAAAGAAGAGGCAAGGCAAATGGGGCAAAGGTGTGCTTCTCCAACATGACAATGCCCGGCCGCACACCAGTCGTGAAACAACAGCTGCTATTGACCGACTGGGTTTCAAGGTGTTACCACATCCAGCATACTCTCCCGATTTGGCACCGTCCGATTTTCAGTTGTTTGGCGTCATGAAGAAGTCCCTGCGTGGTCACCATTTCAACAATTGTGAGGAACTCTATGAGGCTGGTTTTCGACCACACGTCGAAAAAATTCCGCCGTGAAATTTGCGTAGTCATTCTGTAATTAAAAAAAAGTGTATGAGTGTCGCAAACATTCGCAAACAAATTAACATCATTTGTGTAGATAACAAGTAACTCTTTCAGATATTGCGATATAATGTACTAAAACTCTAGTCCAAACTGACTTATACGTTTTCTCATACAGAAATAAGCGTGACTTTTTCTAATGGTGCTCATGCTTAAACTAAAACATATAATAATACACCAAGAAATGTAACCTTACGTTGAAACACGAAAGCAAATATGAACACGACACAATCACCACTAGCACACAGAAACAGACCGTATTCATCGAGCAAACTCAGACGAATGACGCGATCGCTTGCAACACTTGACAGGCGGAACTCAGGTAGTCGGCTATTGAGGCCAAAGCCTAGTTTCATGTAATATGGTTCAACCCCTTTGCAAATTAACAAGTATTTAACACATGTAGCCAAATGCGAAAATTGACTTTTGTCCAACTAGATTACGAAAATAACACCTCACTGTGCGGCGCTGGTAGAAGTTGCCATCGAAAATTTGCTATTAAAATTCACTTATCGCCGTATAGTTAGGTAACACACATAACAGCTTGGCACGGAAGCGAATATTTCAGAATTTGTGTGTCCCATTTTTATTGGCAGTGACTGTACATATAAACTGATTAATAATATTAATAGCCTACTAAGATATGTGTTAACATTATTAAACAGAATGATTCTTCATTTTGAACCTGCAAAGTAATTTGTTAGATTAGGTATACTATCCGACACAATATGGTGTTTGGATTTGTAGATTTTAGTAATCGCATTTTCAAAATTAATAACTTACCATGTTCCGTTACGTTGTACAATTTCTTAACGGATGTAATCTACATAGTTGCCAGGTCTGGAGTACAGTGGCGCCAGTACAGTACTGCGGCGTTCCTGGCAGTTGATTATCCGGCGCAAGGCTGTAAGGTACAAATGGACTTGCATCCCTCTTCCAACTGAAAAAAAGAGGCCTTCACAGATGGTAGAGACGTTAACGTTTGTTGTGAGGCTTTGAACTAATATCTACCTGTACCAATGCAAAAACAAAATCTCAATCAGCTAGAGGTTTATATCTGCTTTAGACGAAATTTTTCTTAACATTTCTGCCACGATCGAATTCCACCGTGTAAAGACAATAAATCTTACGGCAAATCGCAGATGGAACTGGTATTAATTTTCTTAGCACCTCGCGTGTCATAACCAATCAGAAGCTAGCTCTCCGTCACATGGGGAGTTGTAATGGCGGCCAAGTGGGATGTAAACAGTGACTCACTTCGAATTTTTATAAGTCGATAACTATTCAATCTAGAGGAAAAGCTTTTCTTACAGATCAGTTTGAGGTACAAATTAATGGCGCCGTCTAAATATATATTTTATAAGGCATCCAGTACACGTATGGAAGAAGACACTAGTAGTTTCAATTATAAACAGAGGGCAGTGCGGGTTGGAATACCGTCCTGGGCATGGTGTTCTTTGTATCAATTTTCTCACAAATGTACAATCGTTTTAAAGGCATGAAAGCAGTTGTGGGCACAAACAAAGTAATACAATCTTCTTTTTTGTCAAGTTTTACACACATTGAGCTTGGCAACGAAGCTGAAAAATTTGGAGAAACATTGCCAAGCGATGTATTCTCCTTATTTCCGTCACAAATATTATCAGAAGTTCTTTCGAACAGGACATGACTGTTGTGAAAGAGCTTGCTGATCTTGTGATAATACAATATACTGTACTAGTTCACTGACTTCCAGTTATCCTGATGTGTGCACGGCTTGTTTCATGTATACCTTACTGTCTCTTTCATAGTAGCAAAGGCAGAAACATCGATTTAAAAATTATAAAAAAAACATTTATGCAGTACTAAAATTTATGTCGGGAATACTTGGTATGGTTTTACTTTCAAATATTAAGGACATTTTTATTTCACAGTATACATTTTATTAGTTATTTTGCACACACACTTAATATTAGTCTCTAACATTTGTTAAATCAAGAGAATTGCGAGGTGCACTCAAGTTGTAAGGTCTCCTAAATTATTTTGAGAAATACACTCATTTCAGAAATCTGAAACTGCCGTCAAAACGAAGCAGGGGAAACGATATGTCCTTTGTGCGATGGGGAGGAGACGGACAAGCATATCTTACTGAACTGCCCTTCTACACTTGACCTAAGGGACAAATGGATGAAAAACTTAACAGGGAGGGAGATGATAGAAGTGGTAGACGACAGAATTAAGATAAAAGAAGCGGGGCAGCAAGTGGGGAAATACCTGGGAGAAGTAAGAGAACGGCGGGGGAAAGCTATTAGAGAAGGCAGCGAAATGAGTGATCATGCTCCAGACGAGCCATTTTTATAGTGTAAGTGTGTGTAAAGCAAAATGTATGCGTGTTTTGGTGAGAGTGCAGGAAAAGAGAAGTGAGGAGAAAGACTGGAAGAAGAACTTCCGAGGGAGGGGAAGAATGTGTATATAGGGAACAAAGTAAGAGACAGCTTAAACGAAAACTAAATGTAACAAAATAGTGTAGAAAAATAAAAAATATGTAGTACGTACAGCCTACACTGCAAAAAAAAAAAGGTGTGTTTGGGGTGAGTTTCGCTCTTTGGAAGCTTCGAAGGTCAGAATACTCGGAATCCTCACCCTTTTGAGTGAGTTTCTCCTCCCTACCCTAGGGTGAGTGCAGATCTGTCGTAAAAACCTTCCCTATACACCTCTTTGGGTGAGTTTCGGCTGCACCGTGATGCCACACGTACAAACTTTCCCACTGAAAATCCACTCACAGGCTTTGTCATAGCGAAAGAATTTTGCCGGCATGACAACGTTTGTGGTCCTGGACCCCCTGCCAGGCTCTCCGAGCAATTTGTCTACCTGCTGAACCCTTTTCCCAACAAATTACCACCCTGTAGCAGTTCTCTAAATATTCAACAGAGGCGCTGTACTGCAAGTGGCGCTGGTTCGAGTGACCAACTCATGAAATACTTTCAAAATAGGTCGAAAACCCAAGGTCGGTCGACGTTGTTCCTGCGGGAGATACTAGCGGTCGACGGCCTTGGAATAAACCTATCAGTTTTGAGATCCCTGTGATGTTTTTATAATTAAAAAGTGTACGAAATAAATACCTGTATGTTACATGTAAATTTCAGGAATAATCTATTTGAATAGTCATTTCATATTTTCAAGTACCATTTCACTGCTTTACGTCAGTAATTAACAAAATTTGAGCCGAAAGAAAAATATGATTTTTCCTCTCACATTTCATATTGAGGTTTAGATTTGCTGCTACATTTCTTACTGCACTTAAACAAAGGAAATACATGTTTATAGCCTGAAAGAACGTGTGACGTATGCAACTGTGCAAGTGCATACAAATTAAGGCATAAAAAGGTGTGTGTTTTTGTTTACAATATTTCTTCTTTTTTGTTGTTCGAACCTTCAGTAAGGTATGACTGTATCTTTGTAGTTATTTTATCATGAAAATATAATGTGCCTTCATTATCAGTGTTATCTTGGAGAAGTACATTTTGTTATTTGGAGTCGGTATTTCTAGTGTTCATTCATAACGCTTATCTGCCGGGTTGCATTACACTTTTCCTTTTCTTATTTCATTATTTTTTTCGGCTATTAGGAAGCTCTTATGCAAAACACAGATTACAGATATAACACCAGGAGTACACATCCTGAGTACTCAATGTAATTGGAATTATTTTTTAACGTTTAAATAATTTGTTTAACCTTACTACTTTACAGTAAGTTTAACGAGAGGCGTCAAGACAATTCTCTGTGCCGAGATGTAAAATAAACTTAATGTTTCAAATGTGACCCCACCACAATTAACAATTTAATATTTCCTAAGTCACTGGGATTATCGTAAAGGATTATGACAATAAGAGAAGGGTTATGCCTTCTTGTTATGAGGCACGTAGCCAGGGGGAGGGCTAAGGAGGCTGAAGCCACCCGAAATCCTACAAATATCTAATTTAAATAGTGCATAGAGGTAATTAATTTTTCTTACTTAGCAGGATTAAACATTAGATCGAAAAAAGTTTAGTGTATAATAGAGGAACCAGTTTATATTTTTATATTCTATCATTTTATCCAAAGAATAAATTGATCCACCAGCTCTCAAAAATTGTAGTTTTCTTTGTGACAAGCCATACAATATAAACTTTATGAGTAAAATTTGGGAAAAACTTTTAAAGAGTAAAATTTGGGAAAAACTTTTAAAGCCTTTTTCTAACGGAATGTGTAACGGTTAATAACAAAATACAATAACTATGAATTTCAGTAAACCAACTGTACAAAATGTAAGAAGAAATGGACAATGTGTTGGATATACACAGTGGATCGAGTAGCAGTCTCTCTCCATTTACACAATAATAATAATAATAACAAATAATTTGGATTAAAAGTAATTTATTTTCAATAACTTATAATACTTGTTATTGTAAAATGATAATTATAACCGTAGTAAACTGGTAATAATTATTGTTGTCATTATTCTTTCTACCAATGAAGTTTTATCAATGGCCTGTCCCCTTTCTGCAAATATTTCTGGCGACGCCTGTGCTGATAAGAGATAAGCCCCCCCGAAATAAAATCCTGTGCTACGGGCCTGTGTTATAGTCATGTTCCTAGAATTCCCATCCTTCCTTCATTTGAAATTCTTTTTTTAAAGTTCTCTGCGAAACAACTTATGTACGCCACCAATATGACATGTGACGAATACTTCAATTTGCAATTTGACGAATGGTTTAATTGTAACGATGAGGATAACACTGATGAGACAAAGAAAAGGACATATTCAACCTTTACCCAAAATTTGAACCTAGAACCCTCTGCTTCGTAGTTTACTACACCAACGACTATATTTTGCATTTATTCAAAAGGTAAACCTAAGTGCGGTAACGCCAACAAAAAATAGTCTAGTAGGAAATGTTTCATCCCACTTTGCGTTTTATCCTTGCAAGGGACCGCAACTCCAGAAGACATTCAACTTTTATTATTTTTCCCCCACCCCTACATCACAGTCAATGTACAACCTAAAATGCTTATCCATATCTTTGAAATCTTTAGAGCAGCACAAACAAAAATAAAAGCTTCTAAATTAGTCCGCTTTTCTAAATATTCAAAAGAAATTTTGGTTAGGCTAATTAATTTCAATGAGCACATAATACCATAAACGCAGTTCCAATTTGTTATTCTTGTTTCATTTCCAAATATACGCTACATTGAATTAGGCAAGTTGGTTCCCTTTCTGAGCCACTGTCTTCAAATAGATGTGGCAACAAATAAATTTTGCAACGACGTGTTGAATACCACACGTGAATATCCTCTTCCCTGGAAATGACATTACAAGTCGAAGCAGTGTTTTATTTCGGGTACACGATTATATTCCGCTGATAAACGCTGTGATTAAAATTTCTAACTAGCTTTGAAAGCTTTTTCTTGAACAAATTGTACAAAAGTTAATTGTCCTCGTCCGTGGCAGTGCGGTCTAAGGCGCTGTGCTTTGGGCTCCGACGGCATGGGTTCGAGTCCGCCTGGGTCCAGTCTCTGGGTTCTCCGCCTGTGCATAGGACCGGTGGCAACCCACCATCGTGAGGAAATTCGGGAGCTACGACTGAGTAGTGTAACCCGGTCACGGATATCTCCTATAACGGCTGGGGGTTCGACGTGCTGACCCCACGTCACCCCATTACTGGTTGAAGATCTCCACACCTCTAGGTAGGATTGTGGGATGGAGACTGGCAGCCGGGAGATAGGTCAAGGCCCTTCGAGGGCTGTAGAGTCACGGGTTATTATTATTATAGAAGTTAATAACAACATTTAATTACTATATGCATTTCAGTCAAGTTACTGTTGCGCTGGAAATTCATTTATCAAGTGGATCGAGAAGAAAATTCTCCCCAAGGAGGATATAATAATAATAATAGTAATGATAATACTTTTGGAATAAAGTTGGTTTATTTCAATTAGTTTATAACAATAATAATCATAAGCATGATAATTATTATTGTTATTAATATTACTGTTTAAATTTTATTGTTGGCCTGACCACCCCTATAAAGAACTCCTCTTCCTTGTAATCCACGCGCACGTCGCCTACTAAATCAAGAGATTATTATTATTATTGGTTTGTATATATGTGTGGACCTGTTCATAAGCCAACTAATTGATCGTCAAGCATTCTGTAGAAAAATGCTTGAGTCTACTATTCAACGTGCTCTGTCACGGCTTACTTATTACAGACAGTTTGCATTACACTGGCACGTAAGATTTCTCAAAATATGGTGAACTGAAGTGAATCAATGCAATTGAACATAGGATTACTTTTACAAAAATTAATAAAAGTGGAACATTAATTTAGGTTACAAGTTGAGACGAGAGTCGGGAGAGTCGTGAGGCATAGATAGCATATATGAGGGGTGCATCAAATATAAAATGAAGGTAAACATTAAAAAAACAAAAATTATTGCTTTCAAAAATGGCTACATATTTAGCAGACAAGAGACATGGACATACGGGGGGAGTTAATCGAGCGGGTTAAAAACTTCACATACCTGGGGGCAACTCTCTCCATGACAGGGAGTTGGACACACCACATAAGGGCAAGAAAAACTAAAACAAAATTTGCAATAGAACAAGTCATAAGGACAATAAATAAGGCACCTCAAATGCCTTTCCCGGTCATTCAAAACCTCTATTTATCAATAGTGTTGGGTACATTAAACGATGGAATAGAACTGTGGGGGTTAAAGGGGGACAACACAATAATTGGCATACAAACAGAATTTTATAAGAGAGTAATGGGCGTAAGCAGAGGCACGGCCAACTGTGGGATTCTCAAGGAATTGGGACTGAACAGAGACGCGGTACAAGCACGGATGAGGGTTGTTAAATATTGGATGCGATTATCACAAGAGGGCCAAACTACGATGAGGGGACAATGTTTGGAAATACAGACAAGAGAGGATAACGTTTACAGCTGGGGCCTGGAAGTGGAAAATCTCTTATATAATAGCGGAATGGGTTGGGTATGGGAAGAGGGAGGAAGGGGGGGCATCTCAACAGAAAATCAAATCAGGGACAGGTTACTCGACATAGACGGACAAGAAATAATAGCAGACTGCCAAACAAAGACCTCAATCAGGGAACAGCTAAGGTAAGAGAATGGGGAAAAGCGAAATATATCAAGGTGGTGGGAAAAAATGAAAGAGGCGCGCTGGCATGGTTCAGATTAGGGGGATGGAAACAATAGTGTAATTGATGATACAACCAGCTCGATAAATGATGAGCCCCCCTCTGGCAGAATTGGCCACACTTAAAACAAGCTCAACATGCCCATATGAGCTTTTTGCTCAAGTGTAGCACCCTGTCTAATCCAAGATTTTTGTAAAAATGCCCTTGGGAAGTTCCTGTGAAATGATGAGCCCCCTCAGATTGATTTGTCCACACTTACAAAAGGCACTTCTGTCAGATTGTTGTCCATAAACTTGTTAAAAATATGCCTCTCTTGATATTTTTTTTGCCCACACCTAAAACTAAGCTAAAACACATACCCACCCATACATATTTACTTCTGGTTTAAGTTTAATTGGATACCAGGTTCAATTTTTTTATCCAATATTAAAACAATGTAATATGCAGAGCCCTTCTAGAATTGCTCTGTGACCCTCTTATTTCTTATATTATATGTTTGCATGTTTCAAGTGATTCTCCTCTGTGTTAGTGTTTGTTTAGATCAAAGTGATTAATGTGCACAATTCCCGACATGGCAGTATTGAATTTTTGCTTTGCATGTTTCAAGTGATTCTCCTCTGTGTTAGTGTTTGTTTAGATCAAAGTGATTAATGTGTGCAATTCCCGATACGGTAGTATTGAATTTTTGCTTTGCATGTTTCAAGTGGTTCTCCTCTGCGTCAGTGCTTACAGAAATTCCCGAGTATTGAAGCTTTGCGTGCAAACAAAATTGCATCAGCCAGTATTGTGAGAGTGGTTGAGGAGAACAGATGTGTTTTTACAGTGCTTCTCATACTTACAGGCCTGTTTGGTTTAATTCATATTAAATATATTTCTGGTATATTGAACAATATTTTGTTTGATATTTGTTACATCTAGCTTGTTTGTTGTAATCCACTCTTATTTAGGGTCAGGCTTATATCTGTCCCAGCCTGTTATACAAAAATCAATACATAACACAGTGCTAGGTCATTGCCATTCTAGACATGCATGTCTGTGCAGGCATTTGCGGAAGGTTAGTTTAGATCAATATTTATTCTTTTTTTCCACTTGTGGGCTATTGGCTTTACAACCTGTCATAATAAGCATAGAGTTTTGATTTGAACCCCAAGAAATTTTATATAAATACCAAAGCTAAAAATATTAACACACACACACACATACACACACACAAGAAATATACAAATCACACAGCTGAACCCAACTGATATTTTTTATTAAGCATAGAATTTTGATTTGAATCCCAAGAAATTGTATATAATAAACAACAACAAAAATGCCGAATCAAAAATATTGTAATCAATGCAATAAGAATATATCCAGCCCCAATTGGGCCAGACACCAAAAAAATTGTAACCCAGACAAATACAGAACTCCCACAAAAATATGCCCCAAATGCAATAGAAAATATAGCATGGAATATTTTACATATAAACATAAAGGTACTTGCTCTGCACAGTCATCAACATTGCCCCCACAACCTTCTACATCTGGTCTGAAAAGAAAGCATGAAGCACCTGTTAATGCTGGACCCGCAAAGCAGCCACGCTATGCACCCATCCATAGCAGTTTTAATGGCCAATTAAGGGATTACGGGTTTGAATCAAAGCCAAGATGTGGTATTAAGACTTTTTTGAACAGTATAAATCCTGATGTGCAGGCAATTCTAAATGCACAAAATGGGTCTTATAAGCTGTCCCTCAAATTGTTTACACAATATAAGAAGCCAAATGGCACAAAATTTACACAGCCCCACATAACAGAAACTGTACCGGTATATTCAAATGCAAATTCAGACAAAATAATAAGCAGTTTGATAGATCAATTGAATATTAAACACTCTGAATTTGCAGCAAAAGAGTCTGGATGGAGCCTATGCGGATCTCCACACAAGTTATATGTTAATATTTCTGAATTCAGCCCATTACAAGGATCTACATATCTGCCATTACCTGCCAATATTAAAAACAAAACAGCCGTGGTTAATATAGAAAATAATGATGAGAAATGCTTTTTGTGGTGTATTTTAGCTGCTTTGTTTCCAGTTTTAAGGAATCCTCAGAGAATAAATTATTACAAACAACATGAACATATTTTTGACGATGCAATGGAGGGTTTAGAATATCCAATGTCTGTTCAGAATATTGATAAATTTGAAAAAAAGGCCAGGCATATCAATGGCAAACAATTATCTATTAATGTATTTATTTGTTCCACTGGCCGTGACAATTGCTTGATAGATCCTCTCAGAATCAGTACACTTGATGATGAATCTGCAATTCCGATTGATCTGCTCTTAATTAAAGGGGATGGCACAAATCATTACACTCTGATACATAATCTTGAAGCTTTAGTCAGAACACAACTAGACAAAACTCATAGAATATTTAAGTTGTGCAGAAGATGTTTGTCTGTATTTGATGGTCAAAAAATGGTGAAAGGGGTTCGGGAAGAGAATGCAGAAATTGCTAAAAACAAGTTAATTGAGCATCTGAAATACTGTGGCAACTATAAACCTGTTCATATGGTGATGCCAATGCCAAGTGAAAATGCAAAATTCAATAAGTTTGAAGCCTTGTTGGAACACCCAGCATATATAGTCTGTGATTTTGAATCAAACCTCAAACCTCTTGCATTCTGCAGCCCAGATCCTCATGAACCTTCAATTACACCATACCAGCTACATGAACCTTCCAGTTTTTATTATGTGGTTGTACAGGATGGGGTTGTTAGTAAAGAATATTTATACATGGGAGCAGATGCCATCAAAGAATTTGCACAAAGAATAGAAAATGAGTGCCGTGACATAGCATCTAATATTTTATTAAAATCAAAACCCATGTTGCCTTTAACAGAGAAACAGATTGAAGATTTCAACAATGCAGAAAAATGCCCGGTATGTGATTCTGAATTTTCAGATACAAAAATCAAGGTGAAACACCATTCTCATACAGATGGTAAATTCAAAATGCCCCTGTGTAATAGCTGCAATATTCTAATCCAGAGACCAAAATTTGTCCCTATATTTTGCCATGGTGCATCCAATTATGATTTTCATCATTTGATCAGGTACGAGGGGTTTGACAAGCAGAATTTAAATATTTTAGCTGAAAATGATGAGAAATATATATCTATTAGCAAAATAATTAAAGTTAATGGTGTTTCTATTCACTTAAGACTTCTTGATTCATACAGAATTTTATCTGCTAGCCTGGCTACACTGGCCACTCAATTATCTGATGATCAATTCAAAATCACATGTGCTTTGTTTCCAAATCAGGACCTGAAATTAATTAGGCGGAAGGGTGTATATCCATATGATTATGTTACAGATTTTTCTAAATTTGATGAGTGTGCTCTGCCACCACAACAAGCATTTTACAGCAAAATCAGAGCATCTGGAATCACTGATGATGATTATCACCATGCCCAATTGATGTGGAACAATTTAAAATGCAAGACATTTGGTGATTATCACAAGGCATATTTAAAACTTGATGTGACCCTCTTAGCTGATATATTGCAGGCATTCAGAAAATCTTCCATGCAAAATTATGAGCTGGACCCAGTGTATTTTTACAGTGCCCCGGGCCTAGCATGGTCTGCAATGTTTTTAAACACCAAAAAGCAATTGGATCTGATCCAAGATCAAGATATGTACTTGTTTATGGAACAATGTATAAGAGGGGGGATGGTGCAATGCTCTCAGAGATATGCCAGAGCAAATAACAAATATATGCCCGATTATGATCCAGCACTGCCATCAAATTATATACTGTATGTAGATGCAAACAGCCTGTATGGTTATGCCATGATGGATAAATTGCCATATTCAGGGCTTGAATGGGTTGAAGATTTCAATATTGAAAATCTTCAGGATTTTGATGACAGTGACTATGGCCTCTTCTTAGAGGTTGATCTGACAATTCCAGATAATTTACACAACAAATTTTCTGATCTGCCCCCAATTCCTGAGGTTCAGTGCTCACCTGGCTCTAAACAGAAGAAATTGATGATGACACTGGAACCAAAACAGGGTTATGTCATATATTACAAAAACCTCCAGTTCCTGATGCATCATGGTGTTCAAGTGACCAAACTTGGCAAAGTTTTGAGGTTCAGGCACTTAAAATGGTTGAAATCATATATTGATACAAATACAGAGCTTCGAACATCTGCAAAAAGCCAATTTGATAAGGTTTTGTTTAAATTGATGGTCAATTCAGTGTATGGCAAAACAATTGAAAATGTCAGAAAACATATTGATGTTAAAATAATTACTGACCCCAGCCGGAGCAAAAAATTGGTTGCAAAGCCTAATTTCAATTATAGAAGAATTTATGATGAAAATATGGCACTTTTCAACATGAAAAAAACAAATATTAAATTTGATAAACCTATTTATGTAGGGGCTGTGATATTGGAATTGGCAAAATTACATATGTTAAAATTGTATTATGATGTGCTGAAACCTTTTTATGGTAATTGTGTAAAATTGATGTACATGGATACAGATAGTTTTGTTCTTGACATTCAAACAGAAGATGTTTTTCAAGATATGTCACAGCCTGAATTGCTTGAATATTTTGATACCAGTGAACATACAAGGATTCAACCCCACAACAAAAAGGTGCCTGGCAAGTTAAAAGATGAGACACTTGGTGATGTTATTGCGGCATTTGCTGGGTTAAGGGCCAAGATGTACAGTTTTGAAACATGTAGTGGCGCTGTTGCCAAAAAGGCCAAGGGCATTGGCAAAGTAACTGTGGACAAAGAGCTCCAATTTGAAGATTATAAAAATTGCCTCAAGACCCAGAATTTAATAAGAACATCAGAATCCAGAATTCAGAGTGTGGATCACTTATTGACTAGCAATAATGTAAGAAAAGTGGCTCTGGACCCACATGTTGATAAGAGATGCATTTTATCATGTGGCATACATACTCTACCATGGGGGCATTGTGATTTGAAAAGTGGGAATCAATGCCCAAATACAGAGCATGATTTGAAATAAATAAACATGCCTATGAACTTATTTGGGTTCAAGAAACAAGGTATTATGGACCTGCCAACACCACAACCCTCTTCTGATATAATATCTAAACTAAGTGCTTTGTTAATTATTCATCTGAACAGCATACTTACAGATGTTGATGATAAAACAGGTAAAATATTGTACATATTTAACAATAATTTAAATTATTACCAATTACCTGTAGGTGGGCAATTACAATTTATTACAACCCCTGAGGGTGATGTCAAGATTTCAGTGGGGAGAAATATTTATAGAATTAAGCACTCAAACATGATTTCTGGCACTGTATATACTTTTTCTGCTGGTGACTGCTTATATATTGAGGTCCCTGGATCTTATGACAAGCTTATACCCTTTTTTATAGAATTAAGAATCAGATATTCAATAATAAATAACCGCTAAAAACAAAAATGCCTAATGATATTTTTGGCCATACAAGGCATGAAGATCACAGTGATGAGATTTTGATGCTTGATGTCAGAGTCAAGAAATTAAGAAGTGATTTACAAGCTTTACAAACTACACTCAATGCCAGTCTTCAATTAGAAATTACAAATTTACAATCACAATGCATGGACCCTCTTCTTAAAATTGACTCAGAACTTAAATTATTGCTTCAGAAATATACTGATCTGGCAACATTAGATAATTTTCAAAGTTTAGAAGAAGCTGTTGCAGCTCTTCAAGCCAAATTTAAGACCCAGGCTAACAACTCTGAGCAATTGAAACAGCAATTGGAAGAGCAGATAAATAATGTCCAGACACAGCTCCAAACAATTGTCAAAAGCATAAAATCACAAGAAGATTTTGATCTAGTGATTTCCACTCTAAAAGAACAGATTCAATCACTCCAAATACCTAATCTGGACCCTCTGAACAATGCCATAGCCGAGGTTAAAGAAAAAATTGAGACACTTGAAAATTTTATGAACAATTTGCCATCTTCTGATGCTTTGAGTGCAATAACTCGGAGTGTTGCAAACATCAAGCTGCAACTTGAAACATATGAAGATTTTGGAAAAATTCAAAGTTCCATAACCCATCTTGAGGGTACAATAGCAGCAGTGCAAAATGATTTGGCAAATGTACTAGAATCCCGCCTGCCCGGTATTGTAGATACCCTTGTTAGTGTCCAGCACCAAATCACAAAGCTTGAAAACCTCAACACTGAATCTGAACTATCTCATTTTCATCACTTGATTGATGATATCCAAACAAAACTTGAAATTTTACAACAATCCACACCCTCTCAGGCAGATATAGCCCTGCTCCAAAATGCTATGCAAAATGTGGCTGATGCATCTGAATTAAACAATGTGAAATTGGCACTTGAATTTTTGCAAAATACAGTATCAAATCTACCTACATCACAGGAACTTAAAAATATTAAGAGGGCAGTGAATAGGATATTGAAATCAGAAGATATCAAGAATATCCAGACAGAGATCAAACAACTCACTCAGACAGTGGCCACTCTACCAACTAATCAACATATTAATGAACTGCATGCCCTGTTTGAGGATATCAGAAGACAGGTCCATGATCTTACTGCTCAAAATTCAAAATTGGCAGTTGTTGAAAATTTGCAACAAATTGTAGCTAATATCAAGCAACAGCTAGGGACCATGGAATCCAATCAAGCAAATGCTCTGTCTGTTTTTGCCACCCAGCTTCAAGAGATTGTGCAACAATACAAGAAACTTGTTGTGGACATAAAAATCAAGCCAGGCCATGATGATGTTGTTAGGACCATCAATGAGCACCTTGAATCTGTAACAAGCAGATTGCTCACAGCAGAAAAAGAAATAACAGGCATAATCGAGAATCCAAAACATACAGTAATTCTTGAATTGTACAGCATCCCCAACAAAGAATATGATTCTCCATTTACACCAGGTGGCAAAATATATATGCTGTCCCCTGCACAATTTTATTACCAGTTTTTTGTTGGGGGCACATTGAGACCAATCAAGATCAAATATTGGCTTCAACCACAGGCACACCACTACCCCACCTTATCAATAACAAATGCTGATAACAAAGCAAAAATCACCAGTGTAGAATTAGAGGATTTTACAGATCCCAATGCATTAGAAACAGCATATGTTGAAGATGATGGCTCTTTGGAATTTAAAATACAAATAGGGGACAAATTATATTTAGAAAATCCTGTAGTATCAGCTGCTGAACACCCTATAGTTGCAATATTCTTGTTTACATATTATGTCTAGAGAAATTATTGTTGATGAATTACACAGACAAGCCAGACATAATTTTAAGAGACTCCCAGTAGTCACAAAGGGCATAGATGATTTATGGCAGAGCGACTTGATTGAAATAGCAAGTGGACAGCTGAAAAACTTAGACAAAATCAACAAGGGCTACAAGTATCTACTCACTGTAATAGACACATTTTCAAAATTTGCCTGGGCTGTGCCACTCAAATCCAAGACTGGGGCATGTGTTACAGAAGCCATCAGAACAATCATCAATCAGAGTGGAAGATCACCGCGCTATTTGCAAACAGATAATGGCAAAGAATTTTATAATTCAGTGTTTCAACAATTTATTAAAAGCCAGGCAATAAAACATTACTCGAGTTACAGTGATCTCAAGGCCTCAATTGTAGAGAGATTCAACAAAACTCTAAAAAATCTTATGTATAAACAATTTACACTTCAAGGTAATTATAAATGGATTAATATTCTTCCAGAACTTCTACATAAATATAACAACTCGGTCCATTCTACAATCAACATGAAACCCTCTGAAGTAACTTCATCTGATGAGCAAAAA
Source organism: Lepisma saccharinum (assembly GCF_977018435.1). NCBI lineage: Eukaryota > Metazoa > Arthropoda > Insecta > Zygentoma > Lepismatidae > Lepisma > Lepisma saccharinum. Next base: position 94,695,136 of record NC_139235.1, read on the forward strand.
TTGATCAGCACTGTTTATTATCCTAAATATCAGCCAACAACAAGAAAGGCCAAATACAAGGTGGGTGATCAAGTAAGAATCAGCAAATATAAGCACTTATTCAAAAGATGCTTTACAAGAAACTGGAGCACTGAATTATTTACAGTGGTTCAAATTAAACCTGGGATCCTTAACACATATATAATAAAAGACCACCGAGGAGAAATTCTCAAAGGCAGGTTCTATGAAGAAGAGCTCAGCAAAACTAAACAGCCCGACACATATCTCATAGAAAAAATTATCCGCAGAAAAGGCAACAAGTTATTTGTCAAATGGCTAGGACTCCCAGAACACAGCTGGATCGATGCAAACAAAATAATAATATGAACACCTGGGATGTTATAAAGAGGCTGCCAGAACCTGAACAGCAGATTAAGAGAAATGGCAACTTGCTGCCTGATAATATTAGGTGTCTTATTGTTGGGCCATCTGCTTGTGGTAAAACTACACTAATGGTTGATAATTTTTTATTGGCACCCAACTGGTTAGACTGGAAAAACAGGCACTTGTATATCTTCTGTAAGAGCTTGGAACAATTAAAATATCAGCAGCTGATGAAGCTATATGATGGATTGGATATAGCCACTTTTGAACCAGATGTTAAGCCACTTCATGAATGTCTCGATAATTCTGTTGTGTTTGATGACATTATACTGGATAATCAAAACAAGGTTAGAAATTTCTTTACACAGGGCCGGCACAAAAACATTGATTGCTTCTACCTGGCACAGACTTTTTCAAAAATACCGAAGCAACTGATCCGAGACAACAGCAATTTTATATGTGTGTTTCATCAAGACCATACCAACCTCAAACACATACATGATGAATATGTAGGTGGGGACTTGAGCTACAATAATTTTTCTAAGTTTTGCAGCAGGTGCTGGAACCAGGACAGTTATGGGTTTGTCACAATTGATATGACAAGAACACCCAATAGTGGCAAATACAGAAATAAAATCAACAATTTTCTAGACATTGAAACATAAATAAATAACCATGAAAAGGCCAATTATTGATGATCTTAAATTAAGAGATTATCTTGTAAAAAGATTTAAGGGATGGAAATCAGAGAACCGAGGAATTTATGAAAAATACAAACAAACAGAACAGCCTGTAATAGATGCTATTAGTGAATTAGGTAAAAATATTAAAACTGTTACAGAGCAAAATCAAAATTTGATCACAGAGCTTGTACCTGTAGCTGCAAGGAACATATTAGATTATCCATTCACCCCACTTTCCAGTATTCATACACCTAGTCCTATTGTTCCTAGAAGAATTGAAGCTACTCAGGATCCTATTGAATTGGGTCTTCTTGCTCAAAAATATTTAACCACACCTAAAGACAATAAAGATGAGGTGTTTGGCTTATATGCTGACACAGAGCTTGATGGTAGCATCATACATAGAATTGGCAATTTCAGAGTAACATTTATGGGAGATGATATAATTGTATATTCAGAATCTCATCTTGGACAAAGAGGTGGTTTTGTTAAATATCCCGGCACACCTGGATTGTGGGAACTAATAACTAGGAAGAGGCCTGGCAGCTATACAGATCAAGATTATGAGCACTACAAAGAAATATTAATAAAATCAGATGCTCTATACCAGAACAATGATCCCACACAAAAAAGAGTCAAGTCTAGCAGTGGAGCAAAATACAACAATTTAATCAAGCCCATATGGTCACAAATTAAGACAGGCAGTGGAATCAAACAATACAACACCCTGCCTAAAGAATTTGTCTGGGTTGATGATGTCAGGAAACTTGTAGATAGGTTATTGGTGATAGCTGGGGAGGAAAATGCTGGCAACCACAATTTTTACAATGAAAAGGTTGGAATTATGGACATGATAAGCACCAAATTGTCTAATTTTATAGTGAATGACACTAAGGGTATTAGATATCTTATAAAAATTATTAATACTCTACCACCTAAATTTTGGAATATTTCTGAGGGCCGGGGGTTGGTTAATGACATTATAAACAAGCTGCCATTTGAACTACACATTCCAGGCTATCAGTATTGTGGTCCCGGTACAAAATTGGACCATAGATTAAACAGAGGTGATCCTGGTGTTAATCCCCTAGATGCTGCTTGTAGAGACCATGACATAGCATACAACACACATTCTGATCTTGACAAGAGACATGTTGCAGACAAGAAATTAGAAGAGGCTGCATTTGGTAGATTTGTAAGCAAAGATGCATCTTTGAGTGAAAAAATAGCAGCATTGGGAACCACCATAGCTATGAGCACCAAACAAAAACTGGGGTGAGGGTTGTGAATATGTATATAATAAACCTACAATGAAGGCCAAGGGTGTTATGTATCAAATACCTTATGCAGGTCTTAAATCTCTTGGGCCTATTGATAGTCTTTTAACCAAAAAGCAGCGCAAGAAAAAAAGCTCTTGTATTGCCAAGGACCATGGTATGAAATTGTTGCTTAGTACCCCCCAATTAAAAAAATTACAACAATCCAGGAAAAAATCACATGTGGGGGGTTTCATATTTACTATCCCGGCCATCTTAGCAGCACTCGGGGCTGTTGGGAGCTTGGCTGGGGGATCAGCTGCCATAGCAAAAACAGTAATAGATGCCAAGAAAAATAGGGCAGAATTAGATGAATTGAAGCGCCACAACCTGGCCATGGAGAAACAAGGAAAAGGTGTTAAGAGAGCCATGAATAAGTTTAAAAAAAACAAGAGCCGCTTACAAACCAAGATATTGAAGCTTTAATCAAGCCACTGGGCATCAAAAATTTTAGAGGTGTGTACATGTCTGATTCTTTGCCGGAACAACCACTCAACAAAGAGTGTGGCATTGTTAATTTGGATAAGTACAAAAATCAGGGCACTCACTGGATTTGTTATCTTAAATATTTAAAAGATGAGGCATTTGTGTTTGATTCATTTGGAGGTGTTCCACCTGAAAATTTAATAAAATATCTAAAATCAACTAATCTTTATTACAATAATGCCCGTGTTCAAAACTTCAAAGATGTTAATTGTGGACATTTGTGTTTATCTGTTCTCAGATATATGTCTCAAATAAATAAACCATCAATTGAAGATTTTCAAAAAGCCTTGTGGTATTTAAAACATCATGGGGGTATTCCATCTCACCAGCCAAAATTCAATATTGAAACTCAAATTGCATGATGACATAGTGTATCCCAAAACAATAGCTCTCAGAGCATTTTACGGCATGTACTTGATCCCTAATATTACACACCACAACAACAAAATTGCAGTAGGGGATCAAAAAATTGTCATCACTCCAGGGCAGTATAATCTGTCCACTCTAAATGCTCAATTACCCAGAGGTGTAGTTTTAACTCAAAATTCTGTCACTCACAGAGTAGAGATTGTATCTGCTACAGAAACAGTGGATCTGGGTACTATAGGAGAGCTGTTAGGCTTTGAGAACAACACAAAACTTGAAGCGGCCATCAAACACACTGCTATTAATATACCTAAATTCTTAGCCATAGAGACTCTGAATATTCACTGTAATGTGGCTGAGGGTATGATCACCAAATCAAATGGCATAGGCACTCACAAACAAACTGGCATCATTGCAACATTCAAACCTAATTCTGAATTTATGGAGCCAATCATCTACACTCCATCCCCAACATTATATTTTCCTGTGTGTCATAATAGAATAGATAATATTGAATTGATGGTCACTAATGAAAAAGAAGAATTAGTTGATTTTGCTGGAGCCACAACAACTGCAATCATAGAGATTAATATTTAAATAAAAATACATACAAAAAAAAATGGAAAATATTGAGAGTTATGAGCTACAATCATTCCCTCCAAACAGGAGGACATTTGCAAATTTAAATCAACCCAACACAGAAATTGAGGTTGATCTTGATGTAGGGGATGGCTTTATACACCCCCACAGAGCAGATCTATACATCAAATTTGATGTTGTAAAGCTCGATGGAACAGATTATCCGGCAAATTCAAATATAAGATTGGTAGATAATTTTGTGCCGCATCTGTTCTCTGAAATTGAGATCAGAAAGCATGGTGTTGTTATAAACAGAGTGGATTATCCCGGCATTACCTCCACAGCTTTGGCCACTCTAAAATTATCCAAAACCGAGGCTTCTTACTACAAAATAGGTGGATTTGAGGCTGGTGATAAAATTATATCTAAGAGCCACACAGTGCTGTTCCCAATGCGCCTGTTGCCAGGATTCTTCTCAGATTACAAAGATATTATGTGGAAGGGTGGTTTAAGAATCACATTTAGAAGAGCTGCAAATGATAACAATGCTTTGATGAGGTACAGTGCAATAAACTCTACTGGGGAAGCTCTGCCCAATACCCTACCTGATGAAGGCAAATGCATTATTCAGACTATGGAGCTAAGAATCCCTGTTGTTGAATATGAAGCCAGTTATGCTCTTAAATACAAAGCAGATATAATAAAAAATCCACAGGTTCCTTTACAATTTTATACATATCAATGTGTACAGAAGCCCGCAACTGGTACTTATTATGAGTTTGATGCTACAAATTCATTCTCCAGTATACAATATGACATGCCGGATTTTGTGGTGGTATTGTTTCAGACTGGAAGACACAATAATCAGGAAAAAAATTCAAGTAAATTTGATAACTGCAACATCAAGAACATATATCTTAAAAATGGCAGAAATGAGGTATTTCCTAGAGAAAATTATAATTTAGACATGTCCAAGGATGATTTCCTCAAATTATATGAGGCATTTACAGCATACAAAAGGGTCACTACTGGCAATACCGACATGTATTACACACCAGATGAATTCAAAGCACAGAGACCCATGTTTGTAATCAACACTTCAAAAAGGAAACAAGTTGTGGTTAATGACAGGACAAACATTAAAATTATCTGTGAATTCCATGAGGCATTACCTGATGACACCATATGTAGTGTTATTCTCATAGGGGAAAAATCTTATCTTTATGATGTAAGAAATGAGAGAGTCACGGAACAATTCTAGAAGAAATATATTATCTTAATACTAGATATGCAAGTTGAGGCTGGTATCCAATTAAACTTAAACCAGAAGTAAATATGTATGGGTGGGTATGTGTTTTAGCTTAGTTTTAGGTGTGGGCAAAAAAAATATCAAGAGAGGCATATTTTTAACAAGTTTATGGACAACAATCTGACAGAAGTGCCTTTTGTAAGTGTGGACAAATCAATCTGAGGGGGCTCATCATTTCACAGGAACTTCCCGAGGGCATTTTTACAAAAATCTTGGATTAGACAGGGTGCTACACTTGAGCAAAAAGCTCATATGGGCATGTTGAGCTTGTTTTAAGTGTGGCCAATTCTGCCAGAGGGGGGCTCATCATTTATCGAGCTGGTTGTATCATCAATTACACTACTTAAGAAAGAGAAACGAAGCAGGGGAAACGATATGTCCTTTGTGCGATGGGGAGGTGACGGACAAGCATATCCTACTGAACTGCCCTTCTACACGTGACCTAAGGGACAAATGGATGAAAAACTTAACAGGGAGGGAGGTGATAGAAGTGGTAGACGACAGAATAAAGATAAAAGAAGCGGGGCAGCAAGTGGGGAAATACCTGGGGGAAGTAAGAGAACGGCGGGGGAAAGCTATTAGAGAAGGCAACGAAATGAGTGATCATCCTCCAGACGAGCCATCTTTATAGTGTAAGTGTGTGTAAAGCAAAATGTATGCGTGTTTTGGTGAGAGTGCAGGAAAAGAGAAGTGAGGAGAAAGACTGGAAGAAGAACTGTCGAGGGAGGGGAAGAATGTGTATATAGGGAACAAAGTTAGAGACAGCTTAAACGAAAACTAAATGTAACAAAATAGTGTAGAAAAATCAAAAATATGTAGTGCGTACAGCCTATGGCTCGCACAAAAAGAAAATAAATCTAATATCTAATATCTTTCGTTCTTCGCAAGACGTCGCGGTAAGCAGACTCGTTCTCGTTGCTCTTTCTTTCCCGAAGGAAAAGCCTCGGTCTCGTTTAGATTATCTCAATGCTAAATATATAAAAAAAATGTTTAAAGACATTTAGTAATAGGACTTAAAAACGAAAGTTTTAGAAAATTAAACATCTTTAAATAAAAAGTAAATCAATTTGCATATTAAAGAAATTTTGATTATAACGAATTCTAAAAATAATTTACACTACGATTTACCAAACCCTTGTAAAATACAAGGCTTTCGGACAGTATAAGTCTAGATTATACAGACGGCTGTCCCTCTCGGTCTTGTCTTCATTTTAAATTGTGCTCGGTTTCAGCCAAAGTGGCACAAAACTGAAGTACAATAAATCAAATCAATCAATCAAAATAATCATAATAATAAATTTTATACCAACGGCTGATCTTCCTTTAAAAATTTCTGGCGACGCCCATGCTTTAATTCTATTATTCTAGTCAACAGTCGAAGACAATCGATATATGTAATACCTCGAATGACGTGTCTGCCTACCAGTGAGAAAGAAAAAAAACAGCATAATACCTGCTTACCACTATCTAAGATACAGTTTTATTAGTAGTGCAAGTCCCTGCATTCGACGACTAGTTAAAAAAAATTGAAGTTACTTATTCTATTTTGGATGATACGTCCTTCATATCTTCACATTAACGCTTGTTATTAACTACCTGGATTTTTTTAAAAAATGTTATTTCCATTGGCAATATGTACAAATATAGGAAAATAATTTATCTTATGGAAATGGCTATTTCAACAGTCACTCGCCCAAGCTCGAACCTGGACCCCAAGTGGCGAGAGCGTTGCACCACAGCTCTGCACCCTGTCCATGGGGGTCCCCTTATTGAGAAGAACTTATTGCTTACAAATCCCGCAGGAAGAGTACATTTTCTTTGGTAACGACCACTATATAAGTTATATTTTCTGGAGTTCTTTGTTCCAATCAGTATATTAGGACACTACAGTAAATGCAAAGACAATATTTTCAACAATAAGACATTAAATACTCATTTATTATTATACAAATTTTCATTACAGATTATTGTAACGAACTGATAATAGCCAGCATTACACAATAAACGCAGTTTGAACCTTTCTTTATATAAAAGCGACAAAAATAACGTTCTCATGTTCACATTAGTTTTTTAGGTGGTAAAAATCTAGATTTTTGGTCAACTAATCATGTGTATTCGAAAGCATCAATGTCAACTATTAACTAATAAGTTCTGGGGAAGTTTGAAGTTGTTTGTTGCGGAACCTGAATCAACTGTCCTTATCCTCCCCCCTCCTTCTATAGGGCTGTTTCTGGATGAGAATTACAATATTATATTCTACTTTAATATTATTATGAAGTACTTAACCTTATGAAGGAAAGCCAATTTCCATGGCGGTGTGGGTAGCGCAGCGAATCCAGGCCTGGGGATGTGTTTTCTTTGTGAGTGTCCCTTCATGAATTTAATCATATCATCAATTGATCCTCATCTTCGCGATTAGCCAAAAGTGACACAAAAGCGAAATAAAATAAACCAGCTCAATCAATTTGTGGAGGAAATAAATTCTGTCCTTTATTTTCTTAGAACTTTGGTATCCACAGAGCGCTTTCAAATTGCCACAAACCAGTGGCGGATCCAGAAGTTACAGTTGGGAGGGGCGAATTTCATTCGAATGCCTCACCTCACCGAACCTCAATTCTAACACACACTTGCATTGCTATATATAAACAACATATTATACTGTAAACGGGAACGACGCTGTTTTTGTGTTCTAGAAGATAGAGAATTCCTTTGCAAAAATAGAGGTCGAGGAGTGGAATAGGTGGTTATTATTGTATCATAATTCCTCTTGACCTCCTATTGCCACAATGTAAACTGAATGAGCACATATGAGAAATATAGTGAATACGCAGAGAACACAAAAGTCTATTCCCTCAAGGGGTCTCAGTTCGATTTCATTTTGAAGCATATTGCACAGTGATTCAATACAAATTTAAACTGTAGTGTCTTTTCCGATTAGCTTATCTTGATCATAAAGTTGACTTATTTTATAAATATTCTCGAGCCTTTTAAATTTGGGGATAAAAGGCGGAACATCTGAGTCTCAAAAATATCAGGTACAATATCATATCCAAGAACTAACAGTTGGGAAGGGAGATCGCTCCCATCGCCCTCCCGGTGGATGCGCCTGCCACAAACAACAGAGTGTAAAAGTTATCTAAACCACCCCCACCCCCAAAGATCGTTGCTTTGTTTGAAGGACATTCACTTTCAGTGTCTTTGTTACGAGTCACGCTTCGTATACCGCGCGGTTTTCGTGGGGACCAATCGAAGGACGTCTGGGACCAGCAGGAAGTCATCCCAGAATAGGCTTGCCTTTGCCTTTGTGTGAGGTCGTCTGTAGCCACTGGCCAGAATAGTTTGTCTGCTGAGTGGGTATTTGAAAGTGGAGATAAGAAAGCAACATTCAAAGGTAAGTAAGTTCAATAACGTTTTCAATATTTTTACACTGTAAGTTTTCTTTATACATATATGCTCAGATTGTTGTATCCGCAATGATTAGACCAAAATTTGTTTCACATTTCGAAATAATGACAGTACACGGTGAGAGGACATTGTGTAGCATACAGTGTGAGCCCTTTCAATATTCCTCGTCCGAGGATTGACATTCGTCATGGTTTGATTTGATTTGATTGATTTGTTTTATTTTACTTCGCGGTTTGTGCCTCTTGGCTAATTTTGAGAAGATGGGGATGAGTGATGAAATGATGAAATTGATAAATGGACATTTACAAACAACCATGCCCAAGCGGGATTCGAACCCGGGACCCCTGGCGTTGCAGCTCGACGTGCTAAGATTCGTCATGGTGTCCCTATCTTTGAGCCCTGTAACCTGGAGCCTACTTTTGAGGGGGAAGAGTCACGAAAAATTTTCCATCTCATAAAAATAGAGTCCAGGGATTATTTCATAAATAACTAGCGAAATCACAAATATTACTCTTTATTACTTTGCTCCTCAGGTCGCCTAACTTGAAGATTTTAACAAATGTGAAAATTTTGGGGGTCCTTGTCCCCGCCAATTTACGCCTATGGTTACGGAGACAGAGAAAACATGGTTTAAATTCGTTTCCGTTCTTCCCACTCCCATTTTTGGAGAGAAATAACTGGAAAACTATAAGGATAAAAAATAAAATTTCAAGTGCACAAACGAAATTCTATCCAAGAAGTTGCTTGATTTTTCTTCCTCCATGATGGGGAGCTTTTAGTTGTTTAGTTTAGTTATTTCAATGGCGCAAACGTAATGATTTTGTCCTTCATTTTAAAATTGGGGGCGAGGGAACTTCAAATTTTGATTTAATTTACTCTCAAACCGTTACGTTACAATCGAAAAAATGCGCTGGGATAAAACTGTACGGGCTTCCCGAAGCCCCCCCCCCCCACCCCAAGTTCAATTTGTGAATACTCGAACGCTGTAATGTTGCAAACGAAAGTAAATGCGATACAATCCGGTACAAACAAAGGATAATCTTATGACATACTTTAAACAGAATATGTGTATGTTTGTGGGGACAACGTCACAAATGTTGACCGTACTACAATTATCACTGTTACTAGGATTCTCTATCATCTTTATTTCTTTCTCCATTTTTCATATGTTTCAATTTTTCTTTGCTCTCTTGGTTCCTCTGTTTCCATTTCCGTTATTCTTCTTTACCTTTTCCCTTTATCTTTCTACGCTTCCTTCTCTCTTTCCCATTTCCTTCTTCTATTTCTGTTCTCTGTCATTCGCTGTCAATGTATCTTTCGGTCTCTTTCACCCTCTCTCTTTGTGTTCTTCTGACCTTGTGTGATTCTCGCTGTGCTGTAAGCAATCCTAATTTTTAACTGTTGGCTATTTGTGTTAGGAGGAGATGGGCCAAAAATATTTCGTGGTGGGCTAGAGCCCGCTTTGGTGTCGACTATTCTGACTGCGACTGACACCTTCGTTTGGTGTGTGATGTTCCTAAAGTTGTAAAGTAACTTGTTGCACACAATTCATAATCTTTCGTTATTGACTGTCGGAACGTACCCCAGAGGGATTTGTAATTGATTTTTAAGTAAAGAGGCCAAAATAATGCAGTGGGATACTGTGGGACGTAAAGTTAATTTCCATGGGAAATATTATTTACAAAACAGGCTTCTGTAAGAGTTTATAAGATTTGTAAGGTGCTGCTTAAACTCACTTCATTCATTCGTTGTAGTCGATTGCGTCTAATATCACAAGTTTTTAAAGGAAAAAAGTAACATTGTAAGCAAGGGCATGAAAGTTAAATATACAATGACCATGGCCGTATTTAGAGGGGGGTTCTAGGGTTCAACCCCCCCCCCCCGAAACTTCTGACATGTTGCATTAATGGATGTTCAGAAACCAAAATCTGTAACAAATTTTCAATTTTTCTTTCGAAGCATCACAAAAATACAAGGAGACAATGTTGAAACGATCGAGCTAGAATTTTCATACATTTGGAATTCTGAAAGTTGAGTGAAACAGGATTTATTCTCGGAATCGCAGCCCACCCGCGGCCCCTCCATTATCACTTCTGCTGTCATCTTTCCAGTGTTGTTCCTGCGTCACAAGGAATATAGACTGAAGATTCCCTTATGATTGTCCCAAAATTCCCTTTCCAGCTTTTAAATTCCCCGTCCGATAACGTCGAAAATAAATCTCCCTTGATAGGAGTTCAAACCTAGTACCTCCAGTTTCGTAGCGCATTACGTTCGCGATTGAGGTTACAATCCATGCACCAGGCTAAGTTTTTAAAGAGAATAACTGGTTCCACACTTTTCAAAATTCCAAAAATTTAATTTTAAAGTCAAACAACAAAAACTTTATGACTAAAATTTCCATCTAACTTTTAAAGTATTTTCTTGAAGGTATCTAAAGTTTAATGACGAAGTAAAATAATTGTGCATTACAGTACACACTGTATGAAACGTAAAAAAAAAAAGAAGAAAGAAAGAAACTTATGCTGGATATTCACTCATCTGCTGGATTGAGTAAGCCCCCTCAAGGATATAACAATATAATAATAATAATAATTATTATTATTATGGAATAAAATTGTTTTATTATGAAATTTTAATTATTATTGTACAATTATTATTATTATTTCTATTATTCAAATTTCTGGCGACGCCCTGGGAATAATTATGAATTAACCCCCCCCGAAATTTTTTCCTGCCTACGGCCATGACAATGACATTAATTTTCGAGAGCAATGATCGCCTTCCCACACTCAGACGCTGATATTCGTGAGGTTTTCTGTAGTGTGCGTCCATAGTATCTTCAAATTTTCGGTCCTTGGGGGATTCTAAACATTAACAATTTAAGTTAAGGAAAGTTACAATTTCAAGCAGCAGCTAGAATTTCTTTTAGAGTGTTGTCTTAGATTTCTTTTACACATAAATATGGTTGGTCAGCTAGTATTGAACATTTAGTCAACATAGTGAGTGTGAAAAGAAAATGAAAGTGTCAAAAGTACATGCATACTTAAATACATGTATCGAGGAGTCCGAGGTTCGATACTCGGTAGTGGTTCATAATGGTTCAGATCTCACTTTGAACTTTAGGTCCAGTCCCGATTAGCCTTTCTGTGATTAAATTGGTCTTAAAAACAAATTCAAACAAAAAATCTGGAAATAGGAAAGGGTGGGTGGGTGTCTCACCTTCGGTCTTTTCTGTTTCAAAGGGAGTGTTCGCCACTGGGAAGGACAGTACTAATAGTTATACACATTGTAGGCTGGAGTGTAAAACTTTGTTGTGGCTGTCTTAAGAAGTATTTTGAAATTGATATGGCATACTAATTACGCAATGTGTACAGCGAGATGTTAAAATATTACCAGGCAAGTTGTTCATAATTTTCAATATTTTTTGACGTCCCATGTGTATTTAAGGAATTGAACTGCATTGAACTTTTCCTGGAAATATTTATGCATTTCCCTCTTTACATACCTTTCCTAATATCTTTGTTACACAATTAATTTCATGGAGGATTAGTGAAAAAAAAATATGGTTGACTAGACCACACAGCAAATATACTTCTGTGTCAGCATCTTTAAGTTCTGAGAATCGATTGCTGCTTGTGTACAATTTAGTGTTCTTATAGATGTGGGATGAAGTAAGTGATTCATACATTTTATTTGTTTTCTCTTTTCAACTTGCAAAGTGAGGGTCTGTGATGCTACATTTATTGGCTATCAGTTACCCTGTAAAAGCCTACATACACATTTTGTCTTTGGAAATTAAATTCATTTTGAGAAGTTATGTAGAAGAAAGCAAACAGATAAAGAAATTAATTCTTATTTGAAAAGTATCTAAACTTTCATCATTCTGGGTTTCTTTCATTCAATCTTCCACTGTATGTATAGACATTCCTTAGGAGAATTTAAATTGCTGGGGGGATCCAAATGATACTAACTTTGCATGATAATTAACTTTTATATGTTAAATCCACTGGAACGCTTCAAATAGTTTTCCATCTATTAACAAATATAGTTGTACAATAAACTGTTGTATTGAAGAAGTTAAAGTTTTGCTACTTTCAAGATTAATCTAATTTAAATTTATTCCTTATTTCAGGCATTGAATGCTGTTTAACTAAAATAACCACCTCTGATGTTTGAATATGATCCTGATTTTGTAAATGGAAATGTAAGTAAATAAATCAATTAACCTGTATGTAATCTGAAAATGTCAGAATCACATAAATGAACTAGGAACGTAAAATATAATGCTGCGTGTGCGAACCATACATACACACCTTTCATTTTGTAATTAATAATCTTTGGATATGCATTTCCAAAATGCACCTTAGCATAAATATACAAATTATAATCTTTATGTATTTCTTTCGTAGCCTACTAAACTTTTAATAGAACTTTATTTCTGCTACTTGAAAACAGAATCATATCCATGATTTTATTTTTGGAGAGTTGAACTTTCATATAGCTATGTCTTGTTTCTATATAAAATATTTAAAATTGTCAAGGGTATGTGTCTCTTGTCTGCTGGGTGAAGGGATGGAATGAGGCATCCACTCACTTCTCCTTCTGGCACTGTGCCTGTTACATGCTAGTATAATGTACAGAATAAATAAAATATTTTTGCCTTTTCGCTACATGATGTTTACACATACACTTTGACAGGACAGAACTACAGGGTGCGAAATCATTGAAAACTGGTGGGGGAACAAAGTTCTTAATCTACATTCCCCCCTCCGCCACATATGTGTATTATTAAAAGTAAATTAATTTGTTACTTTTATACATATCAGATATTGTAAAGCAGCCAACTAATTCCTTTAGTAACTTGGTTAAAGATGTTATAAATTATGAAATAGTTGAAGTGCTTTTATTATGCGTAAGTTTTTGTTTTGTTTGTGCTTTATGTTAATATAAATCAATTAGATTTCATAGTTATAATTTTCTTGCATTCTTGTCTTACTTTAATTGTGTGTATTGTAGATTTGTTAATGATCTCTTGAGAGAGAAAGCATTCAATACTCACAACTACACTAATTTGTGTGTGTTCGATATTATTCTTAGTACAGTATATTTGAAATTAAAAGTAATTGCTTATCTTTCGTTTGTTATAACAAAAAATCTTCCCCCCGGAAATTTTTGGTGGGGGGATTTTTGAGGCCAAGATTGTTGGTGGTGGGAAATCCCCCTGTCCCCCCAGGATTTCGCACCCTGCAGAACTAACAGAAACACAAGAAAGCTAAAGCTAAACACTCAAAAATTAGTAAAAAATTATTTTTCACACCAACATTGAATGGTAGTGTTTGAGCTCTTAGGCGACACCAGAAAGGTGTTTGTGTGTGTGTATTGGGGGGCAACCCATTGACTTAACTTAATAGTAGAACAAATATTAACAATAAGAATCATGGTTATGATAATAATTTTACAGTAATAACTATTATAACGTAAAAAGTGATAAAGTAAAGTGTTCCCCTGTGCATAGCACCACGCCATGAAGGCGTATAGGGGGTGTGGGGGTAACGCCCCACACTTTCTTGATCCGGTCGTGAGTGGGGGTGATGTGATCAGCATCACGCCCCTGACCGCCTTTACCCCCCAGGGTTTCCCCCAGGTACCCATGTTATTCGACGCTGGGTAGGCGCCGGGGCCGCTTCCACCGTTAGAAAAGTTCCCGGATTTGAACCGGCCGGGGATCGAACCCGGGACCTTGAGCATGGTAGTCAGACGCGTTACCGACTGAGCCACCGCGGCCACTATTATATTATAACAAAAAATAAAATTATATTATTATTATTACTATTATTAAATCCTTTGGGAGGACTACTAGATGAATGAATATCAAGTACAACTTTTCCTTATTATTATAATTTTTTTTTTTACATTTTATACAGTTAGTGTACTGAAATGCACAGTTATTCTGTTTTATCTTTAAGTTTTAACTTTTCAATAAAAGCTTTCTAAACATTATTTATGTTATAACAACTTCTGCTTTTTGTGACTTGAAATGGCCGATGGCAATTCCAGGGGGTGGGGGTCAACGGATATGTTCCACCTCCATCCCGACAACGATGTTTCAGCACAAAATATTATCCTAAAGTGTGCCATTTCCAGTTATATGCTGTGGCGTGCCCAGTAGTCAGCCCTCATTTCGATATTTTTTCCTGCCTGTTTATAGCCTCATCATTACCCTCTTTGTATAGGCCCTTGCTTATGAAATAAAAGCATGCATGTTTATATTACCTTTGCATAATAGGGTGACATAATCTTAGTCTCTCCACCTGTTCATTCAATCAGTGGCGTACACAAGAGGGGTTACTGGGTTTAACCCCCCCCTGAGCTTTAAATATTATGGGAAATGCTGTGTAAAATAAATTGCCAATTTAGCGCTACTCCATTCAATGTAGAAACTGATCAGCTTGAGGGCCTCCCCGATGGTGCAGTGGTAGGTCGTTGCCTTGTAATCAAGGGGTGCCGGGTTCGATACCCTGTGGAGGCACATAGTGGTTCGGATCCCACTTTGAACCGCAGGTCTAGTCTCGATTAGCCATACTGTGCATAAAGTGGACTTAAAACACCAACTCAATCTATCAATTGAGCAGCTTGACTGATTGATTTTGTTTATTTTTCTTCGCATTTCTGCTACTTTTGGGCTAATTGCGAAGATCAGGATGAGTGATGATATGATGGAATGGATGAATGGACACTCACAAAGAACACCTGTGCTCAGGCTGGAATTCGAACTCGACACCCCAGGCGTTTTAGCATGCTTTCCTAACCACTCAACCACGAAGGCTGGCTACTTAAGCTTGAATCATTTTGTATGCACACATCACTAGTATACTTTTCAGGGAAGTATTAAGATTCATAAATGTTATAAGTACATTCTAAACTATCACACTCTGACCTAAATGCATTCTTGGTTATATTCTTATTTACTCTTACATTTTTTCTCCTTTCAGATCATGGACGCCTTTCCATACAGACATTTTAAATGAATACAGCATGCATATTTTTAGCAATGAAGTAAAATTGGTAATGAAAAATCAATCCTCTTTTTTTGGATAAAATTGTGAGAACTATGTTGAATTATTGCAAGATGAAATGTACGAATATTGTAAATAAAGTTGAATTTTTTGCTAACTGGTAACTTTATTTCTTCAACCTAATCTTTGGGGCGAAAAAAATTAAGCTCTGTATTTGAAATAGAGTGGTTAAAAATTATGTATATGAACATTTATAACTTCTACTAAATTTGCTCTGCCTTCTTAGGAATGTACATTTTCGTTTCTAATTAATTTATTAAAGTACTGAAATAGGTTCTAAAAGCACCAAAAATCACTCACATTGTAATGATTGTGGCATTGAACTGAGTGTGCAGAACCAACAGCAAAGGAAAGGTAAGGTTGAATTATTGCTTAATGTGCATGCATTTAGTGGCAAGGTAGTATTTTTCAGAGATTATCCCCTTACCATGTATGTATATACTTCCATCCAACGTATACATAAAATTTATCTACGGATATACAAATATACAGTATTTTGTGTTAAGTATGTCATTTATTTATCCTAGCAATGTATGTGAGCATGAGTGTTGCTTTCCAAACAGTACACAAAAAAGTTGTTATTTTTTAATTAACGGGTATGACTTCTGAAGATCAATCCCCTTCATGTTATATTGTACACGCAAGGACACTTCTGGGTTGTAACAGCACCATTGACTTTCAATTAAATCATTACAACCCAGCAGTGTATGTGACTGTACATATATCCAATCCCAATTGGCTTCTAATCATCAAGTGGAAGTCTCAAAAAAGACTTATTGGAAAATATGTATGTACATAAAAGTTGCGGCTTTTTTGTATGATTTAGAAATCGATACATAATATTCCTTGCAAGCTTCACGTAATTTATGGATGGCTTGTTCTTCTACATGAATACCTTGGTGAGCGTGCCGCATCTAGTTTCCTCTAAGTTTTTTAAGGTTTGTCTAAATTTAATGCTGAATTGAATGGTATTCTTTTTATAAAGAGGACAATTAATCACATTAAAATCTGAATGCATTAAATGAAGAAACACTGTTTTCCCTGTGATATCGTATATTATGTATACAATGCAAGAGTTAACATTGCATTTCTCTACTTTGATACATTTGCCATCTGGGAAGAAATTACAATGAAGTTATGATTGCTCTATCTTATTCTGAATTCATATTGGATAAGATAGAAAAGATCTGACTGATTCTTCAAGGTTAAAGGTAAGCATTATTATACTAAACGAAGATCATTTACCTCTTCCTCACGAACCCCTCAAACTCACCGTATGGGAGGAAAAACACACTCTATACTATGGTGAGAAAACTCACCCTATGGGAGGAAAAACTCACTCTATACTAGGGTGAAAAAACTCACCCTTATGGGAGGAAAAACACACTCTATACTAGGGTGAGAAAACTCACCCTTATGGGAGGATAAACACACTCTATACTAGGGTGAGAAAACTCACCCTTATGGGAGGAAAAACACACTCTATACTAGGGTGAGAAAACTCACCCTTATGGGAGGATAAACACACACTATACTAGGGTGAGAAAACTCACCCTTATGGGAGGAAAAACACACTCTATACTAGGGTGAGAAAACTCACCCTTATGGGAGGATAAACGCACTCTATACTAGGGTGAGAAAACTCACCCTTATGGGAGGATAAACACACTCTATACTAGGGTGAGAAAACTCACCCTTATGGGAGGATAAACACACTCTATACTATGGTGAGAAAACTCACCCTATGGGAGGAAAAACTCACTCTATACTAGGGTGAAAAAACTCACCCTTATGGGAGGAAAAACACACTCTATACTAGGGTGAGAAAACTCACCCTTATGGCAGGATAAACACACTCTATACTAGGGTGAGAAAACTCACCCTTATGGGAGGAAAAACACACTCTATACTAGGGTGAGAAAACTCACCCTTATGGGAGGATAAACACACACTATACTAGGGTGAGAAAACTCACCCTTATGGGAGGAAAAACACACTCTATACTAGGGTGAGAAAACTCACCCTTATGGGAGGATAAACGCACTCTATACTAGGGTGAGAAAACTCACCCTTATGGGAGGATAAACACACTATACTAGGGTGAGAAAACTCACCCTTATGGGAGGATAAACACACTCTATACTAGGGTGAGAAAACTCACCCTATGGGAGGAAAAACACACTCTATACTAGGGTGAGAAAACTCACCCTTATGGGAGGATAAACACACTCTATACTAGGGTGAGAAAACTCACCCTTATGGGAGGAAAAACACACTCTATACTAGGGTGAGAAAACTCACCCTTATGGGAGGATAAACACACACTATACTAGGGTGAGAAAACTCACCCTTATGGGAGGAAAAACACACTCTATACTAGGGTGAGAAAACTCACCCTTATGGGAGGATAAACGCACTCTATACTAGGGTGAGAAAACTCACCCTTATGGGAGGATAAACACACTCTATACTAGGGTGAGAAAACTCACCCTTATGGGAGGATAAACACACTCTATACTATGGTGAGAAAACTCACCCTATGGGAGGAAAAACTCACTCTATACTAGGGTGAAAAAACTCACCCTTATGGGAGGAAAAACACACTCTATACTAGGGTGAGAAAACTCACCCTTATGGGAGGATAAACACACTCTATACTAGGGTGAGAAAACTCACCCTTATGGGAGGAAAAACACACTCTATACTAGGGTGAGAAAACTCACCCTTATGGGAGGATAAACACACACTATACTAGGGTGAGAAAACTCACCCTTATGGGAGGAAAAACACTCTCTATACTAGGGTGAGAAAACTCACCCTTATGGGAGGATAAACGCACTCTATACTAGGGTGAGAAAACTCACCCTTATGGGAGGATAAACACACTATACTAGGGTGAGAAAACTCACCCTTATGGGAGGATAAACACACTCTATACTAGGGTGAGAAAACTCACCCTATGGGAGGAAAAACACACTCTATACTAGGGTGAGAAAAACTCACCCCAATATGGGGTGTGGAAACTCACCTTTTGGGGACGGCTATTTGTGACAAGCCAAACTCACCCCAAAAGGTGAGTTTCCACACCTTTATTTTTTTCAGTGTATGGCTCGCACAAAAAGAAAATAAATCTAATCTAATCTAATCTCAACATAATCACCGTCTAGACGTTCACATTTTTCACAACGCTGACGTCACGGTAGCATGGCCTCTGCAAACGCTTTTTTACATTTTAGGAGTCTGTTTTGTACAATAATCGCTGATGCAAGAGAGGAACTGCTGGAAAATGTGCGACCACGGAGACTGTCCTTGAGCGTTGGAAAGAGCCAAAAATTGCTAGGTGCGAGGTCAGGGGAGTATGGACGGAGCATGTAATCCACTTCAAATTTGTTTTCCATGAAGAGCATGTGAGCAATGGCCGCCCGATGAGGAGATGCGTTGTCCTGATGGAAGAACACAGCTGCAGCCGTTTCCGGCCGTTTCTTTCGCAATGCTGGAAGCAACTTGGTCCTCAAATCAGTTTCATAGCTTGTACCAATCATTGTGGTACCCTAAGGATAGCAGTGCGTGGGTATAACGCCTTCGCTGTCCCAAAACATCCCCTTTTCTCAGCAATGGAGTAACTGGCGTCTGGTTCGTGGGCGAGGCTCCTTTGGTTTGTTTTATCCGAGGTTCGACATTCCTTGAACAATCGAACCCACGAACGCACATTGCTCACGTCCATGACACCACCACAGCATATCTCAGTCAATTTAAGATGAATATCGATGGGTGTTACTCCACGCAGGTGAAGAAAATGGATAATAACACGCTGTTCTTTCGATGTAAATGATATCATTTCCAGTATCAAAAACATGTCCGTCGTTAGATAGCGCCACTAGCTTCATATGGGCCGTATCGTGCTGTCATCTGGCCTCAACCTTCAACAATGGATGCTTCTTCTCAAACAACTATCACTGTTTCTGTTAATGATGAAAAAAATAGGAGACCTTAGGACTTGAATGCACCTCGTATATATACTTACCACCCCATATTCTAAAACGATGAGTCTCGCCACGTCCCTGAAGACATTGTAAATCCAATTCGGACTACGGTGTCCAGCATTACAGCAAATGTGTTTTTCAAGTGGATACAGGATCTTGGCAATAATGTATCGAAATTAAAGGTAAAGGACTTTGAATTATAAAAAATTACAATGTGAACTACTTGATCAATTACATAACACTTTTCATCCAAAATTTCATGTTTTCAATGCACCGATTACTTTGTGGAAAGAAATTGATATTGAACATATCATATGTTTGTGTTTTAATGTTTTTCTTCTGATCATAAAATGTGGAAAGGTTTCTCCAGTTATGTTCGATGTGTGCAGTTTTCCTATTGTGGTTGTTACAAAAGTATACTTGCTGTGTTCTTGCTTTTCTTTCAAACAGAGTACTATTTCTTTCGTATTATCTTCAAGACAGGACAATTAACGTTGCTTAGTTCTTGTCCAGCATCGAGCACAAGTGCAGCAGATAAAGTTTTCATCGCCATCAAAGACACTACTTTGTGGCTGTAGTGAGCGGTGAAATTATATTTTGTCGCTTCCCTTTCTGTTCCGAGATAATACAGGTTACATTGACCTTGGTTATTATAGAAATACAAGACAAAAATACCCCAATTTTTAATGTGGAAACATACAGGGTTCATATTCCAATTGACTACTTTAATTTCCGCGCTGTTATTCTCAGAATTGAGAGCTGCCGACTTCACATGCATGGAGTGTATTTCCAGAAGGTGACTCTGCATTTGTTCTTTATCTAAGTGGGTGTTCTTCTCGCACAAATTATGGTCATCGTAAGGGCATTTGTAGTGAATGTAATCGCAGTTTTGCATATGCTGCAGGACGTCACTGCCTGTACACAGCTTTGAGCATCCAAACTTCCAATAAGAGCACGGAACGGCCATCTTGGAAACTATATCCTCTAACAATTTGTTTCTCTCAGCTTCTGACAAAAGTGGCAAAGTTGAATCGCATTTTGAGCATAGACGTAATTTTCGAAGACATTCCCTGCAGAGCAGATGATTATTTGTACATTGGTATATTTCGCCCAGTAAGATTTTGGAACACTCCACGCATCTTACTGCAGACCACATGACACGCAGCTGCCGATCTTCTACAGAACGTTGCAATTTAGACATCCTGTACCTGAAAGGAGAAAGACAAATCATCCTTCTAATTACTACTTGTAATCCAAAATAAGATATAATTGGTTTGCAAGCTATATCGCTAATGTACAATTAATAAGGCAATGCATTAATGACTTAAAATTGCTTTAAAAATACCAATAATTTGTATCGAATTTCCTATTCCTAGTTCCTTAACAACTCAACGAGTCAATTTTAGCGAGGAATTTATTTGATAAAAAAAGTAAAGTGCTCCCCTATGCTTTCCACCACGGCATGAAGGCTCTTAGGGGTGTGAAGTTAGGGCCCGACAGTTTTTTGATCACGGCCGAAGGTGGGGGTGATGTGAACAGCACCACGACCCTGGTTGCCTTCACCCCCAGAGCTTCCTCCAACTCTGGGTACGCGCCGGAGCCGCTTGAACAGGTGGAAAAAATCCCGGGGGTCGAACTCAGTTCCTCGCATGGTAGTCAGACGCTCTAACGGCTGAGTTACCGCGGCTCTCATTCAATTTAATGGATAACAGTGCAAAATATTTTAATTTAGTGTAACGCTCATAAGAAACACCTTAATTATTACATAACTGCAAATGTATGCAATTTAATATCAAATTACAACATCATTTTATACTGTACATTGAAAACAAAAATTGCAGTCGCTTTTCACAACATATCTGAACAATGAACACTTGGCGTAGATTCTCAAATTGCCTATGTCTGCTAGTAGAGACTTGTGCATGGAAAAGCTCCTCTATTTCCACTGAAGCAATTGGAGCTTACTGAAAGCAATCAATGTCTCCTGAGTTTAATGCAGTTATCAGTGGCGTGCGGTTACCATTTAGGTAGCCGAAGCAAACAATAGTAAATCAAGGGGCAGGCTTGCCTTGATAGAAACACGGCACACCACTGCTTTGCGGCATTTTAGTCTTTCATGAGCTCTCGACACTTTCGAGGAGTGAAAGTATCCTGGGAATTATGCAAAATTCGAAATTTCTCGTTACTTTGTACTAGTTTTTGCGTGGAAAAACTATATTTTGTGATGACGTAACATGTAATTTAATAGCCGGCCCCCGTGGCGAAGTGGTTAGTACATTGTGCTACGACGCCAGGGGTCCCGGGTTCGAATCCTGGCCTAGGCATGGATGTTTTTGAGTGTCCATTCATCAATTTCATCATATCATCACTCATCCCCATCTTCGCAAAACACCGCATTTAGCTCAGCGCTACCGGCTAACCAGTCACATTTGGTATACATAAATATTGCACTGAAAATGTGTAGTGAATTTACTGGTCTTTTGAACCAAGTTCGGTAGTTCTGGTGTTGGCCGTCCATTTTTAATTATCTCATTTTTTTTCTGAGAAAGAACGGGCAGAAAACGGCTTGGACAAAAGCTCTTTTATAGTACACATTGTTCTATATTACTATCGTTACGTATCCCTCATTTTCATTTTCGAGTTACGTGTAGCTAGGCAGCCTGGCAGGAAGTATAGGAAAGTGTTAACTTCAGCACCAGCTCAGCGAAAAGCATTCGCCAATATTTGCAAAGGAAAATTGATGAGAGAGAAAAAGGGGAGGAGTTTTGATGAGGAGGAATGCAAGTGGGATCTGGCTCGAGAGAGACAGGGAGTTGGTCTTGAGTTTTGGAAGAGAACAGGAGAGTGGTTCGGGAGTAAGAAAATGGGGGTTTTTTGAGTTTTGGAGAGAGGAGAGTGAGTTTGATTTTGAAGGAGATTCAGGCTGGATGCAGACTTTTAGAAACTTGTTTGGAAGTGGAGTGCAGCGAAGCTGAGTGAGAATTTAAGAGGCGAACTTCAGCAAGCGAGCGACAGTTACTTTAGAAACTCTTCGGTCCACGCTTCTAAAGAGAGACAGGTAATATGCTTTTCTAATGCCATCCTTTGCCAATGCAGACTTAAGGTCATTGTAACCCAAATCTAGAGAGTTGCCATTCTATAAAGGGTTCTGTAAATTTAAGTTTATTCAGGTACCTCCTGCAGTTAGCAGATGCAGCCAAGCGAGAGCTTACGAGCTACCGCTAACCCCCAATAGAATAATTACTTTCATCTAAAGAGAGCTGTCACAAGACGTGGTGCAGGTGCGGAATTTCATCAATTTCTATACAAAATGTGATGAAAATTAACGTCATTTAGACCCCCTCCCTAACCCAACGATTTGGCTTTTCTTTTGACACAAAGGGATGTAATGAAAATGTGTGAAATAACAGTCAACAGCGAACCCCTTTAACAACAGGAGATTCACCCTTTCTTCCAAATTAGAGTAATTAGTGCACTATCAACGGTAACTAATGTTATTTCAAATTGCACGTATTGGAGCTATCTAAACTTACATTGGTGAACGTGAAAGTCTTATATAGAAATTGGCAGCGACGATACGAATGTTAGTTATGTAAGATGTTGAAATTTGAGTCACTTCCCACCCTGATAGGGTAATCACCGCTGCAGTCAAGCGCAATACAATGAGGAGGAAAAGAAAATAGAATGTTTTCTTCCATAGCCGCGGGCGATCTGCCCAGCGCCCAGCGCCCTAGCTTCGTCGCGGTTGTCCGCGTCGGCTGGCACTATTGTATCGGGAGCGTCCGTCATCCCGCGTCGCGGAAGGTGTTGTCGGACTTTAGGGAGGCCCATTTTGCCAAAAATGCGGCCGGCCCAGGGACGTCCTTGGACGTATCCCTATCGCTTCGCTCCTGGTAGCGCTGTGGTTCGCTCGCGGACCCGGTACCCTGGCTATGACAGATCTCCCATCTGGAAACTTTTCATCATTTCCAGGATTTAATCTACTTTTGAAAAGTACACATTCAAATTTGATGATCCTTTGACACAAAATTTAGAATGATTTTTTTTACATTACTTTTGTACGTGATTTATGTGATAAGTGATATAACAGTGCAGTAAGCTACAGACATTATGTGAACGACTTTTTTTTACATTTTATGTTCGCGATAATTTTGCTCAGATCATGTTTCAGTTTTACCTTTCACGTCTTTTAATTAATTATATCCTTAACTAAAAGTGAATAGTAAGATTATTGCTAAGGAGGAAAATAATTTAGTCTTGACTCAGACTCATTTGTACTATGTATTCACTGAGTCCAGCAGCGAGTATGCTGAGTCATTTTTTTGTTGTTGTTTATTAATTAAAGTTCTTTAAAGTTTCAATTTATTTTCGTTCAAAACAGACCGTAAATTGTCAATGATCTAAAATGCATGAGCTATAAACTGTTCAGATTATTGCCAAGAGGATATTAATTTTAAATAAATGTAGTTTTGGGAACGAACAAGGTTCCGCGGTCGACTCATTTATATTCGTAATGACACAATGCTCCTAGCTCCTCAAAGAAGGATGCTTAGCTTCAGGAGATAGTCGAGGAATTCACGAGTCAGTCGTTTTGCCTTACGTTACCTTAATTAAGGACTAAATTGTTTTATTAAACTATGTGTTGACATGTGAAGAAATGAAACGCTTATTATACTTCTGGCAATGAAGCAGCAATTATGTCCGCTACTGTACGCCGGTCGTACGTAGTTAGAGTGACGCTACCATTAGTTCAGAGTATAAACCGCTCGATTAATTAGTGGATTCTGGTTTAGAAATAAAAGGTGCTTTAGTAATATGCATAAATAGGTCGAGAAATGAATAATGGTGAATAAAGCGCATATATAGATAAATAAAGCAGTCTGCTAGGGCAGAGTGTAAGATGTTTTAAGCCAATGAAAAGGCTTTACTGAGATGAATCAGTACGTACACATATTATATATATATATTTCTGTTTCAAGCACCCAAAAGTTAGGCAAAGCCAACTTATAATGATTTAACTGGACACAATTAAGAGAGCACGGCGCGGATGTTTCTCACATGTTAGCGAGATATTTTTTGTTGATGTTATATTTTTTACCCTCTCTGAGCTATTGCTTTGATGGACAGTTGAATATTCCTCCTACGCATTCATTTTATAGCTCATGACAAATTTTAATACCTTAAATTTCATGTGTATTTATATTATATCTACTGTTGAAACTTGAAGCCCAATTATGATATTTATATTTCGAGTTACGGCATTCATCAATATCAACGTTCCTTAGCGTTAATTAACCAATTTGGTTTCGTGTGCTTACCTAATCACGACGTTAATCACTTACTCACTGAATCACAGATACAAGTTACAGATTGTTTAAATTAAGATAAAATTGATTATCAATTTTCATTAAATAATGTTAAAGTTTTGCGAATTTGTACCTATATTTAGAATTAATAAAGCAGAATCTTGTTCGCCTTTCGCCTTAAGACCTCATCGTGTTTACATTCAGTCAGACCCTAAACAAGCGGAGGATAAGTAGGAAATTGAGCAACCACTAACACATGAGAACGCGTTTTAGCAGTCACAGAGGTTTTGTAACATCATCTCTGTCCATCACAAGGACACGAATAACAGGCAACATCTATTTGGGCAATTTTACGAAAAGTATTAATTTTATATGTGAATATTTATTGGTTATTAAACACATGGTTGTACTTTACTCAATTTATTTGCCAATTATGCACACTAGTTAGGCGGAAGAGTGTGACGTTCACAGGGCGACGTTAGAAGTTTATGAAATGCGCATTTATACAGTGAGATTTATCAAGTAGCTCCACATAATGAAGAAATGGTGAAAAATACGAAATAATATGTAAATGCGCTCAGTGAATACCATTTTCTCCAGTTACCCAGGGATCCCAAATAACTGGTGAAAGTATCTTCTGCTATCGGCAGAATGGCGATAATGTCCAGTCTGAATAAATACTTTAGTAAATGTTACGTATATATAAATATGCAAAGCATATTTTAATAGAGACCCGTGAACAAAATGTTTTCTTGACCCTTCGTGTGATATAAAACTAGTAATGGCTGAACTATATTCACATAATTAAGGCTTTATATTTTTTTCCCTTCTTGCCCACCCACCCTACATATATTTAGTTCCAAAGAGAATAGTTGTAATTTGCATTAATATAAAAGAATAGGAAACGCATAGCTACGATATCCTTTTAAATATGTCAATATAGAGCTCATATCACGCCTAATTAAAGAGAATTCAGCGCACTAAGTGGTCCAAAAAGGATTGCAACCTTTTTCACTTTGCATAGTTTGTTAGTAAATATAATATTATATCTTAATTTCCCGTCAGTTCAGGCGTTATCATTTTCGGAAATATTTTTCGCAGCGTTTCAGTATCCGTATGTACTTTGCATAAGGTATTAATAATAGCGATCTTTGCCATAGGTTTTCTTAATACGATTATTTTATTGTGTTCTCGTTTCCCGTGCTCCAAGCCTGTAAAAGAAAAGTTTGAAATACAAGATTAGCATAGGACTGAATGACCCAGCAGATAACGATTTCATTTCATACGGAATCATTGTTATGATCCAGTTGCATAGAACTCGAACAAGATACATTCACAAATGTGTAGTCACGTTTGTTACGTAAAGACACGCGCTTGGATCTTTGGCGCATGGATGTTGCGCATCCACTATTTCTTTCTGTCCAGAGTGCCGCGATGAATCCGAGCTGCAAACCAAGAATTTACACCCCCCCCCCTTTTCCTTTTCCACTCCAGATTTCAAGTGAAGCTTCGTCCCATCCCGGCGACTCAAATTTCTTGCAAGTTAATTTCCTCCATTCCCTTTTATCGGCGTCAGTTAATTCCAGCAAACTCCGAAGGCTGCGATTCAGCGTTCCCATACATCCAGTAACCTTGGACAGTTCCGGCCGAACGATGAAAATTGATACAATGACAGGATTGCAATATGACAATGCACAATGGCTAACTCCGCTCCTTTTCCAAGGAACTGATTCTGAGCAACGATACATCTCCCGTTACTTTTTCCTGACTTCGCATAATCTGTTGCCTAGTGGCGACTCTATTGCTCTCACAGCCGGGCTAGATCGAACCATGTTCCAGCATGCTTAGCTTTTATAATTTCCCCACCCCAGAATTTTCCTCTTAGAGTTATTCTCACGTCATGACTTTCTTGCACTTCGGATAATAACTCGATCCAGCGTTCGACGTCGAAACATCAATTCCAAGTTAGCACTTAGAAATCTTCAAACATCTAAGACAAAAATTCAGTACTAATAATGGTGAACTGTTGGAGTTATTTAAATAAAGCATTCAGATATATAATGTAGTATGGATATGACAAGTACTTTGACAATTTATTTTTGCTGATGAGATTGTTCATATTCGTCAATAAATAGACACGACAATTGAGATGAGGCATGTTCAATTACATTTTTAGTTAGTTTACTAATTTCTATTCGACTAGTACCTAAGGGATACTACGTCATTATTGCGTCACTTCAATTCATTTTACGTCACCTACATAATTAACATTTGAAGACAAAATTCAAAAATTTGGTTCCGCTCATTTACTTTTGTTTATTATCACCTCTGTAGATTTAGAGGCAATTATTGCAATTTTGTTAGCCTTCAATCACTATTTTCACGACGTTTACACTCCCGTAATGGTAAAATAATGTCTCACATCGTGAACCTTCACATCTTTAGCATATCAGTTATTTAAAAATTGATTTACATTCTTTAATGCTTTTCATTATTAGTTATTATATTTTATTTGACATTAGGCCCCATATTTAGTGATTTTGTACTTTTATTTGAATGGCATACTCTGGGTTATTGTGATTTTAAAGACTGTATTTGAAACCTTTCCCTGTTCCTTTTTTTAATTGACCACCTCATTCCTATCCTCACCTAATAATGTCTCGTATCTCCATGACGTCTACATCGCATAGCAGAGATTTCCTGAGACGCCTTCAACATTGGAATTCTACGCGCCGGCGACCTTCAGAGAGCAGCTCCATTTACCATCCCCTCTCAGTTCGTGGAGTCAACAATTTCAGTTTTCACCCGGCATACATAAACCTGCCGAGTACTTCGCATTACCTCCTCGAACTCAGGACTGCACTGCGACCGTCGGCCGATGGGATTTGTGCCAGCCACCAGAGCACACCTTCGGTTTTCTCCCATTTCTACGCTCCGGCTCTCAAGATGCAGCGGATTCACGCCCCCTTTTCCCAAAAGTACTGTTTTTATTTCCGCTGGAACTCCAGTCAGAACTATATTCCAGCTCAAAGTGATGCAGTGGATGAAAACTTTTCCCGTCATGTGTCCCAGCCTACAAGTTTCAAGTGGCCAGAAGAAAACATGACACCTTTTACCCCATCTTCAGTATCCTTCGATTTGTTTATCATTCGCCCATACGCAGCAAGACCAGCTTTACTTTCATGTACGGTCCCCACCACAAGTGTGTTACCATCTTCGAGTGCAGGCATATGCAACCCGCCAAGCACACCTACTTTAGCTGTTACTTCTATAGCATGGCAGACTTTACGAGACTAGGTTCCCTAGTCCGTTGAACAGCATTCTCCTCTGGATGATTATATCTACTCATATTTAATGGACGGTGTTGGACAATTTTGGTATTTTAATACATAATGCAGTATAGCATTATTCACTATAATATGATATATTTTCAACAATCTCTTTTTTTTCTCATTCTTATTGGAAGATGGTACTTATATCTTCTATACATATATTATTCTCTCACAGAGATTCAATGGACGGAGAAACTTGCGTGTGCTTCGATACAATATATATTCACCAGGATCCTCTTATATTAGTGCAAATTGCTTTGCAATTTATTGTGGCGTGAGCAGTTGCTCCCATATTCCTAGTGTTTTGGTGTTAACCCCCCTCCCCCACATGCTTAGTGGGTGGAGCCACAACTTATGGCTTTGGCCATTCTGACGTCAGTTCAGCTGACAAGTGAGTTCAGTGGTGTGTGTTTGACGTATGAAACATGGTTCTCTGACCCGAGCTGACGTTACCGCTTAGCTCGTGTTGATAAACATTTCTTGGAAGCCAATGTATGCGTGCTCAGCATAAATATTGTAGTACGCACGCGTTAATTTCATTCATGCTAGAGACGAACGAAATATGGCATTGGACTTCTCATTTTTGATTGCCATCTCGGCTTTTAATTTTAGTTTGCTCCCACAGAGCTTTTGTCTTGATCTTCGATAGTCCAAATTAGATTACGACTTGACACCTGTCAACCGAATCTAATTTTGACTGCATTTTTTTCCCTCCCCTTTAGTTTTAGAGTTAGTCTGTAGTGTTCATTTTCACTGATGTGAATGTACTATTATTTTTCTTCACTAAATAAATAGACCTTCTAAGGGACTGCATTGGCATAACCGGCACTGTACCTGCAACTTATCTAAACGTTTTAAAAATTCAAAGGAATTTTTTTCGCCCAGCTGGATACCGTTACGTATCCCTCATTTTCATTTTCGAGTTACGTGTAGCTAGGCAGCCTGGCAGGAAGTATAGGAAAGTGTTAACTTCAGCACCAGCTCAGCGAAAAGCATTCGCCAATATTTGCAAAGGAAAATTGATGAGAGAGAAAAAGGGGAGGAGTTTTGATGAGGAGGAATGCAAGTGGGATCTGGCTCGAGAGAGACAGGGAGTTGGTCTTGAGTTTTGGAAGAGAACAGGAGAGTGGTTCGGGAGTAAGAAAAGGGGGGTTTTGAGTTTTGGAGAGAGGAGAGTGAGTTTGATTTTGAAGGAGATTCAGGCTGGATGCAGACTTTTAGAAACTTGTTTGGAAGTGGAGTGCAGCGAAGCTGAGTGAGAATTTAAGAGGCGAACTTCAGCAAGCGAGCGACAGTTACTTTAGAAACTCTTCGGTCCACGCTTCTAAAGAGAGACAGGTAATATGCTTTTCTAATGCCATCCTTTGCCAATGCAGACTTAAGGTCATTGTAACCCAAATCTAGAGAGTTGCCATTCTATAAAGGGTTCTGTAAATTTAAGTTTATTCAGGTACCTCCTGCAGTTAGCAGATGCAGCCAAGCGAGAGCTTACGAGCTACCGCTAACCCCCAATAGAATAATTACTTTCATCTAAAGAGAGCTGTCACAATACGCTATTTTTGTTATAGATACTACCTGGTGCCTTCACACACTTTCATATACATTCGGCAAAACAAACCCGTAAACTAAGGAAAACCGAAAACAATACGAGTTGAAACACTCTCTGTCTCTGCATAGAGTCTCCCCGACCGATGCTAGCTTCGTTTGTAGCAGAAATTGACCCACACTGCTCGTGACCTTGAGGTGCGCGCGCAACTGTCTGCCACTGCTGAACCGATGCTAGAGGAAGATCGCTTCGGCTTCTGAGTGCAGGCCTGCAGGACTGGTATTTGTTCTATGCGTATAATTTCTATTGTAGTCTACGGTTGTGTCAAGCATAAGAACATTTGTTGTAACGTTTGAGGATAACACACGCTCCTTTTATCTCACACATGATCAGCTCTTGATGAACGGTTACGTTTTGAATATAACAAAGAAATAACAGAGGTTCAAAATACACAAAATAAGAGAACGAATATATAAGGTTGAGAAAAAGGTTTGTATGTTCAAGATCTGATTGAGAGAAAATAACATTTTATTAATAAAATTGGACAAGGAGAATAAACGTGTCCTTATCCGCATTAAAGAATATAAAGAGAAAATTGATGAATGTTTCAGAGTAAACAAATTCAAAGAGAAGAGAAGAAATGAAAATACTAATCGTTAAAATTTCATCCCTTCCGAATGCTTTTGGACTACCTAAAACTGACAAACATGGAACTTCAATACAACCCTTCATTGCAACGTTCACACATCCTGCGTACAAACTGTTCAAATATTTAGTTGAAAGGTTTGCTAACTAAACATGAAACGCTACTCAGTGTTAAAAATGCATATGAAGTGCAACAAAAACTTAAAAATATTGTTTGGAATAATTAGTATTGTATTGCAAGTTTTGATGTTGAAAATGTATATCCTAGTGTCCCGATAGAAGGTGCAACAGATGGATGACAGAGATGGCTTATTAGGATGAAGGTGAACCCGGTAGAAGTTTGGGAAATGGTTTGATGGTTTACTGTATGTGCAAATTACAATTACTTCATATTTGATGGCAAAATTTATCAACAAAGTAATGGTTTATCAATGGAAAACCCAGTCATCTCCAGCATTTTCCTTCATTACATAGAATCTCCAATTGTTAATCAAATAGGTGCAGATCTCATACTCTACATCAGATATGTAGACGATGTGCTAATTATTGCTAAAAATGGGAAGATCACATCACATGTTGAATAAATCACATCCTCGCATAAAATTAACTTGTGAACCCATGAATAACAATGTAATTTCTTTCCTGGATCTGAAAATTAAGACGACTGAGACGTCGGTTCATATGAGAAAAGTAGCAAGGGAAAATACATGCTTACCAATTCAGAAAATTCTCGCATACGAATGGATGATGTGTTTTTATTTTTTTTCTAAGTGCACAAAAACTATGTTCAAATAATGAGGATATCCTGAAAGAAGAAAACGTTTTCAATATATAGCAAAATAAAATTGGTTTTAACACTAATAGAATGAACGAAAAAGGAAAAATAGAAGTTACATGAAAAGTAGAGTAAAAAATAAAACGGACAAACGTGAGAAATCTGTTGCAAAGAAATTCGTTTGTAATTTGTATTCCCATAGCCCGCTACGATCCCTCCAGCCTCGGCACTTTCTAACAAATATGATTTTCTGTGTTGGCTGAAACTCCACTTTTCTCCGCTAGAGGCGCTCGACCCCGACTTGTGCTGAGTGGACTTTGCATGTCCACCTGTGTGTGTGCATTTACGCTGGTAGTGAGTGGATGTTTAATTGTTATGTTGTGTATTGTTGCAAAGTCGATCCTCTATTAATACAATTTCAAACAAGAACATTCGTAAATATAAGCTAGATTTAGAAATTGTAGTTAAACTTCTAAAGTAGCGGCTAAACACTGCATCGTCTTATTATGAATAAATAGTTCTGTTAACCTGGGATTTGTTTTAAAAGAAACTTCTTGTATTTATGTCCAACTTTGCCTCTGGAAGTTGGATAGGTAACAATTACCCGTGTTTTCATAGCATGCCTAAAAAAAACTTGAAAAGTTTTTGCCACTCATATTCTGCTATTATTATGTATCCTTTTAAAAGTAAGAGAATTCTTTCGCCTTGCCGTGAACCGCTGTGGTCCTGTCGTTAGGACTTCTGACTACCATGTGGGGGGCCGGTTCGATTCCCTGTCTGGTCATCTCGGGGTATTCCGTCGGTGTTCCTGCATGAGAAGGTCTGGTCTCACTAGGTTCACATCAGTGGATACCTAATGGAAGCCCCGGGTGAGTAAATCTCGCTGATGTGTGGTGCTGATCACATCAATTCCGCAATGTCCGAGATCAAGAATGTTGAAAGCCATACCTATACCCTGTCCCACCTAACTGTAGAGCAGGGCCGCGCATATCGGCAGAGGAGGAGGGGGCAAATCTAGTGGTGAAAGCGCAGTGTTGCCAACCGTACGGTCAAGACCTTAGTCCGTACGCTAAATGCACGGCTTGTCAAAATTTGCTCTTGCAGTTTTATCCCTAATATTTCCCTAAGAAATTATTGAACCAATCGTACGGGCCTGGAGACAAAAATACGACCCGTTTCATGTGCGTTCGGTATTATCTTTTTCACAAATTTGCAACACTTACAGGAAATCGGGTAACTCCCGTCGCCCATTACACAATCCCGTCTCTCTCACTGTTCATTGGCGGAGCCGTCTCGCGTCACTACTTGCGCAGAGACTTGTCCTCGTTCGCCTGGTCTACAGTTAGCTGGTACGGAGTTTAACTGCATATACTAAAGTACTTTCATCCCCCCGCTGGATACTCTAATGTGTCATAGCCATTTAGTACATAGCTATTTTTTTCGTTTCGTTATTCAGAGCATAAATCAATCACTTTGTTACGTTTTTATTTTATTTATTTAATCAACGGAATGACAAATTTCTTTCCATCACGTTAGGATTGTTCTCCACGTCACTAAGGTCAATTAACCCACCACATTATAACATTTGATTTTGGACATTTTGTGAAGGAAATTTCATGAGGGATTTCGAAAGTAAAACTTACGTAATTAAAGTCCACACAATTTTAATACTAAAGTGTCTTGTGAAGGTAGAAGCTGGATTAAATGTTTACTATTCTATATGCATTTGTAACTCAAAATTGGAGGATTTCTATTGTAGAAAGCCAATATTTTACCGTCATCAAAACAGAGCCATCTATTGAGGAAATCATGAAACTACACATGTTATTGTGAAATTAAGGCTGTTAATATATTGCTGTTTTTTTGAAAATACTAGACGTGGTGGGTAAAAATGGATTTCATTTTTGGAATCAGCATGCATAAATTATTCAAAGACAATAGTTATCTGCGAGACATCGAAACCCATGCCGACAGGTTCGTCACATAAAAACTTGAGAAAAATTAGATCATTGTAGCAAGACACACAATTCTGTTTACGAAAGGAATTGCTACGTATTGATTGCACATAATGTCACGTGACTAGTGCAGGTTGCAAAGTCGTGCATGATAACGACACACACTGTCGCGTCACATAGGATCAATGTACAAAACAATTATGGGGGGAGGAGGAATGCAGGGGGATACTTTTATCCATTCTCAGACTTCCGTGACGAAATAGAACAACACGCTATGACGTCAGGGATCCCAGGTTCGAAACCGCATCCGGGAATAAATTCCGATAATGAAATGTTCTTCGGGAATATTCTTTGAAAGTGTCCGTTAACCCTTTTCATCTTATCAGCACTTATGTTCGTCGCCGCAATGAAACAAAAGTGGCATAAAGCAAAATACTTCTCTCGCACGAGAAACTTACACGCACAATTGCACCATGCAGGAACAAAATTGCTACAACCAAAAAACAATAGAAAACATTTCTTACCATGATAAAACTTAAAAGGAACTTCATAAAACATCATGAAAAAATAAAGAAGAGTTGATCCTTTTCTGCAACCATAAATTTCTTTTGTTTTCCAAATTTTTGATTCAATCAAATTTACTGCTACGGAGATATGAATATTAAAGTAAGACAGGAATGAAGAAGTAAAAAAACATAGTTTTTAGTAAAACATAAATATGATAAAATAACACTATTCTTTGGTCCGACAGCTATAAGATGCATTAAGATAAATAAATAGTTATTAACTATCAAGTGACGAGTTAGTGATGAGAAAACAAAGCCTATTTTTTAAAAGAAAAACATGAAAATACGCCTATTTTTTGGTCGTTTTTAATAGGTGTCCATTACAGCTGTAAAATGCTCTAAATAAGCTAAATAGTTAGTGACAAGCCAGAGTTCCCATCTATAGACTTCTGCTACTAATAATAGCAACACTAATTATAACAATAATATAAGTTTCTATGGCTGAAGGGCAAATTATGAAATCTTAAGCTGAAATCTTTTAAGATGTGCCGCTTAGGTGCTGGAGGAGCGAGAAATTTCACCTCCCCCCCATTTTGCAAGAGCGAAACTCAAGACAACATATTTTTGTACGATAATTTGAGGTCCTCATTCCCTATTAAACTAGAGGTGTTCCTATTCTAAATGTCCTCCTCCGTGGCCATGCAGTCTAAGGCTCTATGTTTTGGACTCCGACTGCGGGACGGCATTGGTTCGAGTCCGCCTGGGTTCAGTCTCTGGGTTCTCGGCCTGTGTATAGGACCGGTGGCAACCCACCATCGAGAGGAAATTGGGGAGCTACGAGTGAGTAGCGTAACCCGGTCATAAAAATCTCTTATAACGGCTTGGGGTTTGACGTGCTGACCCAATTACCGGTTGAAGATCTCCACACCTCTAGGCAGGATTGTGGGAGGGACACTGGCGGTCCGGAGATCGGCCTAGGCCCTTCAAGGGCTGTCCAGTCACGTATTATTGTGTTATTACCTATTCTAAATATTCGAATGTATTATAAAGTTGTAATATCTGTATATCATTAAAGAATAATTTTGTAATATTTCACGTAAAACAAATGTAGATAATGACTGTATTTACTACTGTTATGTTAACCAAAACTATTTTCTTACACTTTTATCTCCTGACTTCTAACAGCAAGAATTCTTCTAAATGCATATCAACAAGATCGTCACAAGTTGTCTGGAGTTTTCAGACTGAAGCAACATGTGGCGACAGGCCACAATGAACATAGTGAAGTCACACCGAAGCAGCAAGCGACACGGGACACTTTAGTGCAAAGCAAAACATTGAATGTGCATGAGCGAAGAAAGGCATGGCGAGGGCCTCTCCGATGACTTAGTGGTAACATCGTCGCCTCGTAATGAAGAGGTCCCGGGTTCGATACCCGGTGGAGGCACATAGTGGTTGAGATTGCACTTTAAACTGTAGGTCCAGTCCCGATTAGCCTTATTGTGAATAAACTGGACTTAACTCAGCAGACGATGCGACACGATACAGGGTATTGAAAAAACTGCCTATTCAGAGCGACACACAAGCGACAAGCGACACATCCAGCTTGTCGCTTTGTTCTGAAAGCTCCCTTCATCTTCTAGAACACTCAGATTT
This sequence comes from Lepisma saccharinum, assembly GCF_977018435.1. Taxonomy (NCBI): domain Eukaryota; kingdom Metazoa; phylum Arthropoda; class Insecta; order Zygentoma; family Lepismatidae; genus Lepisma; species Lepisma saccharinum. Next base: position 94,730,423 of record NC_139235.1, read on the forward strand.
TGAGCATGCCATTGCAGTGCAGCTTCTTATATTCCCGGACTTTTTTCCTAATAACTTAACAAACTTCAGTTTTTTGTGCGTAAGAAACGCCGAAGCTGTATCAGCCTCACTGAACGCAATAAGCACTGTATGTTCGTGTATTTCATGGAACTAGGCGTGTACACTTTATTTCTATGTCCCCTTTTCCTTGGGACATAGATTTTGACCCAACTAAGGCATTGAGGATAAAGAAAAGTCAACATCTTCACCTACAATTTTCACAGATTGACTCACAGAGGATGCTTCAATGATGTGCGTGCATCTTCGTCACCCTATTCGATCCTTCAGCATTGTGATAAGCCCGCCCATGTTCCTCTCATTTGATTTAAACTCTCTAGAAGAGAATATTAGTTGACGAGCACATTCAGCAGCTTTGGTACTTTTTTCTGTCACATTCGCACGGTATCCATCAAAGACGATGGTGGTATTTTCTTGCAGTGTTTCTCTAGAATGGTATCAAATATTCCTCGCTGTTGACAAACAAATACATTTCTCGCTGTGAATCAAGAATTCTCCATCAGTGATGTAAATAGCATCTCCAACTTCTTTACGTTCTGAGAGTGGTAACAACGGATCATAAAGAGAGGACATCTTGGTTTTCCGCATCTCTACCTCATCAATGAAAAGGGGCAGGAGAATTTACTTCCTTATCCCTTGTTACTCCTGTAAATATTGACTCAATGCCACCAAAATCAGGGAATGGTGATTGAGATGAGAATCACTAACAAAAGAACTGGAAGTCTTGCTTATCCATTGATATACAAGACTTTCGTGCATCGACATGCTGCTCTTCTATTTTATCTGTAAACTAGTAGACATTCCAAGAATCCACTTAGCACTGAAGCAGTCACTCCTCTGCCATCCCCCACAACTCTTCATGGAGCGCTTCACTATCTGTTCAGTCGACATAACTGACCAGATCTCGGACCTTAACTTTTTCATCGTTTTATTGTGAAAAAACCTTTATGGACAAAGTCAACATATTTAATTGGCGTTATCTTCTCTTTGAGACCAAGCATATCCTACACATAGGTGACGCTAAATATTTCCTTTAAACTACTGTGTATAATGATATAACCAGTTGAACCCATAAGTGACATTCTGTAAGAAAGAACATTATGTAATAATTCCAGTTTCATAGAAGGGAAATGCTACAAAACATCATGCAAAAGAGATTTCTTTGAGTTTTCATCTTGCAAAATGCGGTGGGAGCGATGCTCCTTTAGCACCTAAACGGCACACCCTAGAAGAAAATTGCACAGAACATTTTTTGTAGAGAATTTTGTTTAGATTAACTTTTGTCATAGCCTATTTTGCTGTAAAATGCTTCTCAAGCAAGATATTTCCTAAGAACTGATTTTGGGCGCCATTTTTTTTAAGATGGCGGCCAAAGCAGGAGTGGTAGAGGAGTGCAAAATTAATATGCTGTTAAGATCACTTTTACGAAGATAATAAAATTTGTTCCAGCTTTCCCCGATTATTTTCCTTATTTGACCCCTTGTTGACTCGCCTATAGTGCAAATCCCCCATCTGAAAAGTCTTTTTATACTTCCCCAACTCTATATGTTATAGCGACGACGAGGATGAATGATGAAGTGATGAAATAGGCGAAATAATCATATGAAGTCAAGATCTTTGGGATGAGGAGAATCTTCCCCATGTCTGTGTTTTAATCGTACAATAAGCAGGGGACAAGAAGCATTACAAGTGCCAGTAGACAGGAAAAAGAACTGTGAAGGTTTGACCCTTAATTGATCCTATACCTAACAGTCATTTGCGAGCAGTGGCGGCAATTGGGACCCAAAACTGGGGTGGGGGGCAAGAACAGTTTACTTTCCCTTGATACATAAGGTTTAGCATAGTGCAGGAGCAAAAGTACCAAAAAGCGGGGGGGGGGGTCAACCGGCATCCCCTCCTTCCCCTAATTGCCGCCACTGTTTTCGGCACTTCCCCATATTACGGCTACTCGAAGGTCGGTAGACACACGAAGACACGCAATGCATGCGTGCGTTTTTAAGGGGGACAATATGGATTCAATCTATAGTACGTATATTACATCGACCGCTGTGCGGCGGAGGTGTGGGGGGGATTGTGTACTGCACTGCGAAGCCATGGCTCCCAAGTTTAAGCTCTTGTCAAGGGGAATTAAAATCTTATCCATAACCTCGGAAAATTTAAAGGTTGCAAAGGGAATTGACAACACCGAGAAGAGAATAGCTAGAAGTGACACACACACACCTGCTACATCGTTCATGTTGATCCACACAATCTTACCTTACACTTGCCCCAACGAGAATTTCCACTTTGAACACTGCTTACGATCCAAAATGGTTCCTTCTGTTTATCAAAGTTAAAAATATAATTATTTGATTATTATAGAAACAAATTAGAACTTACCGTGTTTAAATAATATCTCGGCGAGAGTTGAATTGAATGAGTTTGCTGCTGTTCAGAACAAGGACGTCGAATGGACTGCACTGGACATATAGCACGCCCTCTATGTTGCAGTGTTGCATAATTTCCCTTTCACAGGTACAAAATTTCCCTTTCAGGCCAATTTTTCCCTGTTATTAATATAAGTAGGAGTAGTAGTCCAGTAGCAACAATTTCACATACACGAGAAATGTTAAACATATCTCATGTTCGAACCTCGATTAGGCATGAAGATACAATTGTGTGGTGCCACCGTGGTGCCATCCGATAGTTGTCGGACCTCGTAGTACGGCATTTTTTCAGACATTCTGAAGGAACGTGGAGACAAATAAGGACGCTATGCAACCCTGTAATTTGTCGAATGTCATGGTACAGCACTTGTCAGACAAACATCTAGGTTTCATTGATGCATGCGATTTTTGTGCTATATCGCCTGTTGATAGTGTTGCCCACGAGACGAGACTTTGGCCTGTCTCGTCTCTTGGAGTCTCGTGGAAATGCTGTCTCGTCTCGAAAATATTCGTTTGTCTTATGACACATGGTCAATCTCGTCTCGTCTCGAATTTTTAAAAGCCTGTCCCGTCTCGTCCCGTGGGCAACACCCTGTTGACTAATGTCGAACTTCGACGCAATATCTCACTACAAGATGCGACAAAATTTGCATGCATGGCACTCTTATGGAATTAAAGTTTGTTTGATGTCTTCAGACTGCGACATCTGAAAAAAAAATCGCATGCATAAACAGAGCCTTGTACAGTCACAGACTTGACTTTCAATGGGATAGTTACAACCCAGAAGTGTCCGCGACTGTACATTCTAGTTTCTCGGGTGTGGTACCACAGTTCATTGAACAAACCTTTTATGCATGCGATTTTTGTCGGTCATAGCAGTTTGGCATTTCTTCCCTGTTCCACAGAATGCCCAGCAAATTCAATAACTTAATGAACCAAATAGACATTTTTGAAAATCAGGCACGGTTTAGAACGCTGTTCAGTAAAACTATATGTCACTTCATCACATGTAATATTAGTTCATGTTATTATTTTTCTTGTTATTTTCGGTTGTTAGTTCATTCCGTATTGGGAATCTTATGATAAAAAAATAAGTAAATTTGTCATCTGCGACATCCCACAAAAACCGCATGCTATGTGCTCTTATTAATTCGATGTCCCAGTACGTCAATTTATTTTTGTCGTTTACGACGTTTTCGGATGCAACATTCAACAAAAATCGCGTTCATAAACTGAACCCTTACACTGCTTCACTATGCCTCTAGAATTTTATTACTCTCCTGGCTCACTTAATAATACATAAAGAAAGGAAATTTGATCTCTAAACATTAGAAAGGGGATACATATGGTTACAATGACATTGAACTGTTACTCGATGTCAAGAAGAATCTAACAAATCGGGATATATCTGTTAAATAATATCACGACAAAGTCAAACAGATATATGCATTCGTAAACGTTATAAACATTTGACAATTGCATACTCCCAACCTCAGTTTTCTGCTACACTCGCATTACAATTCATCCCCCCTCCCCCCCCCCGCCCTGTACATTTAAACTCATGAGAGATGATTGTTAATGTGGCAATGTTGTCGAATGCTTGTTTGAAATCAATAAGCTACAAATGAAGAGCAGTGTTATATTCAAGTGATTTCTCTAGAACTTGTCTAATTGTAAATGTGTGATCGGTAGTTCTCCTTCCTTGCCCGAATCCGCACGGCTTTCTCCAAGATTTCCTTCAACATATATTTTTATACGTTTTGCCAGTATATTTGTGAAGATTTTATAAATTATATTCAATAACGAGATTCCTCTGAAATCACTACACTCTAATTTACTTCCCTTCTTATGCATGGGGTAAATAATAGCTGTCTGCCAGTCTTCTGGCATTTTTTCATTTTCTCATGTCTACAACTAATTGATTGATTTTCTTCCAAAGGTGTTGGCTGCCACTCTTAACTATTTCCGCAGTTATGGCATCTTCCCAAAGTGCTCGGTCACCTTTCATTTCACGAATAGCACCACTAACTTTTGTAATTGTAGGAGCAGGCACATGAAGTTCTGGTCCATAATAAGTGGTCTCTTCATTCACTGTTGGTGTTGGATTGCTGCTCAGCAGATCTTTAAATTATTCAGCCCATCTGTCTAATACCTGTTGTTCACCAGCAACCAAGTCACCATCTTTGTTTCGACAAATTGTAGTTCTGGGGTGAAAACATCTTGTAATGTTGCGTACGCCCTCATAAAATTTTCTAGCGTTTTTTCTTGAAAACTTATACTGCAGATCTTCAAAAATACTTCATACTCCTTCTTCTTCTTGCGACACACAGCTTCAGCTTCTCTTCTTGCTTCAAGATAACCTGCTTTGTTGGATCTTGTTCCTATCTCTATCATTTTCTTCCTTGCTTCGTTCCTTTTGTTCGCTGCTTCGTGACAGTCTTCGACAAACCAACTATTTCTCTTCCTAGATTGTTCAATCTCCAAAACTTCCTCAGGTGCAGTATGTATACTATTCTTAATTATTTTCCAGTTTTGCTCTAGTTCACTGTTTTCGTTCTGATAATCTTGCAGTTGTGCATTTAATACCTGTCTATATTCTAACCTGGTACCTCCATTCTTCAATCTCTCAATGTTATACTTTCTGTTTCTAGCTCTGCATGGTCTGTTTGCTGTAGTTAATTTGGGGTGAAATTTAATCCTGACAAGAAAGTGATCAGAATCACAATCTGCACCTCTTCAAGATATGGCATCAATATTATCTGAAGCATGTCGAGCATCAATCAAGACATGGTCAATCTGATCTCTGGTTGTCCCATCAGGAGATATCCAGGTCTCCTTATGCACATCCTTGTGTGGGAATCTCACACTGCTGATAATCATGTTTCTGCTTACTGCAAAGTCAACTAATCTCAATCCATTGTCATTCGATACCTCATGCAAACTTATGTCTTTCTACATTCTGTACCTGTATATCTCTCCCCACTTTAGCATTCATGTCCCCATGGTCACCTTTATGTCATATCTTGGAGTGCTTTGATGGACACGGTTCAGGTTGTAATAGAAGGAGACATTCTCAACCTCTTGTTTCTGTTCTGTAGGGGCATGAACGCATATAATAGTTGTATTAAAATATTTACCTCTGAGTCTCAAGCAGCATACACGTTCATCAACTGCCGTAAAATCCAATATTGAACTCTTTAGCTTCTTACGTATCAGGAAGCCTGTCCCAAAAATGTTCCCCTCACCACTACCACTATAACATATTGTGACGTCATCACTATCAAATACGTCACTATATTTCCATCGTACCTCCTGTATAGCAGCAATGCTTATTTTGTATTTCTTCAGTTCTTGTGTTAAATATTTCAGGGTACCAGGTCGATACAAGCTCCTCACGTTCCAAGTAGCCAAGTTCATATCGTAAGCCTCATTGCGTTTCCAGGTCCGTCTCATTAAATCCTTCCGGCATTCTTCTTGGGTTTCTGAACGGTTTAATTTTTTGTAAGACAGGGTTGTCGGTCCTGTGTCCAACCCCCAACCTGGAGGACCAGCGACTCTTCTGTTAGGGTTACCATACCTTAGTCGAGGTTTTCCCGTTTTAAGGCGCCGTGAGTTCGCCCTTTTCCTTCCACTTACAGAGTTGGACTTGCTGGTAACACTGGTGCGTATATTGCCAGTTGTGGCGTTTCTTGATTTTTACTACAAGTACAAACTCGGCATCCGCACTTCTCTCAATGTATCATTACGAGCTTTTCACCCTCCCCATTTACCTGGGTTTGGGACCGGCATCTAGTTGAGCTGGATTACCCCCCCCCCCCCCAGATGGCTGAGTTATGTACATAATATGGCCTCCCGGATGGCGTAGTGGTAACGTCGTCACCTTGAAATCAAGGCGTCGCGGGTTCGATATCAGGTGGAGGCACATAGTGATTCGGATCTCACTTTAAACTGTAGGTCGAGTCCCGATTAGCCTTTCTGTACATAAAGTGGATTTAAAACAGAAACTAAATATAAAATTACTCAATGTAGACATAATGGCTTATACTCAAAGCAATGGATCTCTGTGGCGGAGTGGTTAGCACATCGCGCTACGACGCCAGGGGTCCCGGGTTCGAATCCCGGACTGGCAGGGATGTTTGTGAGTGTCCATTCATCAATTTCATCATATCATCACTCATCCTCATCTTCGCAAATTAACCAAAAGTGGCTCAAGAAGCGAAGTAAAATAAAGAAAATCAATCAATCAAAGCAGAAAAATATGAATGAAATGTTACCTAATATGATCTGTTCTGCTACTTAGCCTGGTAACTTCAAATGTTCCTGAAATTTTGTTATTTTTCTTCGCATTTTCCTTCTCCCTTAAAATTATGCCCGAATTTCCCTGAAAGGGAAATCATTCCTTTCATATGGCAACATTGTTATGTTGTCTATTATCAATGGTTCTGCTGCTGGGAGATCTGGTATGTAGATACTGTCCGGTGTTGCCAGATGTAACTTACAAAACCAGAATTGTTTTCATTCTTTTTCGAACGTCAGGACATATTCCAGTGCTGAAAATCCTGTCACAGCACTGTTCAGACAGACAGAACCTAAGATTTTAATTCGAACTCCAAGGGGACACAAGAAAACTTCGAAAACATACACTATTAAAGCTAATCAATAAAACAAAACTACTGCACTGCAGTATAAACAAAATAGTGAACATACAGTGGACCTTGCAGTAAAAATTACGTATTCTGTGCGTGGTCTTGTAGTGCAAGCCAAAAGCAATTCCTCTCACAACAGTAATTAAGCTACCAGTAAATGGAAAAAAAATTATGTACGTAAGTACACTGTATTAACACGCATACAAGTCTAACAACATTAGCTATCTGTTCGCTTGAAGCACCTCTGAAGCCAGGCCCGTACACAAGGAGAGCAGGGCCCATGCGCTCCCCTCGGGCTATGAAATATTTTAATGCGAGCCTATAAAAATGTACGGAAATAACGTTATGATTTTTAAAATTTTGCAAGGATTTCGATTTTGCCCTTGCGCAAACAAATGGAGGCAGGCTCCAGAAATCTGCAGCCTGAAATATTTGGTAACTTTAGTTTTATAACCATTGATGCAAGGCTACATGGGCGCCCGCAAGGGGGGAGGAGGAAGAGGGGCACTTGCCCTTCCCCCGAGATACCTGGGAAAAGCTCATGTAATTCGAATGGTGGAATTGTAGCGACAAATAATAAGTTTCTGTGATTTAAAGGCTGTCAGTTCCAGCAGTTAACTGCTAAGAAAATAACGAGAGAACATTTTTACCGGACATTGCAATCATGATGACTGGCGTAACAAAGGTGTGTGTGTGACGGGATTCAGAAGGGAAATTTTATAATCCTGGTCTTCGACTGCTTCGAACGGGCACCAGAGGGCTCTGAGTGGCGAAACTTTAATTCTAACCACCGAATGTTTTTAACTCAACAATTAGACTTTTAACTTGTGCCATAATATTGTTATGCATTTTTATGCACCATACAGCTGAAATTGTTAATTGTTTTCCAGTTATCATCTGTCAAACATGTCGACCAACATGGATACAGAACCTAAATTTCAGTTTATCTTCTTTAAGTATTTTAGTAGTCAAATTAGGCCTTTTTGGAGGCAAACCTGGACATTCAATGAAACGAAACTTGCTGGAGCATGTAGTACTACTTGAGTTGTATTTCTCACAAAAGGTCGTAAAGAATCCCGTTGCGGGTTTCGGAGATATGACGTCATCATTATGGCCGCCGTCAGAATATGTAGTGCAATCTTTAAACGCGTATAACTTCTCACAGGATAGTGAGAGAACCTTCGTTTTTGCACCAAATGAAAGAAAATCAATTGGAAAATTTATTAAATAAATTATATTATGTGTACTGGACACATTGTCTGAAATACATTAATAAAAATGGAGAAAATTCAATTTTTCATTATCTCTTTTAACATTTTTTCGTAAATTATTTAATAATTATAAAGTACTATTGAACATTTTGACATTATAATTGTAGAACGTTTTAAGAACTTTACTACGATACCTGGTAACTCTAATTTGACTGAACTATCTTAGATTTAACATCTCCAATAAAGAAAAGGTATCTAATTTCTTCATCCTTTCTAAAACCATTCACAAGCATAAACATTTTTATGTAGCCTATATTTAAAAGAATCACATTTTCGTAGAGGACATGGATTAAGGTAAACATTATTTCCCTTTCATATTCCAACTTGAAGGAAACATACACCATGCACCCTCAAACGCACTTTATTGTTATTGTTTAATTTTTAATACAAAAATAAGTTTAATAATAATTTTGAAACAATGGATTAATTTCAAAGATGGATGTCAAGAAGACTTATGCACTTTGGGATTGGGCCGCAATAATACTGAAATATTCAACAATAACAAAGCATTGTTGAAAAACGTAGGCAGTAGCTATGCAACCATAAAGAAAAATCATAATGTATTTTTTTTCATGTGATTGCAAGGGGTATACATAATATGGCAAGTAGAATGGTATTAGTCTTAAATTACAGTTGTTATGTGATAATTTTTTATATATTTTCTGTAGATTGTTATCAGACATGAATTCTAGGGTGTTCCGAAAGAAACACAAAACATCCAATAGCAAAGTAAAAAGTAAAGTAAAGTTCTCCCCTGTGCATAGCACCACGCCATGAAGGCGTATAGGGGGTGTGGGGGTAACGCCCCACACTTTCTTGATCCGGTCGTGAGTGGGGGTGATGTGATCAGCATCACGCCCCTGACCGCCTTTACCCCCCAGGGTTTCCCCCAGGTACCCATGTTATTCGACGCTGGGTGGGCGCCGGGGCCGCTTCCAACCTTAGAAAAGTTCCCGGATTTGAACCGGCCGGGGATCGAACCCGGGACCTTGAGCATGGTAGTCAGACGCGTTACCGACTGAGCCACCGCGGCCACTAGCCAATAGACACATAGCACAACAGACAGTTATTTGTTTATTTTTTAAATAGCAAACATTATACAGACAAAATATACATGTAGATCATCACAGTTCAGAATGCTTACACATGCCAAATATAAAATTATAATTGTAATATTTTTGATAATTGATTCAGTGTGACTTAAATGAAGGGAACAGAAAATTGCAGTTTGTGACTTACGTAACTTTTCCAGAACACACCAGAATTAAACAGAATTTCCTGAAAACACCTGGATTAGCCGATGTAAAAGTAAATAGACTCCTACTGTAGTGAAAATAGCTTTTCCTTCTTGCATCATTGAAGTTCAAATTGGTGGATTTTAAAAATATTTCACTAGGACTTAAAATTACTCGGTGAAGCAGTCTGCATGTTCTCATGAACGAATATTGGAAGTGTTAAATATTTTCATTACCGGTATGTGTTCATGTTCTTGGGATTTTATCATTTGTACATTTTCTATATATATATATATAAATATATATATAAAGGGGGTTGGACAAAAATATGGAAACACCTGGTATAAAACAGGTAGACATTTCAAACACGATTTGCGTCTGAATGGTAGGTGGCGCTGTGGTCACTTGCACTTCCTGCGAGGTATGCACCCTGGCCAACCTGATAGATGGGCCAGTTACAGTTCAACGGCCGGTCCGTGCAGGTTATCGTGAATCATGTCTGAGCTGACTGCGCGTATGGTGGGAGCTTCCGTGACGAAAGTAGAGGAAATATTTGGTGTATCAAGAGGCACAGTCTCGAAGATCATGACTGCCTACGAGACTTTCGGAAAAGCCGCATCAGCGAAGCACCAACGTGGACGCAAGTGTGTGTTGCGTGTCAGAGACAGACGCACGTTGGGTAGGATTGTGACCAAGCAGAAGATCACCACGGTTCCAAAGTCACTGCTGAGCTGAATACGGTGCTTACAAACCCTGTTAGTGTCAAAACATTCAGAAGAGAACTCCACAAGCAGGGTATTCATGGTAGATCTGCAATTCCCAAACCACTCGTGACTGTTGACCATGCTGCTAGACAGAGACAGTGGTGCAACGCCCATAAAAACTGGACAATGGAGCAGTGGAAGACTGTAATCTGGTCGGATGAGTCATCCTTTACATTGTTTCCAACTGCTGGCCGAGTGTACGTGTGGAGAACGCCAGCACAAGCGTACGATACAGACTGTCTGCTACCGAGAGTGAAGCATGGCGGTGGTTCAGTGATGATTTGGGCAGCCATCTCTTGGTATTCTGCCGGACCCATCATCACCCTGCATGGACATGTCACTACTAGGGACTACGTAACAATTTTGAGTGACCAGCTGCATCCCATGGTGCAAACTTTGTTCCCAGATGGTGATGCCGTGTTTCAAGATGACAGAGCCCCTGTTCATACAGCTCGCATCGTCCAGAACTGGTTTGATGAGCACGAAGATGAAGTGTCACATCTGCCATGGCCTCCACAATCGCCAGACCTCAATATTATTGAGCCCCTGTGGTCGGTTTTGGAGACCAAAGTGCGAGCCCGCTATTTACCACCATCGTCTCTACAACAACTTGCTGCTGCTTTGGAGGAAGAATGGTACAACATCCTTTGACAACCATACGCGACCTGTATTTGTCCATTCCACGTCGACTGCAGGCCGTTCTGCTTACCAAAGGTGGTCCTACTCGATATTAATAAAGGTAATGTGCATTTCTGCAGGTGTTTCCACATTTTTGTCCATCCCCTGTATATTCTGAAGCGTTTCAAAAATAACGGCACGTTTTTGCCTCCCTGATGGCGTAGGGTATACGTCGTAAACTTATAATCAAGGGGTCGCGGGTTCGATACAGGTGCAGGCACATAGTGGTTCGGATCCCATTTTAAATTGTATGTTCAGTCCCGATTAGCCTTTCTGTGCATAGAGTGGACTTAAAACAACAACAAATCAATTAATCTACCAAGGGACTTTAAAATGCCCTTGCTTCCCCCCAGTTTTAGGATCAAATAGTCGCCACTGAGTACGTGTATTGATATTCACTGTATTTGAAATTAGGAGTTCAATAATTATTGAAGAGCAAAGACAATTTGTTAAATATGTTTTCTTCCTTATTATTTTAATTAGTTTAATATTATGAGGCTGCTCGGACTACCAACGTAACCCCTACAAAAATACAGGATAAGATGGAGAGTATTAAGGAAAAACTTATTAAAATATTACGGTACATCCTTAAAAATGCTGAAGTGCAATAACTACTACCGAAACATAGGAGTTAATAATAACTTTTTCTACTTAACTGGCATAACGGAAAAACATTTTTCATTTAAGTTTACCTGTGGTATATATTTTCTCAAAACTTATATTTCTTCCATTTATATGCACGTATAATTAGTTCCAAATTTTAAAATATAAAATTATAACTGTGTCACCATCTATTGTAGATATAAAGTATTATGTATTTTATTTTTATGTAAGGTGTTAAGAAATGTCATCAAAACAAGATGAATAGATGCAGGTGAACCAAACAAGGAATAACTACTCTATGTGATCAGAAGTATCCGGACACCCACCTGAAAATAAAGTATAAGTTTGGGTAACCCTCCATCGGGAACACTGGCAGTCAATACAGTGTTGACCCACCCTTAGCCTTGATGACAGCCTTCACTCTCACAGGCATACTTTCAATCAGGTGCCGGAAGGTTTCCTGAGGAATGGCAGCCCATTCCAAGCAGGACGCCAAAATGAGAAGAGGTATTGATGTGGATCGGTGTGGTCAAGCACGAAGTCGGCATTCCAAAATATCCCAGAGATGTTCTATGGGTTTCAAATCAGGACTCTGCGCAGGCCAGTCCATTAGTGGAATGTTGTTGTCATCAAACCACTCCCCCACAAGCCCTGCAGTATGGACGGGTGCTCGGTAGTGTTGAAAGACACAGGGGCGGCGCCAGAAATTTTTTACCGGGTGGGCAGAAGCTGTATATTGATAGATTAGGGTGGGCAGGTATAAATGTAAGGCCATATATATGTATGACATATATGTATGTATATATTAATATTTATCCCCTCCTCTCTTACACTCCCGTTTTCCATACACTTCTTTTCCCTTCACTTTTCATGTTTTCTTTTTTACTCTTTAATGCCTTCTTATATCTTTCTTTCTCAACTTGTTACTTCTTTCTCCCTTTCACTTTCTCTCGTTCCATTCTTCAAATGTTTCTTTCTTTTCTAATCTCTTCTCGCATCTTGTTCCACTTCTTTGTCTCTGATGGACACAATTATTTCAAGGAAGTGTTTGTGTCTGCGCAGCCATACGTTCTAATCACATTCTTCCATTCATGTCAATGTAGTGAAATAAATGTGAATCGGTTGCATCACATTTTGTCCTTCAAGTGCAAAAAATACAAGGCACATACTCAATTTTTATATATCCGGCGACAGTGATAGAACGTGTGATGGTAGACCAGGGGCGATTCCTCCATGTAGGAAGTGAGCAACTTATTACAGTTCATTTATACTTGCTTCCAGTTCTCTACTTTTTAGGAGTTTAATAATAATGCACAATGTATGTACAATTGACTAGGTTAGCTACTGTCAAGAGTTGACTGGTGCCGCTCCTTCCAGCCGCAGTCCTAAGTCGATGGCCACACAGGCTTGGCTGCCTCTCGCTGAGGAACATCGGCGGTCATCCTACAGATAGATGGGTGAGGAGTGGAAAAGGGGGAAGGTTACGGTTTTTAAAGATCCAGCGAGGAAGCACCGAGGGGTTCCTCAACAGTGGTGCCAAATCCATGAAAATGGTACTAAACGTAGCACAGTTTGATTTTCGTTGGCCCCTAGCATCCTGCTTTTGGCATAATGGTCAAATCTAGTATAATCTGAAAACGCGAGTCGCTGGGAGACGGAAATCGAATTCAAAGGAATAAGTTTTCAGGAAATAGAAATAAAATTACTTCCAAGTCTCAGCAGCACTTTCTATTATCCTCAATCCACACGACAGGGAGAGAGGACAAAATCGAAAAAAAAAGGTAAAGTGCTACCCTGTGCATAGCACCACGCCATGAAGGCGTATAGGGAGTGTGGGGGTAACGCCCCACACTTTCTTGATCCGGTCGTGAGTGGGGGTGATGTGATCAGCATCACGCCATGACCGCCTTTACCCCCAGGGTTTCCCCCAGGTACCCATGTTATTCGACGCTGGGTGGGCGCCGGGGCCGCTTCCAACGTTAGAAAAGTTCCCGGATTTGAACCGGCCGGGGATCGGTAGCATGGTAGTCAGACGCGTTACCGACTGAGCCACCGCGGCCTCGAAATTCTTGAAAAATCTGAAATATCGTCAATACTATTTTCGTTGGTTTTTATAGGTTCACATTAAAAAGAATCATAGTTCAAGAGGGCAAGGGCCCCTTACCCTATCTTGTGCGTGTGCCTGCAGGCAACATTCTAAATGCAATGGATAGTATGAGCGATTTGTGCGACTGTAATTGAATTCATTTTTCAAACCTTCCTCAGTTTACCATAATTTCTTCCTACACTTCAAAAAAGCCACTAGTCGCCACTGTGGTAGACAATGGTGAAGAAATAAATTACTTTCTCGTAATTTAAATGCATGTTCCTGATCGTTTTATTTTCATCACATGAGTTTTTGACTGAAACTTGGGGGTTAATGTTCACTTTTTTTGGCTTACAAGTTTATTGCAACTGCCAAATGTATCTGAACGTATGTTTGCAGTAATTGCGATCTGGTGCCAAAACTGGGGGCAAGGACAGTTTACTCTTTTGGTAGAAAAGTCTTAGCATTAAGAGGCCATAGTGCGGGTGCAACAAGTGGCAAAATGTGGTGGGGGAAACTTTCCCCCCTTGCTCCTCCAAATCGCCGGCATTGAATATTTTGATTAAAACTAATGTCTTATTGGGAATGTACACACACGCGCACGGAAAAAAAGACAATTCTTTCTTCATTCTGCATAAAGTATCTCAAGGCTTATGAAAGGCTATTTTGACAAAACATCACTCAAAAGTAATAATCTGTTAAGAATTGAAGAGATTATTTGCTAAGTTGCTATTGTTTTTCTGAAGTTAGTCTTCGTTGCTCGTGCAGAAGAAGTAACACACGTATGGTGAGATGAACACATGCCCTGAGGTAACAAATGGTTTACATTTCGTAGAATGTGATTTTAGACACAAGGAATTCATCGAAATTGATCACCATACCCGGTAATTCATCTCTTTTTCATAGATGACTTGGGTTGTATTCCGCGACTTTTTCGATAGCGCTCAAATGTAACTTCTATTCTGCCCAGTTTACCTTGGAAACTTTAATCTTGCAGGTGAACGAATCTCTGGCGCCTGGAACCACAGTCAAAATTATAATTTAATTGTGTGGGGTTGTATTTTCAGTGTCTGCGTGTATTTGTTTTCGCCCTTCGTCACTTTCACCTAATCTCCATTGAACCTCATCGTCGCCATTAGCCAAATTAGCAGAAAAGTTACTTCACATAGAACAAATCAGTCGAATCAGCAACAACTTACTCTTCCAAAAGTGGAGCTTCATTAGTTCATACCCCTTCGAAAGTTGAGGTGGTAGTTTCAATTTCACATTGTTGGATCAAGGCAGCTAACTCCTTGAACAATAACGTTGTTTTCCGAAAGTCTCAAATATTTGTCTGGCAATACACGCTCGCTCTTAAATGAACGCATCTCCTGTGGTGATAAAATGACATGTTTCCTGTGAGTTCTTTCTGCATATTTTTTTCTCCAATGGTATAACGTTGTCGCCTTATAATGAAGAGGTTCTCGCTTCTACTGCCTCCTCCCCTGGTGGAAGCACAATGCACACTGGGTCGGACTCCACTTTAAACTGTAGGTTTAGTCCCGCTTAGCCTATCTGAGCATAAAAGTGGATTTAAAAACAAACAAAGTTTTCTAATGGATACTTCGTGACACCTTTTTTCTTTACTTCATCTGCATCCACAGATTCTGTTGACCTTTTCGGCTGAACCTCTGATGCTTGTAAAGTTTAAACCATTCTCATCGTGATTGATTAGTTCTCTGACGCCCTCAAAACAAAGCTTTCCTACCAACCCCTTTCTTCTTTTAATTCTATGTAAGTTAATTACAAGAAAAATTGCATGATTACATAACTGATAGCCTATTATCAATTCAATAATTCTGTAGTTTCTTCCAAACCCACATAACTGTTACATCAAAATTTATACACCTCGGTATTGTAGTGATTATTGTGATTACTTCTTATTAGTATTTACTAGTTCGGTTTGGTTTGATTTGGTGTTTTAAGTCCACTTTGTGCACAGTAATGCTAATCGGGACTGGACCTACAGTTTATACTGGGATCCGAACCACTATGTGCCTCCACCGGGTATCGAGTCCGGGACCCCTTGATTACAAGGCAACGACGCTACCACTGCGCCATCGGGGAGGCCCTAGTATTTATTAGTAGGACGAATACAAAAGTCGTTGTTTGTATACCACGTAGATATTTGAAGACGACATGTATGTAAAAATTGTAATGAAATAATGAAAGAGACAGTTCTGGAATTTCAATGTAGACCTAATTAAAAAGTCGAAATAATTTATTATGTTGCTGGAGAATATTGTTTATTTAGAGATTACATGCGCAGGCCGGGATTTACAGATCCCACCCTAATCCCCTCCACAGTTTCAGTTATAACTTTTCGCTAAGCTACATGAGGTGGTTAGTTATACGTGTTTCTACATTTTTCATCACATCCGAATACCTCCTTTTTTTCGTTATGCAGTACTTTTCCAAGCAGTTTTCCCCAGTGCAAGCCCAGAGCTGCACCCTAAATCCTGATCTCATCTTGACCATACCCTGCATAATTTTGCATCTCCTAAGCCTACTAGCTGCTTCTAATCATAGAAGTATTCAATTTATGACAGTTTATTTTGTTACAAGTTCTCCAGTAATTCTTTTTGGTTTCTAATGACAAAGTTAAGACAGCTTTTTATGGGATGATGATATGGAAACATTTCTAGTATAGATAATATTCATGAGTAAAATATACATGTAATCAATACCAGAATACAATTATTTATTGAAACATTCACATATCCCCAAGTATATGTACTTTGAGCTTTTGATTGGGTGGGCAATCGGGTGGGCACAGGATTTTTTGTCCACCCCTGTCGCCGTCCCTGGAAAGACACAATGGTCATCCCCGAACTGGTCTTCGACGGTAGGCAGCATGAAAGTTGTTAAAATGTCAACGTAAGCTTGTGTCGTGACATTGCCATGTAAAGCAACAAGGGGGCCAAGCCCCTCCAGGAAAAAACATGACCACACTGTAACCCCACCACCTTCGAATTTCACTGTCGGCACTGTACAGGCTGGTAGATGTCGTTCACCAGGAATTCGCAACACCCACACCCTACCATCGGATCGCCACATTGTGTACTATGATTCATCGCTCCACACAACGGTTTTCCACTGTTGTATGGTCCAGTTTCGACGCTCCTTGCACCACACGAGGCAGCGTCTGGCATTTGTCTGCGTGATGTTTGACTTATGGGCAGCTGCTCGGCCATGGAAACCAAGTTGCCGCACCTTGCACCAAACAATAATGGTGGTTGGAGTAGATCCTGATGCAGTTCGGAATTCCTGTGTGATGGTGGCGATGGATGATTGACGATAATGCTGTATGACCCTCTTCAACACTCGATGGTCTCCGGAGGTCAACATGGGAGGTTGGCCTGCACGCTTCTGGGTTGTACACATCCCTTCACTATAACATTGGAAACAGTGGACAGAGGGATGTTTAGGAGGGTGGAAATCTCACACACAGACTTCCTACTCAAGTGGCACCCAACCAACTGACCATGTTGAAAGTATGTGAGTTCCTCAGACCATCCCATACTGCTGTCTCACAGTGTGTGCAGACTACTGAGTTCGCTCACTATGTGTTCCACGCGGTAGATGGCAGTACTGTCTCGCCCTCTATGATAAACACACGTTTAGTGGTGTGTCCGGATACTTTTGATCACATAGAGTATTTGTTGGCTGATAAGAAACATTGCCATCTCGAGTTTGGTATATGCAATCACACAATTATTCTTTCTGAAATTGTCTAGAAGCAGCTTACGATATTCTTAGTTACAAACTTAGTTCTAAGGTAAGACGAAAATATATGAAACTGACATAACCCAAAATACACTTTACCGACCTTTTAGTTCTAACACAAAGTTCACTTTATATGCTCACATCGGTACTGGATGCAGGCTAAAGTTGGCCCTCTACTGGGGGATCGAACACGGGACCCCTTGATTGAAAGCCAAGTGCCACTGTTTATAAGTAAATTTCTCCATATTACATAAATGAGTTGTTGCAAAAATATACAGCGATGTGGCAGAGTTATTATTAAACGGTGTAAAGTACAGTTAAGGGCAATAAAAACATCCTGAAATATTCGCTTCCCACATAACATCTTGCAGGGAAGCGAGTATTTCAGAATTTGTCTATTTTTTATTGGCGTTGACTGTACATATAAACTGATTAATAATATTAATACTAACATATGTCTTAACATTGTTAAACAAAATGATTCTTCATTTTGAGCCTGCAATGTAATTTGTTATATTAGGTATACTGTCCGACAGGGCCGTACCCACGATTCTTTCGAGGGAGGGGCCAGATCCAAAAATGTGTGTGCAGGCCCGTAGCCAGGAATTCTTTGTAGGGGAGGGCGAAGTCAATCCTAAGGGGAGCAAATTTTTAATATATTGTATCGCATTGGCAGATATAGCAGGGTACACAGAGACACTTGCCCCCTCCCCCAAAAGAGATAATTAACAAAAACTGCAAAAAAAAAAAAAAACTTCGAGCAACATCAAATAGCAATATTTCGATAATGACGTTTCCAGATTGTCAAAGAATATAAAGTTTAACATAAATAGGCTAATAGGGACTGTATTTACTTGATATTTACAGGTCGATAATGTTAATAGATGATTAATATGTACCAACAGCTTTGGGCCTCTCTGCAGAACTGATTAAGGAAGTCATTTATAAATCGTGCTTCATAATGTTTCCCTCTAGTTTCCAGTATGAAAGATTTTTACGCACAAAGGAATCTAACGAGAATCCAACAACACCATTGTGTTATGTTATGCAAGAAAAATTGAATTAATTAAATAATAAAGGTTACATATTATCTACACTTGTGACTTGAGTAAACATTTGTAATACATTTTTTTGTACTTGCTAAAACATTAAAATATGGGTCCCTTAGTCCCCCACAGACTATTTCCTTCAAAGAGGAGAGAGACTCTTGCATCACTACAGACAATGTTTGCCTACTGGTTACGTTAACCATTTTGCAAAATATTGTGTGAAATGCATGTTTTGACACCTGACAAACAAATAGGAATCCCTTGATTGATCCATGACTTCAGGGATTACAGTGTCATCATTAATATTCCATATTAAGTTTCATAGAAATAAATTGTTTTAATAAGGCGTAAATAACTTTACGGGGCGCCATGGCATTCTCTTTAACATTTTTTACTATAGATCGTTTGGCTCCCAGGGCCGACTCCCGCCGACTCATAACTTTGGCTCTGAACTTGGACTACGAGGGTCACTATTTATATTTTGAGCCTTGGCAACACTGATTGAAGTTAGGCGCGATTTGACGTTTGCACGGAATCGTCTGGCATTATTGACCATAACGTACTTCAAATGTTTTGTCAATAGCTTCATTTGTGTTGTTTATGTTGCCTTGGAGATTGCGCGACAACAATAAAATGGAATTAACTCGTGAACAGTTTTGAGCGATGATTTTTTACGATTTTCGACGTAGATTATCAAGACAAGAGTGCATCGATCAACTTACTTCCACATTTGGCGATGAAGCCCCATCCTTTGCCACTGTGAAACGCTGGTATAACGAATTTAATCGTGGCCGCCATTCGCTCACCGACGAGATTCGCGAAGGTCGTCCAAAATCAGTTGTTTTTCAAGAAAACATTGATGCTGTGCAAAACCTAATACTGCAAGATCGTCATGTGACATACTGTGAGATTGAGGTAACCATAGGCATTAGTTCCACCAGCATATATAAAATATTACATGATCATTTAGCTGTGAGAAAGGTATGTTCTCGTTGGATCCCACACAATTTGACAAAAACTCAAAAAGACGCTCGCGTCAATTGGTGCAAACAAATGCTCAATAAATACAATCGTGGTGCTTCAAAAGACGTATATAAGATTGTAACAGGTGACGAATCATGGATATATGCATATGAGCCGGAACGTAAACAGCAGTCGACTGTATGGATGTTTCAAGATGAACCCAATCCAACAAAAGTTGTTCACGCTAGAAGCACATCGAAACAAATGATCGCCTGTTTTTTCGGGAAAACTGGTCATGTGGCAACTGTGCCTTTAGAGGAACGTAGAACGGTCAACTCTGAATGGTACACAACAATTTGATTGCCAGAGGTCTTCGGTCAAATACGGAAAACAAACAAACGCCGTCGGATCATTCTTCATCAAGACAATGCCAGCTGTCACACATCTCGTCTAACAACCGACTTTATGAACAGTCAAAAAATCGAATTAATGGGTCATCCACCATACAGTCCTGATTTGGCACCCAATGACTTCTTCTTGTTCCCGAATGTCAAGAATAAATTGCGTGGACAACGATTTTCGTCGGCGGAAGACGCCGTTCATGCGTTCAAAAACCATATTATGGAGGTGCCTCAAGATGATTGGAAAAACTGCTTTGATAAATGGTTCGAACGAATGCAAAAGTGTATTGACCATAAAGAAGAATACTTCGAAAAACAATAAAGCAGTTTTCAATGCCAAATTCCTGTTTTTTCATTGTTAGGCTCAAAATATAAAAAGTGACCCTCGTATAAGAATAGGAGAGATTGCGAGCGAGGCGAGGAAGAAAATTTTACGAAATGTATTTTTATTTGTATAAAATTTGAAATCGAGGGGGGGCAATTGTCCTTGGTCGTCTGGAAGAAAAATGCAAGGAACACATAGAAACTAATTCTATCATGAGTACCCAATTGTCCTGCTATTCTTAGATTCTCCTAGTCTTGTTTTTTCTTTTACTTCAGTGTTTGCTTCCCCTAGTATGGACTTCGGTCCAAGGTTGGGGGGGGGGGGAAGGACAATGCCCCCTGCCCCCTGTGGTTGCGGAACTGTTGATGAGTGTCTCTTCATCAATTTCACGTCATCACTCATTGTTGCGATTAGCTAGAAGTGGCAGAGAAGCAACGCTAAGTAACAAAAATCGAATATCCACTCCCTCTTTCTATCACATGAATCACTATTTCCAAAAGGTAGACTTGGGAAACAATAAATTAAGCAGTTCAAACTGCATAGCAACACATCCAAGAAAAACATCCAAACACATTAGGCACCTTTAATACAAGACTACTCAAACTGTCGCAACTGTTCTAGATACTGAATATTGCAAAATCATTTCCCGAAGTCTGAATCTGGACGGGAATTTTTCCTCCCAATCCTGATACGACATTATACGGAATCCCATACACCCTAATAAATCACAAAATTAATAAGTGTCTTTGTTATGTTGCTAGAGTAACATATGATATAATTGTAAAGGTAGGAATGTGTTCTGTATTTTTCACATGGGAGTCAGTTGCCCCCCCTGCCCCCTCTAGCTACGGGCCTGTGTGTGTGTAAGTTTGTGTGTGTGTATGTTAGTGTGTGTGTGTGGTAATGTAAAGAGGTTACAAAATACTTGTAATGATTTATTAAGTCTTAAGACAACAATTAATTCTTGCTTTCTATTAATAATGATATAGCGATATAGCTATATACATATATAATTAAAATTCCATATTTACGGTCTTGCATTCGATTTTTTTCTCTATTTTTGTATATGTTGCTAAGGAGGCTACCCAGGATGTTTTAAAAGAGAGCGTAGGACAAGGACAATTTTCTTTCTCTAGGTAGACGAGTTTGAGTTTTGGTTTTAGGTACAATTAGGCTAATCGGGACTGGACATATAGTTTCAAGTGGTATCAGAAC
Organism: Lepisma saccharinum; assembly: GCF_977018435.1. Classification (NCBI taxonomy): domain Eukaryota; kingdom Metazoa; phylum Arthropoda; class Insecta; order Zygentoma; family Lepismatidae; genus Lepisma; species Lepisma saccharinum. Next base: position 94,751,907 of record NC_139235.1, read on the forward strand.
CATTATATACCTCCAACTAGTCTTGGTAGACAAGACTTAGCATTGTGCAGGGGCAAAAGTGGAAAAATGTGGGGGCAACTGTCCCCATGCCCCTTAATCACCACCACTCCTGGCAGCCTTGCATCAATCGTTATAAAATTATAACTACCAAATATTGCTGTGCAGACAGCAGACTTCTGGAGCCTTCCTCTCTACACAACACAGTCATTTATGCAAGGACAAACTTTTTTTTTTTTTTTTTTTTACAAATTTGTTATTTTAGTAGCTATTTATATGTTCATGTTTAAAGATTTCATAGTTCAAAGGGGGCATGACCCCCCTGGTCCCTTCCTGGGTACGGGCCTGCTGTCCGACACAATATGGTGTTTGGATTTGTAGATTTTTTATAATCGGAGGTTCAAAATTAAGAACTTACCATGCTCCGTTATGTTGTACATTTTCTTAACGGATGTAAATGGACATAGTTGCCAGGTCTGGCGTACAGTGGCGCCAATTAGAAGCTGCGGCTATCCTGGCAGTTGGTTCTCCGGCGCAAGGCTGTAAGGTGCAAATGACCTTGCGTCCCTCTTCCAACGGAAAGAAAAGAGGCCCTCACAGACGGTAGAGACGTTGACGTTCGTTGTGAGGCTTTGAACAAACATCTACCTGTACCAATGCAAAAACAATATCATATCAGATAGATATTTAGGTCTGCTTTAGACGAAGGCATTTTCTTTGGCATTTTTCTAACATTTTTGCCACGATCGAATTCCACAGTGTAAACTGAAGAAATCTTACAGGATTTGGATGCCATGGCATATTTCGCAGATAGAACCGGTCCTAATGTTCTTAGCAACTCGCGTATCATAACCAATCAGAAGCGAGCTCTCCGTCACATGGCCAGATTTAATGTCGGCCGACTGAGATGTAAACAATGCATCACTTCGAATTTTTAAAACTCTATAACTATTCAATCTAGAGGAAAAGCTTTTCTTACAAAACAGTTTTAGTTACAAATTAATGGCGCTGTCTAAATCCATTACAAAACAGTTTTAGTTACAAATTAATGGCACTGTCTAAATACATATTTTATAACGCATGTAGTACATGTATGGAAGAATACACTAGTAGTTTCAACTATAAACACAGGGCCATGCGGGTTCGAATACCTATGGGTGTCAATTTTCTCACAACTGGACAATCGTTTTAAAGGCATGAAAGCAGTTGTGGGCACAAACAAAGTGATACAATCTTCTTGTTTTGTTAAGTTCTATACACACTGATCTTCGAAACGAAGCTGAAAAATTTGTAAAAACATTTCCAAGCGATTTATTATCTTTATTTCAATCTCAAATATTATCAGAAGTTCTTTCGAACACGAGATAAAGGACATGAATGTTGTGAAAGAACTTGCTGATCTTGTGATAATACAATATAGTTAATTGACTTCCAGTTATCCTGATGTGTGCACGGCTTGTTTCATCTACACCTTACTGTCCCTTTCCTTTCATAGAAGCAAAGGCAGAGAGATCGTTTCTCAAATTGAAAATTATAAAATACTAATTTACGCAGTACTAAAAAGTATGAGTCAGGAACACCTGATCTGGTTTTACTTTCAATTGTAAAGGACAGAGCCAAAAAAAAAAACAATCAAAAACAAAGAAATCAATACTTTTGCAGACCAAAAAAATCAAGAAAGAAATCACTTTTAAGTCTAACACTGTAATGGTAATCAATTAATTTATAATGTAAGCATTGTAATTAATCATTAATCTTAATTTATTAATGAATTAGGAATGTATTTTATTTCAGAGCATCCATTTTATTAGATATTTTGCACACACACTTAATATTAGTCTCTAATATTTGTTAAATCAAGATAATTATATTTATTTACCTACCCAATATGCTAAAACCATGAATCTCGCCACGCCCCTGAAGACATTGCAAATTAAATTCATACTACACTGTCCAACATTACAGCAGATGTGTTTTTCTAGTGGTGGATACAGGATCTTGCCAGTAAGGCATCAAACTTCAAGTTAATGCACGTTGAATTATAAAAGAATTACAATGTAAACTACTTGACCAATCACATAATAAAACTTTTCACTCACAATTTCATGATTTCAAAGTAATGCACCAATACCTTATGGAAACAAATTAATATTGCACATATCATATGTTTGTGTTCTAAATATTGTTTTCTTCTGATCATAAAATGTGGAAAGGTTTCTCCAGTTATGTTCGATGTATGCAGTCTTCCTATTGTCGTTGTTACAAAAGTATATTTGCTGTGTTTTTGCTTTGTTTTTCAAACAAAGTACTATTTGCGTCGTATTATCTTAATGGTAGTACAACAACTTTTGCTTAGTTCTTGTCCAGGATCGAGCCCGAGTGCAGCAGGTGACGTTTTCATCGACATCAAAGACACTACGTTGTAGGTGTTGCGCGCGACGTAATAATATTTATTTGCTTCACTTTCTGTTCCAAGATAGTACATGTAGCGTGTGCCTTGGTTATTGAAGGAATACAAGACAAAAATACCCAAATCTTGAATGTGGAAACATACAGGGTTGATTTTCCAGTTGACTACTTTAATTTCCGCGCTGTTATTCTCAGAATTGAGAGCTACGGATTTCACATGCATGGGGTGCATTTCCAGAAGGTGACTCTGCATGCTTTCTTTATTTAAGTGGGTGTTCTTCTCACACAAAGGATGATGATCGTATGGGCATTTGTAGTGAATGTAATCGCAGTTTTTCATATGCTGCAGGACGTCACTGCCTGGACACAGCTTTGAGCATCCGAACTTCCAATATGAGCACGGAACGACCATCTTGGAAACTATATCCTCTAACAATTTGTTACTCTTAGCTTCTGACAAAAGTGGCAAAGTTAAATCGCATTTTGAGCATAGACGTAATTTTCGAAGACATTCCCTGCAGACCAGATGATTATTTATACATTGGTATATTTCGCCCAGTAAGATTTCGGAACACTCTGCGCATCTTACTGCAGACCACATGACACGCAGCTGAGAATCTTCCACAGAATGTTGCAACTTGGACATCATGTAGTACCTGAAAGAAGAAAGACATGTCATCCTGCTAATTACGACTTGAAATTAAATTAATATAAAAAATAATCATCTTTACAAGCTATATCGCTAATATATACGAGAGCTGTTCAATAAAGAGTGAGACTGATTTCTCTTAAGTCCCCCTTGTATCTTTCATATTAATTACCATATTTGAAAAGAATGGGTTTTCGTACGTAATACCTGCAGATGTCAGCACCGTACGTGTCTACAGTTGGTAGCGTTGATTGTTGTTTGCGTTTCGCCTGACAACAATGGAGGTGACGCGTCACGAGCAGTATGCGGCAATAAAAAACTTTCCTTTTGAAGCATATACCCGTGGAAACTTGCAAAAAGCGTAAGTAAGCCTATGGTGAATTTGCACTACCTCGTTCGGTTGTCTTTAAATGGTTTAAGGAGTTCAAAGAAGGCAGAATGTCAACAGTTAAGCAAGTGTTGTCACTGTTAAGCCTTGGTTTCATGTTTGTAATTAATGAAACACTAAAATGCTGACCAAGGCGAAATTTATTGTAAAATAAGACACTGCAAACGTAACATTTCCACCTTCTAACAGAGTCATCTTCAGACAAAGTCAGATAGGGAATGTCTCACATAAGGACAGATAGGGGATTGGTTTCTCATAGATTTTTTTGTAAATCCTCTAAAGAACTCAGGGTAAAATTTTCTGCAGTTCTCTGTATTTACACAACATTTTACACGTTGTACAATATGTATGTATAATATGGGATGTAGTTTTATTATTTATGAAATGGGAACGTGACAATAATGTTATGCTTTCTTTCTTTTTTTTCAAGTATGGAATATATAATGATTAAATTACAAATATGTGCTCTGGCTCTCTCTCACTCTCGTTTTAGTAGTGTTTTATTTAAATATACTACTCTTGGCTTCAAACAGTCATAAATACGGATGTATTTATTTAGGCAAGAGAACGCGTGTTCATATTGTTGTTGGTTTGGTTTATTTTACTTCGCTTTTCTGCCACATTTGGTTATTGCGAAAATGAGAATGAGTGATGATATGATGAAATTGATGAAGGGACCTCATATGAAAAATCCAGGCCAGGATTCGAACCCGTGATGAGTGCGCATTCTTGTCCTATGTGTTGTACTCTGCAGTGTATAATGAAATAATTTGGAATGAAAAATGTATCTCAGAACTCAAAATGCCAAATGAATATTATTGAAGAAACTACAAAAAAGTGTGTTTTGTTTCTGTGCATAAAGTGGACTTAAAACACCAAATCAACCAACCGTGGGGGAGTGGTTATCACAGCGCACTACGACACCAGGAGTTCCGGGTTTGAATCCCGACCTGGGCATGGGTGTTCTTTGTGTTTGTCCCTTCCTTATGATCTTCGCAATTAACCAAATGTGACAAAAAAGCGACGCTAAGTAACAAAAATGAAATCAAATCATTGATTGATTGCTCGTTTTGGTTTATTTTACTTCGTTTTTCCGCCACTTTTGGCTAATCGCGAAGATGATACGATAAAATTAATGAAGGGACACACACAAAGAATACCCATGGCCAAGCTGAGATTCGAACCCAGGATCTCTGGCTTAGTAGTCAAATCAAATCGTTTTTTATTTTCGAATGTGGGTGGGGTTTACGTGTTCTTTTTTTTACTACTCATTCATCATTTTGTTATCTTTTCCTGTTATTGACATTCTTTTTTTTGAATACTGGGCCCTAAAGGGGGGAGGGGTGTGACCCACACCAACCCCACCCCCCTTGAGCACGCCACTGACTGCTACCCCAAGTGTCGACGTCACCGCACGTCACTGCTTCTATTAGTAGTGCTTATTGGGCGTTTCAAAGTAGTACTTAGTAGGTATGGTCTTTTTTTACCAATTGAATATCACTTTTTGACATACTTTGACAATTTTTTGTCGATGTTTTAGCGTTTAGCGATGTTTTAGTACAAATTTTCACTATACTCATTTTTCCCCCACTCGTACTTGGTAGGTATATCATGATGTTACGTGATACAACTTAACCTATCCTTTTTTTACGATTATTTAATTTTTTTACGATCCTAAGTGATATAACTTAACCTATCATTTTTTTTATTTAGGTACTGTTTGAACGTTATTATTTGAGGATCATATTTTGTAGGTATTTTTTTTTACCAATTGAATATCACTTTTTGACATACTTTGACAATTTTTTGTCGATGTTTTAGCGTTTAGCGATGTTTTAGTACAAATTTTCACTATACTCATTTTTCCCCCACTCGTACTTGGTAGGTATATCACGATGTTACGTGATATAACTTAACCTATCTTTTTTTTTTACGATTATTTAATTTTCTTACGATCCTAAGTGATATAACTTAACCTATCATTTTTTTTATTTACGCACCGAACTAACCTACAAGGGGGACTCCGTTTGTTTTAATATTTCAGTATTATAAGGTTTTCACAAATTTTATATAACCTAAAATGTGTTGGATGTTGATTTTTAGTATGTGGCAATTTTTTATGAATTTAAAACTGCTCTGTGACCCTCTCGTTCTTCACGTCGTGGACGAAGGACTTCTCTGCAATCAGGATGACGCTGCATAGGGTATCCTCGGGCAGCGCGTCGTGGAACTCGCAAACACCCACTCTACAAAAATTCTACTATATGATCTTTCACTGGCTAAGCTAACCTACAAATAGGAATTGGCAGCACTGACTTATAAACCCACTGGGTCTTCTTGGCATGTTTTTTCATGATGTGTTGCCAGGCTATTGCGCATCTTGGCGTATACAATGTATATATTTTGAGAGGGGGGTTATAGCTTTTTATGCTGTACGAATACTAAAAACTTGACAGTGACAACCAACAGAGTAAATAAACCTACATGCAGAAACTAACAACACTAGTTTCTGACAGTGAATTTGAAATAAAATATTAAACAAAATACATGAGTAAGCACTGTGATTACAAATAATACCAGTGTTATGCCCCCAACTCCAACTGGGCAACTGGGGGAAATAATTGTACAACAATTTGTACCTAATTGTACAATATTTGTACCTAATTGAGAGAGCCTTCTCGTAACTTACTTCATGCACAATTTATATGATTTTACAACTGTGAAAAGAAAGCATATGTGTTCTGTATGTACACATTCATTCTTATTTTTCGAAGTTGAATGGAAGCACGTGTTTTTTACGCTCTCGTAATACTGACCTTGCCCCAGTGATTTTAAATTGCTTCCATCCGGTTTTTTTTTTCTGTGCTATTTCCGCGTGCACGCAACATTCGCTTTCAATAGTTTAATGAAACACAGAAGGAGTGTTAGTTTAGCAGGTTTTGAGTTTACAATTTATTAAATTAAACAATAATTTATGTAAGAATATACTTGTACTTACCGAACACAAAATAATAAAAGCACATGTGAATCTTTGCGTGCGTTCATGTTATATGACGACTGAGTAAAAAATAATGTTGACTCCCCGAAAGATAAAAGTTCCCGGTTCGACACCAGATGCATACAAATTTTATGTTTTGCTCTCCAAAATCTTGATTTTTATGTTTGTGCTATTTGTCATACAGCAGAGGAGAAGAGGGGAGAGGGGAGGGGAGGGCGTACTATTAGCGCCATCTATTAGCAAACAATAGAAATAAAAAAGTAGGGTCAAACTTTTTCAACACCCAAAAATTTTAAACGTCCTCGTTTAGTAATACGATCAGCAGAAGACGTTTGAAAGAGTACTCTTAGTCGAGAAAGCTAATTGCTAGGGCCCATATATTGCTAAAATGTTCTTTGATTTGCATATTTCTCATACCGCCATATGTTGTTCTAGTTGACTTCTTCCAAAAAAATGCTAATTAGCGAGAGTTAATTAAGCAAGGCAAGTAAAAGAAGCAAATAGGACAATATGTGGCGGCGTGGAAATATGTAAAAATTCGACTCGATTCGAATTAAAATTGGAGGATATTTTGCATTTTTTTCCTATAATGTACAAAACATTTACCGTACATAATCTTTTCTATTTACAACAGTATAAAATAAGAGGAGTGTGTGACAATATCCATATTAATTAGGAAGGTATGTTGTATGCTAGGTTAGCTAATTGTGTCTTCACTGTATAGAGGAAAGATGGAAAAAGAGAGCTCTACAAAAACTAACCTAACAAATTTAAAATGTGATCTATCGTGAATTAAACTAAGCTTTTTCACCCACCCACATATAGCCTTACAGGTGACTCAAAAGCAGAAATTGGTCATAGCGTGACAGGTCGATTTATTGTGAACTAAACTAACCTCCCCCTACTCATACATACACACTATGTCTTACAATAAGTAAAACTGCTATATCACATGTAAGGGCCGACGGTTGGCAAGACATACAAGATCTATTGCAAATTTTATTAACCTACGACATAAGCCATGGACACACACACACCAAGCCTTCCAGATAGGCTATAAGCAACTCACCTCTTGCAATTGTATAACGGGGAAAATTAACCTACAGCTAGCAACACTGTTTGAGCTGCTTTTGACGAGTAGTGTTACCAAACTTATTTTTTGCAAATAGGCTCTACAGCTAGAGGCTTGAAACATATACCCTACCAGAGTATGTCAACTTACCTCATGTAAAAATATTACCTAGTACGGGTTAAGCTGTGACATACAACTAGCGAACGACACGACCACCTGACACACAGACAGAGAGAGTGTGATACAGCTTATACGCAGTTTTTCCTACACACGTACTGGGTTTAAAAGGTAACTTACAACAACTATTTCACTCACCTCCTATCATATAATAAAATTACCACAGGTTTTTGATACTTGCTGCCAGAACATGGTAGTTTTAGACTGGAAATTCAGCCCGATTATTCTATTTGTGCAAGAGAAAAATGATGATGCCTGCATTTGGAATATATAATTCTTCTTACGGTATTTTGCGTGCCCCAGTAACCTTGCTTTCGATTCACGGAAGCTATGACGTGTATTTCCTGTTTCGCGAACATGCGAGAATCTTTCACAATGTCGCATCAGAGTTGGTTGTGTATATAAATCTAGTTTGGGGAATGGACATGAATATAATGTCAAAATTATTGCATAACTTAAAAAGAATATTTATTGCACTGCGTTTTCTAGCAAAGGTAAATGTGGAATGCCCCGGCCCCCTCAGAGATTTGAATACTGTTAGTTAAACAGCAAGCATTGTCATATGGACTGACGATTATTATTTTTAAAAAAACAGACCTCGTAATAAATTATAACCTGAGCTGTCTTGCAAGTCTCTCGAGTTTGATATCTGGTGAAGGAATATGATGCCACTATAAACTGTACACAAGATATATACCCAGTCCCTGGCATGAGATGGGCGAGGATCTATACAGTTGTACAATGGTTGTTTTTTTTATTAAAGCATAGTGCTTATTTACATGTCAGCGCAACATGCATGCAAAGAAGGGAGGGAGACCATAACGGATAATTCTTATTTCGATTTCAATATTTTTGCTAGTCACGCTATCTAGACGAACACTGGAAGATGGGCAAAAGCGAGGGAAAGAGAGAAATGTTATTTTTTGCCCCTCTGCCTGTGTGTGATATACTAGTTTTACATGCATACGGCTGTATCGTGAAGCGAGGCTGAAAATAATTTTTGAAAGCAGTCTCGAGCATCTTCGCGTTCAGCCAACAAGAGAAATAAAATATTACACATGGGTGTGGGGCGCAACAGCCACAGTACGGTAATGTGCATGGATGTTAAAACTTTTGGGTTTTATGAATAGACATACATATCAGTTTTGCAGTCTCCAGATGGGACCGGAGCTTACTCTTTATTTGGACAAGGGGGTTCAGATCAACTATAATTTTTGTTCACATCAAAATGAAACAAAGAATTTTATTTTACTGCTTACTTATTCAATATTTTTATTATTGTAAAGAATGGGGCGGTGTGTCTTATTGTATATAGTCTTCCAACAACCACCTCGGGGGCGTAAATTTATGTTTCTGCATGTATGCAAAATGCACTTAACTTTAGTTGTGAAGTTTGTTTTGCTGTTGTGATTAAATACTAAACCAAAATCTCACTACATAATTTTGAATTATATTTGTTAAAATTGATCTATATTATATTATTGCTATAGGTGGTCCATGTTATGCGCAGGAGAATTTTTAAAAAATGTCTTGTTTCTCGAACCTGTGGCCTGTAGATTTGCTTTGTTGGCAAACAGAAACAGAAAATGGCACCATGTTATTCTATACTGATATACTGATAGTCAACAACTATGTCGAAAAGCAATGATGGGGGGGACTTGTCTGTGTTGGGTCTTATTAACAACTTCACGGCTGTACCTGCACAACTCATCGACAACAAATCAACAATGTTAGGAAATGTGTGCATGGCCCCTGAGAATACAATTTAAAATCACTGATGTGATATGAACCCTCTTCACTTGTGTGTATTTGAATATGCGAACATGAGGTATTTTGAATAATCGAGGCGGACAATCACAAAAACAGCTTGCAACGGTATGGAGAGTTCAAACTTCAGACGATTGTTGTTAATCTACGAAAAGCCAAGGGGCGAACGGAGATCACTACGAAAATTGTAACGCGAGGCTATTTTGGCTAATGGCAACGATGAGGATGAATAATAGTTGTTTTGATGAAATTGAAAAAGTGGGGCACGTCTGCTTCGAAGTGCATTACACCAACAACTACAATTGTCCCTCTTCCCCACACGAGGTGATTAACAGAGGTGTATTTTTGCCGGTCTACGACTCTGAGGGCTCAAGTTACAATGTTTACCTATAGCTGTACATATTTAAAAATGACCTGAGCAATTAAATGTTACAATACCGATCCTGATTTTTGTCGGATGACGTAGGTTGCAATCCCACCCCCGATGGCGTATAGACTTAAATGTTTCCATAACATGAAATACTGTTAATGGAAATCTGTCGTTTCTAATGTAAAAATCATATAACAAGAAAAAGAAGAAAATAAATGTTGCGAGCAAATACGGAGCCTCAATCCAAACACATAAATAATCAGACAAGATGTCAACGGTGCGTTCATAACTAACAAGTGATTATTCAAAAATTGAAATGGTGCAGGGGGAAACAACCAACTAACTAACTAGGCTTCTTAAACCCGAGGACAGCAAATACAAGCCTATTCTGATCTGAGAAATATCTCCATTTTTTTTCCATCCCAACCGATTTTTTAGGTCTATTCAACCCCTCATGGTACACGAGCTCCCACTGCCCTGATGGTGGAGGAAGCGAATCTATTTGGACATGAAAGAGCATTATGTGTGGGAGACTATAATTTATACATGTGGTTGCTTGGATGCTTACAGAGGATGCCATAGCTCGTGCGATTGAGGCATTTTATTAAGCACATATTTTGATGAGTGTAAAGAATTAAATAAGTCACAAGGGGCTGAGGCATGGTTCGAATTTCTCGATCTAGGTATGGATGCAGACAGACACGAAGTTTTGTGTGTGGACACAAATGATAATGGAAAAATGCTGTTCACCCCGATAGCATAGTGGTAATGTTGTTCTTGCCTCGTTTCCATCGACAACATAGTGGTTATACTGTCCAATATTAAGAAGTTCTCAAAATTATTCAATTATTTTTTTCTCTTCTTCTTCTATCATCTCGGTAACAAAAAAAGGTTTTCTCAAACGTTTAGACGGCTACGAAAATGTTGAAATGTAAAATATTGTTGCATTGTAATCAAAAAAGAATTTGTTGAATATGCCTAACCTAAAATAAAATTCAAGAATTAATAGAGTTAAATATTTGCTACTCTGAAATGGCGACGGCTATCATAACATTATTTTCAGCAGGATAATAATGACAATATTATATATATTAAGGATTAGGCCCGAGGGATTCTTATTCACTACACTCGTTTCTAACCTGTCCACACTGGAAACCGAAAACACAAGTACGAGACACTAACTTGGGAGAGGACATGCAAAAACTCTGCGGGGGCTCATCTTAAAAACTTCAGTAGATGTTTGTCATGGAACTCCCTCCTTAAATTCGATTCGAAAGGCACAAATATTCCGGTTCTTGAATAAGAAGCGCGTATGCCTTCGGAAAGAGAGAAGAAGAAATAAATAAATCAACTCATGCATATTCTTCATGTACGTATGCTTGGTGACAAGAAACAGTATTTTTTTTTTTCTCTTCAAGAAATTGTTTTCAACTTTTTGCTAGGTGACCCAACAGGAGTGGACGAAATAGCTTATTCATTCAAACTGGAAGCTTGCTTTTTTTTCAACAATAGAAAACATATTATTTCCAGTGAAATATCGACTCAACTACCTAGAATGGCTACCACGGGCTTGGTGACTGAATACTAAAAAACTATCGAGCGACTTACTTCACAGCAGTGTCACTTAGTTTCAACAAGAACAGTTCAAGGCTTCCCGGGTGTCCTGCAAGGTTCGGTATTTATTTTTTTAATAGCAAGCAGATGAACTGGCCTTACAATATGAAGACCCCTCTCACTGTGTCGGTTGCAGTTATTTTCTGGTAATTATGTCTTGCCGATGGCGCTGTCGCTTTGTAATCATACTTAGGAGTTATTTTTTTTTATTTTGCCTTTCGCGACATGTTCGACTAATCGTGACAATACGTTTCAACTTTTCTGCATAAACGTTGATCATCGTTTATCTTGTCCGCATCGATTAATCTTCTTATGTTTTTTTTTGTTTTTTCGTCGCGTCCATCTCTTCTGTTATCACAATCGAGACTTCTAGATTATTATTTTTTCTCCCTGCAATTTTAGAAATGTAATTTTTCATGATCATCCAGCGAACGCCTGAGACATTTCAGCAAAATGTCGATTATTCAATGGATGTTGTAAGGTTCCATGTTTTTTTTCACTATCTCTTGTTTGGTCGATTTTGAATTTGGGAGTTATTTTTTTTATTTTGCCTTTCGCGACATGTTCGACTAATCGTGACAATACGTTTCAACCTTTCTACATAAACGTTGAAACGTTTCAACGATCAAACGTTTGATCGTTGAAACGTTTCAACGTTTATGTAGAAAGGTTGAAACGTATTGTCACGATTAGTCGAACATGTCGCGAAAGGCAAAATAAAAAAAATAACTCCCAAATTCAAAATCGACCAAACAAGAGATAGTGAAAAAAAACATGGAACCTTACAACATCCATTGAATAATCGACATTTTGCTGAAATGTCTCAGGCGTTCGCTGGATGATCATGAAAAATTACATTTCTAAAATTGCAGGGAGAAAAAATAATAATCTAGAAGTCTCGATTGTGATAACAGAAGAGATGGACGCGACGAAAAAACAAAAAAAAACATAAGAAGATTAATCGATGCGGACAAGATAAACGATGATCAACGTTTATGCAGAAAAGTTGAAACGTATTGTCACGATTAGTCGAACATGTCGCGAAAGGCAAAATAAAAAAAAATAACTCCTAAGTATGATTACAAAGCGACAGCGCCATCGGCAAGACATAATTACCAGAAAATAACTGCAACCGACACAGTGAGAGGGGTCTTCATATTGTAAGGCCAGTTCATCTGCTTGCTATTAAAAAAATAAATACCGAACCTTGCAGGACACCCGGGAAGCCTTGAACTGTTCTTGTTGAAACTAAGTGACACTGCTGTGAAGTAAGTCGCTCGATAGTTTTTTAGTATTCAGTCACCAAGCCCGTGGTAGCCATTCTAGGTAGTTGAGTCGATATTTCACTGGAAATAATATGTTTTCTATTGTTGAAAAAAAAGCAAGCTTCCAGTTTGAATGAATAAGCTATTTCGTCCACTCCTGTTGGGTCACCTAGCAAAAAGTTGAAAACAATTTCTTGAAGAGAAAAAAAAAAATACTGTTTCTTGTCACCAAGCATACGTACATGAAGAATATGCATGAGTTGATTTATTTATTTCTTCTTCTCTCTTTCCGAAGGCATACGCGCTTCTTATTCAAGAACCGGAATATTTGTGCCTTTCGAATCGAATTTAAGGAGGGAGTTCCATGACAAACATCTACTGAAGTTTTTAAGATGAGCCCCCGCAGAGTTTTTGCATGTCCTCTCCCAAGTTAGTGTCTCGTACTTGTGTTTTCGGTTTCCAGTGTGGACAGGTTAGAAACGAGTGTAGTGAATAAGAATCCCTCGGGCCTAATCCTTAATATATATAATATTGTCATTATTATCCTGCTGAAAATAATGTTATGATAGCCGTCGCCATTTCAGAGTAGCAAATATTTAACTCTATTAATTCTTGAATTTTATTTTAGGTTAGGCATATTCAACAAATTCTTTTTTGATTACAATGCAACAATATTTTACATTTCAACATTTTCGTAGCCGTCTAAACGTTTGAGAAAACCTTTTTTTTGTTACCGAGATGATAGAAGAAGAAGAGAAAAAAATAATTGAATAATTTTGAGAACTTCTTAATATTGGACAGTATAACCACTATGTTGTCGATGGAAACGAGGCAAGAACAACATTACCACTATGCTATCGGGGTGAACAGCATTTTTCCATTATCATTTGTGTCCACACACAAAACTTCGTGTCTGTCTGCATCCATACCTAGATCGAGAAATTCGAACCATGCCTCAGCCCCTTGTGACTTATTTAATTCTTTACACTCATCAAAATATGTGCTTAATAAAATGCCTCAATCGCACGAGCTATGGCATCCTCTGTAAGCATCCAAGCAACCACATGTATAAATTATAGTCTCCCACACATAATGCTCTTTCATGTCCAAATAGATTCGCTTCCTCCACCATCAGGGCAGTGGGAGCTCGTGTACCATGAGGGGTTGAATAGACCTAAAAAATCGGTTGGGATGGAAAAAAAATGGAGATATTTCTCAGATCAGAATAGGCTTGTATTTGCTGTCCTCGGGTTTAAGAAGCCTAGTTAGTTAGTTGGTTGTTTCCCCCTGCACCATTTCAATTTTTGAATAATCACTTGTTAGTTATGAACGCACCGTTGACATCTTGTCTGATTATTTATGTGTTTGGATTGAGGCTCCGTATTTGCTCGCAACATTTATTTTCTTCTTTTTCTTGTTATATGATTTTTACATTAGAAACGACAGATTTCCATTAACAGTATTTCATGTTATGGAAACATTTAAGTCTATACGCCATCGGGGGTGGGATTGCAACCTACGTCATCCGACAAAAATCAGGATCGGTATTGTAACATTTAATTGCTCAGGTCATTTTTAAATATGTACAGCTATAGGTAAACATTGTAACTTGAGCCCTCAGAGTCGTAGACCGGCAAAAATACACCTCTGTTAATCACCTCGTGTGGGGAAGAGGGACAATTGTAGTTGTTGGTGTAATGCACTTCGAAGCAGACGTGCCCCACTTTTTCAATTTCATCAAAACAACTATTATTCATCCTCATCGTTGCCATTAGCCAAAATAGCCTCGCGTTACAATTTTCGTAGTGATCTCCGTTCGCCCCTTGGCTTTTCGTAGATTAACAACAATCGTCTGAAGTTTGAACTCTCCATACCGTTGCAAGCTGTTTTTGTGATTGTCCGCCTCGATTATTCAAAATACCTCATGTTCGCATATTCAAATACACACAAGTGAAGAGGGTTCATATCACATCAGTGATTTTAAATTGTATTCTCAGGGGCCATGCACACATTTCCTAACATTGTTGATTTGTTGTCGATGAGTTGTGCAGGTACAGCCGTGAAGTTGTTAATAAGACCCAACACAGACAAGTCCCCCCCATCATTGCTTTTCGACATAGTTGTTGACTATCAGTATATCAGTATAGAATAACATGGTGCCATTTTCTGTTTCTGTTTGCCAACAAAGCAAATCTACAGGCCACAGGTTCGAGAAACAAGACATTTTTTAAAAATTCTCCTGCGCATAACATGGACCACCTATAGCAATAATATAATATAGATCAATTTTAACAAATATAATTCAAAATTATGTAGTGAGATTTTGGTTTAGTATTTAATCACAACAGCAAAACAAACTTCACAACTAAAGTTAAGTGCATTTTGCATACATGCAGAAACATAAATTTACGCCCCCGAGGTGGTTGTTGGAAGACTATATACAATAAGACACACCGCCCCATTCTTTACAATAATAAAAATATTGAATAAGTAAGCAGTAAAATAAAATTCTTTGTTTCATTTTGATGTAAACAAAAATTATAGTTGATCTGAACCCCCTTGTCCAAATAAAGAGTAAGCTCCGGTCCCATCTGGAGACTGCAAAACTGATATGTATGTCTATTCATAAAACCCAAAAGTTTTAACATCCATGCACATTACCGTACTGTGGCTGTTGCGCCCCACACCCATGTGTAATATTTTATTTCTCTTGTTGGCTGAACGCGAAGATGCTCGAGACTGCTTTCAAAAATTATTTTCAGCCTCGCTTCACGATACAGCCGTATGCATGTAAAACTAGTATATCACACACAGGCAGAGGGGCAAAAAATAACATTTCTCTCTTTCCCTCGCTTTTGCCCATCTTCCAGTGTTCGTCTAGATAGCGTGACTAGCAAAAATATTGAAATCGAAATAAGAATTATCCGTTATGGTCTCCCTCCCTTCTTTGCATGCATGTTGCGCTGACATGTAAATAAGCACTATGCTTTAATAAAAAAAACAACCATTGTACAACTGTATAGATCCTCGCCCATCTCATGCCAGGGACTGGGTATATATCTTGTGTACAGTTTATAGTGGCATCATATTCCTTCACCAGATATCAAACTCGAGAGACTTGCAAGACAGCTCAGGTTATAATTTATTACGAGGTCTGTTTTTTAAAAATAATAATCGTCAGTCCATATGACAATGCTTGCTGTTTAACTAACAGTATTCAAATCTCTGAGGGGGCCGGGGCATTCCACATTTACCTTTGCTAGAAAACGCAGTGCAATAAATATTCTTTTTAAGTTATGCAATAATTTTGACATTATATTCATGTCCATTCCCCAAACTAGATTTATATACACAACCAACTCTGATGCGACATTGTGAAAGATTCTCGCATGTTCGCGAAACAGGAAATACACGTCATAGCTTCCGTGAATCGAAAGCAAGGTTACTGGGGCACGCAAAATACCGTAAGAAGAATTATATATTCCAAATGCAGGCATCATCATTTTTCTCTTGCACAAATAGAATAATCGGGCTGAATTTCCAGTCTAAAACTACCATGTTCTGGCAGCAAGTATCAAAAACCTGTGGTAATTTTATTATATGATAGGAGGTGAGTGAAATAGTTGTTGTAAGTTACCTTTTAAACCCAGTACGTGTGTAGGAAAAACTGCGTATAAGCTGTATCACACTCTCTCTGTCTGTGTGTCAGGTGGTCGTGTCGTTCGCTAGTTGTATGTCACAGCTTAACCCGTACTAGGTAATATTTTTACATGAGGTAAGTTGACATACTCTGGTAGGGTATATGTTTCAAGCCTCTAGCTGTAGAGCCTATTTGCAAAAAATAAGTTTGGTAACACTACTCGTCAAAAGCAGCTCAAACAGTGTTGCTAGCTGTAGGTTAATTTTCCCCGTTATACAATTGCAAGAGGTGAGTTGCTTATAGCCTATCTGGAAGGCTTGGTGTGTGTGTGTCCATGGCTTATGTCGTAGGTTAATAAAATTTGCAATAGATCTTGTATGTCTTGCCAACCGTCGGCCCTTACATGTGATATAGCAGTTTTACTTATTGTAAGACATAGTGTGTATGTATGAGTAGGGGGAGGTTAGTTTAGTTCACAATAAATCGACCTGTCACGCTATGACCAATTTCTGCTTTTGAGTCACCTGTAAGGCTATATGTGGGTGGGTGAAAAAGCTTAGTTTAATTCACGATAGATCACATTTTAAATTTGTTAGGTTAGTTTTTGTAGAGCTCTCTTTTTCCATCTTTCCTCTATACAGTGAAGACACAATTAGCTAACCTAGCATACAACATACCTTCCTAATTAATATGGATATTGTCACACACTCCTCTTATTTTATACTGTTGTAAATAGAAAAGATTATGTACGGTAAATGTTTTGTACATTATAGGAAAAAAATGCAAAATATCCTCCAATTTTAATTCGAATCGAGTCGAATTTTTACATATTTCCACGCCGCCACATATTGTCCTATTTGCTTCTTTTACTTGCCTTGCTTAATTAACTCTCGCTAATTAGCATTTTTTTGGAAGAAGTCAACTAGAACAACATATGGCGGTATGAGAAATATGCAAATCAAAGAACATTTTAGCAATATATGGGCCCTAGCAATTAGCTTTCTCGACTAAGAGTACTCTTTCAAACGTCTTCTGCTGATCGTATTACTAAACGAGGACGTTTAAAATTTTTGGGTGTTGAAAAAGTTTGACCCTACTTTTTTATTTCTATTGTTTGCTAATAGATGGCGCTAATAGTACGCCCTCCCCTCCCCTCTCCCCTCTTCTCCTCTGCTGTATGACAAATAGCACAAACATAAAAATCAAGATTTTGGAGAGCAAAACATAAAATTTGTATGCATCTGGTGTCGAACCGGGAACTTTTATCTTTCGGGGAGTCAACATTATTTTTTACTCAGTCGTCATATAACATGAACGCACGCAAAGATTCACATGTGCTTTTATTATTTTGTGTTCGGTAAGTACAAGTATATTCTTACATAAATTATTGTTTAATTTAATAAATTGTAAACTCAAAACCTGCTAAACTAACACTCCTTCTGTGTTTCATTAAACTATTGAAAGCGAATGTTGCGTGCACGCGGAAATAGCACAGAAAAAAAAAACCGGATGGAAGCAATTTAAAATCACTGGGGCAAGGTCAGTATTACGAGAGCGTAAAAAACACGTGCTTCCATTCAACTTCGAAAAATAAGAATGAATGTGTACATACAGAACACATATGCTTTCTTTTCACAGTTGTAAAATCATATAAATTGTGCATGAAGTAAGTTACGAGAAGGCTCTCTCAATTAGGTACAAATATTGTACAATTAGGTACAAATTGTTGTACAATTATTTCCCCCAGTTGCCCAGTTGGAGTTGGGGGCATAACACTGGTATTATTTGTAATCACAGTGCTTACTCATGTATTTTGTTTAATATTTTATTTCAAATTCACTGTCAGAAACTAGTGTTGTTAGTTTCTGCATGTAGGTTTATTTACTCTGTTGGTTGTCACTGTCAAGTTTTTAGTATTCGTACAGCATAAAAAGCTATAACCCCCCTCTCAAAATATATACATTGTATACGCCAAGATGCGCAATAGCCTGGCAACACATCATGAAAAAACATGCCAAGAAGACCCAGTGGGTTTATAAGTCAGTGCTGCCAATTCCTATTTGTAGGTTAGCTTAGCCAGTGAAAGATCATATAGTAGAATTTTTGTAGAGTGGGTGTTTGCGAGTTCCACGACGCGCTGCCCGAGGATACCCTATGCAGCGTCATCCTGATTGCAGAGAAGTCCTTCGTCCACGACGTGAAGAACGAGAGGGTCACAGAGCAGTTTTAAATTCATAAAAAATTGCCACATACTAAAAATCAACATCCAACACATTTTAGGTTATATAAAATTTGTGAAAACCTTATAATACTGAAATATTAAAACAAACGGAGTCCCCCTTGTAGGTTAGTTCGGTGCGTAAATAAAAAAAATGATAGGTTAAGTTATATCACTTAGGATCGTAAGAAAATTAAATAATCGTAAAAAAAAAAGATAGGTTAAGTTATATCACGTAACATCGTGATATACCTACCAAGTACGAGTGGGGGAAAAATGAGTATAGTGAAAATTTGTACTAAAACATCGCTAAACGCTAAAACATCGACAAAAAATTGTCAAAGTATGTCAAAAACTTATATTCAATTGGTAAAAAAAAATACCTACAAAATATGATCCTCAAATAATAACGTTCAAACAGTACCTAAATAAAAAAAATGATAGGTTAAGTTATATCACTTAGGATCGTAAAAAAATTAAATAATCGTAAAAAAAGGATAGGTTAAGTTGTATCACGTAACATCATGATATACCTACCAAGTACGAGTGGGGGAAAAATGAGTATAGTGAAAATTTGTACTAAAACATCGCTAAACGCTAAAACATCGACAAAAAATTGTCAAAGTATGTCAAAAAGTGATATTCAATTGGTAAAAAAAGACCATACCTACTAAGTACTACTTTGAAACGCCCAATAAGCACTACTTCTATTCAGGAAATAATATAAGAACAATGTCAAAGTCATTTGCATTCATGCGATCAGTGTTTCTCAACCACCGGGCCTTGGCATCAACTGCATCGATCTGATTTCGACACCTCGTATATTTTGTGCCCCCGGAAATTTTAGCCTAGAACAGCAGCCTGCTGGTAAATATAGTTATTTTAGTTGAATTGAAAAGTTTCATATTCTAATATTGATTAATTTGCGTACTGCTTTTGTGCTCATCTCTCACACTATGTTATCTAGTTGTTACTGGAGGGCACTCTAAAACTAACAGTCGTAGCTTCGATTCTATACTAAAATTTTGCATTTTTGGTTGATGGATTAATCAGTCGTTCACGTCTATTGTTTTCTCCTCTGCGACACTGATCAACAATTTATTTGTCTATGCCAGTGGCGTTCCATGAATTTCGAAAGTGAGGGTTACGTATATTTTTTTAAGTAGTCCGCACTCATTCTGTCATCTTCCCTCTCTTTCACGTTCTTTTTTATCTACAACCCCCACAAACCCCTGCTTGGGCACAATACTGGCATATGTGTTTGTAGCGAGACGGGGAAGGGGTTAATCCTTGTGTGTGAATTTAGGCTGGTTGTGAACACCCAAATATTTTCTCCACTCTACGCCACTGGATCTTCGGTATCGTATGATCACAGAAGAGGAAAAAATAAATATAACTGTGAGCACCAGGTAAGAAATAATGGAACTTTTCAACGCGTGTGGACTTCCGATGGCAACATACTTTTTAGTACTGCGTAAATTACAATAAACAATATATAAAAAAAGATAGCCTGGATGACCTAAACAAGTATGGAAAATGACAAACTCTGCCCTCGGTTGGCACTCATTGCATACATTAATCGCCGTAACCATTCACTCACTTCAATCATATATTTCTTAGTTTTACCTTTCTCCTTTAAATAATTTAATTTTGTCTCACACATATATTATATTTTTTTCTCAGTCATTTTATTAATAATGAGTTTCGTTGTTTCTAATGTAGGAAGGCAAGAGGTCAATGTTGTGCCATGTCAGTGCCAGATAGTTCGTTGGAAACCCCTGAAAGATGTTCCCTGATATTTGCAAGAATGGCCACTCTCTCCCTTCCCCCCGAGGCCAAGGTCGAGACCACAATGCTGAGGCTGTAAATAGTTTTCTTTCCTCCCCTCCTGCCAATGACCTGGCACCCCCGTGACGTTACACAGGCTGAGCGTGGCAAACGAGAGATTCCTTGCAAACTTGTATCCGCACTTAGAAGACCTTGCTTTCCCCGAAAACGCAGGAAATATCACGGTGGGCCACATCAATATTAACCGCCTAAAGAACAAAATAGATGAAATCGCAGCTTCACATATAACAAACTTCACATGCGTTGCAATCACTGAGACTTGGCTATGATTCCATTCCAGACAGACACGTTGAAATTGAAGGATTCAAAATGTATAGACTTGATCGAGACTATCCTAAACAAGATGTGGGGGGGGGGGTATTATTGTTTACGTAAAAGGAGCTGTAATATCGGAACTTATATATTCTGTGTCGGATGCAGTTATTGAAGGATTGTGGGTGTCTTTAAAACTCAAACAGAACGACAAACCTTTAATTCTAGGATGCGTATATAGACATCCAAAGGCCCCCGTCACTTTTAATGAAAAACTTGAAAACATTTTGCAGTCATTTCCGGCTTGCCACGCTTCGGTTCTCGTCGGGGATACAAATCATGACGTCATGAAACCAACTGCAGCGGACAATGCATTTTTCGATACGATGGAATCAGCGGGGTACAAGCAGCTCGTTCGCCTGCCGACACGCGTCACCGACACGAGTGAGAGTCTCATAGACCACATTTTTACCAACAAGAAAGAATTGCATGATAAATCCACCGTAGTAATGCATGATTTAAGCGATCATTTTCTGATATACACCTCACTTAACCTAAGGCCACAAAAATCTCTCAGAATACTGTACTTGTGAGTTGTAGTGGATGGACGTGCTTGAATAGAGCTCCGCCCTTTCACCCCTCAGCTAGCCTGGCATTCTATTCTCCACCGCTGTACGTTGCCACATCTTCCGCCAGGTCAATAGCTTCACCGTGCGGATCTTCGGGGTTGTTATCATGTCCAAGCCTACACTATCAGTTGTTTCGACCAAAGTGGAAGAAATAGGCAAAACTATGGAAGCATTCCAGCAACGACTTGATGAGTTGCTAGACAACCATGGATCGGTGCAAGAAGATGCTGACCTCCGCAAGTCACTCCTGAACCTCAGAGAGGAGTTTGTGCAATTTAAGAGATCGACGAGCGACTCCATGACAGAGCTGCGGCGCGACCTAGAGAGCATGAACAAGCAGATACGCACGAACACCATTGAAATAGATGACCTAGCGCAGTACTCTAGGAGGAACTGCATTTTGCTGCATGGGGTCCCCGAAACCACCAACGAAGACGTGGACAGCATCGTGCTCCAGACTTTACAAAATAAGCTTCAGTTGCAGCACATCAAGCTCGAGCACGTTGACCGGTGCCACAGGCTTGGCCCTCCGAAAAGATCGTCTGCGGAAGTTTTGAGATCGGGAAAACGCCCCATCATAGTGAAATTTGTAAGCTACCGCTCCAGGAATGAGGTGTGGAAATCAAAGAAGATGCTAAAGAACTCGTCCCTATTAATTACAGAGTCGCTAACTCCCTACAGACAGAGGGTTTTGCGGGTGGCAAAGGATCGCGTAGGGACACGCAATGCCTGGAGCCAAGACGGGCGCATTTTCGTATTTCACGGAGGTCGTCGCTACCTTATATCTTCCCCCGAGGATCTTGACGTTCTCCCTTGAGATGGGGTGCAACGCGAACTGAGTACGAAGTGTAATGAAGAGCATATGTGACTTTTGTCGTTATGATACGCTGTGTATGAATAATTGTGTGTGTGATGTGTTCAAATCATGTGTGTTTAGTGTGAGTTTTTTGTCCGGGTTCTTGTTTATGTTATCGTTTTTTAATGTGAGTGTGTGTGTGTCATTCCCTGATGCTTTCCTCCATGCTATTCTGCTTGACAGGGTAAGTAATAATTCTAAATTTAATTTTGGTATGCTAATGTTTCTTCTCCCATCTTGTTTCTGTTCGTTAAACCTCAATTCTAAAAATGGCTAATCTGGCAACAACGCATCTCGGTGACAGTGGACGAAATTCTGAAGAGGGTCGTCGCTCTGCTAATTGCCCTGGCACTCCGCCCCCCGCGGTCAGCACAGCCGAAATTCTCGGAAACGAGCTGAAGACTTGTCCGAACTCACTGTTGGTGTCACACGTGAATGCACAGAGCATCGAAGCGCACCTCGATAGCTTCAAAGCTATTTTCTCCCCCCTGAATCTCCACTGCATTCTTGTATCGGAGACGTGGCTTAATCCCCTCACACCCTCCAGCATGGTCTCCTTGCGAGGCTACAACGTCTTCCGAAACGACAGGTTGGGGAAACGAGGTGGCGGGGTGATGGCACTGATAAGGGAAGATATTACCGCGGTGGTTGTGGCTAAATCTGACGGTAACTACGCACGAATGACAGAATATCTTTTCCTGGAACTTACCATCAACAAACAGAAGCTACTTCTAGCTGTTGCGTACCGTCCACCTGGAACGTGCTTTGTAAATTGTGAGGAGGAACTGGCTAAACTCATTCCCATGTACTCGCATGTATTATTACTTGGGGATCTGAACTTTCATTTAGAAACTGACAAACCCGAAGTAAATAAATTCCGCGCTGCTATCTCTTCTTACAATCTAAATATTTTGAAGCTCGATCCTACCTTCCACACGGCTACATCGCATTCTTGGCTAGATGTCATCTTAACAGGAGACTGCTCTCGAATCACCAAACATGGACAAACGAGCGCCTGCGGTCTCTCGTTCCACGATCTTATTTACGTTGCTTACTCGCTCAATGTTCCGAAATCCAAGCCAAACATAATTGAATACCGCGATTTAAAGAAAATTAACCCCGCTTCACTAAACGAAGATGCTACAAGAACCCCATGGAATTCAATAAACAGCTTCACTGATATTAACGATAAGCTTAACGAATTAAATAGTCTAATCTTACACCTTTTCGACAAACATGCTCCACTCAAGAAAAAACGCGTCACGCGGCCTGCTTCCCCCTGGATGACCGACAGCATTCTCGCACTTATGGCGGAGCGCGATTCGGCTCACCGCAGGTTTAAATCTGACAAGCGCCTCAAATCTCCAAATACTTTAAACAGTTTTAATAACTACCGCGTGTTGAGAAATCGATGTAATCAGGCAGTGCGCAACGCAAAGAGAAGGCTCTCTTACGAATTATTAAATATGCAAGGCAACCCCCGAATGTTGTGGAATAACTTAAGAAATCTAGGGCTAGGAGAGAAACGTAACGTAGATCCTACTCGTGTTTCGTCCCTTGATGAATTAAATACGCATTTCTCTCTCTCTAATTCAATGAATAACGATGCTAAAAATGTTACTATTAGAGCTATAGCAAACCACAAAACACAAATGATAGAGTTCAATTTTAACCCAGTCTATGAGTTCCAAGTTGCAACTGCAATCGGTCGGATCAAATCTGGTTCTGAAGGAGCCGACAACCTCCCATTGCGACTAATAAAGCTGATTTTACCTCATGTATTGCCATACATCACTGACATTTTTAATCTTTCTCTGCGCTCTGGTATTTTTCCAGATAAGTGGAAAATAGCACACGTTCTTCCTCTCGCCAAGACTGACCCCGCCACTTCCATTGACAATTTCCGACCTATCAGTATTCTTCCCGCGCTATCGAAAGCATTAGAATACATTGCTCACGACCAAATCAGCCGACATACAAATGAAGTTCTGGCTCCGTTTCAGTCGGGATTTAGACCTAATCACAGCACTAGCACCGCCATGACTCACATAACCGACGACGTCAAACAAGCTATGGACTGCAGACAGGCGACAGTTTTAGTTTTATTGGACTACACGAAAGCTTTCCAGTCACTCGACCATGATATTCTCATTTCCAAGCTAAAATCATTTTTTAATTTCACCACCTCTGCAACCGACTGGGTCAAATCCTACTTAACTGGACGTAAACAAAGGGTGGTTTATGATGGCAAGTGCTCGGCGCTATCTGAGATTACTTGTGGCGTTCCGCAAGGAAGTGTACTCGGCCCTTTATTATTTTCTTTATACATTAATGACCTACCAAATATCTTGAAACACTGCCGTTATCACCTGTATGCCGATGACCTCCAGTTGTACTATTCTGCACCCCCAGTAATGTTAAACGATGGTATTTCCAAGGTTAATGAAGATATAGAGAGGATTGTTAACTGGTCGTTAGACAATGGCATGTATATTAACCCTAATAAAACACAAGCAATTTTGGTTGCTTCCGATAAACTGAAACGTTACGTAGATCTTAACATTCTGCCTTCCATTCTTGTAGATTCGACTCACATTCCATTTAACCAAACTGTTAAAGATCTGGGAATTGTATTAGACGGAAATTTATCATGGTCACATCACACAAGTTCGGCGTGTAGAAAAGCTTTCGCATCTCTGTATTCTATAAGACGCATGGGCAAGTTCCTCCCCACCTCTATCAAGGCCAAACTATGTCAGTCCCTAGTTTTATGCCATTTAGATTATTGTGACGTAGCGTATTCCGGCTTAACAGGTGAGTCAGCTAGACGTCTGCAGAGTGTTCAAAATGCCTGCGTACGATACATTTTTAATTTAAAATATTGGGACCACCTATCACCTTATTTTCTCAAATTGGGGTGGCTACGTATGCAAGAAAGACGAACGCTGCACACTCTGATTTTACTTTACAAAGTTCTCAACCTCAAGTCACCTTCCTATCTCCTCTCTCGCTTCCAATTTCTTCACGAATTTCACGATCGCGACACCAGATCACGCAGCTCCTCAGTTCTCTCTATCCCTGTCCACAGATCAAACTTCCTCTCCAACTCTTTCTCCGTATCGGCTGTAAGACTATGGAATCAGCTGCCAGAAAGCACTAGAGCAGTAAGCTCCGTCGGTTCCTTTAGCAGACGTGTTCGCCACTCTCTTCAGAGTAGTCGTTAGATCTTCCCCTGTCAAGCAGACTAAAAAGCATGTGCAAGTGAACGAATTCTTAAAATACCTTGCTGTTACTTAAATACAATTTTAAATTTTGCATTCTTTCATTCCATATTTAGTTTTTTGTGTATTATATATTTTGTATTTTGTGTGTTATATTCAGGGCTTTAAGACTTGTGTGTATGAGTATAATGTGTGTGTGTGGACCTATGTGAAATGACTTAGTGTACTTTGTGTATAATATAATAATGTATAATTTTAAATGTATGGTTGAGTGGAAGAAAAGGCATTGTACGGCCTTAACTCCGCCATTTAAAACAAGGCATTAATAAATAAATAAATAAACTATAGGCGTTCATTTAAAAATTTCCCTGAACAACAGTTCGTTGATCATTGTTCTTTTCTACCCTTTCACAAAACAACAATGATGCCGGATATAAACGATAAGGTAACATATTTGTAGTCATTAATAACCGAAGCTCTGGATGTCTATGCGCCAATAAAAACGTTTCGCGTCAGGGCCAAAAAGCGTCCCTGGATCACTGGCGGTCTTCTTAGATTGATATCACTCAAGAACCGGATGTTTAAGCGCGCACGTAGTCCAAATAATAATAATTACACGTGGGAACAATATAAGACCTTAAGGAACTACGTAACGAAAACAGTTAAAGATGCAAAAAGAAATTATATCCTTACGCAGATCTATTCCGATAAATATTCAGGCAATAACAAATTCAAGATTTTCAGGTTCTTAACTGGAAATGATAGCAAAAGCCAATCCATCGCATCTATTGAACATAACAATGAAACAATTACGGAAGATGCGTGGGTGTCGAACGTCCTCAATATCCAACACATTCACTAACGATTTAAGGACGAAGAACAATTAAAGTAACAAACAAAATGAAAAAGACGCTAAATATCAAGAAACCAGCTTCAGTTTTAAGCCCGTCTCAAGTGATGACGTTATGATAATTCTTCAAAAACTTAACCTCAGAAAAGGTCCAGATTTCAATGAAATAAGTAATCGCATAATATATCTACTCGCCCCATGGATTGTCGAACCTCTCACAGATATAATTAATTTATCCTTAAAAAGCGGAATCTTTCCTAACAATTGGAAACACGCAAGGG
Organism: Lepisma saccharinum; assembly: GCF_977018435.1. NCBI lineage: Eukaryota > Metazoa > Arthropoda > Insecta > Zygentoma > Lepismatidae > Lepisma > Lepisma saccharinum. The sequence goes on from NC_139235.1 coordinate 94,778,408, forward strand.
TCACACCTATATTTAAAGGGGTCCCCGACGCAAGTAAATAAATTATCGCCCCATGTCAATAACTTCCTCATTAAGAGGGAGGTGGAGTTTGGCGAAGGTCGCCGTGGAAAGTGCTTAAATTTAACATGGGCTTTTTTGCATTTTGTTGAATATAACGTTTTAGGACAAAAATTTGCCGGGAAACACGCAGTAGATGTGAACTTACTTTATGAAACTTTGAGTACATGACACATTTATGCAATTTCAGTTCGATAAATGTGCACAAATTCAATTTTTTTTTCAATTTCCCATAAGGAAATACGTAAATAAGCACAGAATGGTTATACGATTTGTGGGTAGCACCAACGAAAATGGCCATTATGATGCATACTAACGTAAAGCTCAATCCTTTTACGACTAAGCTAGGGAGGGCTTTTCTTTTAAAAATCACTTGCACAGCCCAAAATGATTGTTTAAAAATGTCATGTATTATCGACGGCGAAAGATACGGCCCTTCAGCCGAATTTCATTCATCATAGTTCGCCACTTGGCCACTAGATGCCTCTGTTGCAAAATTGCCTAAGGGTGACGCGCGGGTGTTTGAATCCTCTGCACAGCTGGGTTCCTGCCCCTCGTCAGGTCCCGTAGCTGTCACAGCTTGATTTATTGCCTCTTTCCCAGGCAAGAAACCAAGAAAACAGGAAGGCCATGAATGTGTGTATGTTTGATTGTAGCAGAGCATATTTACCGTGAATTGGAACCAGTGAGTAACTTTATCTCGATCCTACCGCGAAGGACGTATTTAGGGAGGTCCAGGTGTCCCAACCTCCCCCCGAAAGACTTACCAAGTACAAAAATATTAAATAATGAGATCATAAAACTCCAATTAAGTAATGAAAATAAGGTTGTTGTTTAATCGCAAATTGTTTATTTCCGCAAAAATATTGGAAAGCAATACGACTTTGAATGACAGTACCAAAGAAGATTTATGAAAGAATTATTACTACTTATAATAACATGCAAAATATTACCAGGAATTTTACCAAGAATATAATAATAAATATTATATTCTTTATCTATTTGACATTAATTTTCTTGCCAGGGCAGTTTCTATTTTTTACAAATTTTGCCGACCTTAACTACACGTAAGCTAGATAATGAATACGTGATGTTATACTGTATCACTGTTGTTGTACCGCCTTCTTACCTATTCATCTTATAAAAATATATTAATTAATTTAATATAATTATATTTATTTTAATTTAACATTATTAATATTATTATTTTGAGACATTACGTTAGGACGCCGCTACGAAATATATATCTAGATACGTGCCTCTTGTTCGATTTGAATAAAATGTAGAAAAGGCGAGGAGGGTGGTAGCGCTTCTTCTTTTTACATTTCGATAGTTTTACCTCACATGTAGTACTTTGTGAGTCAACGGTGCAGATAGGAAATACGTGTACACACACACACACACACACATAATTGATGATTCGCAAAGGAACTTCGTTAAATCGTAACGAACCTTAAAGTTCGTGGGATCTGAACCAGTTAACTGATGGGGTGATGTAAACTACTCATCATTCATCCTCTTGATGAGACCACTCGTCATTGACATGACGAGTTATTGCTTGGCATGCGAAAGGTACAAATTACACAAAGGAATTAAACTACTGAAAAGACAATGGCAACTCGTTGGATTTTGTGAACCGTTGAACCTGTATCATGGCTGGGTGTAGGATAATTACCTGTCTAACTGAAGTCTCTTAGCTGAATGAAAATAGCGAAGTCCTCTGTGCGCTTCTCTCCTATTTGTTGACCAGAGCGTGCTTCCACTATCGACCTCCTGCCTTGCTGACCTCCTCTCTCTACCAACTCAATTCCCAAAGTCCAGTCCCTTCCCAGCTTGTCTCACCTCTATATTCCCTGGCCATCGAGCTCTTCCTCGATGCCGAATCGCCGAATCGTGTTTATTATCATAATTGCTACCATGCAAACCGCTGACACCAAACCCAGAAGTGTTACCTATTTCCTGAATGCTCAGGAGGTTTGCATGGCACAACACAATGCATTGTAAACATGCCTAAGAGGCTTGAGACAGCTGAGAGAAAAACAAGTGAATGCCCTGGTCAACATGAAGCGTTCAGAGAGACTTAATAAAATAAACATACAATCCTATGGATTGATACGTTCGCGCCGCCTAGGAAAAATTTTCCTTTGAAAATTTAAAAGTCAAATCGCAAAGCTTGACATGACTCAGGTTCGCCAATTCCATATATTTTCTTAAAAAACCAAATATACAAAATAAATAAATCCACCAAAACATAACTTGTCTGTTGTTTGCCGTAGCCTGAATAAAAAAAATTTATTCCCTAAACTCTAAAAATGAATAATACCCTTAATACTAACAAATTCGTATGTTTATACGATGTAAAAACAATAATATATACTATTATAGGACTAGAAATCACAAACGTTCGTGTCGTTAAGCGAAAAAAACTCTTAATGTATCACATGTGCGTGTACGTAATGTTTTCATGTAGAATTGCTCATTAATCTGCTCCTAGTCAAGAGTCTGTGATCCCTCGCCACGCGATAACGACTCTGTGTGTTTCGCGAAGCAAGCGGTTGGAGCGTCGTGCAAGATGGAACGGAATTCACAATGTTGTTTATATTCCACTTGATATAGACTCTTCAAACACATAAAAAAAAAAACCTTAAAAAAGTGCACAAGTAAGTACACGTAAGTAAGCATGCAAAACATTGTCACATCTCACTGTTTTGTCCGTGTGAAAACCTGATCATATCAAAGTGCGTATGTTTTACGAACTACGTAGCTAGTGCACTCCTAACATCGTTGAATATATGAACTTGCATGGCTGTGTTGCACATTCCAATGTAGTATTATACACTATTCAATGTATATAATTGGTTACTCTGATAACTGTCGCTGGTAAAAACTTAATTATAGCGTTCCATTTTCTCTTCTACATTAATCTGTACACTGTATACATATATATGGCTTGGTGAATACCTTTGTATGTCTGCACACACATAAAAAAAAATAATCTTGCAGTATTTTATCAACTGTCTACTCTGATTAAAAATATCAGAAAATGTTCAATGTGCAATTGTATTTCTAATTATGTACCATATTGGTGAAACACAATTAACTATTTGGAAAAAACATTTGCATAAAACTAAAGCATACTGTCTGCAATGTTTGAAAGTACTGTAGCTATGCTTGTTATAGCTTGCATGTGCAATTGGATATCCATTGTAAAAACTTCTTCTTAAAACAAAAATATGCACTAATTGATGCACTGATGCTTGTCGCTTCCTTGCAGTAAAATGTAAACTTAAATGCATATAAAACTAGTTCTTATGCATGACACAAAACTGAAAATGTATATAAGGACTATGGAAAAGTACTGTTTCCCATAATGCATGTTAAATGACCAAATAGATACACATGATAGGAGCTCACATGTGTATGTGTAGAAACACTGTAGCACAATTCTGTAATTATTGTTTGTGACCAGAACTGCTGTTTGTAGAATGTATGTTTTCTCTGCTTCCTCTTCTTTCTGGATTGCTTGTCGTCTTGACTGCATTGGGGCAATATAAAAATGTAGTAAATTACCCGTAAAACTTCGGAGATGGGGAAAAGTTGTTGTTTTAACTGCAAACAGTGTGGAGGGGAATTTTATTTAGCTCCATCACTAGGTGTTGTTGATAATGTGTAGTCCGCTATATTGGGAAATGTATGGTTGTACATCCTTCATGTAAAAGGTAGTCTCCGTGCAGTAATAAGTAAAAATGTCTGCATGTCTCCCTCAAATTGGTGGTGACGAGTCTCTTCTTGAAATAGTACTTAAAATATCTGCATGTCTCCCTCGTAAAATGATACTCAGTCTTTCTGCCTGGTAATAGTAGACTGCCTGCGGATGTCCGTAATAAAAAATGCCCATGGATGGTGTAGGCATTGCTTGTCCCTGGCGTTCCGTATAGACAGGTTAGGTTAAATAAAGGGAAAATTATGACAAAGAAAGGAAATTGCAATAGGATGGGTATATATAATTCAAGTATGCATGTACACAAAACCAACTAATTTCCACTGCCTTTTCTTTTAAAATTAAATTAAATTGTCTCATCAAAAATAAAATATGATTAAAATAAATTGATAAAATAATTGCCATAACTTTTTGAAAATAAATAAGGAAAATTTAAATAAAATATCCAACCGTAATTAAAAATATTAATGTCCATGATTAATGTGTTGCCTTAACCTATTAATTATTACTGCGCTGCTCTGACTTAATCTGTTTAGAAAGCTGATAATGTTTATACAAATAATATCCTAGGGTTGCGGTTAATAAAACATTCCAAATAATAAAAACTAATATTGACATGGGCAAAGGGTTTAGAACTAATTCTTGAAATGAAATGTTCTTACTAATTGATTGATTAAGTTGTTTTAAAGCAAGTTCAAGCGGAGTCCATTGGGGAATAGTGAAATCAGATAAATTCTTGGGAATATTAGGTAGTAACTCAATTTCCTTCATTTTTACTTGTTCAAAAGCTAACATTCTTGTGTGTAAAATTTGTTGATCCACAATAATTTGCGAAAAATCCTGATAATTAAAAAATAAAGATTGGCCTTCGGTAAGCTGAACTGATCTGTGCGTGTTCAAATTATTATTCAAATTCTGAATGACAATAAATTGACCTGAACCTGATATTAAAATACCATTGCGTGTTCTGATAAACTGAAATAATTTATTGTCAGTAATAGACTTTACTTCAAAACTACAAGAAACTGAACTGTTGTGTAGAAGTAAATCCTCTAAACACTGTACATCTCTATCGATGGTAACTTCACTATGCGAACAGAGATAAAAAAAGTTTTTAAGCTCGCATGCACTCTCAACAATTTGCACTAATCGTGGACTTCCCTTATGTTGCATACTGTAAGTTAACTCTGGGATTCTAATGCGAGACCATGAATTGTTATGCAAAATGCCTAAGTTAACTGCTCTAAAAATAGGAGCGATGTCATTCATCTGTACTAAAGGTGTCTCTAAAAGTAAATGAAATGATCTACTACTGGGTTCATAATTAATCAAATATACTTTGGTCAATGAATAAAATAATCCTATGTCTGTTTTATAAAGTGAATCTTTAAAATCGGGATGATGCTGAATAAATGTACGGAGCCAATTAGGAGTTAAAATGTGATAAGATAATTTTCCTGAGGCTATTTCCATAATTATAAAATCTAAACGCTCAATCATCTCAGAGGCGTGCAATAAGGCAACTATGTGTCTCTCTTCATTATAATCGTAACAAAATTTGGCTAATAATTCTTCCTTTAAATGCAAAACTGATTGCTTTAAAACTACCAAAATCCCATTAACAATGTTCACCATTTTTACTTGACTCTGTTTCATATTCTGTACTTCTTGAATAATATGATGTTGATTGGCTGCTAAAGTTTTAACTGATTGGGATAAATGATGAACTGACATGGTGTTGAAAACCGAAAGTCCTGCACTAAACAAATTTATTAAATTAAGAAAAATCTGCCTCTTTTCCCTGTTATGAATATTAGTAACATTCTGATATAAATTTTGGCAATTAGGCCTTACGTCTCCTACTGTAAATTTACATGGGAAATACTGAGAAATTTCGGTAAGATAATCATTAATTTTGGTGCTGGTATCATTATGAATGACTTTCCATTGCGCACATGCGGAATCATTGTCAGCCTGAATATGTGCATCGATGAATATATTCACAGTTGTAAAAATATTCTTACTACTATGAATGGTTAACCCTTGTCTCTCATAATATAAGCCTAATGATTTAAAAAATATGTCTTGCGACTGTTCATTGTTGGGTAAAGATCCACTAAAATGAATCAGGGATAGGAGTAGGATTAAAATCCAAAATAGGAAAGTAATTCTGCTAGTAGCCATGCTTCTGTAAAAAAAATTTTCCTGCATCAGTACAGCTTGACGTTGGGATATATACCTTAGTAAGGCTAAAATTATGCTGATGTAATAACAAAGTATGGGATCAGATAAGTAACTAGATCGATGTTAGGGAAGGGGTGGGAAATACCACATCAGCAATATCATGCGAAGGATGGAAAGGATACCGCAACTCTTCAGTGAGTGAAAATCATGGGCCACATAGATATCGAGCCGTACGATTTCTGGATAAGTGAATTGGAGAGAGTACCAGAAATCGCAGAAAACATACTCAACTACCTCCCCCTAGTGCTCCTGGGTCCAACGTGGGGTTGGAGAACCAAATTGATTGTAAATTATGCTATTAAGGATAGGGTGCTCCGAGAAATAGGGACCCTATCCCAACTGGAGGACCTTGTGCGGGAGTATTGGGAGGAAATTAAAAAACGGGAGCAGCTTTTGACAACCGGTTCCCGAAACTTCCGCAGAAGGCTCTACCTCCAGCGGGAGCTGGATATGCTGCAGGAAGACTTCCTGTGGCTAGGGGACCTATTTCTCGGTTGCAAGGAGTGGAAAGTATTCGACTTCAACTTGGATTAGGGTAAGTGAACAAAATTTTCCTAAAACTGACTAATAATAATAATAATTTCTCAAATGCAACATTTGTGATAAACCACTCTGTTTAAATTTGGAAAGGCTAACGATGCCGTGGCGACTTTTGCTGCACATGCCTGTGCTAATCACCGAGGCTTAGCCTTGGCATGTTGCTGACAAATTTTGATTACTCTATGTGCATAAAGTGCTAAAATTGCCCTTTTGTAAAATTTCCCTGATGTATCAAAATTTCGTTTATCTTTATCCTGATTTAAACCAAATGCACGTCGATTTCCCAAAAAATTTACTTACTATAAATATCTCTTATGAAAAACGGGAAAATTTTGCGAGAAAACGCAAAAAAATTCGTCTTGTTGTTCCTTTGTAAAATTATTGGTCGTGATTAGTCGGAAGTGCATAAATGCGACGTTTTACGGAAAAAATTATCTATATAGAACAAAATATCCCTAACATTGTTTACATGAACTTCTATCGTAAAAATCAAATTCTGATGGCTATATGCGTAACTAAACTGATTCCCTAAAATTTTAATGGACGACCGCCCCTGGCTGATGTAATCTCAATGCTAAGTGTTTTCTAAGCTTCTAGCGTGTTCAAAGTACTCGGGAGATTCCGTGCGGAGAAAGGAATTCGCTGATACAAGACATTCTAAATTGTGCAAAGTTGCATTTGTGGTCGCTGGACGTAACTGAAAATTTCTCTATGGTGACAACGAAAGCTCTGTCAAGTTCGCTGCCGTGATCGGCGACTTCGGGGAAGTTCGGGTTCCGTTCGGGAGGTGGAGGGGAAAAGGTCGCTGTTTCGAGCAGCAAGCAAAGGAACGGAGAGAGAAAATGCAAGGCGATGGTTCGCTGATACATTGAATGACGCGTAACTGTTTACAAAACTTTAACTTACTACGAACAAAGTCTAGTAAGCGCTGCGGGAGTTCGAAATAAAGTCAAGGACTTGAAATGACGTAATAAATTGGATGAGAGAGAAAAAAAAAAAAAAACTTCGTTGCGCTTACGATAGCGTGTTACTAGAACACTTCCGTGCTCGTAAAATAACAACAGTTGGGAAGCTGTTAGCAAACTAAATGACTAATAAACCTTGCATAAGGTACAATCAAACGTAAAAAAAAATGAATAATACTTAAAATTTGAATCGTAATTAATATAAAATTCTAGGTGAACATGAAGTCGTAGAAAATGTGGTCTGTAAACGAAACAACAGGTTCGGGAACCTGAAAATTTGGCTTACTTTCTGCTTTTAAAGTAACACTTGAAACTTTCTCGACTTTTACTGGTGACTGATTCGCAAATAACTCTTTAACTTTTACAACTGGCTGAACACAGTGTGAAATAGGCAATTCACTTTCCATTTTGCGACTGTTTTGAACAAAATTAGGATCCTTGCTTACGGCAAATTTCTGAACTCTATCTTTAACGGATAAAATATTCTTCGGCAAATCTATACTGTCGTCTTTAGTGACTAAACTATTTCTGGATACATCTTGAACTTCTTGTTGTACCCTGGGTTGAATAATAATGGACTGAGGCAGTGGCGGATGACTCGTTTTTAATGGTACCACTTCAACAATTGGTGCAATATCGTCGTAAATCTGCTCAATGGGCGGTGAATCATTAAGTTTGCTTAACGGTAATTCGTTGGTACACTCATGGTCATAAGTAATAGATTTCTTGCGGTGACATTGAAAATAACAGATTATGAAAATTATAAAAATACTAATAATAAATGTTGTTAATAATAAAATTGTAATTATATTATAAGGATAGTCAAAGGACTTGTTCAACAGATAAATAAAATTAGAAGCTTTTACGTGTGGAAGTAATCCGTTTAAAATAACTAAAATCGCAATGATTTTCATGTTGCTTAGGCAATCAAAACAAACAGTTCTTCAAAGCTAACACGTACTTTAAGCCTGCCTAGTCTAATTAGTAAATATTTTAACTCAACTTTTAATTATTTCTGACTCTAGGCTCAAATTATCTGCGTGATTTATTTATTTAATATAATTTATTTATTCTCTAAATTTATTAGCACTGGTTAACTTATCTTATTTTCAGGTGTGAACTTTATGTTTAAATTCTTTGAAATCAATCGAACCGTACTGAGGTACAAGGTAAGGAAAAAATTGAGACTGATTTACTCCTGACTACCTGAAATAAAATAATAACTATTATTTATGCGATCTTTAAATGCATTAAAATACTAACATCACTGAAACTTGAAGAATCTTTAATTCTCTCTACTCATTCTAAAATATGCTTAGCATATTATTGTGGCAAAGCTTTAAAACTAAAACCGTTGTGGTTTACTCATAATCATTCTGCGATGGCAGAATGGATTTCCAGGATTATCGGTCTAGATCCAATATCCGAAGGAAAATACTTGTAACTGGAGCGCAAAAAAAATCTTGACGTCGACGTCTACATATTCATATAATATAAATATTCTCATAACTGGCGCTTAAAAATAAACTTTGCTAATATAATCATATACCTTCTTCTGAAGAGTAACTAAAAAATTCTAGTGATGTATTCGCTGAGCTAGTATTATTACATACTGCAAAAAACTTTTGTGCCTAAAGCACATTATTAAATAATAAGTCTGCTTTTAATTGTTAATATTATTAGTGCTATTTTATTATAAATTATTATTATGTCACGCGAGTGGATTTAAAATATTAGACCTGTTTCACTTTAATAAATGCCGTAACTCAGAGCAAACTTGCAATATTTATATTTAAACTTTTAAAACAATCTGCATTTTAAAGTTTTTAACATTCGAAGCTACAACGTGCTAAGGATAAATATTCAACTGTCAAACGAAACATTGTTTCGGACAGGAGAAAAAAAAATATATATATAAATATAAACTAACAAAAAAATCTCGTTAATATGTGAGAAACGTCCACGCCGTGTGATGCTCTCATAATTCTCTTCTAGTTATTCAAAATAAGTTGGCTGTGCCTAACTTTGCTTAAAGCATATAAGTATATGTATATATGTGTACGGATTCATTCTCGTCACAACTGCTTACCTGTGTACGGACATCTCACGTCACTGCAGCCTATTTATACATCTATTACTTCTCAACTAGAACTTTTAATTAATCGGGCGGTTTATACCCTAAATCACGGTACGAACATTGTACAGCGTGTCGAGGAATATAATTAGCGTTTCGTTTCTTTACATATTAACATGAATTAAAATTTTCAGGCAATGTATGCGTAAGTTAAGGTAACGTAAGGCAAGTGACTATCTCGTATAAACTTGACTATCTCCTTAATCTAAGCTCCCTTCATGAGGTGCTAGGAGACTTCAGTCATTAAGAATATAAATGAGTGGTCCTCGGGGCCTTATTCGTTCCCAAAACTATATATGTATAAAAATGTAATATCCTCGTTGCAAAAGTCTTAGCAGTCATAGTTCAAGCATTCTAAATCCTTTACAAGTTACGGTCAGTTTTAAACAAAATTTAAATTAAACTTTTAAGAAATCTCAATTAATAATAATAACAATAACAAAATATTGACTCAAACAAGCATACTCTGTGCCATGACTCGTTAAAATGCACCATAGTGCCGATTGACTCTAACTCGGTGGCACTAATTTATTTTCCTCATTCATAAATAACTTTAAAATCCACTTTTAATCCACATTATTAATTAATTAAAATGTTAAGGATAAAAATTCGTTTACTGTTCACTGTAGCTTACTGCATCCTCATAACCAACGTTGTAATAATTTTCGTATTCAAGATTATGTAAAAAAAAATTCTAAAATCACTGTCAATGCAAGAAATCATCAAATCTAAATGCCTTTTCCTTGTTCCTTATTTAAAATTCTGGATGGTAAAATTTTCTCAGGTGGGAATTTGTCGTAGCCATGGTACCGGGTTTGTGAGTGAACCACAGAGCTACCAGGAGCAGATTGATAGGGAATCGTCCACGGACGTCCCTGGGCCGGCCACATTTTTGATGAAATGGGCCTCCCTAAAATCCGACATGGAACCTTCCGCCACGCGGAATGCCGGACGCTCCTGATACCAAAGCGCCAGTCCGACGCGGGTAACCGCGACGGAGCTAGGGCGCAGTTCCTCCGCATTCTTACATTTCGCTGATTATCGACCCAGACTCGAGGTCGATAAATTTAATCAAATTCATCCTCATGTTAGACTAAACATCTATCATGGCATATATAAATTTTTCTCCCCCCCATTAATGCAAAAAGCTTTAAGCCCTATGTATTTTCAAAATAATTTTGGCAAGGACATACCAAAAAAACTAAACTAATGAGCAAAATGTTTGGGGTGGGTAATGAACTAGCACTCCACTACGTATCAAAATTTGGGGTGGGGTTGAATCCTAAACTGGTTAACAAACTTTTCATTTCTACAAAAGAAAATGAAAAGACCCGCAAATCTCCACCACGTAACGAAAGTTGGGGTGGGGTTGAATTTTAAACCGGTTAACAAACTCTTTTCTCATCGCATTTCCGAAAAAATTTATGAGAAGCCCTAGCAAATCCACCACGTAACGAACCTTAAAGTTCGTGGGATCTGAACCAGTTAACTGATGGGGTGATGTAAACTACTCATCATTCATCCTCTTGATGAGACCACTCGTCATTGACATGACGAGTTATTGCTTGGCATGCGAAAGGTACAAATTACACAAAGGAATTAAACTACTGAAAAGACAATGGCAACTCGTTGGATTTTGTGAACCGTTGAACCTGTATCATGGCTGGGTGTAGGATAATTACCTGTCTAACTGAAGTCTCTTAGCTGAATGAAAATAGCGAAGTCCTCTGTGCGCTTCTCTCCTATTTGTTGACCAGAGCGTGCTTCCACTATCGACCTCCTGCCTTGCTGACCTCCTCTCTCTACCAACTCAATTCCCAAAGTCCAGTCCCTTCCCAGCTTGTCTCACCTCTATATTCCCTGGCCATCGAGCTCTTCCTCGATGCCGAATCGCCGAATCGTGTTTATTATCATAATTGCTACCATGCAAACCGCTGACACCAAACCCAGAAGTGTTACCTATTTCCTGAATGCTCAGGAGGTTTGCATGGCACAACACAATGCATTGTAAACATGCCTAAGAGGCTTGAGACAGCTGAGAGAAAAACAAGTGAATGCCCTGGTCAACATGAAGCGTTCAGAGAGACTTAATAAAATAAACATACAATCCTATGGATTGATACGAAATTCCCATGCTTGTTCCGCTCACAAATCACATCCTCTCCAAATTACAATAGCCTATTATTGTTGTTGCTTACATATATGTGTGTTTCTGTGTGGTTCCTAGAACTTCACTACTTCCAATCATAACCTTGATGTGACTCTTACAAATCATTTGATTTTGGAGTGAAAAGGTAATACGTAGACAAGCAATTAGAACAATACTTACATTCTAACAATCTACTGACAGACAGACAGTTCGCTTTTAGAAAAAATCGCTCGACAGAATTAATCGTCCATGAACTGTACATAACTGGCGAATTATATTAGATCGTAAAGGAAAGCAATACATAGGCATTATTTCTCTAGACATCAGTAAAGCATTCGACAGTGTTCAACCAAATTTATTAATACACAAATTACATCAGCAATTCAATTTCTCTGCCGCTGCATGCAACTGGATCGAAAGTTATTTATGGAATAGATGTAAAATGTATCTCTCGGTGTACCACAGGGATCTATTCGAGGTCCTAAACTGTTTAACATGTTTGTGAATGACATCCCAGACAGGGAATTTGGGTTTGAATTATATTTGTACGCAGATGGCTGTCTCCTGTACTGCGCGTCAAGCAAATTAGAAGAAGTAATTGCAAATATTGAAAAAAGCATGCCCGAAGTTCTTGAGTGGTATCAATCTAACATGTTGAAAGTGAACGAGTCTAAGACGCAAGTATTAATACTATCCAGTGAAAACAGTAACAATACGATAATTGACAACATTAAAATAGGAAATTCCAATATAAAACCACGTGAATCTCTAAAGTATCTCGGTATGCACCTAGATAAGAATTTATCCTTTTGACAACATGTGAAAAAAATGTGTGCGCTTGCAGCACCTAGAATGAAGCAGTTTCAATGTGTCTGCAAATATGTACACCTTGCTCACAAATTAGCGTTCTACAAAGCATTTATTAGGCCGTTACTTGAATACTGTTCCTCAGTACTGTATGGGATTAATAGAAATAACACCACTAAACTAGAGAAAATGCAAAATTGGGCTATTCGTAGCATAAGAAATACGGCGCACACGACCTCACGTGCAAGCAGAAAAGAGCTCCAATTACGCACCCTGGAATCCAGAAGAAAATATCCATTTCTACTAAAAATTCACCAGGCAATTAACACGCACCACCACTTATTAAAGGACAAGGTAATTATATCTAGTAACATACATCATCCCAATCTGCGATCTAATAACACCAACAGGGGTGTAAGGGGTGCTCCTTCCACGTAGTGCACCCAATAGTCAACCTCACTTCCAAGTATTACACCCTGGACTGCAGACTAACGAGGCTCTGGCGACTGACCCCATGGCCAGTATAATTTTGTTTGTGTTGTTCTGTGTTATGTCCTTATTTGTGCTGAGTGCTCCTTTACAGCCTCAGCTTTTAACGAAAGACAGAATATTTTAATATTTTATGCTTTTAGTTATGCAACATTAGAGTTGTTATGTGTACCGATAAGGGGCTGGACCCCGTATAATGTGACGGGTGCAAAATAGCCTTAGTGCTGACGCACCCAAAATTTTAAATTTAATTCAAATCAAATCAAATAACACCAACAGTATCCAAGTACCAAAATGTAACAAGGCAAGATGCGGATCAAAATCCCTGTCATCACTGGCAAGTAAAGCGTGGAATCAACTGCAGAAAGGAGAGAAATTTGGCCAAATTAAAACAACAGATTAGGACATCAATCTATGAATACTGACACCGTGGCTCATCTACCTCATTGCCTCCTTCATATAACGTAGCTGCAAAAATGTTTATTTTTATTCGATTTATATAATATATAATATTCCATTTTATGTATACTTATGAACAAATAGCATAACTGTATATTAATTCATGTAGGACAAAAAGCTGTTTTTGTAGTTAAATAATCAATCTAAAGAAAATTGTAAACTTAATTGTAACCCTGCTATAATAATAATAATAATGTGCATGATTACTACTAAAATAATTTGGTTATAGTGATAATTATTAGGTAAAAAGGTAATGTTCCCCGTGCATATAGCACCGTGCCATGAAGACATATTTAGGGGATATGGAGGTAGGGCCCCACATTCTCGATCTCGGCCATTTTGGAGGTGAAGTGATCAGCACTATGCTCTGGCCACCTTTACCCCACCTACCCCGGGTTGCCCCAAGGTATCCATTGATTTGAGTCTATGTGAATCTCAGAGCCGAGAAAAGGCTGGAAAAATTCAGACCTTAGGTCACCCATCCCGGGAACGAACCCGGGTGGCAATAATAATAATAATAATAATAATAATAATAAAATCGTATTTATTGTTTCGGCCTCGAGGGCCGCTCTTACAGGAAACCCTTGTCTGGGTGATTAATACAAAGTAAAGTAAACATAAAGTAAAGTAAAAATTAAGTACAAATGGAATATATGAACATATGCTGATTACATGTATGATGGATGAACATTGATTACAGAAATACAAATTGAATAAAAATAAGAAAGAAAAAAGGATTATATGTATAAACTAATGTCTAATGTTCGTCGCTTTCATCTTTAGTACATATACATGTATAAAGTCAGCTGGAACAATGATTAAAACAGCAATATCAATAATAATAATAATAATAATGATAATAATAATAAATTGAAAAGACAAAGATAGAATATGAAATTTAGAATGCTAATAGTTATAACAAGTTACATGAACAGAGTTGCCAATTATTACAATGGATATATATTTAGACAAAAGATAGAATATGAAATTTAGAATGCTAATAGTTATAACAAGTTACATGAACAGAGTTTTCAATTATTACAATGGATATATATTTAGACAAAAGATAGAATATGAAATTTAGAATGCTAATAGTTATAACAAGTTACATGAACAGAGTTTTCAATTATTACAATGGATATATATTTAGACAAAAGATAGAATATGAAATTTAGAATGCTAATAGTTATAACAAGTTACATGAACAGAGTTGCCAATTATTACAATGGATATATATTTAGACTAAAGATAGAATATGAAATTTAGAATGCTAATAGTTATAACAAGTTACATGAACAGAGTTTTCAATTATTACAATGGATATATATTTAGACAAAAGATAGAATATGAAATTTAGAATGCTAATAGTTATAACAAGTTACATGAACAGAGTTGCCAATTATTACAATGGATATATATTTAGACTAAAGATAGAATATGAAATTTAGAATGCTAATAGTTATAACAAGTTACATGAACAGAGTTGCCAATTATTACAATGGATATATATTTAGACTAAAGATAGAATATGAAATTTAGAATGCTAATAGTTATAACAAGTTACATGAACAGAGTTGCCAATTATTACAATGGATATATATTTATACCAGAAAAGTTGCTCGTGATTATGTGCTTAGCTGCCTTGCTAGTAGATGATTTTTTTAGTTTCTTTTTAAACTGCTTATGACACTGGATGTATGTTAGAGAGGTTGGAAGGGAATTTCATTCTTTGGTGGCACGTACGATGTACGATCTTCCGTAGGTTGTTGTATTATGAACTGGGACCAGTGACGGCGCCAGCCTGAAATAAGTGGGGGGCTACAGATTTCTGAGTCAAATTCTCGGGGGCTAACTAATACCGGCTAAAATGTACTTACTTCATACTTTTAGGGTATAATTTTACATATTTTGCAATCAGAACTCAAGGTAAATCAATTACATATTGCATTTTGTTCCATCATATATAAAAGTACTTTTAGGCACGAATCTTTTAGGTCTAATAAGATGCAATAATTATATTGTTTCTTTTCCTAAGCCATTATTGAGTGCAATAATATCAGAGTCTTACTATTCATTCTACATTACATTTTCAACTCGCTGGTATACATACTACACGTAACACTATTTCTATATAAACAGTGTGACTAGCTTGTTGCTAAAATGAGAAAATGAGCCACAGCAAGAAACTACGATAAGATATGTCTGTTTTCATGAGCAGTTACAACCTTTTTTAAATCCAAAGATTTTGCAAGCTCTTCAAAGGACAGAACAGATAGAGCACTCAACCTCTCGTCACCAATTAGATTTCGGTTTGTTGCAAGCAACCGTTGAACATTTCAATAACACGAAGCTTATAAAGTTCGTAAAAGGAAATTTTGAATGTTTCAATCATTGCAAGAAGCTGCTGAAGGTCTTCATTTTGGCCTCCATTGTGCTTCATAGTGTGCCATGACCCTAAACTGTCCAAATCACAACAGTAGGGAGCGTATAAAGATTGTAGCTTTTCATGCATCAGAAAACTGGCACTAAGTTCATAAAGTAGGCATCAAATAAGCGAAAACACCCTTGAATAGAAACTGTATTAATGATACCATTTTCTCTTCCTCTTCTTGTTCAACGACTGGAATTCAGAATTTAGGCCTAAAAATGGGGAGGATGTGAGAAATATCGTCCACTTAGGACGTGCCACTCTCAAGGAAGAAAAATATTTTCACTACAAATCCACCTCCACTACGAGACAAATATATTGACATAAAAGCAATGAATATATGTAGTTGCAACTCTTGCACTGGATATTTTGGTTAGAAGTGACTGCTGAAGATTATAATTTTATTTCAGAATATATTATGCTCTGAATATTGATCAGAATTGGATCAATAGTTTACGAGATGTGCTTCAAAGCTTGATTCTTCTGCATGGCATCAAATTTGGCCACTTTGACGATACTGCAGAATTTTTTTCTAACATCACAAATAATAATTATGAAATTGCCCAAGCGTGCTGATTTTATATTTTTGCATCGTATGCAAAAATGTTTATTTGATTGGATTTGTATTATGATCCACTATACGTATTGTGGAAAGACTCAAGGGCTAAGGGCATAGAAGCTAATTGGGACGAGACCTACAGCTTATAGTGGAATCCGAGCCACTTAATCGTATGTGCCTCCACCGGGGATTGAACCCGGGACCTCTTTAATTTCAAGGCAGCAGTATTGCTGCTGGATAAGCAGGGCGGAGAGGTCCAATTTAATATTTCCAATTCTTAACATTTAAGAATTAAGTTAGTTACTTTGTGTACTCTTTGATTTCTTAAAGTCCTATTTCTCCCTTTTGAATATTTGCAACGATAAGGATAGATATAACGATGAAAACAATGAGAGGACATCGATAACACTCATACCATTGTCGGTATTCGAATGAGGAACTAACAAGCAGAAAAGAACATTGACGGCTCTTTAGTTGTTGAACGTTGTCCTACTTAAAAAAAATAATTTTACACATCTGTTAGATTTATTCAGAAATATAGCAATACGATTTATGGAGCCTAATAATGTACACGTTTAGCTGCATATGCCAACAATTAAAGAACAATCTCACAGCCACTGAATACGTCGTCCACCTACGACGCAGGTAACAGATTTCGTAGCAAGTTTGGCTGGCACTCATGATTGGCCCATTATGTAGTATCAAATGGTAGCCACTGCTATCCAGGCATATCTGCATCTACCTCCCTCCCCTTGATTTTAGAACACATCGTATTAAAAGTAACTTTGCGATCTAACCGAACTAGAAAATGTACTTGAACATTGTACTTGCCTCAATGGAATTTTAATCATGGAAAATGTAAACTTAAACTTTTTAAGTTTTCGGTCAAAATGCATCTACCGAACTACAAAAATCTAGGGAGACTACAGGGGGAGCTGAGGCCCCCCCATAGCCCCCCTGTAGCGCCGTCCCTGACTGGGACTGACAATAAATTTTTCCGTCGCGTTACATGTTGATGCCTGTTCGAATTGGTATTCAGTTTCTGAAAAAAGATATCCAGGTTGTTTGCTGCTTAGTAGTTTGTGTGTTAAAGTTAGCAACTGATATTTAGAGAAATTCTTTGTGTTAAGCTAATTCAAACTGTGTAAGTATTTTGAAATGTGGTCCCTTTTTTTGACCTTGTAAATGAATCTCATGCATGCATTCTGTAGTTTTTGTAGCTTATGAGATATGGAGCTGCTTGCATTGAAAGCAACTATGGGGCTCCATAAATTAACCGTGATAATACTAAACTTTCGCACAATATTTTTCTTAAACTCAATGCGTACAATATTCTTTAAGTGGTACAAGGCTCGAAGAGATTTGTTGGCTTTCTTTATCTGCGCTGAGATATGATCTGACCATTCTATGTGGGAATCCACGACAAAGCCTAGGTTATTAACGGTCTTTTGAAAAGTTAATGTGTAGTTATTCAATTTAGGAAGTATCATGTGATCTGTGCTTCCGCTTAGTTTTTTCACAATAAATTTGGATCCTATCATGATGAATTTCGACTTATTTGGGTTTAATTTCAGCAGGTTAAATTCTGCCCAGTTACTAATGGCGTCGAGGTTTTTTTGTAGCTGGGATATCGTACTTGAGTATTCTTTTACCCCTGTGTGTATGTAAATCTGAGTATCATCAGTAGAGAGCGGAAGTTGATGAAATGTCATCTTTCTTCTGACTTTTCGGATAGGATGCCCATTAAATATGCACAATATTACACTTCGTCTAGAACCCAAAAAAGGTAATTTTAAAGTGCAATTTTTTTTTTGCATTTTTTAGGTTTTAGGTAATTTTCCCCGATTTTCGGCATTTTCCCGTCATTTTTCGCAATATTCGGTGCATTGTTTCGTCATATTTTGTCACTTCTTTCATTTTGGTAATATTCTTGAGTCTTTTCACCAAGGTGAACATAGGCCTATATATATATCTCTCGCAGGATTTATTTTTCTTTACAGTGCCACAGAAACACACCACACTACATCACCAGGCAAAACTGCGGAAAACTAATGCACTTTACACCAATTCATTCAGAGTATACGACTTTTTCATTAAATTGTTTTAAAATTATTCGGTTGTTTCCATTGGAAATCCTCGTTGTATATTTTAATTGAATGTGCATGTGGTATCATTTGGTGCCCCTTTTTTAAAAACAAGATTGAATTTTGTTTAATTTCCTTTTCATTTCAATTTTTAACCTGAAACTAACAAATTTAATGGTCATTTTTTGCATTTTTTACTTCATTTTTCCATTTTTTAGGACATTCTATAGGTCATATACCTTTATTTTTAGGTCATCAACTTCCGCTCCCTAATCATCAGCATATTGGCGAGTATATGGAAAAGACGAAAGGTGGACTTTCAGAGGGCAAGAATTAGAAAGGGTAAAAAGAATAAAATACTTGGGATTAGTTCTCTATGGCAGGGACGTGGACAAGACATATGCAAACGGTACAAGGAAAGGCTGGGGCAATAACGAATGAAATAATGCGGACAGTATGGAAATTGGAGAAATACGATATACATTTTGTGGAAAAACTGTATCGTACATGATTAATAGGGTCAATAGGGTACGGGAGGGAGATATGGGGAGCAAAGGGGGGCGATGCACTAAACAGAATCCAATGCACATTTTACAAGAGGGCTTTGCATATCAGCATGAGCACTGCAAACTGCGGCGTACTACGGGAACTTGGATTGGTAAGGGAGAAAACGTGGGGTATGTTGAGAAGGGTTAAATACTGGGCGACATTAATATCGAGAAGGGAGAACTCGGTAAAAGGGCAAGCGCTGATGCAACAGGTACAAGGGGAGGAAATGGGAACATGGGCGAAAGAGATCAGAGGCAAACTATACGAAATTGGACTGGGATGGATCTGGGAGGGGGAACACGTCGACCAGGGGACGTTGAAATTAGTGAAACAAAGATTAGAGGATATAGATACGCAGAACATGATAGCGGAATGTGAAACTAAGAGATCGCTCGAATTCCATGGAAGGGGACCGCGGGAATGGGGACAAGTAGAAGGTGAGCATGGTGGCAAGAAAGGGGTTGGCATGGATGAGGCTAGGGGGATGGAGACAAAATACAGTAAAAAATGAGGAAGGGAGATATAAATGCGTATTATACAATGGTGATGATGGGACAGAACATTTATTATTATGTCAGGGCACGCGCGTTCTGCAGGAGGAGAAGCTACGCAACATCAGTTTGGAAACTGTGTTCAAATCAATCGTAGTGCAAAGGAACATGGAACTATTGGGAAAAGTGGGGGTATATTTACAAACAGTTAGGGGGAAAAGAAGTGTTGCACAGAGACGGGATAAAGAAGAGGAATAAGTGTTAGTTTAAGTGAGAACAGTTCAAACTACCAGAACTGCTATTTAACACCTATACGGAATGTAATGGAAAGTGTAGTCTGTAAAGAAAATCATAGTTGTGAAATACGAGTAGATGTAGTGCGCACAGCCGATGGCTCGCACATGAGATGAGCAATAAATACTTACTTACTTACTTACTTAATGAGCACGTGAGAGACTTTTATGCAAGTCCATTACATAAATGGAGAAAAGAAGAGGTCCAAGGAAGCTCCCCTGGGATACTCCATTACGAATGTTTAACCAGCCAGAAGAGCAGTTATTTTTGCCTCTGAATTTAACACACTGCTTTCTGCCAGAAAGGTACGATGGATAACCAGTTGTGGGTAATACCAGGAGTGGCGAAGCGTGGTGTCGCTGGAAGGGTAGATACAGAGGTGTGCGTTTGTGTTGTTATGGGAGCGACTTTTTTTAAAATATGAAAATTATAACCTTTAAAGTTATTTTTGAAAACGTAACAACATATTCTTGCATCTTTCAATGTACCTGAAGTCTTGTATATTATAACCCCGATATTGATAAGTTTTGTGTAATAGATTATCGATTTTTTTTCGCCTGAATATTTACACTTTGTGCTAACTCGTAAATTGTATTTCTTGATTTTATTGTAAATTGATGCTTTAGGTGGCATTCGAGTGGCAGTCCTCAATGTCCCGATGCCCCTTCTTTCTTCCTATGCCCGGTAATAGGCTTTTATGCTTGTTTCTGTAGCATTCCAGAGTAATACAAGTCATTATTCCCCTTGCTCACTTCACGCTCACAACAATGACAGCCGGCCCCCGGGGCGGAGTGGTTAGCACATCGCGCTACGGCGCCAGGGGTCCTGGGTTCGAATCTCGGCCTGGGCATGGATATTTGTTAGTGTCCATTCATCAATTTCATCATATCATCCAATGAACCAAATCAATCAAACAACAATACAAGAATAAATGAATGAAAAGAAGAAAACAAGATAAAATATAATAATACAACAAAAACGTAACAGGAGTAAATCGAGAAACTAACGAAAACGCAGAACACTGTGATAGAAACATTTTTTCGCCCTCGGAACAAGTTGTCTTTGCCTTTCTACCCTCGCCTTTCCTTTCCCCTCGTTGGACATCCCATGCTGGACAAGAAACAGATGTGAAGCCCAGTTTGTACCATGTGTCCAGCGTTGCCAACCTCTCAATCAGGAAAAGTGTGCTGATTAAACTCTTAAATGTTGCTAAATGCAACTAAATTGTGCCAGGATGACTTAGGTTTTAAGTTCATTTTATGCATCTATTTTGAGGGGAGTTGTGATGTGAACATGCGTCGGCTTGTTTTATCTGTGACCCCAACTCTCTAGCAATTTCCTTCAATAAAATGTTCCTCGTGAGCTAAGTAAGGAAAGATAAAGAAAAGAAGACGGTGGGCCAGCTGTGGCTGGATCGGCATGCTACCTTTTGTTTGAAACAAATAAGATCTGCGATTTTTTATTTTTTAAATATATATTTCTGAAATTAACTTGTCTGTCTCCCAGGAACGCATGTTTATAGATGATGCTATATTTTAACTTGTGCCAAACACAGGGTGCTAGGTGCGAATAAAGTTCAAATTGTACTATGTTTAGCACAATTATGCTAGAGTTGGCATCACTGCGTGAGGCCGGACTCGCTGTGTCAATTTCGGGCAAACGCGCCTCTGAAATTATGCTTTCCCGCATGAATCACATAGAATGTTATGGGACCAGCTGAGGCCCTCGGAGAAGTGGCTCGACATGCGAAGATAGAGCCCCTGACAGGAAATTTGTGGAAATTATCGTATTCGATTTTTTGACACTCTCAGACAGGGTGCGAAATCCCGGAGCGGACGGAGGGAATTCCCCCCACCAACAATCTTGGCCTGAAATGCCCCCCCCCCCACCAAATTCTTCATAAACATAAACAATTAGTTTGGGATTCGAATATACTTGACTGGAATAATATCAAAAACATACAAAAAAAAAGGAGAACAAAGAGCCTCATCTATAACCCTCAACTACAGTTGTGACGTCCCACGGACTGGAGTGTTCCTTTTGCTTGTTACCCCGCCAGCAGTTTGGACCTTGAGGCTACCTCTCTTTCATTGTTCAGTACCTTCCTTGGATTGATTGGATTGATTTGTTGTTTTTAAGTCCACTTAAGACTGGACCTACACTTTAAAGTGGGATCCGAACCACTATGTGCCTCCACACGGAATCGAACCCGGGACCCCTTGATTACAAGGCGACGACGCTACCACTGCGCTATCGGGGAGGCCAGTACCTTCCTCAACTTCTTCAGTCTTCTCTTCAGTGTGCTGTGAAAGCGTGAAGGGAAAGGTTGCGTTATCTGCTTCTGTGGTGTTCTATTTATATACTGCGGTCCTGCAGACATCACGACTGTGTTTGAGGGTTAAAATCACCGATGATTTATTACGATCAATAGACAAGAGAATTGCAGATTTTTTATTTGTGGCATATACTGAATGGAGGGACCCGTGGTTTTGAAGAATGAATGTTAGACAATAACTAAGGACTAAATTCACGTTGATCAGCTGTGTGTAAATACTCAGTTAAGAGATATTTTGGATTGGTGTATTTGTTTTGCTTAAACTCACAATAAGGTATAAACAAAATATTTTTTTGAGGGAAGTTAAAAATTAATGTTTCGCTCTCAAAACTAGGTAATTGTGTTCAGTGAATAACAAAGCATAAGACATGATTAAATTCACATCATTTAAAATATGTCTTGATATATTTATATTCCTTTTTTTTCATAGAGGTCCTGTGGACCGCACGACTGTGTTAGTGCCCAAAATGTTCACGACTGTGGTTAAGGGTTAAGGACACTGAACCCAGCAATCCCCAGAACACAGAAATTAGACCGACTTATTTCTTCTCCATTTCTCATCGCCTTTCGTTAGCAACCACGAAGTATATAATAATATTAATAAAACACGTAATTTCTGCCCCTCCTCCCTTACGCAAATCATTGTTCATAGCATCAGTAGTACATTAAAATCTTCAATTTGCAATTACATTTTGAATGAAAGACAGTCGATCTATATTGTATATTTTATAATATAATTTGATTATTTAATAATATATATATATAGAGAGAGAGAGAGACCTATTGTGTAGTGTTGCCCACGAGACGAGACGAGACGAGACATTGGTCTGTCTCGTCCCGTCTCGTGAAAGTGCTGTCTCGTCTCGAAAATATTCGTTTGTCCCGTCCCGTGTCTCGTCTTGAAGGCTTCTGTCTCGTCTCGTCTCGTTTTGTCTCGTCTCGTAAAAGAAATGTGGGATATCTCGCTAACAAAAGTCAGAAGTGGGAGAACCAGAACATATTATTCCAGATTGTGGGATAAATCTCCAAATAATTTACTCATTGTGTGGTGAGAATAAATAAGGTTCGTTAATCATGTGAACATTAATATGTATTTGAAAATCAGTTTGTTGGTTACTGATAGCTAGCTAGGTATCTTATTAAATCTATCTTGTGTTTTTTTTTCTGACTTCCATCCAACTCTCTACCCATCGTACTACATTTAAGTGAGTGCTCTCACATAAAACTTATCCCTCATATTTTGAGTAGCAGTCGTCACTTCCAGCGGTGTTCATCCCCTCTCCCCACCAAGACCATCAAGACAGTCTCACATCTCGTCATAATACTCGTAAAGTATATAATTACGACAGCGTGATTGTCACTTTTGTAGCTTCACTGAACACTTAGCTTGACCCCCCCCCCCCAATTATTTTCTTTTCTTCATCTAACGGATTAAATATGGTGCACCGTAGCAAAAGTGACTTGGAATCAGCTCAAGTAAATAATTTACCAAGGAAATATATTCCCTCCCGGCTCATCGCACATATTGCAGCATGGTATAAGCGTGTAAACTTTTTACGTATACTTAGAGTTTAGAAAAATGTATACATGTTGAATGTTACATTATTTTAAGAAACATTATCCCGCTCTGTGGGTACTCCTGGTCAATCCCATCATCGAAGTCAAATTTTGACGCCATATCACTTTCCGTCGCTAATATAGCGAGGGAGGAGAGCCCATTGTGCTATTTGAAAAATTTCAAGTTATTATTATTATTATTTATTATTTATTATTTTTAAATTGGGGTTACAATTAAGATTACATTTTTTTACATTGATTCCGAACTACAAAAACAGCTTTTTGCCCTACATGAATTAATATACAGTTACGCTATTTGTTTATAAGTATACATAAAATGGAATATTATAAATTTATATAATTGAAAAATATAAGAAATATAATAAAATAAACATTTTTTGCAGCTACGTTTTATGAAGGAGGAAATGACGTAGAATAGGCACAGTGTCAGTATTCATAGATTAATGTCCTAATCTGTCGTTTAAATTTGGCCAAATTTCTCTCCTTTCTGCAATTTACAGGCAGTTGATTCCACGCTTTACTTGCCAGAGATGACAGGGATTTTGATCCGTATCTTGCCTTGTTACATTTTGGTACTCGGATACTGTTGGTGTTGTTGGATCGCAGATTGGGATAATGTATGTTACTAGATATCATTACTTTTTCCTTTAAGTGGTGGTGCGTGTTAATTGCCTGGTGAATTTTTAGTAGAAATGGATATTTTCTTCTGGATTCCAGGGTGCGTAATTGGAGCTCTTTTCTGCTTGCACGTGAGGTCGTGTGCGCCGTATTTCTTATGCTACGAATAGCCCAATTTTGCATTTTCTCTAGTTTAGTGGTGTTATTTCTATTAATCCCATACAGTACTGAGGAACAGTATTCAAGTAACGGCCTAATAAATGCTTTGTAGAACGCTAATTTGTGAGCAAGGTGTACATATTTGCAGACACATTGAAACTGCTTCATTCTAGGTGCTGCAAGCGCACACATTTTTTTCACATGTTGTCAAAAGGATAAATTCTTATCTAGGTGCATACCGAGATACTTTAGAGATTCACGTGGTTTTATATTGGAATTTCCTATTTTAATGTTGTCAATTATCGTATTGTTACTGTTTTCACTGGATAGTATTAATACTTGCGTCTTAGACTCGTTCACTTTCAACATGTTAGATTGATACCACTCAAGAACTTCGGGCATGCTTTTTTCAATATTTGCAATTACTTCTTCTAATTTGCTTGACGCGCAGTACAGGAGACAGTCATCTGCGTACAAATATAATTCAAACCCAAATTCCCTGTCTGGGATGTCATTCACAAACATGTTAAACAGTTTAGGACCTCGAATAGATCCCTGTGGTACACCGAGAGATACATTTTACATCTATTCCATAAATAACTTTCGATCCAGTTGCATGCAGCGGCAGAGAAATTGAATTGCTGATGTAATTTGTATATTAATAAATTTGGTTGAACACTGTCGAATGCTTTACTGATGTCTAGAGAAATAATGCCAATGTATTGCTTTCCTTTACGATCTAATATATTTCTCCAGTTATGTATCAGTTCACGCACGTGTAATTCTGTCGAGCGATTTTTTCTAAAAGCAAACTGTCTGTCTGTCAATAGATTGTTAGAATGTAAGTATTGTTCTAAGTGCTTGTGGGAGGAATTTATTTCAGTTAACTGCTCCTGCCGGACCCTGTGGCTGAGTGGTTAGCACATCGCGCTGCGACGCCAAGGGTCCCGGGTTCGAATCCCGCTCGGGCATGGTTATTTGTGAATGTCCATTCATCAATTTCATCATTTCATCACTCATCCCCATCTTCGCAAATTAGCCAAGAGGCACAAAACGCGAAGTAAAATTAAATAAATCAAATCAAAATACAAAAAAGTTAACTGCTCCTGAAGCATCGGTAGAGACATTCGAAAAATCCCATGCACACCGCTCCCCCTAAAGGGCGAAAACATTAGCAACTACAGAAGAAGGTTCTTCGACCTCTACTTCCCCCCCCCCAAAAAAAAAAAAGCGGGCGGGAAGCAGGTCAAAGGACCTTGACTACAGGGGGACTCATTCGCTCTTCACACACCGTCTCGGGTTAGTCTTTTTCAGTTCATTGGCATAGTGCTAAAATCCGCAAAATCTGCTCCACCTCTGGGTTTTAAGAAAGCGGAAATAAAAGTATCTCCAGATCTTTATTTCTATTTTTGCTGCGGATCAGGTTCACACAAAAGACAATATGCCGAACGGGACAAGTTTCCCTGCCACGGTCTATCCTCCTCTTGTTATTTGTTCTCAATTTAGCTCCATCGTAAATTCCACATCGTCAAATTTCAGACCCCGGCGCTCGGCTTCAATGCAAAGAATCACAATGATGCTTCCTGTACTCACTCGAAGAATGGAGTTTATGACAGGGCAGCGATAGAAGGTTGGGGGGCCACAAACAAGAAATTCAACTGTGTTAGGGCGGAAATTTCCTTTTCACGGCAGGCTCCATGCCACCTTTTTAAACTTCGGTTTAATTTCTCTATCGGACATGTGATGATTGAACATGCAGTTATATTGCTAATGTAGGCTGATTTTCTTTCTTTTATTCTAATGTGATCAATTTTACACAAGAAACGAATGTGAATAAAAGAGTTAATAATATTAAATATTTCAATATTTGTTTAATCGCGAAGATGAGGATATGATGAAATTGATAGAGAGACACTCACAGAGAACTCCCATTTCCAGGCCAGGATTCGAATCCTGGTGCTCTGGTGTCATGGCAAGGTGTTAACCACTACTACATACAACTCGGCAAGTGGTTTGGATCCAACATAAAACTGCATGTAGGTCCTGTCCTATATAACCATGGTGGTCCAACGCAAATGTTTAAACAACAACACAGAACATTGACCTTATTGAAATATTATATTTACATTCACATTATTTTATTTATATTTTAAAGAAAACAGAGTCCAGAGCTACTAAGTCTCCACAATCTTTCCTAATTAAAATTTTATGTTCATGGAACGTTGTTTGCATCTGCATACAGCGGGGTTGCGAGGGGTACGCTGGGGGGGCTGAAGGGCGCCATTCAAAGTTGTTTTTCTTCTTTCTTTTTTTTTTCCAAACAACAAAGTCAGAATATGCGACGGAGAAATTTGCATTAGCATACTGCTGAAATTTTCTGTTCCCCAAAGTAGTAGTAGTAATAGTACGTTTTAAAATATGTTCTTCAGTCACTAAGACATACCTGAAATATTCTTAAATATGCCAAACTTATCTTGAATCAGAAATGTAAACAATGAATCTTTAAATAATATCTATATTATTTTCAATTACTTTTTCTTTGCTTCCTCGTTTCAAATTTTGTAGGATGTAATATCACAAACCATGGCATAAGAAAATATCGAAGAACGAGCATAAAATATTGGTGCATTATAGTGCGGGGGAAAAAGGCTCCAAACCATAATCCTGTCTAGGGCGCCAAAAAAGTCTAGCTACGGGACTGTCTGAAGACATTGTTCACTGAATTTAGTTTGTAATTTGTTTTATGGAAAACATATTTTTTTCTTTAAGCGAAACGAAGGAAGGGATAACAAAGTAAGGGGAAGTTATGGGAATTACAAACGGCAAGGGAGGTTACATGTCAAAAATAAGATTCTTCCATAGCAAGACTACAAAAACTTTTTTGAGGCTCAGTTCATTAGATTGCACTATTTTATGTGGAATTTCTCTTACATTGAAAGTGTAATGAGAATAAATTGTGTAGACCGACCACACACAAGACTTCTGAAACCTCCGAAAACATGTGAACTACAGGCTTCCCATGACATCACTAGCGTCATTACTTCCATGCCAAGGTTTCAAATGCCTTGGTGGATCGATAGCAATAATTTCACTCTTAAAGACGCTGAACACATTTCAGTTTTTTCTTTAAAGGCTAAACAAACAACAAACTACATTAATATAGAAAATCAAACAAAAGTCATTTTCCCCCTTTGCTTTCATAAACGTTTCCAGTAAAGTTTTAAATTGTTCTCAAAGAAGTTGTCCTAGGATTCATTGATTGAATTAGCGTTTTAAGTCCACTTTGTGCACAGTAAGGCTAGTCGGGACGACATACAATTTAAAATGGCATCTGAACCACTATGTGCTTCCACCTGGTATCGAACCCGGGACCCCTTGATTAAAACCACTGCGCCATCTTTTAAAAATAAATACCCCTATGTGTTAGTATCCCCTGTCATTCGCTCCTTTCTCACATACCATTTTTTACTGTATCCTTGTTTTTTCTCATTACGTACAAACGCAAACATCCATGTCCTAGCCGGGATCCGAACCCGGAACCCCTGGCGTTGTAGCGCGCTGTGCTAACCACTCCGCCACCAAGGCCGACTACCCATCGGGGAGGCCTAGACCGGACTCTAATTACAAATGGTTTCTCTGGCTGATGCTGTGGTAACAACCAATCACATTGAAAGTTTGAAGATAATATTTGAGTTTAGTAAGGAAAAGGGATCTTTTTTGGCTGTGCTTTCCGACTGTTGTTTTTCTTCGTTGCTCGATGAAAAATAGAAAGCAACAGAAACAAAGTGTATTCGTATTCATTAATGTATAGGAATTCATCCATACAAATTAGATTTGTATACGACAGACGTGATTAGTCAGGAGCCGCGGTGGTCTAGTCGGTGGGGTGTCTGACTTCCACGCGGGAGACCCGCGTTCGGTTCCCGGTGTGGATGATCTAAGGTCTCAACTTTTCCGACAAGCCACGCATAAAGCGGCTCTGGGGCTCACCTAGCTTCAAATCAATAGGGTGCCTGGGAGGTAAAGGCGGTCGGAGCGTGGTACTGATCACATTGCCTTCAAAATGACCGAGATCGAGAATGTGTGGGGTCCCTACCTGCATCCAATAAACTTTTTCTTCAACTGGATCTAAAATCCTTTTTGATATTCAATAAATATTCAATTCGTTATCTATTTAACATTAATTTCCTTACCACGTCGACAGGAACGTATCTAGAAATACGTTTTGGGGGGTGTCCGAAGCTAGTGTCTCAGGGATAATAATAATGTTTCAATTAAAATAATTATATTAAATCAAATTAATACAAATTACAATACATAAATTAATATTATATTATTAATACACGAATAGGTAAAGAGATAATAGCTTACCTGTAGTTAAGATCAGAATAATATAAGTAAAAACAAGTACCCTAGCATTGAAATTAATGTCAAATAGATGAATAATTGAATATTTATCGAATAACAAAAATGATGTTACATGTGGTTTGAGAAAAGTAATAAGTTTATGATTAATATTTTATGCATATTATTTTGAGTAGTAGTGTACATAAATTTTCTTTGTAATGTCATTCAAAGCCGTATGATCCCAATATGATCCTTGTCTTCGAATAAGTTCAGAGGAAATAATACAACAAATGTTAAACGAGTATATTTACATTATTTAATTTTTGTACTTAATAAGTCTTTCGGAGGGGTGCGTACCCCCTGGACCCCCTCCCCCTCAATACATCCTTGCACGTCGGTTTTTTTACAAATTTTACCGAGCTTGACTATATGTAAGCTGGTAATGAATACGTGCTGCACTATCCTCATACCGGCTTTTTGCCTATTTATGTAAAAAAAATGAATATTTTAATTAATACTATATATACTATAATACATTTTTCTTCTTCTTATTATTATTATGGAACACTTGGTTCGGATCCCTCCGAAATATATTTCTAGATACTTGTCTGATATAGTATATATATATATATATATATATATATATATATATATTTGATAGACTAGAAATTAAACCCATATTTTCATAATGAATAAGTAGGCATTTAAAAACTTGAACAAGTTACACTTGATATTATAACAGAAGTTTTTTTTTGTTGGTGGACTCATGTTTCTTTTCTTTTTACACAGTTGGTAAAAAGTAACAAAACACAAAATAATACTCACAGAAAACATATGATCACACAATACGACTACCACCCAACAGCAACGAATGCTAACTGTTGACTGAACTAGGGTTTTCTCCCACCCCCGCTGTAGCGGTAATTGGAGATCCTTGCCGTTTTATGACCTGAATGCAGGGATTTTTACTATGTGACTGTATAAGCAGCATTTAGATTTCAGAAAAGCAGGGATGGTGATACAAGGGGCTGAAGTCCCTCCACCGTCAAATCGGCTCTCGGCCCTCTCCTCAGCCACTTACATAATAGTTTCAATTATAAAACTTCCATTGGGGCAGGACCATTACAATGTTCAAGTGCATGTCCTACGTTAGTAAGATCACAGGATTACTTTATTACGGTGTGTTCCAAAATCGCATAGGTGTATTGGGGAGGGGGGATCCGGTATATCTGATTGGATCAACAATGAACGCTGATCGTTTGATACGAAGTAACTGGTCAATCACAAGTCGCCAACTGACTACTAAAATAACATGATACTCTGCTGCCTACATGGTTAGGTGGATGTATTCAGCGACAGTGAGGTGGTTGTTAGAAGCTTTGTGCTATTGTAATGTCCATACTCCATCAATAGCTGGATGTGAAAGAAAATTTTCCAGTTTGCGGCAAATCAAGTGTTACCTTCATAATCGGCTTGATAACGAAATTTTAAGTGCTCTATCTAATTCTCTCCAATGAGAAAAAGTTTGCGAAAACTTTGTGGATAATTTTGCAGCTGCCTCCCACCTAAAAAGACGTATCTTATTGTAGTTTCTTGATGTGGTTCATTTTTCATTTCAGCAAAAACAGTAGCTGCACGCTCTCCACAGAAATAGTGTTACCTGTACTATATCCAGAGGGTTGAGAGTGAGTGTAGTTTTTATGGTGTATTTTTATGTTAATATGAATAGTAAGTCTGTGGCATTATTCCGCTAAATAATGCCTTGAGAAAATAAAGAAAATATATGTATGGTATATTATTTAGCCTTTTAGATTGTGCGTAAGAGTTGTTTTGAATATGATGGAACAGAATGAATCTCAGATAGCGATTTATCTTTGGGTCTGGCTGTAAAATATGTCATTGGTAAAACATCTTTTATCTGGTATTAGTTAACATAGGCATAACTTAGCGAGGTCAAAGGGCAATCATTTACGTCCCAAAATTTATGTTAAAATTTACAGAGGTATTTTTGTTAACCTCCTGGAACCTAAGGAACAAGAAATAAGGAGTGATTTTTATGATTTCTCAAATGTAATAGTTATTTACCCAGTTGTTCTGGACATTATTTCTATGGGATGGAAAACTTTTCTATTCTACACCCCCCAAGTTAGACCTCAGTTACGCCCATGTTAGTTAGCCCACCCAGAATTTGAAACTGAAATCTGTAGCCCCCCCACTTATATCAGGCTACCGCCGTCACTGCAGAAAAGATCTAGATTTCATTAAAGCCACACAAAAATAAAATCCTACATTATATTGCCTACACCACTGTCAGGTTTTTTTTTAAGAATAAATAAGGAAGGCAAGTGACATGTTTTTAGCTTAGTTAAGAATCATCAAGAAATGCTTTGTTGTCCTTGCTGGCTCTTTTGTGTATATTGCAGAATGCAACAATGCTCATCTGATCCGAAGCAAGATATTATATAAGCATGCAATTTTCTTCCTCCAAACTGCGACAGTTTCGGGGAGGACTAAAATAACAAAGACAATGCTGCTACGTATGTCGTCAGTGCAATGAAAATAATGAGTCAGAGCCCAACTAGGGCTGACACTCAAATACAAACACAACCCGCCAAGATACTGACTAAACTTGACTCCTACAGTTTGCAATATTTTCGAAAACTGATCATTCGAGGAACTTATCGAGTCACAAAATAGATATCTGAATAAGTTATTCAGCATTGTATTAGTATCATAGTATTTAGGTGGTAGAACAGCCGCAGGCTGAACCTCGCCCTTTAATAAAGGAAATTGAAATTAAAATCTGGAGTATTATCATAACATACAATTATTAACCTGGAATAAATTGACAAATTAGGAATAACGCTGTGTTTTGAAGAGTGCCGAAAATAAGTTTATAGCTATTCATTCAATACTCTTTCTAGGAGAGCCTTCTTTTTACGTAATACACGCTTGTCGACGTTTCTAATGACAAAAATTATTCCAACTTAATAAGCATTGACAACTGATTAAATTCTTTGCTTTTATTTTCTCGAGACTTTCGAGACGAGACGAGACTTTTCACGAGCCGTCCCGTCCCGTCTCGAAAACGAGACGAGACAGACATTCCGTCTCGTCTCGAATTTTAAAGGGTCTGTCCCGACTCGTGTCTCGTCTCGTTTTCGAGACGAGACGAGACGGGACATGGGCATACGCAGATTTTATTTTTTCGTGGAGGGGGTTTAAACGAGGAATATTCCCCCATAATAGTGCCGCACCCTGAAAGAAACACTCCGTCGATATGAAGCATTGATTGGAAGCAACTAGTTACAAGTAACAGTTACTTTACGACACTTAAATTGCAAACTTGAATATTAGTGGCGTGGGAGAAGAGCTACATTTGGAAACTTTTAAAAATTTTCGTGGAATCACCTACGCCAAATTTTCAAGGCTGACTGAAAGCACAGACGCCAACTATCTCCTCGTTTCCTTGTAAAAAGAGCAGGGGAGGGGGAGAGCGCATTTAATCCTTCCCAGGACCAGAATCTGTGGCCAGGGTGCTTAGTCCCGACTCTCAATACGTGAGCACGGAAACGACCATTTCGTTATCTCCCCAACTCGTGGTCGGAGAGAAAATCGTAGTCCTGACTGGTCGTTAACGAGTGCCGACTTCGATGGCTTACGAGTTCTCGCTAACGACTGAGAATATAGTCTGTGATGCACTCAAAACAAGTTTGTCGTAGAGGCTACACCCAAAGAACCAATCAGATGGCGAGAATTGAAATCGAGAGTCGTGAAGAATCGATCGATCTTCCTAAAAATCGATTGTGGTTTGTTTACTGTCTTATGAAGTTGCCCAAATGTCGAAATTGATCTTAAATGTAAAACTGCACGGAAAAATAAATAGTGAGTTTATTCGAATAGATAATATTCATGTATGTGAGTGGCACTCCATGAGGATTTTTCGGAAGAAAAAATAAAACAAATCTATGCACTTACCAAATTAGTTAATAACGTCGAGACTTAAAAAATGAAGAAAAAAGTTGTACAATGTTATGAATGTCCAGCCCAATATTTTTTAAAGCTGTAATAGTAGTTTTCTTAACTGCATAGAAGGCAGGGAGAGGGGGGGGTTGTTTCTTTCAAATTTATTATGAAAAGATTTGTTTCAAATATGTGATAACTTCTCGGTCCAAGTTCCGATCGTTTAATTCAAAATTAATGGTGCAATGGTATTTTTTACACGGCTCGATTTTTTTATCTGTATTAACACATCGTTACCACACATTCTTTATAGTTTTAGTGATTTCTTGCTGCATCTCGTGTGAAGAACGATTTTTCCCTTCCACACATACCTACATGATTGTTTGGGAGTATATATATATATATATATATTGCAACATATTGAAGGTTAGGTTTTTCTTGGTAAATAATATTTTACGAAATTGTAAGGGCAAAAATACACACATATTCCTAAAATGAATGTTTTGCTTGTCTTTGATACAAATAGCTGATTGGTATCTTACGTTTTAGGTTAAGCAGGTTAGATTTAAGGCTCTTAGAATTAATAAAACATTCCTAAATACTTTCGTTGTAAGGTTGGGTTAGTCAGGTTTAGGATTCTTAGCATTATAACAATATCTCTAAGTGAACAAAACATCCAGTCTCAAGCACAAAACTCCCTTCGAACCTTGATGAAAATCTGCTAAAACTCCATGTCTTACATAACCGGAAACCAAGAATGATTATTTGCTGCAAATCACAGCTACTCGTGTAAGCTCCTTTAAAAATCGAAGTATCTCAGGTAAATAATAATTTGTGTAGAATTTATCAGTGCTAATTCATTTCTCCAAGCTTCAAACTTACCTTCACATATTGTTTCCAGTATTCCAAACTACTTTCTAATACATCTATAAAATTTGCAAAAATGAAAAAGAAAGAAAAAAGAAAAGAATATCATTCAACATTCGGAACCGTTGCCAACTTCTCTATTAATGGCAGAATATTGATTTTCGGTAGGTAATTGTGGGAGTTTGTGAATGAGGGCTGATTTTCTATGAGCATTGTAAAAAACATGTAAAAAAATATTGAAAAATCGAACGAACACATCAAACATTGGGAAATACAGGAGTTATCCATCGTTGACATAACATTAAAGTGCAAAAGCAACCTTTTGATGTAATTCTTTTATGGCACATTCCTGGTAAATCCAGGTTCCTCCCCTCACTAATTCATAATTTATTGAATGGAGATGGAAGTATACAGAATTTCTTTGCATTACCAATTCAAGTGTGATTTTCCTCAGTGAAATGTACAGAAAACATACCTCAAAAATGACAAAAATATGCTGTCATACAATGAATTTGCTAAAAAATATGCCTTAGGTTTTTTATGCATTTACATGACAAATAACAGCATCATCATAGCGTTCACACAAGATAGGAAATTTAATTTGGTGTCGAGAAATAAGCTAGGATAAAAACATGACAAAAATCTGAGGCCTGTAAGGGGAAAAAAATCTGAACATATACTTACTGATTTCATAAAGGTGCTTTGTCAAAAATGAAAATTGTTACTTCTGGAAGTTTATGACAGCCACACAATCTTCATTGTGTACCTCAACCTATCTACTTACCATCAAGTTAACATTTCTGGAGGTGTTAATATCCTTAGCTAGTTATATGCAATAGCTTATGGCAAGCTGTGAATATGCTTAACTAGATGGCACCTCCATTGCAGGAAGAACACAGTAATTGCATGACAAATTGTATGCTGTAACGTATTAATGCCTAACAGAACCAAGAAGTTACAGAACTGGCATTGTAAATTTACACAGAGATCCAAGTTGTGGAAATTATGGGAGTGCAATACAGAGTTGTTTTTTTTTGGAAACTCTGTGAGCATTGGCACATAATACCAAAGACATGTTTTTCCATTTCATACATTTTCAGTCAATTATGATGTCTCTAACATGTAAATTTTGCATTCCTAGATGCTATTTAATGATTGGTACAACAACTATAATTCCTCAAAACTATTTATTTCAGTTGTTATAGTACCGAGACAGTGATGTGAAAAGATTTATGAATTATAATGACAATCTTAGTGTAGGATTTCCCTTACTCTTTGAGTGGAGTGGAGTTTTAAGTCAACTTTTGTGCACAGATAGGCTAATTGGGACTGGACCTACAGTTTAAAGTAGGATCCGAACCACTATGCCTCACCGGTTCTCAAACTTGGAACCCCTTGATTGCAAAGCAAATATGTTACAACTATGCCATTGGGGAAGCACCCCTACCATTTGAAGTAGATGATGTAACAAAAATTATTGTGGATGCCGTATGCAAATGGAAGTATAGCATCAAAAGGTAAAAATAATAATAATAAAAAAAAAGTCTCTCAGGAGATTTAAAATTAAATCCGGACTCCCCTTGATGTTGAGGTAATTAATATTTGACTAATCTATTAATGGGGAGACTGTTCAAAGAAGTCCTCCCATTAATGACTATTGCAATATTGTTGTACGAGAACCAGTTGGACCTAACTTAAATTTATGTAATTTTCACGAGTGATTATGTCTGAATATAAAAAAGTCAGTAATTTGAAGATACTTAAATCCTCTTTACCACTAATGAGAAAAGCTGGACATGGGTGAATCTGACTCCAAACACGGCTTTTTTAGAGTTGCGTTCCTCTGGTTCTCACACGGCAACATATGACATGAGGTCGTCTTTATGCACAAAGAAGCTACAGTTTAAAGTGGCATCTGCTGAGTATTGAACATGGAATCCCTTGATTACAAGATGGCAACATGCAACATTTCCAATACACCAATGAAGAGGCTTGAACTGTCAGTGAGCAAATGAGTAAAGTAAACCAATTTCAGATAGAACAGCACTGAAAAATATATTTGCAACGAAACTTTCCTAAATCAAGTGGGAGGTGATTGTGTACATTATGAAACATGTATTCATGAAATCAGATACACACTGATGCAGACCTTTTGTACACAGAAAAGGCATAGTTAAAAAGAAAAAAACTGACAACATGGGAACTTTGCATGTAATATCAGCTTTTTAAAACTTCAGGAAAACCCTTTTGTGTGTTCTGTTACAGCTCTTGCAATAACAATCTTCTACAACAACACACTACTTTATGGCAAAAGTAACTAAGGCAATGAAGTACATTGATATTTCATAACGACAAACAAGGCTTAAAAACTGTTGCAAAGGGGACGCTTTAAACAGAATAAAATAAACCTTTTCATGTTTCATCTTGCATATGAAAATATAAATCTCCTTTCTTTAAAGAAATATATTTTAAGGTAACAGCCATCCAAGCCATATGAAATGGCTGATGTGCATTTTACTGAAAAATTATCTGAAAATTCTGGCTCAAGCAGATATTTAGTTTTCTGTTGGTTGAGTCCCAATCTTCAAAAAAAACTATCCAGCAGGTAGTAAAAATAAATAAGTGAACCATTTAAAGTATTCAATAATTAAATGAAAGAAGTGAGGAATTGGCACTGCTAACAATATTGAAATAAAGTTCTGGTGTACCGTTACAATGTTATATTTCAAAAAGAATGTCACAGAAAACCTTTTTCACACAAACTTAATAACATTAAAGCACATCTGAAGATTCACACACACACACATGCAGAGTTGACAGTGGATGGGAAAACTGAATTTTCTTCCATCCCTCCATCTTTGATTTTTGTTGCCATAGGAGGGCGATAGTGAAGCACCATGTTCTTTAAAAGACACCTCCATTTTTGTTTTAGGATGCCAATGGTCCAAATGGCATTAGACAGCTATGCACCTCAAGAGTGTTTTCACCAGCACCATCTATTGGTGTCATGACCCATGGTCCTCTGGATACCCACTGTTACCTGCAAAGATAAAGAAAGGCCTGTCCTGAGTTTCCACTGTAGATAATAAATATCCCAATAACAATTGAAAGTAACTTCACTCAAAAGATTTTAAAGGATCAGCAGGAATTCAAGTATTAACTTATGAGCACTTCTATAATCTATTCCTTTACTTGAAAACATCTAAAGTGCACATATCCGGTGATGGTTCCCCCAGTCTCTTATGAAGAAACTGTATGTTAAATTTGGCAATCCTCTAAAGCGCCACATTTATAGAAATTTTGAGTACTTTTGTTCAAATCTCAATGTCAATGTTTGACTTCTAAAAATACGCAAGTGTTCCACAAAAGCTCTATTTCCATAGCAAATGGAATGTTGAACAAATGAACATGTAATAGCCCCATCTAGTTGCTACACTTTTTTACACTCTGTGCAGTGCAGATGTATCCAGTGTCAAGAGTAGTGCAAGGAAATCACGTTCAACCAACTAGACGGAAAGCAGTGTTCCAGTTAAGAAGATTCAACAAATACCTGTCTGCTGCTTTGAATGGTCATTTGATTAGTTAGCACACACCACGTGACCATACACCAGTCCGAAAGGTAGTGCAGATGGTGCAGACACCAAATACACTACTTGACTCCAAATCAACAAACTAGACAACTCAGTGTTGCACCGTGCAACCAACTAGACGCTTCAGTGAGAGAGTCAAAGAGAGTCAAAAAATGCAGTCAACTAGACGGGGCTAATGTGTTATGAATCCTAGGTGTTTTATAAACTTGCCTACAACATCCTCAATTTACATTCTACAAATTCTATTACATTTCAATAATCTTGTTATTCATATCCAAATTAAACATGTATCATATTTAATCACATGCTCATTGTGTAGCAAACATTATAGATTATGCTAACTGTGAATGTTATGTGAAGGCTTCCATGTAAAGTATTGTCTGGAATAAAAATAGTTATATGATGTTATGAAACATTCACATAACATTTCTATTAATAAAAATGCTTCTACATAAAATTGTTCCTAGCATGGTCTTGTTGTATACTGGTAGGGTTTCTTCTTCTTATTATTATTATTACTACTTGTATCTAAGAATAAAACGTTTTGATAACATTTGAAGAACTCAGAAATGTTTAAGTTTAAAATTTACGGATAATGCACATTTTGTAATAATAAAAAGGTGAGAGAAGAGAATACTAGACTTACTGTAGAATATAGATAATTATGAAACAACACTGCACATGTATTCATAATACAGTAATGGTACTAAACATAGTACTTCACATCTTTAATAATGCAGTTCATTTATGAGATGAGTGCAATTTAAATACTTCATGGAAAAATTATTAACAATAATTATTCCAGACTTAGAACATCTACATACCTAACAGCCAAGTGTTCCTTGTACCTGCCTTATTCTTATATTGACAAAAGTATCTGATGTTGGAATTCCTCATGTGTCCACCCTGGATACCGAGAGTAGTCACAATATTTTCATTTTAATCGGCTATCTGCAAAAGAGGAAAAGTACTGTAACTTTTGCACAAATAATTGGGTTAACAAGTTGAGGTATTGATCATAATAAGATACTGCACAAAGTTAATGATTTTTTTAAAAGAAAAGATATATATTCATGTTATTCTGAATGAGAAATACCATCCATCTGATGTTACACATTACTCAGTTGTTTACTTCTGATTTATTTGAAAATAGCAACTGTTTTGAAAACCCCACAAATTCACCTTTTACCGTGTTCCAATAAAAAATAATAAAATATTAAAAGAATATCACTCTGGAACTGTTATCGCCATGAGCACCTTTGATTTGGTTTGTCTTAACAATTATAATTGTATTGTTTTGTCCATGCAAATAGGAATACGAGATAAAAAGTGATACAAATTTGTTTGCTAATCCAGAACTATATGGATAGTATTGAAAATAAACTAACATGTTCACTTGCACAATATACCTACCTACATGGCCAGTCAGCCACTCATTTCAGTATTTATGTTTTATTACATTTTATTGTAGAAGCTGTCTAAAACCCACCACATGATGGATGTCAATAGGTGTTATTATAATGAAACAAAAATAACGTACACTATCTTACCTCCTTTTAACATCCAGCTGCTCTGCTTGTATCAATGGGAACTTCATCCATTGTGAGGAGCAATAACCACCATAGCACTGCACACTTGCTCTATACACTGGCTAATGACCTATAACCATCTGGCTGGTACCTCCATGTTGTGAAAATGAGAGCTTCTAGCACCTATAAAATTATTTCAGAAAAAATAAATATAAATTCTCTTACAAGGAAACTTCTATCAAACAGTTCCCACTGACTCAAAGATTTTCATGCTTAAAATAAATTCATGCTACCCACTATCAAAACATGACATAAGGTAGTTAAACTGAGTGCATTCTGTTGATGGTTTCATATAGAAAAAAAATATTTTCCCCTTTTCAATTGATGGTTATGAATACAGTATACCAAGTACCCCCTCCCATGCACACACACACACACACACATATATACATTACTAATGACATTTTTGTCACAAAAAAAAAGGTTTTCTCTCACCAGTGTCTGGGCAACCGAATGGAGTACTTTCACTTTTACTGGTGCTTAGGCGTTTAGGTTAGATTTTGTGATTACAATAAAAAAAAAGATAATTTTACATTCCCGTCGTGATAAAAAAAATAGATTTGGGATAAATTCTAATGTCCGTAACTCTGTAAATATACGTTTCTATGCCCCCAAGCTTCTGATATAGTCTTAACAACAGTTAATCTTTCCATGGGGAATTTTTCCTGGAAATTCGAGGGTGTACGTAATTTAGTACACTCGACCTGCAATTAATACAACTTAAAACATAGTGTCAAAATTTCCTTTAAAATCTTTATCATCAGTTCACGTACTGTATAAATCATGCGTACCATTTTTTCCCCCTATATATAACATATGGTAGTGGTGCCTAATTGAAGTATTTTATAGTACCGTAATTTCATTTACTGGTTGCAATAGGACAATATGTTGCAGAAAATTAATTGTTCTTATTTTGTGCGGCATCGTTATTTTACATTTTGATGTGACGTGGGTGGAATGTTAGCATACATTTCCCAGGTGTATCAAAATATATTTTGCAGTAGTATTTTATTTCGCGATTGCTAAGCTTAAGGAATGTTGCAAAAATATCAGCTCTAATTCTTACAAAGTACGTGGAACAATGTAATTAACAATAAGAAGGAAAATGGCACGAAGTATTTAATTCTTTAGGTACAGTGGTGGAAAAAAGTTCTTCCCCATAAGACTTTAATGGCTGTAAATAATGCCTGAAAGGTAGGCAACACACATTGCACCTTTAGGTGATCGGGTGATTCTGTCTGTCTCAAGGAGCAACTCGTCTTTCATGGAATAGCCAACAGACACAGGAAATGTAGAAAAATCACGTGACATCAGGTGGAATGTTGTTCGTCATAAAATCGCCTTTTCTCAAGCCAGGTCGCAGAACCGACAAGAAAAATAGCCTATGCCCGAAAATGATTCCCCTAAAATCGTTGAACGAAACGCTAAAATAATTCTTGCCTTAATTACAAAGGCTACTAAACTATATGTGCCGCGGTAGCTCGGTCATTAGGGAGTTTGATTACCATGCGAGAGATCTGAGTTCGATCCCGACTGGGGAGAATTGGAATTTTGTCCACCTGTTCAAGTGGCTCCGGCGCCCACCCAGCGTCGTATAAAGTGGGTACCTGTAGGAAACTTAAGGGGGGGGGTAAAGGCGGCCAGGGGGTGGTGCTGATCACATTATCCCCACCACCTTCGGCCGTAGCAAGAAAGTGTGGAACCCTAACTCCGCACCCCCTACACGCCATCATGGCTTGGTGCAAAGCACAAGGTAGCACTTTGCTTTTTAATTTACTACGACCCGATTTTGTCGGAACAGAACTTTCTAATTTCTACGTGGACTTTCTTCCAAGTTCCGTAGGGATGTGAATAGGCTCCAGTTTTTCTTGACACAATTTATCCATGTTATATTTCGTTATAAAAACCACGGCCGATATCCTGTGTGTGTATGTGGGGGGGGGGGGTATAATTCAAACATGTGAGGTGATACTTTTCTCACTACTCCGATTCTTCGTGTCAGAAATAAATCTTAATTCCACACACTGAAAATGTAGCATTTCCTTCATCTTAGCATGCAAATATGTAGCAGCAAAGTAATGTGTAGGCACATAGTGGTTCGGATACCACTTTAAACTGTATGTGCATTCGCGATTAGTCTTACTGTGCATAAAGTGGACTTAAGACACCAAATCAACCAACCAACACAATCCCGTTACTGTCCAGATTATCGAAACCAGAAGCTTCGTCGCGAATAACATAAGCAGGAAGACAATTTGAAATTACCGGACAGAAACAGAACCTAAATCCTACAACGGATAGATTGGATTAAATCGACGATACAGCACGCGTTCTGAAATGAAGAAGAATACGAAAGTTGAAGGACCTCGACACACACACACACACTTTTCCTCCCCTCAATGGTAAGATATCTTTCTTGCAGAGAAGCCTTTACGTAGGCCTTGAAGGCCACGACGAGAAAGTGTTTTACATGCAATGACGGGACCAAAACACTGGTCTAGTTTGATATGAAAGCTGTGTTCCTCCTTATTTCGTACGTCATTGATAACAGGAACACGGACCTAGTCTGCTAACCCTAGTTTCGTAGAGCAGACGCCTGTTTGCCACCCTTTGGTTCCGTGACCTTCGCTCGTAGTTAGCAAGAGTGAATGACTCACCAGATACCTGTTGCCTGTGAGCTTATACAAGAATAGATATTTCATTAGAGTCTGTAAGTATTGTTTCATCTGCAGTTATATCAGTTAACGTTCGAATTGTTTCCTAATGGTTACGTTATTTATAAATTAGTTCTCGAGAGTGAGCTTTCTATCTATTTGTATGGGGGGGGGGGGGTATACAGCCTGCATGTATTATTTTTTTCACGAAACAAGAAGAAATTCCAAGACAAAAAAAGAGTCGTAGAAGAGTAGTTAACAAAAAAGAAAGACGAAAACGAAAATGTAAATGTTTAAATAAATTATTGTATAGATCGAGTGAATAATATTTTCTCCTCGATGGCGTAATGATAACGTCGTCACCTTATAATCAAGGGATCCCAGGTTCGATACACGGTGGACGCACGTAGTAGTTCGTATGTCATTTTAAACTGATGGTCCAGTCCAGATTAGCTTATCTGTGCAGAAAAACTAAAAAAGAAATTGTCACAGTGTAAGAAAATGTCATGTTCAACCACATACAAAAGGGAATAATTTATTCCATGTTGGAGTTCACATTTACAGTATAGTATCTAACCAACACAATTATGGATCGCAACGTATTTTCTCAGATCCATTTTAATTATACGTGCATGATAAAATAACAGAAGTTGAGGAAAGAGAAAGTCAAGCGAAACACAGATGCCTTCTCCAGAATTTCAAATCTCGTTACTTAAGGTTCTGGGTTGAAGTCCCGGGCAGACATGACTTTCTTCTTCTTGCCCTTTTATCTGCTTTATTTCATCATAAATCGTCGTTATGGTTTACCTACAGGGGAAGAATAATGACAATTGCCAATACAAAGCCAATAACGAACAGACCAACAACTCAATTAGGGAGATGTCAAGAAAGAAACAAGACTTGACAGTGTCTCCGTCTCTAGGTTTCTCGAATTGAAAATTGCTCTCCCGTTCTCGGTCAGTTAAATATAGAAATCGAAAAAGTATGTGAAGATAAATATATTTCATATATCCCGGTTTTATAGGAGATTTCGTGAGAGATGAAATAAGTACTCTTCGATCATGTTTATTTTTATTGGTTTTGTTACGTAACATCACTTTTCTTCCTAGTCGCGGACGAGTGACCATTACATGAAATTAATGACGAAATACTCAAACACCTGTGACAAGGACGGTTCTCAAATCCTGGAACTTTGGTGACGAGATCGAATGTTGACCACTTAATGAGCTTGCGCACCGAGTCAGCTTAATGTTCCTTGTGTCAGGTAATTCGAAATAACTGTCAATATCCCACATTCATTATCATTTGTTTCATAATTTATCTTATTGATGTTATTAACCTGAAGTCGAAGAAATAGTTGAAAGGCAATAATGCAAGATTGAATGTCTATGATGTTACTTCGTACCGAATAATATGACGTGATATTATGATATGAATATATTAATAATATAATATGCCTAGTCATTCCATTGATTGATCCCAATTGCGCACACAAAATATGGTATAATGTCCACTCCTAAGTAACCTCCGTGGCGGAGTGGTTAGCACAGCGCGCTACGACAGCATGGATCCCTGGTTCGAATCTCGGTTTGGCTATGGGTGTTCTTGGTGAGTGTCCGTTAATCAATGTCATCATATCATCACTCATTACTCATCTTCATCGTCGCTATTTGCCAAAAGTGAAAGAATAGCGACACTAAATAACAAAAATCCAATCAAATGGGACATCTTCACCGATTTAATTCTTTCCGTAACAAATTCCCAGTTTATTACTGCTTCCTGCTTCATTTTACTGCATCTCAATTGTTTTCCGATTCGAAAAAAATTGGAATGTTGAGCAGTTGATTGTGCATTGTTTCGTTGTTTTGATTGTTTAATCAACGTCGCATTAATTAGTTTTAGACCAATCGTGACAGAGGGAATCGAGAGCACAAAGGAAGGGGAAAAGACAAGTTAGAGATAACGGCTCCCTTTAAAGGTAGGATTCCTTGAACACGACTGAAGAGACTGCAGAATATTATGGATAAAATTTGTTTCGCTTTTTCCTTTTATTTCTGTTTCAGTTATTTTACTTCGCTTTTCTTCTCCCACTGGCGTTAATCGTGTCGGTGAGGAAGAATTATCGTGAAATGGACGATGGGACAAAAATATATATGCCTCTCCCACGGTTCGAAACTGTGACCACAAAATATTGTCTTATTTTTAAAATTTACGCCAAATATGGTTTCACTTGTCTCTTTCTCAAGGCGTTCCATTGCCTCTCCGATGGCGTAGTGGTAACGTCTTCGACATGTAATCAAAGGCTTTCGAATTCAATACCAGATAGAGGAACATTTGGTTCGGATCCCACTTTAATCTGTAGGTCCAGTGCATAAACTGGACTTAAACCATTAGCGTGTGGCATGTGGCCTGTGATGAGAACCATCATTTCATGAACCTTCTTGACAATGACTAGTATCACTCGAAGAATATTTTCTTACGAGTAGATCTTGTTAAGAAACCACTTGCTGAAATGTTCTTCTTGAGGCCACGTAGCACCCAGCTGTTGTTTGTTGTTGCTGGGACATGACTCATGCTATCAATGCTCAATCCTTCCCGAGAACTCAGATCCACCAGACAAACTTAAGCGAATAATTTGTTATTTGGGTTGCATAAACAACAGGCTTTAAGACGTTACAAAATTCTAGGTCCCGTGGCCCAGGTAATTCTTTCTCCGACTGTACATCGTAGCAACAATTCACAATACATACGTATTTCACTCTCCCCCTGATTTGTTCCAATTGCCCTTATGTTAATACCCAATAATATTAATAACATACTAACATGACGTACTTACTCGAAATACGACTGAAACGAAGTGGGCTTGCAATTCTTCTTTCTTCAAAACCATCCTCCGCAACAGCTGATAGTGTCCATCTTGAAAATCTGCAGCCGTGAACGAACTCGGTAGGTGCCTGGCTTGTGAGTAGGTTCCACTCGTTTTCTGTTAGCGCGTCCGTAACCGTATTCGTTAACGAAGAGTGGAGACTAC
Organism: Lepisma saccharinum; assembly: GCF_977018435.1. Taxonomy (NCBI): domain Eukaryota; kingdom Metazoa; phylum Arthropoda; class Insecta; order Zygentoma; family Lepismatidae; genus Lepisma; species Lepisma saccharinum. Next base: position 94,823,109 of record NC_139235.1, read on the forward strand.
ACTAAATGGCATTCGTTAGCCTTTCTTGACAAAAACGTCACGAACTCGTTAGACCTTAACGTGTTGACAGTTCAAGACTTAGGCCCCAGGTCTCTTTTCTTGACAAAGATTTCCAGATATAAACGTTCCTCATACTGAGAATGGAATCTGCTTCAGAAAGTCGCCTAAGGGGTAACAAACAGGTTCACTCGGTTCATAGCTGCAGAACAACGAGCCCCTTTATTTGATCTGTGATAGTGGTAGAGAATGCAAATACTTTGTTGCTGATTTTCTGCAGTGGTAAATGGCTACTGCTCGCAAACCAAAATCCGCGAATGAACATAGCAACACCTACAGTCATGTTGTCAACATGGATCTTAAATAGTTCTTTATTATTTCGATTTCCTTTTTGAAGTTATATTGTTCGTCTACACGCAGTGTATGCTTGCTTATAGACTGAAGGGGCCTGTGTCGCTTGTCGCTTAGATAGCGAAGAGACAGGCAACAAGCGACACGGAAGTTTTAAGCCGAAACGACAAGCGACACTTCAGTCAATCTGCATGCACTCGCCACGAGACAAACTGGGGCAAGACGGTATTCAGTCCGAGCATCACACGTCAGTTCGAAAGGTTTCATGTATTATTAAGGGTTCGTTTTCAGTGACACGCATTGCTTGTCGTCTGTGAAGGGACAAACGATAAGATAGCATTCATGTCCTATTCCAATAGACCGAGCGACACGTATGCGATAAGCGACACCTGTAGCTTCTCGTGTCGCCTCAGTTCGAAAGACTGTGTTTATTTCTGAAGATTGCTTTCCAAAAGATACATGTTACATGTCGCTTCGGTGTGAAAGTTCAATAAATGAGTGTTTTTTTTTTTTCATTACTGCTATTGAATTCTTATAAGAACTTCTATGCACTGTGGAAATTGATTGTTTTCTTTAAATTCTAACGCTGTGAAGCAACAAAAAAATATTTTTAAATGTGTGTAGTGCGAACACAAAACCTATCCAGAACTGCAATACATAGTACAATACACAAAAGAAAGGATTTCCTAAAAGCTTCATAAAATGTTTCTCGGGCATTAAAAACGGGAATTTTTTTCAAAAGAATAAGCAAATAATATATTTTTTTAAAAGAAGCAAAGCTCTCAATTTTCTTTATACAGTTTACAATATTTTCTTGAACTGCCTATTCCCTATCACAATTATTTTCATAAAAACTGAATCTGTATTGTATGAATTGCATTTGTATTTGGAGTTTTAACACAACATACAATTAATAACCTTGAATAAATTGAAAAATGGGAAATAACGATGGGTTACTTCAAATTATTAAAAATATTAAAAAAAGTTTAGATATTCGTTCATTACTCTTTGTATGTTATCCTTTTTTAGACGTAATAAAAAGTTTGTGCATTGACCTGCTGTGTACGTATGTTTCTTATGCTACAGACTTGAGACGAGACCGAAATTTGCCCCTCGACATCGTGATTGGTGCTTACAACTAGAGGCGAAAGCGAGACTATGCAAAGTCTTATCTCATCTCGATACCAGCTTATAAGATTCCTAATTCCAATTAAAAATTTACAATGAGTTTGTAGTATATTGAAGAAAATTATTATGACATGTTATTTATTGTTGTTATGGGGAATTCGAAAAGAGATTTTCTTATTTGAAACTCAATCCCCCTCTCCACGAGAAATAATTGATAATTTGTCCCCTCCCTACAGGAATATTTTCCGCCTCTAATGAATAATATAAATATATGAAGACTTATACAATTAAGACTTATTAAAACTTTCGAACCAGCCAGAAGCATAAATACAATGCATGTAAGTCTTCACATATTAGTTTATTCCAATTAATGATTTTTAAAACTAGTAACTGTTACTTTTTAACTGTAACTGTTTTAAAAAAAGTCACTTTCCGAACACTGCATATGTCCCTGCGATATCCATTTAATAATAAACGCAAACGACTGTGTCAAATAAAATTATATATGTGAAATATATATTTTTAGGTTGACCTTCATTTTCCAAGGAAGGGGCACGCCTTCCTGTGACCCGCCTTCTGGGAATTATTTAAAATTTTATACTCTAAAAAATTTCTTCAATGATATTTTGAAGACAAAATCTTAAAATCTTAGATTTTAAGTTAATTTGAATAATATATACTCCGTTAGCCATTTTTAAATACTTTCAGAAATAAGTTGACAAATTTTCAGAAGGAATGAAAAAGTTATCAATTTTATTTCTGGGTGAGTTAGATCATATAAGTTCATTATAAAAATATTTGTGTTGGTGTTGCACCTTTCTCTTTCAATGATAATTGAAATTTTAGTAAACCATGTTTTCGGTCCAAAGAAAAATAGAAAATACTATTTTATTAATTCATTAGTGTACTATTGTGAACTGTTGAAATATATATTTTTCTGGAATCCTTATTGTTCGGTTAACATTGTTGTAAAGTTTAAAAAAGATTGAATAATTTTTAAGAGGGATAGGATTATTTCTCCAAGACAGCGCAGTTCATACTTGGAGGCTATGTGAACGGAAGAAAGGATGAATCACTGAAAGTTCGAGGGGCTATAAATATGAAACCAGGCAAGTAAGAGACAAAAGAAATGTAGTTTCTCACCACCATGAAAGGATTAAATTTGTCAAATTTCATCAAAGTTTGAGATCATGGGTAGCATGGTCTGGTTGAATTGACATGGAATGACCCATAAGCGTTTCAAATTTACTCTGAAGGGACACAGATTTCTAAGCACTAAAGCACATTTAAAACACGGATTTTAAAAGATGAAACAAATTTTTAAAAAAAGAAAATAATAACACGAAGGCATGTGTTTTTTCAACATTGATTATTTTTGTTTCAAAATCATGGCTAGAAGTTAGTTGGTACCTGTGTGTGGTTTTACTTTACGTATGGATTCAAATATCTCCGAATATTACTACCCTTATAAGGTATTTATCCATTAAGAGCTTTAAACGTATTGATTGTTCTTTCTGTGTCTAAGTGAAGCTCTTCTAGTCAAGTGAAAATATCTGCCGTTGAAAAAAGTACCAGCAGTCTTCCCTTTACGCGGACGCTTTCTATGAATCATCCAGCGCATTCTTCATGGTTCCATAGGCACGCACACTGTCTACCAGCAGGGTGGAATGTGCAGCTAATTCTTAGAATTAGGCTCAGAAATAGACATTTGACGCTCATAGAAATTTGTACGAGATCATCACGAATAAATCGTAATATCTCTTTTTGAGCTTCAATTCCATTCGAAGTCAGGTCAAATAGTATTCGACGTAAGTTACAACGGGAACAAAATATTATCGAAAAATTGATATATTATATTGAATGAAGGAAATTTATAATTATTCTTGAAAACAAAAAAATAATTAAATTTAATCAGGGTTGGCATGTTTAAAACAAAAGTGTTTAAAACACTTTGTTTTAAACGTTTAAAACACACGGCTTTGTTTTTTTACAAATGTTTTAAACGTTTAAAACAATGTGTTTTAAACATGTTTTTTTACAAGTGTTTAAAACACATTTTGGTTGTATATATTTTGAAGTCTGTGATAATTTTTTTGTTAGGCAACCCTGTTTTTAATTGAATCTGTGTCAATTAATCCGTGCTTTACAGGTCTCACTTATCGCACAACACTTGAGCAACCTTATGTTCTGACGTCACGGGAGAAAGCTTTTTAATTTTAGGCTAAATGCCTATGTTGTTAGGTTAGGCAGGCTAGCTATGTATGCACAAGGTAGCAAAATTGTTGTGTGACAAGAAAGACGCGTGCTTTACTGTAGGCGCAGACTCCATGGGGCTTGGGGGGATGTTAACGATGTGGGGCAGAGCCCCCTAATAATTTTGCTTAGGAGGATCTAATGTATTATTTTGCTTCTCTTGTAAAGTTTACTCTGAATTGTGCCACATGAACTTAACTTTAAATACACAGTTGAAATGTTCTAGACCATCAATTTGGGGGGCTGAGACCGCTAAACCAGCAACTTTGGGGGGGGGGGGCTATGACCAGAGACAGCAAAATACGTGACTTATTACTATATACTAAGTATGGAATTATGAGTATTGTTAAAATTTTGACTAAGAAGAGTTTCAAAAGACGATGTGCATGAACTAGGATAGTGGATGGGACGTTTGGGCTACAAATGGCTCTCACATGACATTCAAGACGAGATCATTGATAAGTATATTAGGGAGATCTGTTTTGCACTCCGTGGTAGCAGATATTAAAAGTCGGGAATATTTTGCTATTATGGTTAACGAAACCTGTGACATATCTATCCGTGGATAATTAATATTCTGCATTAGAACTGTGAATAAAAATGTTGATATTTTTGAGGAATTCATGGGCTTTTATGATATTCCGAACACTGAGGCCAAAACTTAAAAAAGGGAAAGAGTGAGTCAGTCATTCATTAATTTATTTCAGTGATCAGAGCCCCCCCCCAATAATTTTGACAAGTCGGCGCCCCTGTTCGTATCGTCCTGCAAGTTTGAGACTGGTGGAAGCTGGAAATGCAAACTAATATCTGAATACACAATGCGTGATGTTGATCATGACGTGATTTTTTTTTCTTTTGCGATACGATTCATTGGTCTGTATAACTGAATGAAGCGCAGATGCTTACTTTTGGTAACATAATTTTGTACTTTGAAAGATAAATTGATCTGGAGAATCTATTATGACACTGCAGGTTGTTTTCTGCTATATAAACTGTTCAGGCAGCATGAAATATTTCACCGCGATTTTTTTCAGGACGAGGATAGTCATTCTATAATATTTAGTTTCTTGAAATTTAGATGAATATACATCAGTACATCATACATCAGTAGTGGCGGAAAAAGTGGGGCTATTACCCACAACCTTTGTCCCTGCAGTAGAGGTGTGCGGGATCCCGAAAAGTCGGGACCGGGATCGGGAAAGAAAATTTCCGTCCCGATCCCGATTTCCGGAAATGACTTCCCGACTTTTTGGGATCCCAAGCAGTCTGGAAATTCCGAATGGTCATTTTAAAACGTCGTCAATTCTAGACATTCTCTGCATTGTAAATGTCTGGAACGTATCGGAAATTATTAGGTTTTGTACCAGAAGTGCAAAAACAAGCACTTAAGATGGAAATTACGGGTAGAATTCGAGATTTCAAGAGCTTTGGAAAATTTCGAACATATCCCGTCCCGAAAATTTTCCGACTTTTTCAGGACATTGAGAATTTTTCCCATCCCGAATGTCGGGATTTAAAGAATTTCTCGTCCCGACCCAAAAAATTCTGTCCCGCACACCCCTACCCTGCAGTATGGTAAACCTGATCTCCAAAGGTAAATAAACCGTCCTTGTCGCCACTGTACTCATAAAAATGAGTATTTTTTTTCTTTTTAACGACTTTAACTATTATTTACTGGGAAAAGGTTGAATTTGTTTTGTTTAAAACATGTTTAAAACATGTTTTTTGAACGCATGATCCCAATATAATCCTTGTCTTACAATAAGTTCAGAGGAATTTATATAACAACGGCTAAACGAATAAATTTTTCATTATTTAATTTTAGTACTTGATAAATCTTTCGGGGGGGGGGGTCCGGACCCCCCCAAATACGTCCTTGGTTCAGACGGAAACAGAGAACTGGGCAGTAGACTGTACTTACGTACATAATTTATTATAAATTATATTATTTACAATTAAGAGTAAATATGTCACTACATTATATATGCACGGTCCATCTACAGGACAATTACCGACAGGTTCATTGTGGAAATTGTAGTTACTACACTTTCTTCAAGAAAATTCTCAAAGGCTTAACACTTAAAGACACCCCTTTCTTGCCTTTTTCGCCGAAAATTCATCTACTACATCATCGAATTTCCATTCAGGAAGAAGTTCATGTTCAATGCTTAATAAACAAAGATTAGATAAGTGATCCTGTCCCATGGCAGCACGAAGCCTGTTTATCACTAATTTCATTTTTGAGAAAGATCCTTCTCCGCTGCAGTTTGCATTCTAAATAGAATTTCGACATTGGGAAATGTACTGCGGAACGGGTTCTTATGTACAATATTAAAATAGACCGTTCCATTGGGATGTCTTCCTGATGTTTGACATTGCTACTGAGTGCAAACTGCATCAGCTCATTCTCTAGCGAGGGTTCCAGATACTCCTCGTAGATGCTCACAAGTTTGAATAAGTGTGCCTTATTTCCACACCACAGCCAAATCAATCCATGGTATCAGAGGTGCCCACAGGAGGGATTATGGCGCAGGTTACGACATCGAGATTTGGGAGGGGGTCCCCTTTAAATAATATAAAATTCAACATTATATATTTCTCCAAAATATAGCTATGTGCAAATTTTACACCTTAAATGCACCGTATTTAATCCATTAGATGAAGAAAAGAAAGGGTAAATGTCTGTTATATTGGAGACACATTTCTTCATTTTTACAGAAGAACCTACTTGCGGAAATGAGTTTCTGTAGCATTTTGAAAGTTCATGGAGGTATTTTCTCACCGCAGAATGCTGCACAACAAGAAATAAGCACTTTTGATATAATAAACTTGCATTTTGTGCAAAGCGACAACATTATGCCGTTGTTTCCATTATGTACCTGCAGATGGCGCGAGCGTCGAAAGTCACGCGGTCTTGCCAGTGTTTCCAAACGTGCCTTTTTTTACGAGATTTTATTTTAACTATGCTTACCTAACCTAACCCAACCTAACCTTACCGGAAATGGTTCGTGGGGCGGAACGAGTTTACAATACCGGACCACTCTCCAATTGCTATGAAATTTCGCCTACTCACTAATTGAGACCTCCTAATCACGAATCTGCATGTAATAATTGGCGGTCAAGTATGGAAATGTAGAGAAAAACGAAATAAACTAAGTTTTCCTAACGTAACGTAACGTAAGAACAGCAAGTCCACGGAAGACTGCATTTTCCCAACATTAAAAAATCAGCATGCAATACACCGTTGCCAAACGTACCTAATCGAAAGAGTCCACATTCCTAAATATAAATTTTTCATTGTATTTATGCTAATGGAACCTAACCTAACAGGCCTAACCTAACCACGTAGGCATTCCTCGAATACAAGGTAGGAAAACTGTTGTGCGTGTCTCCCACCATTCTGAGAACGCAACAGTGTGGCAACGCTGGATACAGCGTAACAAATTGGGTCTCACTTATCGCACAACACTTGACCAACCTTGTGTTCTGACGACAAGGCAGAAAGCTTTTCAATTTTAGTGTGTTTAGGTATCTTAGCGTAAATTATAATTTTTCGTTATATTTATGCTCATGGAACCTAACCTAACATTGTAGGCATTCTTCGTTTGACGTCGGAACACAAGGTAGGAAAACTGGTGTGCGACAAGAAATGCGAAAGAAACATGGTTGTCCATTGCTTTGCATGGAGAATCATCGTGGTATTTAACAAGGTTATTCTACAACTTCTACACGTTATTTTACAATTTCCATGCTTGACCGCCAATTATTAGATGCAGATTCGTGATTAGGTCGTCTCAACTAGTGAGTATACGAAATTTCATAGAAATTAGAGAGTGGTCTGGTATTGTAAACTCGTGCCCGTGGGGCTATTCGTCAATGGTTCGTGGGGCTATCGTGAATGGTTTTGGGGGCTATCCATCAATGACATAATGAACACGAAAGTAGGTATTTTTCGGTTAGGAAGGTGGAAACACTGCATACCCACTCTAAATCGACAAAACACAAGCACGACGCGCGATGATCCACAGCTGTGGGCGCCATATTGTATGTTCCGCAACGGAAGAAAGGACCCAAAAGAATTACTCGTAATGAGAAAAATCGAAGTTATTTTCGTGTAAAAAGCATAATGGCACCTTCAACTATGTTCCGTAATACACAATTGGTAAGTACGAACCACCCGAAACACAAAATATACGATTTTAATGTGTCTCCGATATAACAGACATTTACCAAAGAAAGTGTTTAAGGGTATTATCGAGGGGGAGGCAAATATCCAACTATTACATTTTAGGCATTAATTGACACGTGGGTTCTTGGGGGGGGGGATCTGAATTAAACGTTGGGGTGCACAGTATCCAACTCTACGTTTTAGATTATGGCGAGTAATTTAGTTAGAGGAGGATTGAGAATTAAATTGAGGGGGGATCCAAATCTTGTATGTTACTATTGTCTTAGGCTCTTGCGGAAATTCTGTTGTTGTTTTTTTTTTTTAAATAGGTAATATTCACTCTTCAATATCAACAGTAAATCTAAAATGGGCATGGAAATTTTGGTGGTAGAATTGAGTATTAAATTCAAAGGGGGAGATAAGCTCTTGATAAAGTGTTAATTAGATCTTAAATTGTCAAGGGATTTCTGTAGTGGAGAGAGAGTTCGAACATTAAAATTTGGAGACTGTATTTAGCGATATGGAATCCACATGTTTTCGACCTCGAACGTGACAAAAGAGAAGCTGGAAAAGATTAAATATCTCGGGATCAGGCGCGGAGCGTCCATGTAAGCCGTGTAAGCCGGGCTTACACTTTATTAGTTCTAGTAAAATGTATGTAATTATATGGCAAAATTCGTAAAAACTTCAAAGTTCATCTCGGCCCGATACCAGTCTTCGAGATCCTGTTTGTTAGATTGCAACACTTCAGCACCAGATGGCAAATGAGAACTCCCGCCTTTTGCCTGTGGAAAGTTGTAAGCCGTCTGAATGTTGCCTTACAAATTTCTGACCGCGAAGGAGCGGTGCCTACCGTCGCCCACCGTATCTGGAAGGAGAAGAGCAAGGAATATAGGGAGATAAGCACGTCGAAACCCTAGGTGTGTAAACCTACGGGCAGAGGCTTACAACAGCGTTGCAAACCTCATGTTTAGAAAAAGTGTTGTTCATGGACGTCCGCAGTATTTCTTTCCACCAGGGAGGATTAAGCAAAGTATTTTTTTCAGGGGTTAGGGTAAACTAGGTATATTTCCCTTCTCAAAATATACTAATTCAATTTGAAGTTAACATTTATCTGCAACGCCCTTACAATAATTAACAATTTGATGTGACTAAAATGAAATTATATGTGTGAAAATGGTTGACATTCATTTTTCAGGAAGTGTCTCCTCCCCTTGCCCCTTCTGGACATCCATGGTGTCGTTTAAACTCCGAAATTATGCTACATAGCCTACTACTAAATTGTTCTGGGATTTTCATATTATAAATATTAATTTATAACAAAAACAAATATAAATTCGAATGGTTCAACCAACGGCATGGGTTCCACGTTATGTGAAAAGTTTGAGAAAAAAATTCAACCACAACGAAAAGCGGCCCTGTTGTTTTATTTATATCTCCAACTTACAAACGACTTTTTAAACTTGTGCGAGATTTAGCACCATTATGCTTGGGTTGGCTTCACTGAATACGCGCCAGGGAGACACAGGTCCTGCAAGAGGAGGGGCTCCAGCTTTGTCGGGTATGAATGGTTGACTGCAAAGGAAATTTGAGCCGGTGGTGCTTCAAGGAGGTTTTTATTCCCCCAGGAACAGGGAATTCTGAACCAAAAAACTAATAGGAAGGGGAAAAAGGAGAAACCTAGAAATGAGCGTGATACGGGGAAACTAGATACACATTGATGTGCTAAATTCTTGTTGTTTCTGTTTTTCGCTTGTAGGAGAGCATAAACATTAGACATATTAAGACTCTGTTTTCCGTTTATGTATGAACTCAGCTGGTCAGTAGCGAAGCGTAGTCTTACGAAGGAGGCAAGCAATGTTTCAGTACAACAAAACATGTAGTACAATGCCACGCCAAGAGGGGGATTAAAGGTTTATAGCCTCATTGGCCCGGTCGCTGGATTTGTCAAAATATCATAATAAAGTGACGGTTCTAAAAATAAACCATATGATCCTCAAACGTCACATTTACTTTCGAAATTCCAGGTAACGTTATTCGTATGGTAGTAAACGTCTTACATATGCGAACTTTCCGCATACGACTAAAGGGGTACGTATTTTCTTATTTATATATTAGTACTTTTATTTGTTCATAATTTTTTAATGTGGACAAACGGTGACCAAACGGATTTAGGTAAAATAACTCATTTATTTAATTTACACTGCGTGATTGTAATTTAGGATTTGTGGGCACCCTAAAAATCGTATTCGGAGTCAAACATTAAAATAAAAAGTTAAACACAAACTTTAAAAATTCCATTTCAAACAAAAGAAACACATGCATAGACGATGTACTCACCACAAAGAATTCCAAACTCCTTTGCATATATAGGAAATTTCCCGCTATCGAACAATTCAACAAATCTTAGGGCTTCAAGGTTCTCAAAACGTGAAGACACTCCCATGCTCTTTCCACAACTGGAAAGCATCCACGCAAGATCACTTTGGAAATCTCTGAAACGACCGAAAGTGATACCAACCTATTTCCTTCATTTTATCCCTCATGGGAAGGAAAGATATATCAGTATGGAGATAGAAATTAAGCGGTGGAATCAGAATCATTACAGCAGAAAGAGTATATACATAATATTTAAATAATAAAGTGTCATACAGAGGCGGGGCTGGGGCCGGGGGAGGGTTGGCCCCCCTTTGGCCCAGTATTCCTAAGAAAAGGAAAGTCAAAGGCAGGAAAAGATGACAAAATGAGGACACTACTACAAAAAAATCCTGGGAGCACCACTTGTGTCATAATAATTAAACTTAAAACATGTTCTTGTGTTCATAATGTGTACAATGTATACGATTTAATTGTGCTGTGTAAATATCAGTAGAGAGTTCTTTTTAGATAGCTTTATTTTCACCCCAAGTTTTATTCAAAAGCAGTCAATTTATTGAATGTGGTTGTAAAATTTGTGAAACAGCTCACTTGAATTACTGTGTAAATAATTTGGCAGTTGCAAACACTGGTGCGGTCAACACTTTTGACGTAATTTGAGCTGGACCGAGCTGGACACAGGCTGCAGACCAAGGTTCGTCGAATCTTCCCTCCCTCCCTGGGGAAACTCTGGGGTGCAGACATCTCACTTCCTGGAAACACAAACCCCCGCCCTTTACCATCTCGCCCGAACTCCCAATATCCATTTTTTTACGAGTTTTACAATTCGCGAAATCTAAAATAAATTGTAATATAAAATGATATATATATATGGAATTTAGAACAATTATAATAACTTATTTTAGTTATTTTATGACTAAGAAATATTTTTATATTCGCGATCTTATTTACGTGTTCATGAAGACAAATATTCTTTACTCCTAGTTTTTGGTGGCAATACTATATCCTTCTGCTTTCGGTTGAGCTCGGCTATTTTCGGGAATAACGCAAGCTCAGCAAGCAGAGCTTTTGGTATAAGCGTTGTGGACGGGTTCCACTCGAATTTCAAGGTTCGCCATGTGACTCCTTCGGGTGCGTTATTTTCCCGCAGAGCAGCCGCAAGCATTGAGGCTGGTGCTTGCTACAGAGCTGCTGAGGGAGTTTGCGGCCGTAATTTTTCGCTAAATCGAGTGCGATGGAAACGAAATAAGGCTAAAACATTAAGTATATTAAATGATATTCGAATAATGCAAGCAGTGCTTGCATTGCTTGTACTATATCTTCGCCTCTGCAGCTGGTAATAATTGAGCTAAAAAGTGAAATAAATTTTAATAAAAACTGAAGATTGAACAAATTTTACAAATTTCATGTCAAATGTGAACCAAATATTATTAATTACATAGTCCGTGATTCAAACACTCTTCGAACAACGTACAGAAAGCCTGTTTATGATCTTTTAGGTGCTAGATTTGCTTTTACACTATCCTAAGAAAGCACTTACATGTCCTTTGATAGAAATTTCTGGATATATCCCTACAATTTGTGAGCATTTCTTTTATATTGTATTTTTTTATTTTTTTTACTAAATATAGGGAATTTTAAGGCAAGAGAGGGAATTTATTTATATCCGAAAGGGATATTCCCCTCACAGTCCGAAAGATCACTGCTTTGAGGAGTGACCGATTTTGGATCTGGTTTCTTTTTGTTTCCCCCTTCTTGCTGTGTGTTTGTTAAAGTCTCGAGGTATTGCTTTTGCGAATTCCATCTATTGAAAAGCGGAATGTCGTTCCTGTGCTGTGGTGTGATATGGTAGTGAAGTGCATTATGGAATAAAATGAGTGTGATTGTACGGTGGGGTGAAGAACTTGTTGAAGACGCCATTGTCCAGCAAGGATTTTGCTGCCAAGAAGAAACCTTTGGATATAGGTAGGCCCACCCCTTCCTTCTCTAGCAGACATAGTAACAGAAACGAAAAATAAAGTGCGCCGATTTTGCGATTCATGATACGGAGCTGATACTTGGTTATGCGGTTGTAAAAAGTATTCAGCACTTTTCTGTTTCCTTCTGTTTTCGTTTGTTTATTATTATTCATTTTATCTAACTTTGCATATTTTTATCGATACGTTACTCATTGTGAGAGGAATAACACTGACTTAATTATCAGATATCCAGAATTTTTAATTTGGTGAAAAATTCCAGGAAAGTGTTCTGAAAAAAAAGGGGGGGGGTCGATGTGTGTGGATAAATCACTAACCATGTCAGCCCAAAAATAAGCACAACGGGAAATAGCCTTCGTCATGCTAGGCTTACACTGTTGGAAAGGTCACGCTCCGCCACTGCTCGGGATCCTAAGAAAGTATTGATACCCCATTATATTGATATTCTTGAAAGCCTGCAAGGAAATGGATGTTAAAATTTTCTTGCTCGCTTCGCTCGAAATAATCTGTTGCGAGAATGATGGTTGGCGCTTTACTGAGGTGAATGTGAAGTTTAATACTACAGTTGCATTACAAGACATAAGTGATAATCTTGATATTCATTAATAACATCACTTCTTAAAATATAATGCTTAGTGTTGGTATACTGCTTAATTTAAAGCAGATGCATCATTTGGAACAAAAATATATCGAATCTGCATTTCTAACTTCTTGTCACAGGAAAATTTTACTTTAACAAGTTAAATTTGCACTGAAGGTAAAATCCACGTAATTACTGTTATGGGATAATAAAATAATTATATTTACCCCAAGTAAACAGGGGGGAGTTCTTTAAAAGAGCAACCGTATTATATAATCGCGCTGAGCTTAAGAAATTCTAGCTAGGGTTCTGTAATGTCCCGTGAAACAATAATTTAATGGGTTATTCGGCTGGAGCATGTTATTTGGTTTGCCAAGGTTGAATTTTCTATATCTATCTTAAGTTGTGTAACAATTTGTGTCAAATACTCAAATTGCGAGTTTAATAAACCCACTCACAAACACTATTTATATGCACATTTACATAATTTAATTTACTACATTTAACCAATCAAAGCTTTAAGTTTTCTTTTTTCGAAATTCGAACAATTAAAAAGTTAGGGCAGTTTAACATGGTATTTCATTCAAATAGACCTCAATTATTACTTATTCATCCAAAATATTTTCTTGGGATTATGATGAACGATTTTAGGGCCAGTCTTAAGTGATGGGCACTTCTGTTCAGGGAGGAAGGGCAGATCAAGTATAGTGTTCAGTAAAGCTAAGAAAAAAGTTACTTTCGGTAGACATGATGTCGTACTTTAATACTTCGTGGGAATTACGACATGGTTTGAGGGAGCGAATGATATGATTTGGGGGGGACGCATGACAAGATTTTGGGGGTGATTGCGCCATTGGCCTTTGGGGGGATGGGCACCCCTGCATGGTATAAAGTATACTGAGGTTCAGATATCTACAAACAGATCGACTGAGAGCTATACTGCAATTGGATCCAGAAGAGTGTAGACATACGACAATATTGAATTTTTATTTTTCAAATACAACTTTTTATGTAATTTTTCACAAGCATAGCCAGCTGGTTATTTTTTATTTTTGGTGGAAGCCCTTCACAGCTTCCTTTTGGTGGGGGCCCCGGGGCAATTGCCCCAGTTGCCCATAGGTTAATCCGGCCCTGTAAACTGCAGAACATCATGCAAACAATTAAATGTTGTATAAGAGATATTTGGTGGCCTGTACACCAACACAGCAGCTACTTTCTCTTTATTGCAACAAATTTCGACTACTAATATAATATTTCTTAGAGTGTCTCAACCTTAAAAGTCAGTATGGAAGTAAATGGAGTATTTCCCTCTCTAATATATTAGTTTTCCCAATAGCTCTGTCCTTCTCTACCACCGCTGCGTTGCGAGATGTTACTAACTAAATTTACAAAATGTAAAAGTAGAAAAATTCAAACAGTGAAATCATTATCCTGTAGAGTTTTTATGCTCTATTTACTGACGGCATTATACAGGGTGGCTCAAAAAGTCACTTAACACCCCCGGTACAAGACCACTGCAGCGCGCAACATGAAAATGGTGATGATCAATCGTTATCAGGCCAAGGGGGAACCACATTGACGCCACCCGCGCAGTCGGCGGCCATCTTAATGTCAGCCATCTTGAATTCAACTTCAGAATTTTAAATGGGAAGCGGGTGATATGATATATCAAATCAGGCTAGATTTTCACGAGAAATGCAATGATGAAGGTTGTTTCGACGTATCTTTAACCAGTAAAAAGTTATTACTGAATTCGTGTACCAATTTGCTCCTTTTCGAGGTGTTATAAAAGTGGCTTAAAATTTGTTTAGCGCATCGTGAATGCATCGAGTTCAAAGTGATGTCTAGGGAGAGAAGTTCGCATGCCATTGCACACGATTTTAATCGGATACATCCACCAGGAGCTGTGCATTATGAATGGTTGTCGCGAACAATTTACAGTGTGACGCTTCCATTGAATTAAAAGTCCTTCACAGTGACAAGGCTAATGTTTATGTTCATAAGGAAGTTCATAAACAGCATATTCGATGCTTTTATCTGATAACCCATTTTCGACAGATCAAAGCTGAATGGTTAGTGCTGGTAAGTTAATGGTGTGGCGTGCTGTGCGGAACACGATTGGTTAGTCAATTTTCTATCAACGGAACCTTAAATGCTTAGTGCTACTTGGATTTGTTAAATAAACAGGTTTTTTCATCCTTGCTTATGGAAGAAGGTACTTTTTACAGAGTTTTTTTTTCAATAGGGAGGAACACCAGAACACTATGGGTACGTTGTGAAGCAGTTTCTGTCCAAAGTTAGTTATCAGATGACAAGGGTCGCAGATTCTGTTTATGAACTTCCTTATGAACATAAACATTAGCCTTGTCACTGTGAAAGACTTTTAATTCAATGGAAGCGTTACACTGTAAATTGTTCGCGACAACCATTCATAATACGCAGCTCTTCGTGGATGTATCCGATTAAGATCGTGTGCAATGGCATGCGAACTTCTCTCCCTATATCACTTTGATCTCGATGCATTCACGATGCGCTAAACAAATTTTAAGCCACTTTTGTAACACCTCGAAAAGGAGCAAATTGGTACAAGAATTCAGTAATAACTTTTTACTGGTTAAAGATACGTCGAAAAAACCTTCACCATTGCATTTCTCATGAAATTCTAGCCTGATTTGATATATCATATCACCCGCTTCCCATTTAAAATTCTGAAGTTGAATTCAAGATGGCGGACATCAAGATGGCCGCCGATCATGCGGGTGGCGTCAATGTGGTTCCCCCTTGGCCTGATACCGATTGATCATCACCATTTCCATGTTGCGCGCTGCAGTGGTCTTGTACCGGGGGTGTTAAGTGACTTTTTGAGCCACCCCGCATAACCTGTCATAAATTCATGTGATCTGAATTTTTCATAATTATGCAATTTGCAAACCGCTTAATTTTTTTCTAGTAAATACTTGAAAAACCATAAATATCAAACCACTTGAACAACTTCGCCAGTTTTTTTTTCTACTGGATCTATGATGTTTGTAGATATGATATTCTTCGCCTGAGTGAATTAATTTGCTTACGAGTTATGTATATATATATACATACATTGGATATTTTGTATAAATCATCAGACTGTAACTCGAAAAAGTTGGTTAGTGAGAAACTTTTCGGTTTGTCGCGATACACATGCAGAACAAGTGAGAAAAGTGTTGACCATTGTTTGAAGTAATTTTTAGAATCCACAGCACCGTTATTTATTCCGCAATCGTAGTTTGTTTATGCGGGTTGTCTCGCGTATCAAATTCATTGCGCGCCACCGAGGTTACAATGTACATTTCCACTCAATTTTTTTAAAAGCAATTTTAGAAACTACACCCTGAGAAAATGACCCCTGCAATTTTTCGCGTTTCTCTGCGTTCAGTTTAAGGGCAAAACCAGACTTTCAAAGTTGCGAGGCTAGCGTTGCGCTGAAAAACAAGCCCCGCCATGTTAATACGTCACGACTTAGGGAGAGCTCGTTTGTCGTCTGCTTCGAGCGTCCAGTTTACTGCGGGTAGCCCACGGAGAGCCAACGTGTACAAAAGTTTTGCAAATCTGTGTAGAGTTAAATAATGGAAGAAGGAATGATAATGGAAGGGAAAGCCATGCATTATAATGGTCATTCTTCTATTAAATATCCCTGCTGCTCACGTGAATGATAAACGAAAGAGTTCTGCTGCGTGCGTGTTTTCATCAAGTCACGAGAAAACTATTGCTTGTAAAATTGGTTCCTGATCAAGTTTTCAAGTGGAAGTTGTTTGGTGGAGGAGGGGGGTTTGCTCGAGCCTTTGGGGACAGTAGGCCTAAGGGGATACTTCTATTGTTAACGTTAGTGTTGCTCACGAGACGAGACATTTCCCGTCTCATCTCATAAAAGGAGACGGGAAAAGAGAATGTTTCGAAATGAGACGGGACAGACCAAAGTTTCGTCTCGTCTTGTGGGCAGGTTGGGTGATACTTAGATTGTGCTGGTTGGTGTTGGTGGCAGTGAGGGTGGGGGAGTTTCTCCTGCAACTCGACTTCGAATACTGCTCGTAGTCATTGTCGCGATTACCCAAAAGTGGGAAGAAATCTGACATTAGAGAAGATAAATACTAACCATTAAATAATATGACGGAAAAGCGACGTACAGGTAGGATAAATACAAAAATTTGCCATATATATATTAACTGAAGAAAACTGTCGTTTACTGCAGGAAATTTAAAAGCTCCACGTACTTTTTTTTCCCACCATATCACCTCTAATATTGAAGAAATTGGCGTGTAAACCCGAGTGTTCTAAACGCAGGGTGCGAAATCCAGGGGGGAATTTCCTCCCACCAATGATCTTGTCCTGAAATTTCCCCCACCAATCTCTTCCGGGGAGGAGAGTTTTTGTTTTAAGAAGAAACATAAACAATTAATTTGGGATTCGAATATATTTGACTGGAATAATATCGAAAACGTACAAAAAGAAGTGACAACAAAGAGCCTCATCTCTAAGGACACTGAACACCGCTATCCCCAGAACACAGAAATTAGACCGACTTGTTATTTCTTCTCCATTTCTCATCGGCTTTCGTTAGCAACGGCGAAGTATATAAATATATTAATAAAACACGTATTATCATATATATGTGGATTTTATACAGGTGCAAAGGAAGTCTTTAAATGGCAAAAGAAGGCTATACGTTGTATTAAAGGAGTACAGGATATGGAGTCATGTAGGGAATTCTTTAAGGAATACCGTATTATGACAGTGCCCTCTATAAATATTTATCATAGTTTAATGTACATAAAGGAAAACCTCCCCAATTTTAGGTTGCGTTCTAATGTACATGACTATAATACAAGGCACAATCTGAATATAGAAATGCCATACGCTAGACTATGAAAGACTCAACAAAATTTTAAACATAATGGAATGAGATTATTCAATTTGCTACCAGCTTCTATACGTAATTTAGAAAACAAGCAGTTTGCTAAACACATTAATAATATATTAGTACGATATTGTATATATAGTGTCACAGAATTTGAAGAACACTTCCGTCAGGGCCTGTAAAATGTAAATGTCTACTCATAATGCATCACAGAGCTGTAAATTGGGTTTTTGTAAAGGACTTGTATTGTAATCAAAATAGAGTACTATTTTCCAATTGCTTTCGCTGTAATAAAACATGTAGTGTAATTTGCAAACTGTATTGTTGAATGTGTAATATTTTAATATGTATTTTTAATTTTCTTTTCTTTTGTAATTTTTTATATTACTATTTATGCGTTCATTTCGATCTTCGGCCGAGAGATCGGGAGAAGCGTGGCGGGCGGCGCTGACGGAGATGCCGACATTTGCGGCCTGTAATGCCCGCTTATTTTTATGGACATATGCAGACATTTATATAAATATTGCGAAACTAGCACTAACCTTTGTTATAAGAGTACGGTTTTAATTTTTGTACCTTAGTGGCTGTATGTGCTGATGATTTTGACACGCCCATCTCCTGTGAAACACGGCGTAGAGGTTTGTTTGGAGAACGTTCTAACGCTGCACCAATTTCATCGAGTTTTGCTTCGGTTAGAATCACTCGTTTTTGCTTAGGTGTTTTAAAATTTAACGATCCAGTTTATCGTAATTTAAGGACAAGATGTCTAACCGTATCTCTATGTGGAGGTGAAACGCTTGGGAATTTATGTACAAATTGCCTACACACTTCCCGACACGAGTCTGTTTTCACGTAAGTGTCATACATAAAAATTATTTGTTCTAAAGTGAAACTTGAGCTGGCATTCCAATCGTCTCACTGACACAACACACACACACACTGCAATAACACAAGTAACGACAAGTAACCAAGAATAACACTCTTGCGCACAGTACGAAATTAACACGCTCTTGGTATACATCTGCTCGTCACTATATTCACAGCTCTGTCTTAACCTAGTCGTGAAGGAACAAAAACTCGAGCTCGGAGATTTCGGATTGCAAGGAAGCTCACGAAAACCATTGACTTTTGACGGTTTCGTCTGCAGCGTAATCTTGATACAGTGTTGCACATTCGAAACCTCCAAACGATCCCCATCGATACAAAACTTTTTCAAGGATATAAACTTAAGCAGGACGTTACTGGTCAAAACTATGATTAAAATGTTTTATTATCTGTGGCTCTTAACATCGTTTCTAAAGCGTATTTATTTGTGTGATGAATTACAGAAGAACTTTTGCGTGTTATAACACAGGTTAGTGCTCGTTTTGCAATATTTATATAAATGTCTGCATATGTCCATAAAAATAAGCGGGCATTACAGGCCGCAAATGTCGGCATCTCCGTGAGCGCCGCCCGCCACGCTTCTCCCGATCTCTCGGCTGCAGATCGAAATGAACGCACGGTACTTATTATGACGAAGTCTATTGCAATCATGTTGTCTAATGACTAATAAAGTATTCTATTCTATTCTTCTCTTAATGCCTCTTAATTTTTGTCCCTCCCTCCTTAGGCATACCATCATTAGTAGCTACATTAAAATCTTCAATTTGCAATTACATTTTGAATGAAGGACTGTCGATATAATTTATTGTATAATTTAATTTCATTATTTAGTAATTTACACTTATTTAATGACATTATATATACGTGTGTGTGTAACGAGTGCACCCACGGTCCCCGAAATGACGTGTCAATCATACCCCGGCACGGGGCCAAACGTCGTTATGTGTACGGGAGACCGGTCGTGACTCACGGTCCAGTTATCAAGTTCGGTACTGAGACGGTCGTTTATTGTCATACTATTGCGAGGCGGAGATTAATACCTTGAAATGTTACACTGTTTTGTTTACCTTTGATATGTAGATTCGAACATTCATAAAACACTAATAGCATAATATCTGGTACCTGAAAAACGTCAAATAACAACACTGACGAACGGTAAAAAAGTGAATATATATTGTAACAACAAAGAAATATTGCAATCAACAACTGTTTACAAAGCCTCCTCAAACGCTCACTCATTCACTCTCTCTCTCTTTCACACACATGAGGTATTTTTACATGTGAAGTATGGATACAAATCATGGATCTCATTAACATATCATTCCTTTTAATTTTTAAACCTTTATGTGAATTTAGGGCATTTGTCTGCCAGCTCCTGTGCTCTTTTAAATTAACTTAAGTGCCAGCCCTCGGAAAGCGGTTAACTAAGACAATGGGTCGGCGTGGTTAAATCTTTCGTTCGACTGAACGTTTGCACCCAGTCGTAAGCACGACTTTATACAAGTTTCTCGGACGGGGGTATTACGCACAAGCCTCTCTCGTCCAATGAGAACAACTACACAATTACATAGGGATGCAAAAACTTAATTGGCTCCAGCTGCCGGAATACACAAATCAATCGTCGGCGCGAGCAAAAATTACATCAAAAACCACTATGCAACAAATAATACTATTTCACGCACACGACCTTGCAATAAAAACAACTACGCTTTCCACAATTAAAAAGGACTCATCAGTCAACTATTGACAAATTAAATGGCGCGACGGGGCGGTCGGTTACACAAGAAATGGAGCACACTTTGACAATTTATACTAAATATTAAAGAAATGAAATGGAGCTTCTAACCCTGAATGCAGACAATTAAATTAGAACATCTGAACATGAAATTACCCTTTTTTATAACAATACCAAAACAATTTTTAGACGCGGAAGTTAGGTTTGGGTTTTCCTGAGTAACTTTGCAAATAAGTGAGACTTCGGCGTTAACAGTACGGTGTCGATACTAACGACGCACGTTTACATGTACATGAGACCCTCTGAAGTATACTGTACCAGACTCTGCTACCTGGCGTGGTCCTTCATCTCTCCTGGACGCGGGACTTGCACACGGTTCCCTTTGTGGCGAAATAGTCCTCCGAGGTCGATCGCGACGAGGAATAATTGCGACGACATGGTGTACTTGCACCTCCTCAGTACTTCGGGCGTTCCTCTTGTCACTAGCGTCGGGTGTACGTGGTCACGCGCCGGTTCGGAATATCTCTAGTGTCGGGCATCAATTGGACGTCGATCTGCAATCATCTCTCTCTGGTGCCGGGCTTCGTTTGGGCGTCGTTCTGGTATCATCCTTCCCTCTCTTTCTCTGGTAACTAGCTTCGGTTGGAACGTCGATCTGGAAACGTCCTTCGGGCTTTGGTTGGGACGTCGATCTGAAAGCGTCCTTCGGGCTTTGGGCAGTGTTTGGTTTTGGCGTCGTCTGACTGGCTTCGGCGTCGTTGCAGGCGTCAGGGAAGCGACGCCCCCCTTCTCTATCTTCTTTAGCCCTCCATCCTTATGTAGTCCGCGCTTGGCAAAAACAAATCACCGCGTAATCTTCACCAAAATAAGGCGCACACTGGTAACTCTCTATCTGCAAGTTGCTCACAGTACGTAAGGAAACAAAGTTCACGGACACAAAGCAATGATCACGCGAGAGTGTAGCGCGGAGATGCTCTCTCTGTGGAATCCGGGTAAAAACTGTGTCTGGAATCATAGTACTGCCTATATATAAGAGATTCGAATTCTTCCGTTGAACAGGACGCTCTAGTGGCTTGGCTTCGCTTTCTCAGGGGATGGAAATGACCTCTCTCCATTGTCTTGAAACGCGGTCAAGTGCGCGTCGTCGATCCTTGCAGGCTTGAGCTCCAGCTGATCTCTCTGGTCATCCGTGAACATGGGTTCGAACGCCCGCTGCGACTCGAGCCCGGTAGCGGCGAAAATAATCTTTCCTTATCTCCGCGTTGGTGCAAATATGTCATGTTCTAAGCGGCGGCTGTCACTCAAGAAAGACCCGTCCCCAGTTTCCGACGTCTGGCTTGGATACGAGTTTATTCACAAAATAAGATCAAACCTCACACTTTCATGTTTGTGCATAAAATGAATCAATAAACAAAAAATAATTTATATCGAACTGCGTTTCACATGTCACTAGATACCGTGATATCTCGCCCTCCTTCCGATCAAAAAATTCTGTAGGCGAATAAAATTTTTTTACTACTCTGGGGCATGAAATTTTGACTACAAATTTTTTAACACCCTGTACAAGAAAAATAAACCAGTTCGATAACACAAAACACATGATATAAATGATACCTCCAATTTACATAATAAATATACATTTTATTATACACTCTGGGTATGGCGCAATGTTATTTTATACTTCTAAAATGGCGCGATGTCGCTTAACCATGTTTCGCCATCCCATTCCTCTCTTCGGCGCTGACGACCTGACGGCCCCGGCTGTGGAGATGTGTTGCTGGGATTCGGCCCGTTCGCGTTTCGCGTCGGACTCCTTTGAACCCTCGGCGGGCTCCGCCTTGTGTGCCCATTGTCAGAACGCGGGCTCTCTGGTCTACTGTCGGGGTGACGCTGATAATAACCATTGTTCACTCGGCCGTTGGAAAAGTTGCTGTCGTTGCTGTTGCCATGGTGACCCGGTGACCTAGGAGTTTGACCACCTCGACGTCTCTGTCCCCGATACTGGCGTCTCTGTCGTGGAGAAGGTGGATCATCTCGAAACTGGCGAACTTCGG
The DNA here is from genome assembly GCF_977018435.1 of Lepisma saccharinum. Lineage (NCBI taxonomy): Eukaryota > Metazoa > Arthropoda > Insecta > Zygentoma > Lepismatidae > Lepisma > Lepisma saccharinum. Next base: position 94,845,503 of record NC_139235.1, read on the forward strand.
CTCCTGGAGCGCGTTGCTGCCCATCGTACCTCCTATGGACGAAATGGACGCGTGGGTGCTTGTTTCCCCGGTTTCCTTCATCCTCCGGTCGTCTCCTTTTGTTCCATCTGTCACTCCGCATCCTCTCGCGTTCCTCTTCGCACTGGTTTAGGTTCTCTAGGGTGAGCGACATGGCTTCTGCATCGTAAACGCACGCCCCGTTGAGATGCCGTCTTATCTCTTGCGGATAATGATAAATTAGGGCCGCAATTATCTCTGACGTGGTCATCTGTGGCTGGAGAGCCTGGAACTCATTGAACTTACGCCAGAAATATTGCGAAAAAGTAAGTCCCCCGTTCCTGTCGTACCTCTCGTTCCTCAGCTGGATGAGCATCCTTTCCACTTGCATAGGGCGCTGAAAGTGTGTCAGGAACGCTTCCCTAAACGCCGAGTATGAATGAAAGTGTATTTCATTCCGATCGAGCCAGTTCTTTGCCCGATCTTGCATTAGGCCTTTCAGCACGAGTAATCGCTCCCCATCCGCAAGTCCTAACTCCCGGGCCGTTGCTTCGAATTCCTCGATGAAGGCAGACGGCAATATCCTGTCGGCCCCGGAGAACTTCTTGAAATGTTTTTTATATTCAGGCGGGAACAGAGCTCTTCTCGTTGGTGCTGGTTCAGTCCGTATATCTTCCCGGTTTGAAGTTTGGGCTTCGAACGGTCGCGGCGATGGATATTGTAGTCCAGGTTCCACTTCGCTTCCCCCGTTGACAAGCGTAGTCGGTCTTGCGTCACTCGCGCGCCTTGAAGACGAGGGGACCGCAGCTGGCTGTGATGACGTCATGGCTGCCGGCTCTCGCGATGATCCCGGGACGTCAGCTACGTTCAATTGTTGCAGTTTATCCTCGATTTCCTTTATCTTGTCGGAATTCCCTTCCGCTATGCTCGCTGCTCGCCGCACTTGTCGCTCGAGGGTATCGTTGCTCCGATTACAGGCTGACTCCAGCTGTGCACATTGTTGGCCGATGTGTTGCAAAGCACCTTCCTGCTCACTTACGCTCTGCGCCAGTGTTGCCACCTTGGCTTCCTGTTCATCGATGCGAGCGTCGGTCCTGGCGATCCTGGATTCGATTCGAGCCTCGGATTCTTGGATCGTCTGAAGGAGCCGTTGCGTCACTTCTTCTCCGGAGGCGCGAACCGTCCCTTGTAGGCGTTCTTCCATCCCTCGCACGTCGGTCTGCATCCCTTGCACCTCAGCCTGCAATCCCTGGATGTTGGCTTGCATCTCGGTCTGCATTCCTTGCATGTTGGCTTGCATCTCGGTCTGCATTCCTTGCATGTTGGCTTGCATCTCGGTCTGCATTCCTTGCATGTTGGCTTGCATCCTGGTTTCCATTCCTTGGATGTTGGCTTGCATCTCGGTCTGCATTCCTTGGAGCATCTGGAGAAGCAGCTGGAATTGGTTGGCACCACTGCCACTTCCTACGTCATCTTCTTCCTTGCTGTGGTCGCTGTCCGCACGTGACGATGTACCCCCCTGGGCACTTGGTATCTCCCTTTCCATTCCTGGCGGGCTCTTGCACTGGAGACAAACCGGTCCGGAATCTCCCTCGCTGTCGACTTCGAAATCATGAAATTCCTGTCCACAAACCTTGCAAACCATCATGACGTCACTCTTGTTCAAACAGTCTATGCGACGATTTCTTAATCTCATGAAGGCCTTTCCTTAATTATCTGCTCAATCTTATGTCACACTTTGGGACAGTTAAGCAAACTTACGCGAGCTCACACAAAATGTGAATTACAAATCGATACATAAAAAGAAAAAGGAGGTCCGTCGGGAATCCCTTATCCCGCAACTCAGCCTGATGCCATAAATTACGCCAACTACCAAAAATAGTACACAAAAAGTACATAAAAAATGCCCTATGCAGCTGCCCTTGCTGCTTTCGCCGAAAAAAATATCTGCCCTATTGTTACCAATTACGCCCAAAAACGTGTCCTTACACGTGAACCTACGACAAATACATGAAAATAACCCTCGAAATACAAAACGAAAAACACACAAATAACCAGGAACCTAACACAAGAATTTTATGCGTGACGTATACAACAATGAAATTTCTACCGCTCTCGCAACCTGGCTTTCCTGGAAAGACAAGACAAAGTTGCCGTCCCATGTTCGCGGTGCCAAATGTAACGAGTGCACCCACGGTCCCCGAAATGACGTGTCAATCATACCCCGGCACGGGGCCAAACGTCGTTATGTGTACGGGAGACCGGTCGTGACTCACGGTCCAGTTATCAAGTTCGGTACTGAGACGGTCGTTTATTGTCATACTATTGCGAGGCGGAGATTAATACCTTGAAATGTTACACTGTTTTGTTTACCTTTGATATGTAGATTCGAACATTCATAAAACACTAATAGCATAATATCTGGTACCTGAAAAACGTCAAATAACAACACTGACGAACGGTAAAAAAGTGAATATATATTGTAACAACAAAGAAATATTGCAATCAACAACTGTTTACAAAGCCTCCTCAAACGCTCACTCATTCACTCTCTCTCTCTTTCACACACATGAGGTATTTTTACATGTGAAGTATGGATACAAATCATGGATCTCATTAACATATCATTCCTTTTAATTTTTAAACCTTTATGTGAATTTAGGGCATTTGTCTGCCAGCTCCTGTGCTCTTTTAAATTAACTTAAGTGCCAGCCCTCGGAAAGCGGTTAACTAAGACAATGGGTCGGCGTGGTTAAATCTTTCGTTCGACTGAACGTTTGCACCCAGTCGTAAGCACGACTTTATACAAGTTTCTCGGACGGGGGTATTACGCACAAGCCTCTCTCGTCCAATGAGAACAACTACACAATTACATAGGGATGCAAAAACTTAATTGGCTCCAGCTGCCGGAATACACAAATCAATCGTCGGCGCGAGCAAAAATTACATCAAAAACCACTATGCAACAAATAATACTATTTCACGCACACGACCTTGCAATAAAAACAACTACGCTTTCCACAATTAAAAAGGACTCATCAGTCAACTATTGACAAATTAAATGGCGCGACGGGGCGGTCGGTTACACAAGAAATGGAGCACACTTTGACAATTTATACTAAATATTAAAGAAATGAAATGGAGCTTCTAACCCTGAATGCAGACAATTAAATTAGAACATCTGAACATGAAATTACCCTTTTTTATAACAATACCAAAACAATTTTTAGACGCGGAAGTTAGGTTTGGGTTTTCCTGAGTAACTTTGCAAATAAGTGAGACTTCGGCGTTAACAGTACGGTGTCGATACTAACGACGCACGTTTACATGTACATGAGACCCTCTGAAGTATACTGTACCAGACTCTGCTACCTGGCGTGGTCCTTCATCTCTCCTGGACGCGGGACTTGCACACGGTTCCCTTTGTGGCGAAATAGTCCTCCGAGGTCGATCGCGACGAGGAATAATTGCGACGACATGGTGTACTTGCACCTCCTCAGTACTTCGGGCGTTCCTCTTGTCACTAGCGTCGGGTGTACGTGGTCACGCGCCGGTTCGGAATATCTCTAGTGTCGGGCATCAATTGGACGTCGATCTGCAATCATCTCTCTCTGGTGCCGGGCTTCGTTTGGGCGTCGTTCTGGTATCATCCTTCCCTCTCTTTCTCTGGTAACTAGCTTCGGTTGGAACGTCGATCTGGAAACGTCCTTCGGGCTTTGGTTGGGACGTCGATCTGAAAGCGTCCTTCGGGCTTTGGGCAGTGTTTGGTTTTGGCGTCGTCTGACTGGCTTCGGCGTCGTTGCAGGCGTCAGGGAAGCGACGCCCCCCTTCTCTATCTTCTTTAGCCCTCCATCCTTATGTAGTCCGCGCTTGGCAAAAACAAATCACCGCGTAATCTTCACCAAAATAAGGCGCACACTGGTAACTCTCTATCTGCAAGTTGCTCACAGTACGTAAGGAAACAAAGTTCACGGACACAAAGCAATGATCACGCGAGAGTGTAGCGCGGAGATGCTCTCTCTGTGGAATCCGGGTAAAAACTGTGTCTGGAATCATAGTACTGCCTATATATAAGAGATTCGAATTCTTCCGTTGAACAGGACGCTCTAGTGGCTTGGCTTCGCTTTCTCAGGGGATGGAAATGACCTCTCTCCATTGTCTTGAAACGCGGTCAAGTGCGCGTCGTCGATCCTTGCAGGCTTGAGCTCCAGCTGATCTCTCTGGTCATCCGTGAACATGGGTTCGAACGCCCGCTGCGACTCGAGCCCGGTAGCGGCGAAAATAATCTTTCCTTATCTCCGCGTTGGTGCAAATATGTCATGTTCTAAGCGGCGGCTGTCACTCAAGAAAGACCCGTCCCCAGTTTCCGACGTCTGGCTTGGATACGAGTTTATTCACAAAATAAGATCAAACCTCACACTTTCATGTTTGTGCATAAAATGAATCAATAAACAAAAAATAATTTATATCGAACTGCGTTTCACATGTCACTAGATACCGTGATATGTGTGTGTATATATATATATATATATACTTACATATATATAGTGTGTGTGTGTGTATATATATATATACACCTAGGTATATAGTGTGTGTGTGACTGTCTGCTGCTTCCCCCCACCAATCTGCAGTGATTTCGCACCCTGTCTAAACGTATTGTTATTTTAAAAATTGCGAAGAAAATATGACGAAAATAATTGTAATCCCAGAAAATTTTGTAACAATAATTTCTTGCCAGTCAGAACCTATGTATTGGCAATGAGCAAGGCTGTTCACGTGTTCAGCCATTGACTGTTACCTTACCAGTATTGCTTTGTCAGCCTAATGAAAACCCTTTTCCGAGTGCCTGAATTATAGTAAATACTGCTATACTGTTAGGGTATAATTCATATACAACAAATGGAGCACACATTATTTTTGCACTGGAAGTTATAACAAGATACTTGTTTCACGCAGTAAGAAATGACTGTCGCTTCACGGCCCATGCTAGTTTACGGGACGAGCAGAAGCCCTGCCTGCACGCATTTCTAAAGGATGACGTCAGGCCTGTCTAGTCTGTGCAGAGGAAGTTTTCAAATCTGTGACGTAGGAGGTGAATTTCAGCAGTGTTTGAAGGCGTGTATCTCGAGAACCAAAACAAATATCGCCGAGATATTTAGCATATTTCAGTTTGGTGTCATTATCAGTAAAATAAATAGATTTAAAACGTTTTTCACGTCATAGTGGAAATGTCCATTCAGTTGCAGGCAGGTGCCCCGGTTCGTAGGAAGTGCAGAGTGCTTTATTTTCCGTATAAAATGTATCTTAATGTTTGTTTTTGCATTTATTTAATTCTGTTTATGTAAAGGATACAACATTCAATGAAAGAAGTAACAATAGTTGCGTCGTTATTACACATATAATGCAAATGTAAAATGGTAAATAGTTACGTCGAAATATAAACATTTACATGCAAATCTTGAGGTAACTATCGTTTTTTTCCAAAATGCATCAAATACATATATTTTGATGATTTCCTACACGATATTAAGGAAGTAAATTTGTCGCAATCATTAGCGATTAACAGGAACTCGATAACTCGATTACTCCAGGCTTTAGCCCACGATTCGGTGATACCTATTATATCGAAGTTGGCAGAAGACATTACATGTTTAAATTCGTTAAACAAATTTAGCAGCCCTGGGGTTTTGATTTTGATTTTTGATTTTTGATTTTGAATTGTTGTTTTAAGTCCACTTTATGCACAGTAAGGCTAATCGGGACTGGACATACAGTTTAAAGTGGGATCCGAACCACTTATGCCTCCACCGGGTATCGAACCCGGGACTCCTAGATTACAAAGGAGCCTTTGGCAAGGACGTACTTAGGGGGGAGTCTAGGGGTCCGGACCTCCACCTCCAAAAGACTTATCAAGTACTAAAATTAAGTAATGAAAATATTAGCATTTGCTGCATAATCGATGGTTATTAATTTCCTCGAACTTTTTAGAAGGCAAGGATTATATTGGGATCATACGGCCTTTATATGACATTACAAAGAAGATTTATCTACACAACTACTCAGAAAATATGCATAAGATATTAATTACAAACTTACTTTTATCCAACTACATGTAACATCATTTATGTTATTCGATAAGTATTCAATTCTTCATCTATTTGACATTAATTTCATTTGCCAGGGCACTTGTTTATGTAAATTATTCATATCTTAACTACAGGTAAGCTACGTAATGAATATGCGCTGTTATATCTCTATTCTTATACAGTCTTTTTACCTAATCGTGTAATAATAATATATTAATTATTGTATTGTAATTAGTATTAATTTGATTTAATATAATTATTTTAATTTAATTATTATTATTATTATTCCTGAGACACTTGGTTCGGACCCCCACCGAAACATATTTCTAGATACGTGCCTGGCCCTTGGGCATTTAGATGAGTAAGGGGTGTCTATGATAAGGGGTAAGTCTTGGAATGCTGCCGTGCCTCCCCCAACCCTCCTCCAGGTCATTGCCTTCTGCGTAAGGGTCAGTCATTGTCATCGGCCAGTGGGCTGTCACGAGCAATGGGAACATTTTAGATCAAGAGATTAGCAACTATTTTAGAAAAAAGTTGTTCGGAAACTGAAGCTTTGTAAATTATGTTACAAGGGAGAAAAAAAGAAAAATATTGTGGCAAATAAGAGTAAATTAATTTTAACTACTGCAATCTATTTTTTTTTAGGAATACTCCTAAGCGGTAACCCCGTTTTTCACATTAGTCTCAATTTTCTCTGTATTCTCATTGGGACAAAGAACATCCATATCTTACCCGGGATTGGAACCCGAGACCACTGGCGTCGTAGCGCGCTGTGCTAACCACTCTGCCACGGTCGACAAGTAGACCACCGCATCTCCTGGTAATTATTAGAGTATAAAAGAAACAAATTAGAACTTACCCTGCTTTTGTGGTATCAAGGACAGAGTTGAGAGTTGAACTGAAAGAACTTGCTGCTTCAAAACACGGACGTCAAGTAAACACTGGACAAATAGCCCGCCCTGTCTGTTCTCCTCTACCGATGGTTCTGCAACTGGAGGAGACCACTATTGGCTGGTTTATCGATGGACCTGATAGTGCACAAGTGCTGTACCCTCCAGACGACACATTCCAGTAACGGAAGTCCTGTCACAGCACGTTCAGACCAGTGATGCCAAAAGCAGGGAAATTTCCCTCGGCACAGGGAAATTTGAGGGTGAAAAGGGAGAAAGGAAATTTAATGAAAAATAAGTAAAAAAAAACCAGGGAAATTTAAACTCACATTTTCTATCTTTTAAAAAGTTCGAAAATTATTTTTTCAGCGTGTACTTTTTCCAAATGAATAGTTAGCAACATTGACACTTTTCAGTAAGCTTTCTTTCTCCCTGTTATAGATGACCTTGACCGGTCAGTCTTATATTTGTCGCGACTGGGAAACATTAAAAAAAATCGTATTCAGTGGCAGGAAGACCCGCAGTTCAAAGGCTGGCTACAACCAGTTAAAGGTAACGAGTGTAAGTGTAGGTGCATAGCTTTATGATTTTCATAAATATTTAATAATAATAATAAAGTTTGTTCCTCAGGCAAAACAGGCGTCAAAAGAAAAATATTAACAGCAGGCCCCTAGCTAAGCTTTGACACTGGATGGGTTTCAAAGTCCGACAATCATTGCGCCGCAGAAGAATTTTTTTTTTGGTTTGGGGACTTTTTCAATACATTAGTGTTTTATTTTAAAATTCAAATGTTTATTTTAGGATAATTATATTATGAAACTATGATCAGTTTCTAGTATTTTATTCAATGGGGGGTTTGAACCTACTAAACCCCCTTATATACGGTCCTGATTAACAGTTATAGTAATACAAAGATACAGCTTCAGATGTGTTTTGAAAATCGAGGGAAATTTAGGTCGAAAAAGGGAAATTTTACACTGGTAAAAGGGAAATCCTGCATTCGAAGATTGGCAACACTGGTTCAGACAAACAAGATCATTGATACGTTACAGTTGACGAATAGGAGGTATTCCTATTTTCCGGAATCGACCTTGAGATATCCCGTGGGTGATAAAGATTAGGAAAGTCCACGAACAACAAGAATTCTTTCCAAATTTGTAGCTGCTACCAATAGTTTCGTGATGTCCGGCAAGGTTGCTTACTTACTCTATATCCTTCTTAAACCCAAAGGTTTATGGCTGCAGCAACATAAGCCTTCCACCTATCCCTGTCCTGGGCAAGATCAAACCAATCTGTTCCATCCTCACCGATTTCCTTTATGTCCATCTCGATGTTATCCCTCAATCTTCGTCTTGGCCTTCCTATAGGTCTCTTACCATCAGGTTTCCCAAGAAGAATCCTGTAAACTCTTCTTTCCTGTCCCGTTCGTGCCACATGGCCTGCCCACCTAAGTCTTCTTGATTTAATAATTAATTTATTCTAATAATATCTGGACATGAATACAATTTATGTAGTTCTAAATTATGTAACTTTCTCCACCTACCTGTCTCCTCATCTATTTTTAGGTACAAATACTTTCTAAGGATTTTATTTTCAAATACTCTTAATTTATTTTCCTCTTTTAATGTGAGGGACCAAGTTTCACATCCATATAATACCACAGACAAATTACTGTTTTGTATATTTTAACTTGTGTCTTGGATATTATGCGAAAAGATAAAAGTTTATGAAGAGAAAATTAAGATGCATTTCCTGAATTAAGCCTGATTTTTATTTCCTCTTTAATATCATCTTCATTTGTTAGCATTTGCAAGCTTTTTTTATTACAAATATTTAGACAACAATGAGAGGAAGAAGAGCACTGTGTATTTTTCAAATAGAAGTTCCTGTTCTGTGAAATAATATAGTTTGCCCTATTTTAAACGGATCTCCTTCCCTGCATCATCTTTCTCTTTCTGTGTACACTCACCGGCAATACAAATGGGACACGTAGATCCTGAAATACTCACTTCCCTGCAAGGTGTTATTTCGCCTATATAGTAAGTATTTATTGTTCCTCTCAAGTGCGAGCCATCGGCTGTGCGCACTTAACTGTTCTCACTTAAACTAACACTTATTCCTGTTCTTTATCCCGTCTCTGTACCGCACTTCTTTTCCCCCTAACTGTAAATATACCCCCACTTTTTCCAATAGTACCATGTTCCTTTGCACTACGATTGATTCGAACACTCTTTCCAAGCTTATGTTGCGTAGCTTCTCCTCCTCCAGAACGCGCGTGCCCTGACATAAGAATAAATGTTCTGGCCCATCATCACCATTGCATAATACGCATTTATATCTCCCTTCCTCATTTTTTACTGTATTTTGTCTCCATCCCCCTAGCCTCATCCATGCCAACCCCTTTCTTGCCACCATGCTCACCTTCTACGTGTCCCCATTCCCGCGGTCCCCTTCCATGGAGTTCGAGCGATCTCTTAGTTTCACATTCCGCTATCATGTTCTGCGTATCTATATCCTCTAATCTTTGTTTCACTAATTGCAATGTCCCTTGGTCGACGTGTTCCCTCCCAGATCCATCCCAGTCCAATTTCGTATAGTTTGCCTCTGATCTCTTTGATATGTACGGTTTCACCCGGAAATAATTGCAACACAATTTTTTTGTGCCAGGTTGTGCCGAATGATATAGTGAATAATATATTAAGAATCCGCTATCCAATTTTTTTGGGGAAAATCCGCCATCTTAAAAATGGCGGCCAAAATTCAACTTAAATATTTAAAAAAATAATATCTCGAAAACAGTGAATTGTAGATAAAAAAGTGAAGATAACCAAAATGAAAGAACAGATTTGCTAAATTATGGTTTTCGTTTGATAGAGCTACCATAAATCTTAATTGAATTAGAAAGATTCAAATATTTTCTTTAATTTTTAGAATTAGCATAAAAGTAGGTTTCTGACACAAAAAACAGCAAATATGTAAGAAACTATGTAATTTACGTCCTAAAGTCACTGAGTCAAATTCATAGCTTATAGTTTCCTCTAGAGATTGGTTTTCGTTTCGTGCCTGTAGAGTCAGGGGTTGAGGAGATATGAAGTTTAATGCAGAGTCATGTGTTTCCCTAAACTTACGTGTTCCATTTCATGTATTGGTTGATTGATTGATTGATTTTATTTATTTTACTTCGCTTTTTGTGCCACTTTTGGCTAATTTGCGAAGATGGGAATGAGTGATGATATGATGAAATTGATGAATGGACACTCATAAACATCCATGCCCAGGTCGGGATTAGAATGTATGCACACAGTAGCGGCGATTAGGTGTCTTAACTTAACAAGAGGGGAAGGGTGGCGGTATAGGTGCAAGGATAGTTTACTTTCCACTGACTGCAATTAGAAAGAATCGTATTGAAAATATAATTCGGGCAGATGATTTTGGCTCAAATGTAGCCTTATGGTAGACAAGGCTTAGAATTAAGAGACCATAGTGCGGGGACAAAATGTGTGTATGGGACGGACTGCTTCCCATGCCCCCATCACTAATCGCCGCCACTGTCAATACATTGAACTAATCCATTTCAGAATTTTTCGTAGATACCTGGTGCTAACATGTTAAATTCCTTCATTTCCTGTACATGCAGACTTGCAATTATAGTACAGGTGTTGCCCCTGATGCAGCAAAAGGAGAATATATGCGTAACTGATTGAAGATGTAAACCCCACTTCCCAATACGCTCGACTTTAACGAAATTCCTACGAATATAGAGCATCTTAATGCATTGCAGCCATGATCTAAACACACAGTATTGCCAGGTCGAACTTAGGTTTTTAACCTGGATTGTTTGCGAATTTCCACTAGGATTCAACTTCCTTTTTTTAGTTTTTTTCATCCGTATTTATGATTTTCATTTTATTTTTGGATATTGAATTTTCTATTTTTTTAGTAGCTGTTAATTATTTTCGTTATTTTAAATTGTTTTTCTTCAATTTGTTTGGGAAATAAGTGATTTTTGGTGATGTTATTGTTCAAAGTTGTTCTAGCGTTGTGCGATAAGGGAGACACTGACTTCACTTGTCTCCCTTATCGCACAAAGTAAGGTCAACCTTGCGTTGTGACGTCACTCGAGGAATGCCTACGTTGTTAGGTTAGGTCTGTTATGTTTGCTTCTCTTAGCATAAATACACTGTAAGTGCATTATTGTGCGAAGATAACTAAACCCAACAAGCCTAAATTAACAAATTAGGCATTTAGCCTTACATCTGCACCTAAATTAGGCTCATAATGTTTCATTTATAATGAAGGTTCTTCAAATTTAATACTACTTTTTTTCCACTTCCAATTGTTTCCTCACCCTAAATCCTACATTTCTGGAATCCTTGGTTCATACCCTTTCCAACGATGTATAATATGTATTAAGGAGGGTTGATTCGACATCTTTACCGTTATATCTCTTGCCTATCCCTAGGCGATAAGTGGATTTTAATACCAAATTTTCAATGGCAATTTCTACCAGCGCCGTAAAGTTAGGCAACACACATAACGCCTTACAGGGAAGCGAGTATTTTAGGACCTAGGTGTTCCATTATTATTGCCGGTGACTGTACACATACACAACTCATACTCACAAACACATGTGTCTCGTAACTCTAATTTGACTGGACTATCTTAGATTTAACATCTCCAATAATAAAAAAATGAGGTAATTTCTTCATTCTTTCTAAAACCTTTACGCCTTCATGGCGTGGTGCATAGCACAGGGGAGCACTTTACTTTTCTAAAACCTTTCACAAGCATAAACAGACAACATTTTTATGTAGCCTATATTCAAAAGAATCACATTTTCGTAGAGAACATGGATTAAGGTAAACATTGTTTCCCTTTCATATTCCAACTTGAAGGAAACATACACCACGCACCCTCAAACGTACCACTGCATTGCTATTGTTAAATTTTTAATGCAAAAATAAGTTCAATAATAATTTTGAAAGAATGGATTAATTTTAAAGATGGATGCAAAAAAGACTTACGTCCTTGGGAATTGGGCCACAAGAATACTGAAATATTCAACAATAACAAGGTATTGTTGAAAAACTTAGGCAGTAGCTGTGCAACCATAAAGAAAAATCATAATGTATTCTTTTTTAATGTGAGTGCAAGCGGTATATATAATGTGGCAAGCAGAATAGTATTAGGCTTAAATTATTGATGATAGTCGTTATGTGACATGATATGATATATTTTCTGTAGTTTGTTATCAAACATGAATTCTAGGGTGTTCCGGAAAAAGCTTAAGTCAAAACATGCAATGTCACAACACACAGTTATTTGTTTATTTTTTAAATAGCAAACATTACAGACACGGCATGTTGGATCATCACAGTTCACAATGCTACTAACTAACTCTCTAGCCTTCTTAAACCGGAAGATTCATGGCTGCAGCAACACAGGCCTTCCATCTGTCCCTATCTTGAGCAAGATCTATATACTCTTTTCCATCCCTACCGATTTCCTTTAGGCTTACATATGCCAAATATAAAATTATAATTGTAATATTTTTGATAATTGATTCAGTGTGACTTAAATGAAAGGAACAAAGAATTGCAGTTTGTGCCTTACGTGACTTTCCCAGAACACACCAGAATTAAAACAGAATTTCCTGAAAACACCCGGATTAGCCGATGTAAAAGTAAATAGACTCCTACTGTAGTGAAAATAGCCTTTCCTTCTTGCATCATTGAAGTTCAAATTGGTGGATTTTTAAAAATATTTCACTAGGATCCACACAATTACACGGTGAAGCAGTCTGCATGTTCTCATGAACGAATATTGGAAGTGTTAAACATTTTCATTATCTGTATGCAGTGGCGGCCGGCTGCAACTATGATGGGTAGTGCCAACGTGATCAAGAAATCGAAAAAAAAAAAAACCTCCGCAATGACCCCCTACCGACCCCTCCTTGAGGTTGCGCCAGTGGCCAAGATGTTTATCCTCGTTTGGTAACGTGGAAAACAACGTGTGTTTAAATAATAACGTACTAATCAGATTCATCTTCACTCACTAATCTATCTTTATACACTACAGGACACTTCCCTAAAAATATAACAATTACAAGAGGAAAGGAAAAACAAATCCTATCACCTTTTCCTCCTCCATGCACACGTATTCTAACTGGATGTCGAAAATATCTTTGTTATGAAAAGAAATTGTCGAAATGCCAAAGGAAACTCGCATCATCATAGGATTTTTTACTTTTATATTTTTAAAAAAGTCTGGATGGCCCTCTTGGTGCATCTATCTATTATCAAAAATGTTCATTTAACTTTGAAAAATACTAGGTTCGTTTCTCCAAAAGTAGGCAGAAATTACTTACTTCCCCAGCGGGTCTTACAAATCAGTCGTATTTAGCGACTTTTCTCTGAAGGTGGCAACTGTGTCAATACTGCGAAAATTCCCTCGCCGTGCCAGGCGAAGAAGGGCACGGTTTCTTATGGGCTAACCCCGCCCCCTGCCTCTTTGTTCTCGGCTCATGGTAGAAATGTTCCTCGCGGAGACTTCTTCAACCCTCTGCACGTGTGTCAACTTGGCTAGGTCCATGGGTTAGGCCAGCTCTTGGGTGGCACGGACTGTTGCCTCGCGAGGGTACGAACGAAACAGCTGACGTTGCAGTGAGGAGGTTGGGGCGGTCGTCACGTCAGCTTGTCTGTAAACAATCAATGTATTCATTTAACAATAATTGGGCGAGGTATGCGTTTCTTCTGAGGGTAGTGCCATGGCACGGCGGCTCTACCCCTTGAGCCGCCGCTGCCTGTATGTGTTCATGTTCTTGGTATTTTTTCATCTGTACATTTTGTAAAGCCTTTTTTCTTGTTTTTAGTACTTTTATTCTGAAGCATTTGAAAAATATCGGCAATATCCCAATTAGCCTTACTGTGCATAAAGTGGACTTAAAGCCACCGAGTACGTGTATTGATATTCACTGTATTGAAAGTTAGGAGTTCAATAATTATTGAAGAGCAAATACAATTAGTTTAATATTATGAGGCTGTCGGACTACCAACTTAACCCCTACAAAAATACAGCATTAGGTGCATAGAATGAAGAACTACAAGTAGTTTATTAAAATAATACGGTACATCCTTAAAAATTCTAAAGTGCGATAGCTACTGCCGAAACTTAGGTGTTTATAATAACTTTTTTCTATTAACTGGCATAACGGAAAAACATTTGTCATTTAATTTTATCTGCCGTATATATTTCTAATTATTTTCTTAAAATTTATATTTCTTCCCTTTATATGCACGTATAATTAGTTTCAAATTTTAAAATATAAAATTATAACTGTGTCGCCATCTATTGTAGATATAAAGTATTTTTTATTTTATTTTTATGTAAGGTGTTAAGAAATGTTATCAAAACAAGATGAATAGATGCAGGTGAACCAAACAAGGATAATAAATATTTGCTGGCTGATAAGAAACATTGCCATCTGGAGTATGGTATATGCAATCACACAATTATTCTTTCTGAAATTGTGTAGAAGCAGCTTACGATATTCTTAGTTAAAAACTTAGTTCTAAGGTAAGACGAAAATATATAAAACTGACATAACCCAAAATACACTTTACCGACCTTATAGTTCTAACACAAAGTTCACTTTATATGCTCATATAGACTAATCGTTAGTGGATGCAGGCTAAAGTTGGCCCTCTACTGGGGGATCGAACACGGGACCCCTTGATTGAAAGCCAAGTGCCACTGTTTATAAGTAAATTTCTCCATATTACATAAATGAGTTGCAAAAATATACAGAGATATGGCAGAGTTATTATTAAACGGTGTGAGCTCGCCGCTCAGGAGAAGATCTCTGCCGGAAGTCAATTCATGTAGGCGCAGGCGAGCCCACTATTAACGTTGGGGGGAGTGCACCTTGGGTCAGAAACATGCGCTTTGGTCTCGCTGTACGCTGTAAGGCTTGATTCACATCTTACGCTCAAATCACTGTCCGCGCACGGTCAGGGGATCCACATTAGCGGTCAAGGTATGATCATCGTCAATCTGGTGTTGATTTCTTGACAGAGTACACAGATTTTTCTTTTGATTTTTTTTTTTAAGAAAAATAGGGAACATTTATTTGCACTTACAATGTGCAGAGCTACAAATGTCAACAATGGTAAACATTACTTTGTCGATCTAGGTTTGGCATGAACATTTTTGGGCTGATTGATTCATATCGACATTGTTGATAATTTATTCTATTCGAACGTTTCCGACACAACACGGCTAAATAATGTAGAGGATAAGCAATACAAAACTATTCTGTACACTGAAAAGAAAAAACAGCAACCAATGATAAATAAACAAATTCATAATTCAAAACAAATTGAACTCATGATGACATTCATGTCAAAATCATTGAGAGTCACATTACGGTGAAGTGGTGTTTTCCTAATCTTTCCGGGGGAAACAAGTTTTCTCATCCGCGGCCGATCATTCCGTTCAAGCGATTCTTTCCGAATCCTCTTGATTGTCGGCTCCGACAAACCTGTTGCTGCAGACGCACGCTTGGTGCTCTGCGTAATTGACAGATTTCTTTTCTTCAGATTCACGATCTCCGAATTCAATAACTTTGCTGATAATCTCACGCGCTTCACTATGCACAGTAGCACCTTTCCTCCTTACACCTGCCATAACTCTTAAAACACCACGAAAACCACGCAAAATCCCTTCAAAAATCACAATGAAACACCCACGCACAAGCACTTCCACAACGACAATGACCGCAGCGGAAGACATCCTGCTACCCCTAAAATCTGCAAATAGACCGGTCTTCCCATGTCCCTCCGCACACCCTCAACCCTCATTTGGGGATCTTCTCGTGAGCGGTGAGCTGTAGTTATCGGCAGTAGAAGTTGCCATCGAAAATTTGCTATTAAAATCCACTTATCGCCGTATAGTTAGGTAACACACAACAGCTTGCAGGGATGCGAGTATTTCAGAATTTGTGTGTCCCATTTTTTTTGCCGCTGACTGCACATATAAACTGATTAATAATTTTAATACCAAGATATGTCTTAACATTATTAAACAGAATGATTCTTCATTTTGAACCTGCAAAGTAATTTGTTAGATTAGGTATAATGTCAGACACAATGTGGGTTTGGGTTTGTAGATTTTGGTAATCGGAGGTTCAAAATTAAGAACTTGCCATGTTCCGTTATGTTGTACATTTTCTTAACGGATGTAAATGGACATAGTTGCCAGGTCTGGCGTACAGTGGCGCCAATTAGCCGCTGCGGCGATCCTGGCAGTTGGTTCTCCGGCGCAAGGCTGTAAGGTACAAATGACCTTGCGTCCCTCTTCCAACTGAAAAAAAGAGGCCCTCACAGATGGTAGAGACGTTGACGTTCGTTGTGAGGCTTTGAACTAACACCTGCCTGTACCAGTGCAAAAACAAAATCTCAATCAGCTAGAGATTTAGGTCTGCTTTAGACGAAGGCATTTTCTTTGGCACTTTTCTAACATTTCTGCCACGATCGAATTCCACCGTGTAAAGCGAATATTTTTACTGCATTTTGATGGCATATTTAGCAGATAGAACTGGTCCTAATGTTCTTAGCATCTCGCGTAGCTTAACCAATCAGAAGCGAGCTCTGTCACATGGTGAAATGTCATGGCGGCCGAGTGAGATGTAAACAATGCATCACTTCGAATTCTTTAAAGCCGATAACTATCCAGTCTAGAGGAAAAGAGTTTCATACAAAACGGTTTTAGGTACAAACTAATGGCGCTGTCCAAATACATATTTTATAGCGTATATAGTATACATTTATGGAAGAATAAAATTGTAGTCTTAATTGTAAACACCGGACATGAGGGTCGAATCCCGGCCTGGGTATTCTTGGTGAGTCTCCCTCCCTTCATCCTCATCTTTGCCATTAGCCGAAAGTGGCCGAGAAGCAAAATAAAGTAAGGTAAACGAAATCAATCAATCAAAATAGTTTCAGTTTGCACGATCTCTGTAAATAAATAACTATTTCCTCTTAAAATAAATCTCTTAGTCTTCATTTATTATTAAACAAAAACCCAATAACTCAGTATGCTTCTCGTTCTGTAATATATACAGAGCATTCCCTGACATTCGCTACGAGACACTGCGGCAAGCATCAGCGATTGTCTTTCACGGTGAACGGGACCGCGACAGTCGCACGCTACAGTCTGTTTTTTTCGCTCTCTTTCCCCTTCTGTTGACGTTGCAGACTGACGCCAGTATAATCCTCCCTCGGAACTTGTGTTGTGTCGTGTCCGTGTGTTGAAGATTGTGGCTTAATATGGCACCACAAAAGTTTACATTGCAACAAAGGATTTATCTTGTCGACTGTTACTTCGGAAAGAGGAATTGTGGAGAAGTGCGACGACGTTTTGCAACGAAATTTCCTGGTGTTCCCGTTCCACATAGGACTACGATATTAAACATCGTAAAAAGGTTTAGAGTAACAAGATCAGTTCCGAACAAAAGTTTAAAGAAAAATGAGGAAATCTAAAAAAATAAAGTATACAAAGACAATCCGCACACCATCCGTGAGTTAAAAGAGTATTGTACGAGAAATCGGGAGAATTACAGTAGACGAACTTGCACGTGTAAATGCCAATTTCCTTGGGAGATGCCAGGAATGTGTTGCAGCAGAGGGACATCATTTTCAACACCTTCTGTAGTCAAGGTTAGTACACAATATGAAAACTGTAATTTTAATAGCCGACTCTACCGACTGTCGCGGACCCGTTCACAGGGAATGACAAGCTCTGATGCCGGGCCGCTTGCCGCTGAGTCTCGTAGCGAATGTCAGGGAATGCTCTGTATTATTTTTGATCTCTGCAAGCATCGTATCAGAATCGCAATATTAACAGGAATATTACATGAAATGCTTTCGTGTAAATAGTTATCTAATTCAAAAAATGTTACAGAATTTTTGGAAACAGTTATTCATTTATAATTTTAATGTTATAATATTACTGGGCAATTCTGTCTATCTCCATATGTAAGGATATAGAAAGAATTCGCATTTTCTTGATTTCTGTACAATGTAACGATGAATTGTCCTCATTTCACTAATACTGAGAACCAGGCGATTAGATCCATGATAATTCTTTGCGACATTACACCAATTACGTAATTGTTTAATTATCTAACACTTCAATATAAATGCCTTTTTCTTGCTCTTCTGTATGGCGTACGCAAGGTGAGATAATGGGGCTACAGCCTGTCCTAAAATTGAGAAAATATTTTTCAAAGGAAAGCACTGAAGAACACGGGGAAAATCCAAACAGTCGAAAATACAAATCCCCCTTAAAATTTCCCAACATTACAATTATTTCTTTAAATACTATTTTGATGAAGTGAAAAGCACCAAATATAAGATACGTTTTCTTGAGTATCTCGCTCCCCTCAGAAGGCGACTATGTATGTATCTTTATACGATTCCACCCCGCCCCCTGAAAAAAATCCTGTTTACGCCAGTGCTACAATGTTCAACATTTTGTGCAGGTCAGGACATTGTACAGGTTGTCGTTCTTCTTGAAGAATGTGCTGCGTTTCACCAACAACACATCGTAGTCAAATTTTATGAAAGCACGAACGATAATACTGTTTTCTGAAAATTGCCTTTCCAAGTGATAAGTGAGAGCATATAATAGTCTGGAGTACACAATACTCTAACACCATCTCTGGTTTATCTTTTGACACTCTGTTGCTCAGGTGGTTGATGACATCATGATACATTGAAAAATATAGTTTGCATGGTTGGGAAATAATTATCCCTGTTTGGGATGTGTCATTCATGATCAAAGGGTGGATAGTTAATGACACAGTTTCCCCAAAAATCGCACCTTGCACCTACACTGTTGTGCATCAAGACATAGCCTGAACTTCTTTCCTTAAGTGTGACTGCTACATCACGAAGTGACTGCTACATCACGAAAGTTTCATGATGAATTTTCTAAATTGTTGTGCATCTTCTCTTTCCTTATTTATTTTGTGCATATGCCGCATGCATTTGGTGGCCTCAGCCCCCACCAAACTACGCCCATGCGTAGGTGAAACACACCTGTTGAATCACGAAGAAAAAATTTTGAAGTCAAAATCCTTTGTCGGTCAAGTTTCCTTCAATACCCTGAGAAGGTTTCAGTTAAAAGTTATGTTCAGTGTTGCAGGATCAAAGTGAAAATAACTGTTGGAACGCAACAAACTTTTATTACATAACACATTCGATGCAGTGCCGAAATATTTCTTCAAAATTGAAGTAAACAAGTAATTTTAAGAAGTTTGTTGCACAATAAGAGAATTAGACATAACACAAAAACTTTTATTTGGTATATTTGGCTAGAAAATTTATTGAAATTTGATTAAAGAAACATGCTTTTACTTTCATGAAATTTTAATGAATGATTCTTTAATTCAAAACACTGCATGTCTGTTAAAATATGTTCCAAACGATAGAGAGTATCTTCAAATGCACACAATCATTGTAACTTGGTTCTCGTTTCAACCATGGAATCAGTGGAATTTTAATCAAAAATATGTTTCTTGATTATGTTTGAACTTTCAATATAGACTTTGGCGCACAATAAGCGTGAAACATGTTACTAATGCAGGTTGTATACTGTGAAAAATACGATATACATTTCTGAGTATTTAGAAGCCCGTTTGCAAAACTTGTCTTCTGTACAGGAGACTTCTACACAAAGCACCTAGGTTCAAAGGTCATGGCTGGATCTCTCATCAATGTTCTTCATTTCCGCTCAGAAAATGGGTCACTGCAAAGAAACAAAGTGTATCATTAGCACTGATATAATGAGACGATTTTCGTATTGTTCCTGACCGGAGCAACTTTTTGATACAGATCTACATAGAAGTTGGAAGTTTGATGTATTATCAGTTTTTAGTGTTTACAATGATAAATACAATTAGAAGATAGCTTCTGTACTTATATTTAAAACTGTTGTGTAGTATTAATAACCTAGACGTCATGCAATCGGACAGGCAAAATTGGATGTACTTACACCCAACGTCAAAAGTAGTAGCAGCATTACGTGTGTGACATCTTACACACAAAATTTAACGTTCTAGACATGAGATTGGATTAAAAATATCCACAATGAACTGATTTCATAGAATTATGAATTACTTTGTGGTGTTTTGCTAAGAATTGTAAAAACATGAGCATTATGGCACGCTGAATGTATTAAAAATGTGTGTTACATGAGTGACGCTTTACAAATGTAGCAAAGTTTGACTTCATTTGTCTGTGAATCGTATAGGCTACAGATGTTAGTGTGTTGGTGGAATGTGCAAATTATATGCATTCACAAACATCTAAACCTTATCATCTCTTTTGCATCAACAGAATTTCAAACCAACACAAAATAATAATCTTGCAACACAGGATATAGAATGAAAATAACGATGGAAAATTTGCCTACCATTATCTTTGCCGTTGACTGTACAGTGGTCCACGTGACTTGCAAATAACTCGAATAAGTTAAAGACTTGTTATGGAGATTTCGGGATCTAGGGGTTATCTTTTCTATTGCTATTGACTGTACATTTGCAACATGCTTTAAATTTTTGCATTCGACCTTGCTGAAGCGCCATAATAGTGTCGTTTGTTGCATTTCAAGCAAACAAAATCAAACAGAAGCTATGAAACGCATGGAACTTCTTATCTGGTGACGAGCGTTATCAGTAAGGAAGAATAAACAGGAAGAACGAACATCCGCTCTCAGAACACGTGTGCAGTTTGATATCATATACTAGTCCCTCAGATTTCCTATAGCCGAAACTTTGCTTGAATCCAGAATGGGAGTAATTTCGTTCTTAATGCATGGGGGGAGAGGGGGGCAGGGTCTTCGCCACTGGGTGAGTGGGTGGGGTGGGGGATAGCAGTGCTGTAGTACCACAATTTTCAAAGGGTATATGTGAAACGTTTAAGTCAGGGTTGTTAAAGGTCGAGGAATTATAAATAAATTCAATTCCGGTCCAGGAGAGAAAATCAGCAAGCGTAAATGGGTTCTGGACCGTAAAGAACCTTTTTATCTGTAAAGTATTTAAATACGGTCCAGGAACCTTTTTTTAATCAAACAATAGGTAACTTGGACCGGATTTAAATTGTGCGAGAAAGAAGGTTCCAGTTCTGCAGCGGAACACATTAGAATTTGTGGGTTCCTGAACTTTTAACAACCCTGGTTTAAGTGGAGACCACGTTTTTATTAAAGTTGAAAAAATCAATTAACTACATAAAAACATCACTAATTTTACGATTATATAGCCATAACATAGTAACATAAAAGAGGCATGTTAAAATACGGGAGGTATTTTTAAAACAAAAAATAAAACTAGTGACTATTTAAACACAAAAGCCACAGTGTACCATGTTATGTTTTTTGGTGATATTGCTTTTGTGAATTTGTATACTGTTAATAACTGCGATAATACTGCTAATTACAATAAAAATGAGAAACTTCGAAAAACACTTACATAAAAAAAGCGAAAAAATGAAAGGCAACAGCAACAATTCTCTTTTTCCCATTCCCTCAGTTTTTAAAAACAGATATAACAGGCCCTAATTGTCTCATTCAACAATGCGAGTTACCGCCAATTGTTGCGGAAAACAAGAACATTGTCGAGACTTTTGCATGGGGAATACACGATACTTCGAAATCTCAAGTTTTGATTTTGATAAAAAATTAAATCTCATATTACTCAAAACGTGCACAGAGACCAAACAAACTACAAAACGTTGGCAATAAAATGCTGATGTGCATCGCATATTCATACCCTCTACTTTCTCAACAACTAAACGCATGGCCATGGAATTATGCGGGTGGCAGAAGTTCGCGCTGTTGCCATGTCGGAGCACAACCCCGTGTGTTTAAGAGAATGAAAGATCTCGTTGTAGAGTTGGTCTTTGTAATCCATGTGATACAAACTGTCAGGGATGACCACAAAAGTGCAGAGCCGCAACCACGAATTCTTGTCTGGAGGGGAGCAAAGTACCAGGATAAACGTACCAATAATAATGACTTATTATTATTATTATTATTCTAGTAGTAGTAGTAGTTTCAAATACATGATTATCCTCATAAATTAGGCAAAGAGGGGGTTAAAAGTCTGCGATAAAGCATTTCTTTGGAACAAACTATTTGAAATACTTTTTTCAACACGTTCAATTTTACATTAGCTAATAATGGAAAACAAGCACACAAACTGTATTTTTGAATGGCAGAAAATGTATTCGAAGATAATTATTTCTGTGCATGTATAACTTACATGTACAAGATATGTTTTACACATATGCAACATGCTAACACTAAATTGTGTACGTATTCAAAGTTTTACTCAATACATATATATAAACACATACTATTTAAATACATTACAGAAAATAACCATATTGCGAGCGAAGCGAGGAAGAAAATTTTTCGATCCAATTCTTGCAACTGAAAACAATTTCGATTTAATAGGGCGCAAATAATTTCACGGGATGCTATGGCATTCTCTCCTTTACATTTTTTTCAGTTAGATCGCTCGGCCTCCATGGCCGACTCCCGCCGCCACCTAGCTACGACTCTGAACTTTATGAGACTGAGAAAAGCAGAAGGCATTGCGAGCGAAGCCAGCAAGAACATTTTACGAAATGTATTTTTATTTGCATAACATTTGAAATCGAGGGGGGCAATTGCTCCTCTGTGCCCTCCTGCAGGTGTCCTTGGCCGTCAACGTTTGCCCCCCCCTTAGACTTGACTTTCGCCGAAGGTTGGGGGGGGGCAATGGCCCCTGCACCCCCTATGGTTGCGCCACTGAAAAAGTGCACCGGAGAGGTTGCCACACAGTACGCGGGAACCAGCGACTTTCGTCCCGTTCTCGCTTTTCCGTTATGTGGCACCAGCGCAATTCTGCACAGCCGCCTGTTTTCGTGGCTGTGTGTGTAGTACCTGATCGCGTGAAACCAGAAGTACTTGGCAGTAATAAGCTCATTGGAGTAACGGTCAAGATGCATAAATATAAGGGAAACTAAGATATACGCATTGTATCAGAGGTAGACGCTTATGAGTAAGGTTAACCAAAGGGTATATAATGTATACAGGCGTATATACTTGAAACAGATTGAACCTAAACTCTTCAACACTAAAGTTGAGGTTGAAAGAGACAAATGAACTTTGAATCAATTTTTAAATTCTGTTGCTTTTCACGCAACCTTCCGGGACGCGCCCCACGCGCCGTTGTAAATTTTACAACAGCATTACTATTTTGTTTGTAACAAAGCATTTGGTATCATTGCAACGTTCTCTTCCTTGACTCCTTCGCCACTTCCATAAGTTCAAGTAACTCCCCTAATGGTTGGTTTGTCAGTAATAAGGTTACGAACAATGAGCGTCAGTGAAAACACACGCCTTCTCGTGTAGTATTTTATTTTTGTTTGTCATACTGTTTGTGAGTGATTTTGTATTATTCAACATGTCACATAGATACAAGTGAAAAAGAACGATTTCTTCAAGAATCTTCATGTGAGTAGGACAATTTTGTATTTCTTTTAATTTGCTTTCATCTAAGTTCAAGTGAGTTATTGGTTGATTTGGTGTTTTGAGTGCACTTTATGCTCAGTAAGGCTAATCGGGACTGGACCTACAGTTTATAGTGGGATCCAAGCGAGTTATTAAAATGCAGTAATGAATAATCTCTTAAATAACTTAAGTTATTTTGTATTCTTGAAAAAAAAAAAAAAAAAAACCTTGTGAGAGATATAAAATAATTTAGAAACTTAAATTGGTGTTTTATGCCGGTTTATGAACATATCGGCTCTTCGGGGCTGGACCTACAGTTTAAATTGGGACTGTGCAATCTGCCTTCAAAATTAATAAAATAATCACCCCAAAAAATAAATCAAAATAATTAAAAATAAAGAAGTAACAAGGTATAAATATGAAAACATCGAAAAACATAGTCATGCAGAATAAAATAACTTAAGCTTTTGAAAGTAGCTAATTTATATATGTTGTAGAAAGTACAACACGCGACTACTCGCGGAAGTGAAATGCGCACTTGTGAAATGATAAATTCAATAAAACAATATGTTTACATCGTAATAGTGAAGCCAATTCTAGGCTGTTCGGGAAAAGGCACTTGAGTCAGAAAATACAATTTTACAGCAGTCATGTATATTCTTTTAAGAGCAAACATTCCGTGTGATTCGGTCAGACGGTTTATAAAGATAAGCACTGGGTATTTGAGTACGCAAGAACGAAACAAGTTAGCTACGTAACATTGACGGCAATAGGTGCGACATCGAAACATGGGTATTTTATCTAAAAACCTGTTTCCAATGGAAAGAAAGTCATTGCGACGAAGTTCTGTGGACTCTTAAAATAGCCATTGACTGCGCTCAAGCCCTTAGCACCATTGCGCATGCGTGCAATTTGGTAAGCACTGTTGCTTCTATTTATGTGGCAGCTTTGAAATACAAATACCAACAGTTCGTGAGAAAATGAAAGAAATAGTACGGAATACTCGTATAATTACGTGCAGGGACGTCGGAACCGGGGGGGGGGGGGGGCACGTTTTTTTTGCACCCCCTGTCGCGCCATAAAAAATTGTACTTTTTTTTCTGTTCATTTTTTGGTTTTGAATAAAATTTAAGAAAATACTTTTGCATTCGTTAAATGATCATGCTGAATGAAGTTTCCCCTAACAGCAAGAACAAGAAAAGAAGTACTTGACAAAGATCCCTAAACAGATTTGGAATGGCAGTTTCGTCTTTTCAAAGCAAGTGCAAACGTGAATTGTCACTCCTAGGAATTGCTTCTTCCTGTTTCCAGCAGGTTTTCTACAGATGCCCTCGCTCGTAACAATGCTCCAGGGAGGAATTGGGGGGGGGGGGGGGAGGTACACTCAAATAGGAACGGTCTGCAGTTCCGAAATAGATCCAAGCCGACATATTTCCGCGAAACAGGTGTTGTGGAGGAACCAAATAATCTTTGAAGAATTCCTGGCCTCACTCTCTCTGTATCCCTCCTGCTGTTGAATGTCCGGAAAGCTTTGTCCAGGTGGTTGTTTCGGAAGAAGATTGCGTTTTCCCTCGCTTTGTCTTGAACTTTTCAGTTGAAGTTTGGTGTTGGTCAGTAGTCAGTTATCGGGTGCATCGGAAACTTGTGAATAACAATGAGTCCGTCGATCACCGCGTCGTATCATTATTAACATATCAAATCTGCTGAAAATGTGGTTGCAGGGGAAGAGTGAAGCAACAACCTGCACAAAAGACGTCTTTTTGGAGGTAACCAGTAGAATAAAATTATTCTTGATCATTTACATAAGATGAAGTTATTGTGGAATGGTAAAGCCGCCAAAATTAAAAGCTTAACAACAAGGCGTTCTATTTCCAATGAACGAAGTGAACCGTACATCTGTGCTCCGTCGGAAAAATGTTAAGTGAGAAAGTGGAACAGCGTATCAATGTGAAGTTTCTTATGAAACTCGGAAAATTCACCACAGAAACTTATGGTTTGTTGAAGGAAGTGTACGGAGATGAGTGTTTATCACGCACGCAAGTGTTTGAGGGGTTTCAAAGATTTAAAGAGGGACGAGAAGTGACCGCGGATGAGTTGCGTCCTGGACGGCCTTGGACGTCAAAAACTGAATCAAACCTGCAAATGTCGGTGAATTGATTCGAATTGGGTATCCGAAGGTCAAACTGTCAACAAACATTATTTCATTACGGTGCTGACGACCCTTTGTGAGCTAGTAAAAAGATGACGATCTGATTTGTGGAAAAGCAAGTCATGGATTCTTCATCAGGAAAATGCTCCTGCCCACACGGCATTGTCAGTCAAGGCTTTTTGGCCAATCATGGAATCCCAGTGCTAGAACATTCGCCCTATTCGCCGGATCTCGCTCTGTGCGTCTTTTTTATTCCCAAAGGTCAACTTAGCACTGAAAGGAACCAGATCTTCGAACGTAGGATCTGTGAAAAGAAAAGCGACGGAGGCCATGAACATGGTTTCAGAAAATGATTTCCAGCACTGCTTCCAGAAATGGAAGTTTCGTATGGAGCGGTGTATCGATAGTACAGGGGAGTTCTTTGAAGTGTATAATGTTCGTATTGTACAAAATAACCAATAAAAGATTTTGTAGCAACAGTCCGGTTTCTTTCTAGCCACACCTCGTATTTTAGCCATTGCGCAAAAATCTGTTACATGTTCAACGGTAATTGCCTCTGTTTGAACATATACATTTACAACTGAACGTAAATAATGATTGCATGATAACACATCGCACCACATTTCGTCTCACACAGGCTTTTCTTGGGGGGGGGGTGCAGAGCCGACCGAGGAGGGGCAACTCGGGCACTCTCCAGAGGCCCAGCGCTACAGGGTGCCCCTTGCCAGATAAAAATAATTGATTGTGCACAGTTTATTGTGGGTTTATATGTCCCTGGTTGTTCCAATGAATCAACTAATCGGACTTTTCATATCAACATTGATTCTTTTGACACACTTAAAAATATCCCAAATTAGAGAAATCATATTTTAAACAAGTACTAAATAAAATTCGTGTTCAAACATTTCAATCAAAAATAGCTCATATGCACTATTAATTTAATTATAAAATCAAGACGTGGTAATTAATTTACATGAAACAATGTAAATTCACCACAGCGCGTCAAAGTTAAATATAATGAACGTCTAACCATGAAAAGAAACACTAATTTAAAACCTCTTGGCTTTGTTCTGCCTGCTTATTGCTCTTACGTAATAGTAGAAAATTGTGATTGTACAAAACACTATACTTCAAACTAAGGAACAAAAACCTTCGATTTTTTCAGACTTCTGAAAATATTTTGGTTACAGGCCCTGAGTATATTGTATGGTCCCCACCTAGGGCCAGCCAGGGGAATGGAGTAATATTTTCTTTGCCTACCTTTCCAAGAATCATTTCGCTATTTTAAATTCTGAAAACAAAAATTGTTCTAAAGAGCATTAAGAATATTGTTAATGCCTCGTATGATATTTAAACTGTCTTTTTGCTATCATTTAGTTACGATTTCGAGAATAACTTAACATTACAAAAACTGGCTGTTCACCGATGATAGCGTAGTGGCTTATGCAGTCGTCTTATCAATAAAGGGACAGGTTCGATTTCTAAGGAGAGGGGACAATTTCAGTTCTTCGGAACTATGTATCCCGCTCGAAATAGCGCATAAAGTTGATTATAATTGACAATAGTAGAAAGTGACATTCTTGAAAATTCATGACAGTTTTGAAAATTTATCCATAAAGTCACGTATTTATAAAGTTAGATGAAACGCAACCAGTGACGTGCACTGAGGAGTAGCTAGTCTAGCAGAGATAGATCAATCAATCTCACATCTCGAATTATATTCAAATCACAATATTTATTGTCTTGTTAAAGCCACCACAGCTCATACGCAACACTTTCTTTTCCACGCGCTTCTCGTCCATCGGTGTTCTCTGCGGGCAAAGCTGGCTGGATACCCTAGCTCGCTTTTCTTCCGCCAGACCAGTTTCCAGGCAGAAACGGCCGGCCCAAGGAAAAGGAAGATTTCTACCTCTACCTCCCTTGCCCCCTCGCCCCCCGCTGCAATGGTTGAAAGCCCAGGCTTTCAGGTCCCCCAGTCTATCTCCTATAGGACAGATAGGGGATTGGTTTCTCATAATTTTTTTGTAAATCCTCTAAAGAACACAGGGTAAAATTTTCTGCAGTACTTATGTTCTCTGTATTTACACAACCTTTTACGCGTTGTACAATATGTGTGTATGTATAATATGGGATGTAGTTTTATTATTTATGAAATGGGAACGTCTTATATGCAGACAATAATGTTATGCTTCCTTTCTTTTTTTCTTTTTGAAATATGGAATATATAATGATTAAATTATAAATATGTGCTCAGGCTCTCTCTGACTCTCGTTTTAGTAGTGTTTTATTTACATATACTACTCTTTGTCTCTAACAGTCATAAATACGGATGTATTTATTTGGGCAAGAGAACGCGTGTTCATATTGTTGTTGGTTTGCTTTATTTTACTTCACTTTTCTGCCACATTTGGTTATCGCGAAAATGAGGATTGAGTGATGAAATGATGAAATTGGTGAAGGGACCTCATATGAACAATCCAGGCCAGGATTCGAACCCGTGATGAGTGCGCATTCTTGTCCTATGTGTTGCAGTGAATAATGAAATAATTTGGAATGAAAAATGTATCTCAGAACTCAAAAAGTCAAATGAATATCGTTGAAGAAACTACAAAAAAGTGTGTTGTGTTTTGTTACCTGTCACAAAATCAACCAAGCGTGGGGGAGTGGTTATCACAGCGCGCTACGGCCCCAGGAGTTCCGGGTTCGAACCCCGACCCGGGCATGGGCGTTCCCTGTGCTCGTCCCTTTATCAGTTTCATCGTATCATCTTCACAATTAACCAAATGTGACAAAAAAGCGACGCTAAGTAACAAAAATGAAATCAAATCATTGATTGATTGCTCAATTTAGTTTATTTTACTTAGCTTTTCCGCCACCTTTAGTACAACAAAAGAGATGAAGGAACACACACAAAGAACACAAATGGCCAATCCGAGATTCGAACCCAGGATCTCTGGCTTAGAGTCAAATCAAATAGTTTTTTTTATTTTCGAATGTGGGTTGGGGTTACGTGTACTTTTTTCTAGTACTCATTCATAATTTTGCAATCTTTTCCTGTTATTGACATTCTTCTTTTTTGTAGGAATACTGGCCCTAAGGGGAGGAGGGGTGTGACCCACACCAACCCCGCCCCCTTGAGCACGCCACTTGACTGCTACCCCAAGTGTCGAAGTCACCGCACGTCACTGAACGCAACGATGATTGGAAAGCAGTAACTCTCCAATACGAGCGAGACTATTTTGAGGGTGGAGATTCCAATTTTACGTAGTCTATATTCCTACATATAGCTAATATGCAAATTTCTCTTTTACAGACAAAAGTTCACTACCAGGTTATTTACTACTGGAGTTTTCACCGTTGAAAACCGACAATAAAACGGGAGAGAAATGTTCCTGTCTATTAATTATTAAAGGTGCAACATCGTACTCACCTTACAGGAATGAGAACTCTAGAAAAGTGATGGGATGGCTGGTACTAGGTTTGAATCTGCGACCTAGAGATTTTTTTTGTTCTACGAGATACAATGTCCCTTGCCTTGTTCTAATTAATTAGTTGACGGCTACCCAAACTACTGCTCGCGTTCCACATCTGGTTCGTCTTTGTTCATAATAAAAATTAATTAGTACATTACGGGAGTACGATGCACAGGACTCTAGGGTCTGCGCAGGCTCTTTTGCCTGTGGTTCTACAGTCTACTGTACGTTTACCATCAGGGCTCTGGTGCCTGGACTCACAGCCACTATAATCCTCTGTGGGATTGTGTGTTGTTCTTAAGTCCTTAGCTTCAGCTTTAATCAATGGTATGGAGATTCTAAGAAAGTTTTATCTGTCTTAGTCTTGGTAGGGAGCTCACTTCCTATGAACGTTTTGAAATCAGAAATCAATATTTTATAAGGACCCCGCAAACCCGCGATGCAAAGGCTTCTCAAAAGGTTGATTTCTATGCTCAGTCATTACGTTCTAACTTTGTTCTAGCCATTGGTAATTTTCTATATTTAAATGATATGATTTTAAAAAAGTCTAACAATTAAGAACTTTTATATATTAAGGAGCACCTCTTCTAGATCGTGATGTGACCTCAATGAAGCTGGTATTGCCCCAATGTATACATACTATCACAGTTTAGCTAACAGTAAGAATAAATGCAATTAAATACGTCAAGAGTATCGATTGACTGGTTAATGTATTTATCACTGCTTGTTTGTGCAATTAAATTACATGAATATATAAAAAATAAAATATATAATTCTTAATATAATTTATATTAATTAGTTATATATGTATAATTAATATATAGGCATATATATATATTTAGAAAAAAATGTTGGTGGATTTAAGAACTTGCCCCCCGCCCACTCCGAAATAAGTTCCGACGTCCCGCATTTACGTGAAAATTTTCAACAGGTTACAATATCTGTTTCTTCTTGTCAGCATTTTCAATATATTTCCACAGATGCAATAGTTTATTTATTTGGCTTATATTATTTAGCGTCGCTTTTATGCCACTTTGGTATAATCGCGACGATGAGCATTTGCGATGATAGAAAACTGATGGAAGGACACTCCCAAAGAACACCCATTCGCAGGCCGGCATTCGAACTCTGGCACTTTCGTAAACAGGATAGCTTTTCGGGAGGGGCTGGAATTGTAAGGTGGATAGTGCAAAGCTGCTTTCTAGGGGGCGGCATACACAATAATATATTTCGTATGTGTAAACTTTCCTCTCAAAAATGACAATCGGGGGTTATTTTTAAGACGAGTTTGCATTTGTCCCCCACCCCCTCCCCGCGCTCTTCACTGATTTATCTGAAAATTTTGATTTTCTCAAAATTTCGGAGAGACTGTAGCCCATTCAACACCCCCACTCCCTGCGTACGCCGGTGAACCAGGGCCCCTGGTGTTGTAACGCGCTACGCTGATAACCAGTCCGCTATGGAGGACGGCATTGGTACAATACGTCAGTAGCGACACTAGGGATACAGAGGCGAGGGGAATATATACGGAAGAGATTAGCATTTGAAATGTCCCTAAATACAGGTCCAGATCTCTGGATGGGGGGCTATAATCCCGGGCTCCCACCGGCTCAAGTTCCTTTTGTTTTATTGCGATTTCATCATGCTTTGAATGCAATTTTAACATTGTTCGATTTCGATTTACTTCTGTTAACATATACTGCGGAGTTTTAGCGATTACTTAAGATTTTGTTCAATATATGCTTTCGTGGTTAGGTTAGGCAGGTTAGGTTTGGTTCTCTTTAGTATTAAATAAAGTCCCTAAATGCATTCTACTAAGGTTCCGATTTATTCCCACTAGTCTACGATACTTACAGTCGCTTGTCAACGGAAAATACTGTCCATGGAAAGCAAGCATGCTGGGGTAAGGTAATTTTTAAATTGTTTTCTTCGGTAATTATGCGATATCGCCCGAACACCTCTCTCTTTTATTTCGTTAATTTGAGCATTGATACTTACCTATTCTGCATTGCGGAAGATTCTTTAAGGTGAAGTTATGCCTTTTTCCATAAAATAGTGTCAACTTTTCACATTACGAGTCATTATTTGTCTTCCTTGTTCCGCTTTGGGTAAAAATTTACTATCCTTCGGACACCCCTATTTTTTTCGTTTCGTCAATTTTTGACGTTCTTACTTATGTATGTGCTTCGCGGAACATTCCTGAAGGTGTATTAACGTTGTTTTCATGAAATTAATTCCAATTTTTCACATTACCAGTACGTCTTGCCTCAAACATAATATGCCGAGTACACCTTCCTACATAATCACGCGTCGTGCTTGTGTTTTGTCAAATTTTTGACATTCGTACTTACGTATCTGCCTCGCGGAACATTCCTGAAGGTTTATTGACGTTGCTTTGATCAAACTAATAGCAATTTTTCACATTACGAGTACTTCTTTCTCCTACCTTTCCGTTTGCTTCACACACAATATGGCGCGGATACCGTCGTAAATAATGACGCGTCGGGATGACACATCGGCCTTCTCTTTTCTCGATTTTCAATTGTCATGCAGTGTTTCAACCTTCGGAACCCAAGAAATGCCCGACAACAAATTTTAAGGAGCGATTTTACAATACCGGGAATTTCTTCATTTTGTTTGAAATTCGGTATACTCACCAATTTTGGCCCCGTAATCACGTATCTGCAGTTAAAATTTCGCGCTCACACGTGGAAATAGCAAAATAATCTCAATTAAGTTCGTATTTCCACACCCTCGATTTCCGAATTTCCCGCCGGTTCCGGGCTCCGCCCCTGGGGTAATCGACTTACCGCCCCCAACCGCTATCGCGGCCCCGCCTGTTTCTATAGACTCCCTGTTAAGGGCATGTTAGAAATTGGCCAGATTCACCTGCCCCCAAATAAGCGCCAGCAGTTAAAATTTGGCGCTCACACGTGCAAATAGCAAAATAATCTCAATTAAGTTCGTATTTCCACATCCTCGATTTCCGAATTTCCCGCCGGTTCCGGGCTCCGCCCCTGGGGTAATCGACTTACCGCCCCCAACCGCTATCGCGGCCCCGCCTGTTTCTATAGACTCCCTGTTAAGGGCATGTTAGAAATTGGCCAGATTCACCTGCCCCCAAATAAGCGCCAGCAGTTAAAATTTGGCGCTCACACGTGCAAATAGCAAAATAATCTCAATTAAGTTCGTATTTCCACATCCTCGATTTCCGAATTTCCCGCCGGTTCCGGGCTCCGCCCCTGGGGTAATCGACTTACCGCCCCCAACCGCTATCGCGGCCCCGCCTCCGCTCCGCTCCGCTCCGCTCCGGCTACCCGCCTGTTTCTATAGACTCCCTGTTAAGGGCATGTTAGAAATTGGCCGGATTCACCTGCCCCCAAATAAACTGCAAATTTATACGTGAGCGCCAAATTTTAAGTGCAGATTCGTGATTACAAGGCCCAAAATCAGAAACTTCACGGAATCCTCCACACCCGGTACAAACTTAATCACACATCCAGCAAACGTCATTCTTCTACCTCCCGTTTCACGTTCTAACGCTAGTCGCAAACGCAGACAGTTCGAAACACTGCATATCAACAAAACACAATCACGACCCGTCATGATAGTCACGACGGTGTACGAAGGTGATGGTGTACGAAGGTGTACGAACGTGATGTTGTCGGAAGATGTACGCGCCAAACGCTATCTCCGTCGGAGAATTAATTTTCAACGAACAACATAAATTTCAACTCTGAAACATTCCCAAATCACACAAAACACCTTCCCGATGTTCGACAATGCTACAAGAACTTATTACGGTAAGTAGTTTCTTCTGTAAAAATAAATAAATGTGTCCGAAGGATAGTAAATTAGTACCCCGCTTTGGTAACAGACAATATGGCGGGCACTCGTCATGGATTATCGCGCGTCGTGCTTGTGTTTCGTAGATTTGGAGTGGGTATGCAGTGTTTCAATCTTCTTCACCGAAAAATACCTACTTTCGTGTTCATTATGTCATCACAAACCATTGACGGATAGCCCCAAAAACCAATCACGATAGCCCCAAAAACCATTCACGATAGCCCCAAAAACCATTTCCGGCAAGGTTAGGTCAGGTTGGGTTGGGTTGGGTTAGGTAAGCATAGTTTAAAAAAGAAAGAAAAAATTTCGTAAAAAAAAGGCACGTTTGGAAACACTGGCGAGACCGCGTGACTTTCGACGCTCGCGCCATCTGCAGGTACATAATGGAAACAACGGCATAATGTTGTCGCTTTACAGAAAATGCAAGTTCCTTACATAAAAAGTGATTATTTCTTGTTCTACAGCATTCTATGGTGAAGTTTTAAGTTTGCGCGAAAGAAAATACCTCGAATAACTTCGACAATGCTACAGAAACTGATTTCAGTAAATAGTTTCTCCTGTAAATTTGAAGAAATCCGTTCGGGCGATATCGCATATTTACCTTTTTTCAACACAAATAACTTTTTTTTCGAATCCTAACAGTGTTCATTACTTTAAGGAAGGTTCAAATTTCGTGTGACAATGATTGCCAAAATTCTAGGATAATTGGTCTTCCTGCTAGGAGAATTTGAAAAAAAATCATAAAACATTCGGAGCCGTTACCCTTTCACCTGTCATTCGATACAACAAAATGAATTAAAGCGTGGGTAATTTTAATTTATCGTCTCTTTTTATGTTAAGTACTGTACCCTAGGATGCGGGAATTCGGTTACTTAAGCATCTATGAAATGCCAACTGAAACAAAATTGTAAAATCTAGTTCTTCCTTCAATCAAATTCTCCAGGTCAACGTTAAGAGTATAGCTACCAGTTGTGACACCACTTGCAAACAATGTGCACAAGTAATTTTATTAGAAACTCACCTCCTATCTCTTCCCAAATCTGTAGACACGTCTGGGTTTTGTCATTTTGGCGTAATTTGACCAGCAGGATAAGTTTTCAGCGCTGGGCGTGAAGTTGGCGAATAGCTCGACCTGCGATGATCTCTTGCGGATTCTGCACGAACCACCGCGATTGTAAACGTCAGCCTTGCACGAACCGTTAACAGGCGCACTGTTAGAAAGTTCTGCACTGTTCCATACAGAAAACACAGCCACGACAATCACCACCAAAGCAATGCAGAACAACGATAGATCCATTGTCAGGAGAATACTTGAACGGTAGGTGCCGACGCTTGAACCACGCGTCCGACAAGCATAACTACCAACGCCCTCTGTGACTCAATGCTGAGCTGTTGGTGGTAAACGTCATTTTAAAAGCTCGTATCGTCGAGTCTTCTTCCTTATCGAACTGCTACGTCAAAGGATACGCATTGGGACATGCTTCACGGGAAAGCAACACGGGGAGAATGACGTCAGCCGGATGGTTGTGCCCCCGTCAGCTAAGGGTGTTTACTTATTTACGAACTTCTGCAAGATAAAAGGTAAGGTAACGGTGTTCGTTTGGCACGTGACAAGTCCATCGCTTGTCTGTCGGTTTCGAAAATGTATTTCGGTGCAGTGTTATGTCGTATTATTGTAGTTTGCTTCGGTGCGTAACTAGCCGTAATGAATATTGACTGCTTGTCTTGTCCGGTTTTCAAGACAACTTTCGTCTTAGTCACTGGTGCAAGGGGAGCTGATGGGGCTTGGGCCCTCCAGAAGTAGTGATAGAATCAATTTTTTTATGTGTAAGCAGTAATGAACTGGGGGAAACCCAAACTGGTAAATGTAAATCCGCCATACTATGTTTGTCCTTGAACAACTTTTAAAACGAAGGTGGAAAATGTTAATTTAGAAATATTTTATTGTGTGTGAAGCCAACCCTAGAGCACAGCTATATAATATCCGCTTTTACAATTCCGGCCCAGCCGACTTTCCTGGCGGAGTGGTTAGCACAGCGCGTTACGATGTCAAGGGTCCCGGGTTGGGCATTCTTTGTGAGTGTGCCTTCACATCACTCATCCTCATCGTCGCGATTACCCAAAAGAGGCAGATAAGCGATTTAAACAGCATAAATCAAACAATTCCAGCCCCTTGTGGAGAAAAATACCTGCGGACCCTAGTGGTCTCCGTACCAATTGACGCTTAATGGTTAATATTTATTATTGGTATTAGTGTTAGTATTATGAGACACACTATTCTTAGATAGGTTAACCGGGACTGGTTCTACAGTTTCAAGTGGAATCTGAACCATTTTCCATATTTGTACAGTCAAGGACACTGCCGGCTTGTAGCGATTCCATTGAAAGTCAATGTATTCATTACAAGCCGGCGCTGTCCGTGACAGGTTTTGGCTCATATTTGACATATTTTAGTTATTTTTACATATTATTTTCATATTTCAGAACATTTCTCAACATATTATTTTCATATTTCAGAACATTTCTCAACATATTATTTTCATATTTCAGAACATTTCTCAACATATTATTTTCATATTTCAGAACATTTCTCAACATATACTCCACTCCATATTCGCGCAATAACTATACAAGTTCCTGTGTGACCGAAAGAGCTGTGTGAATTTCTTGCGGAAAGTCCGAAGGGACGTTGAACAAACGAAAGATTACGATCTTTTTTTATACCCTCCAATTACGTTATTACAAGTTTTCTGTAATCCGAATAATAATCGTTTTTTGTTCGTTTCCGGCTTTTTTTTTTCAAACTCCCGACAGCAGTGCCAGATGCAACGATTTTGTGTCACACGTACGGGATTCGCTTCTGATTTCTTGTCAAGACAGTCGCGGTAATAGTGACAATAACGAGATTGTATCTTATGTAGAGACTTATATTATTAAAAAGGTATTTTTTTACAATTTTAAGTCCATATTAACTCCATATTTTGGTGAAAATAACTAAATGTGGACAGTAAAACCTCGTTAGTCCGGATCCCGATAAGCCGGACTTCGTTTAATCCGGACAGGCAAAAGAAAAAGAAAGCAGAATGCAAGGTTTTAAATGTGGCTAGAAGTCAACAATCGCATTTGTCATATTGTTCCGTAACGGACTCCCCTTGCATTAAGCCAACACACAAATTTTTGAAGTCGATCAACATTCAAAAATGCCTATGCCCTTAAAATGCACCAAAATAAACGTGTTTTGTTGCTGCTATAAACGGAGTTTTAATGCAGTTTCTACTGTTCTTTTAGGTTATTTCAGTAAATCCTTACTTTCGTTAGACTGTCAACTTATCCACCCATTAGTTCGGATTAACGAGGTTTTACTGTATTTACATATTTAGCACATTTTTACTGCATATATATCCGTTCCCTGGCTATTACTATTAGTATTGCTGTGATGGTGAAAGTAAGATTCTTTACTAGCATTCACTGTTATAATAAAAATGTCTCTCTCATAGCTCAGACAGCATCCTGAAAGCATACTTCCCCTCAAAGGGCGTTGTTCAAGGAGTTTTTTTGTGGTAGAAGAAAAACCTACTCTCCATATCTACTTTCACGCTACATGCAACTTGTTTATTTATGCCAAGCGCATATCTGCCTGATTATTATTTATACCAAAGACATATATTTGTTCACATGAATTGCAAAAACAATTCATTGTGGCAATTGCGAACCTGTGATGCATATATTCTGGAGAATGTTTCGTTTTTCCAGGGCTTGTTGCGTCAAACAAACAAACAAGGAAAAAGGCAATCAAGAGTTTGTGCGGTGCCTAAACCTTTGAAACATAAACACGGAAGGATTGTCACACGTAACTGAAATTGTGTCAGTGATTTCTTATGTTATCATTCAAGGGTGCAATCAGTTCTTAGGAATTTCCAACAACAGCTCTCCCCCCGAGTTTCATTCGCAATCGTTTCAGATAGGAAGGTGTTCGTTTCCTGATAAGCTGTGTGAAACGTCACGTAGTAGATACGTCAAACACTTCCGGTTGTTCGCACGTGCGTGTCTGGCAGCCAACAGCCTACAGGACTCGTAATCTGTGAATTTAAAATTGTTGTCCTAAAGTGGGATATACATGGAAGGGGGCAAAGGAGGGCCACGGCCCCTTGGAAAATGAAAGTCAACAAAAATCATATATTTCACACATAAAATTTCATTTCAGTCATGGTAGTATATGTTAATTATTCCGAGAGCGATGCAGGAGAATGATAACTTCTAGTGTTGCCCACGAGACGAGACTTTGGCCTGTCTCGTCTCGTGGAAATGCTGTCTCGTCTCGAAAATATTCGTTTGTCTCATGACACATGGTCAATCCCGTCTCGTCTCGAATTTTTAAATGCCTGTCCGGTCTCGTCCCGTGGACAACACTAATAACTTCAAACTGAAGCAATGTTTTTTGAAGGGACAACGCTATTAAGGGGGGTTCTTTGTGAGTGTGTCTTCATTCATATCATCACTCACCTTCATCTTCGCGTTTAGCCAAAAGTTGCCGAAAAGCGAAGTAAAATAAACCAAATCAAACAAAATAATTATGTGCCTTGTTTGCCCCCACCCCCCTGGACAAAATACTCTGTTTGCTCCTCCCTGGAAGAAATCCTGTAGATGTCCATGGGGATATAGCTTGAAATCGATGATGTCTTGTTTACAAATCATCGTAAAATAGGAATATTTTGATGCTGTGGACGCAACCCCCCCAAAGTCGTTCATCAAAATCCATCCAAAATAATTGTTCATCTCAACCTCCTCCTCCACACACACACACACACACACAAATAACACAGTAATTAATTTTTGTTTGAATGTCTATAATTTGATTTTTTTTAAATAAAATTTTCGAAATTCGTAAGCTTTATACCAGAGGCGGCAACTTGAAATAAATTTTGGAGGGGCAATGTTGGTTATACAATATTTTATATATCTAAATATACATAATATCTGTCCCTCTTGGTGATTTTTTTTTTGGGGGGGCAGAAAGTGCCGGCTCGAAACTACCACAATAAAAACACCAGACATTGTTTACCAGTGGCCGTGATGTCAACACTCGAAAGGAGCACGACATTCGAAACCTTTCATTGAAGTTGAAATTAAGAGACTAAAAGAGGAAAGAGCACGGCTCATTTTCATATTTGCTACAGGAAATAGTGTTCTTGTGGGTGTTGTTAAATCATGAAGTATATACTGAACATTTAATAACCATAACTAAAAATAAATAAATAAGTCAATCAAACAAAATGATCCCTCCATTTTTGTGTAAAGATATGGTAGCTATACTATAAAATTTTGTCCCCCCAAAAAATTCCCATGACGCAAGAGCGTCATGAATCCCACTGGGGGCACCCCTGGATAGAAATAATAGAAAAAAGTCTGACAGAGTGATAGAAAATGGAGAGAAAACACGAAAGAAAAGTAGTACGATTCATCAACAATAGCAGAGCGGGTAGGAGCAAGAAGAAATGTATTATAAAACTAAGAAAGGAAAATGGAGAGTGTAGATGCCAGGAAAATAGAATAAAAATATACACAAAAAACAATAGTAAATGTATTTTACCCGGCTACATTTCGAGGGAAAGAGTTTGGACATAACGAAGGTTTCTGATAAACACTGGCGTACCCAGAGGGGGGTCTGGGCCTCCCAGATGGCGCAGTGGTAGCGTCGTCGCCTTGTAATCAAGGGGTCCCGGGTTCAATACCCGGTGGAGGCACAAGTGGTTCGGATCCCACTTTAAAAACTGTAGGTCCAGTCCCGATTAGCCTTACTGTGCATAAAGTGGACTTAAAACACCAACTCAACAACCCAGAGGGGGGTCTGATGGGGTTGCAGCCTCCTCCGAAATGGCGAGAAAAATAAAATTATTCAAATAAAAGCAGTGAAGAACTCGGGGTAAAACCTACAGTGGTAAAAGTACCCCCCCCTAGAATTACCTCCGATTACAATTTTTGAGAGTGGAAAGTTCTAAAAATACTAAATAAAAATCATCTTGTGTATGGTGCTTCCTAGAAAGAGTCTACGTGCTATCCATCTTTACAATTCCAGCCCCTCGTACGCCAATTCTGATAAAGATCCTTTTGGTCGTTTTGGACTGTTTGCATTTTTCAGAAAAGTTATTTGCTTGTTTGAGTTCGTTTTTAATTCCACTTTATGCGCTGAAAGGCTAATTGTGACGAGAACTACATTTTAAAATGGGATCCGAACCACTGTGCCTCCACCGGGTATCAAACCCGAGACTCCTTGCTTACAAGACGAGTAATTGTTTTAGTTTTTTCCAAAAAAGTGTTGATTTTGAATATTTACCATCAAAATTTTGTAAGGAACCTGACAGTTTAAGATTTTATATATGTAAGAAGTTAAGATTTTTAAAATGTTTGTTACTTCAAATAATGTTCAAGTTGTCACAGATAATTATAGTTAGACTGATACAGTTGTAGTTGGAACTTTTATATATGTTTATAAATACGTCAAAATCTGTTCGTGTTGACGTCACTTTCTAATCTCAGCCGAGGAAGTGAACCCACTTGAATGTTCCTCACCTGACGACAGACTGAGTTTGGAAAATAGGTGAAGGTGAAGGATGAATAAGAACTTGAAAAACGGAGAGAATTGAAGTATAGGTTTTGGGTTTTCGAGTTTTCTTCTTGCCGATAAGTTGAAAGTAAGCAATTAATTATGTACTTTGACTTTCGCTATATGTGAGGGAATTGCCCAACGTTAGTATTGAATGTTCTAGTGTTTTATTGGTAAGTGATTATAAAATATACGCGATTATAAAACTGCGTTTTAACTTTGAAAACAGTGTTGTTTCTTTTCTATCCAGCAAGCCCTGATGAGTAATAAAAGCGTCTCATGTTCCCGACAAAAGTTACAGCGGACTAACTTTGTGAGGACTGGTGTACAACCGGGGTGGACGTTGCAATTTGCACTTGGTAATTCCTTGATTCGAGAAATCTACGTCAAACATTTATGCAGGAATCTCTGTTCCGCCAATATTTTCCGTACACAGGCGGTGCTTACCCACCCACCCATGGTGAACCCACACACGTTCAAGGCCTTCTACTAGTGTAAACTTGGCTTGTCCTCACTTTCCTAGCTCACATTTCTTTAATAAGAAAATGCATTCCTATCTCAGTCACCCTACCCTGTATATAGTTTATGTCAACGTGACGCTCCAAAATTATTTGAAGCCGGCATACTGATGATGAATGAATGATTAAATTTATTTAAAAAAAACACACACACACACACACAACACCCTCGCACAGTCCCAGAGCAGTGAAATAAACTGTACGTATATTTGATTAAATTGTAATTATTTGCCAGAGAGAAAAATGAAGTAAATTAAAATATCAAAGCGTGATAAAAATTATTGCTAAATGTTTAGGCAAATTTATGCAATCTATCCTACATTGCTTCTCCGAACAAACGCGATGAAAATGTAACTTGGGAGAGAAAACATACGTAGATTTGTATTGAAATTACAAAGACGACATTTACGTGATTAAGTAATAAAAGCCAAAGACAAAGTAGGTAGACTACTCGCTTACCTAAAATCCGGATCGAACGGTAGAGCCTCGCGACAGTCTCCGTTATAATCTCTTTGGAATCCTTTCTTGCAAGGTGAAACCACAACATTCAATGGCTGAACTTTGCCCGTATAACCAGATGGCGCTCTGGTCGTTGTAACATGCCTGTAGCGTTGGCTACTCGCTGGATTCTGCATTGAAGGTCGAACATAGCTTGGGAACGTATTTGCCCTTGCACCCTGCTTATAATTGTTGTTTTGCGTTGGCACTGATCGATAAGGTTCGTAGTAGTAATAGTAATTAACCTGAGATAGCGAAAAAGACGCTGAAAGCACAACTAGGAAAACAATCTTCACGTGATCTCGCACTACCATGATGAAGTGTGAAGATTCTCGCATGGCCATGTGGTATGGCTTCAAGGAAAATATTGCAAATGACGTCACTTTTTTTTGTACCTGGTATTGAGTATAAACATGCGCTGTTTATATAAGTGAGGTTATGTTCTCAGAGCGTGCGTTTGGAGGGGAAAGATGGGCTGAGCGTGGGAGAAGGTTTCTGTTATTGGC
The DNA here is from genome assembly GCF_977018435.1 of Lepisma saccharinum. Classification (NCBI taxonomy): domain Eukaryota; kingdom Metazoa; phylum Arthropoda; class Insecta; order Zygentoma; family Lepismatidae; genus Lepisma; species Lepisma saccharinum. The sequence goes on from NC_139235.1 coordinate 94,886,624, forward strand.
GGAACTGCAGTTTAGTGATTTAGTCAAAAGCTACCAGGAAAAGTGTCCTATTTCTCACGTAAGAGCTGAAGGTAGTAGAGCCGTAACAAATGCAGGCTAGTAGGTGCTAAGCGACAATTACGAGAGGAAAATTGTCCACGATACAGTAACAAAAGCAGGATGTCAATGAACAGAGAATTCCAGGGGGTTTCCCTGTGTCTAAGTGGCCTTGACAACAATAGAACGTTTTATCTCTGTCTGGATAACCTCAGCCTCTTTCCTCATACAATGACCACATGTCACCCTGTAACTGGTAGGATGATCTCCCACCCCAGTAGCCGGTAGGTAGGCCCTCGCCCTCACGGTCTTTTACGCAACTGGTATTTTTATTTATGTAATACAGGGTGTTTAAAAAAGAATCATCCGATTTCAAAAGGCTATATTTAGGAAACCAATGAACATAGAACCTTGCAGTAAGTTGTAAAATACATGCTGGAACATAAAGTTTTACTTACAATAGGTTTTACTTTGTTGAGGGTAGGTAAGTGAGTTTGTTACAGCTGTGCAACGCGAGTTTCGTTCTTAATGCGGTACTGCACCACCTATTGCTCACAGTATTCGACGTTGCACAGCTTTAACAAACTCACATTTGTTGAAGCAGAGCAGAATGCCTTTTGTTGCGGGGTTGCTATCTTGACGCGGACTAAAGAGTGACCTGCACCAGGAAGGCACCTACCCTCAACAAAGTAGAACATATTGTAAGTAAAACTTTATATTCCTGCATGTATTTTACAACTTACTGCACGGTTCTATGTTCATTGGTTTCCTAAATATAGCCTTTTGAAATCGGATGATTCTTTTTGAAACACCCTGTATATTTGCTGAAATTGGAAATGAGTTATGAGCTATTTGAAACACAACGTAACAAAAAAACCTCACTTAACTACTATGGTATGTCTGTCAGACCGCTCCCCGAAAATATAATTCAAAAAGATTAAAAAACAAAAAACAAAGGCAAGACCTCGTCACCTTGACAGCGAACACCTCAACCGAAAGGTATGGAGAAGGGATCATTTGTGGTTGGAGGAGTGAGAGATTGTAGTTTTTAATAATTGTACGAGTTTTCAGGAAGTCTAGAATTTGCTGCTTAACATACTGAGTAGTCCCCCCCGACCTGCATTTCGTGGTTTTCTCCAGTGGCTAGAGAAGGAGTATATGACCTGCAAGGGGGGTCGGGTATGGTGTTGTTTATATTAACATTCAGTGTTATATTTATGAAAGCCGGATAGTAAGGTATAACTCTATCAACTCACTGAGCGTGCCATTTTTTCAATGTGAATGCTGAAACGGTCTTTTAAGAGACCAGATACGTTTAATTCATTGTAGTTCCCTCCTGGGGAACCATGGGTGTTCTCTTGGACAGAACTTCTCTAAAAATATAAAGCATAACTACGAAAAAAAAACATTTTCCTCCATGACATTTCTGACCCCCCTCCCCCACTGCTCATAGCTTTGATCTTGTCGAAGGTTTACTTGTTTCCGTTTCCAATGCTTTCAAGTTTGTTTTTCGATGACCACCCTGTATATAGTACTGAAGATCTCTCTTCACCTTCAAGCAGCTGGCTTCCGATGTGCAGGTGTCAACTCACCTTGGGGGCGGAGTCAGGTTGACCCACGGCCATTACATCATTCCTCCAGCTTCTTTCAAGTGCTGACGTCATCTTCTACCTCGAAGGGCAATTTTTTTTTATTTTCATTCTTTTCATTATTCTCACCTCAGTTTCCTTATGCACGTTCATCTCTCTCCTCTTTGATAAGTGGCTTTTCCTTCATTCTCTAAAGACGGAAGTATTTCGTGACTCGGCGAATCATGCACGACTCATCAGTCAAGATCAAGAGTTTCAAAGTCTAAAATTATCTCTCTTCTTTCTGTATTGTATTATTTTCATTGAAAATGTTTCAATCTTGATAGATTCGTTCATTTCCTATTCTTTCCGATATGAATTTAAAAATAATAATTCTCCAATTTTCTTTTTTTTTCTATAATCTTTTAAATTTCAAATTTAAAAAGTACTTTTTGCAATTTCTATTGTAGTTTAATAAGTTCTGTATTTTTATATCCAAATATATTTCTCTAATATAATTTACTTCCCTTTTTGTTTTAAATATTTCTATTTATTTATTACAATTTACTGTTTCCAATTATCCTTTATCCAATAATTTTCTCTTCACTTTCTCTTTTGTATTATTTATATTATTAATGATTTTCTTTTCTTTTCTCTTTTGAACTTGTCTCTCTCGTGTGATTTCCTTTCGAAATACTCTTCCTCTTGTATTTTACATTTATTTGTTATATGTTGTTTTCTCTCTTTTACATTTATTGTGCGTTTTCTACATTTGCCTTCCAATCATATAATTTTATTTCCTTATTTAATATTTATTCCTCAATTCATTTTTGTTTCTTTCGAGATATTCTTTTTATTTTCTCAGACAAGCAAATCGCATTGACTAGTCTTTATTCATATGGGTAACCTTTGCTTTAATTTTTGCTGGCCGATAAGTTCAATAAAAAATATAAACGTGATATCATTTGTGTACAATCGCTATATAACTTGGCGGCTACTTGAAAGTTACTATTTATTATATAGGAATCAACACACAGAATTTGGAGTTTTCGTCGCTTATCTGCCATCTTTAGCCAATAGCGACGACGAGGATGGATGATGATTAGCAATGGCGCGGGAACGTTTCCGATTTCGTGTGTTTGTCTTATGTCTCTATTATGACACTTTTGGCTAATCACGACGATGAGAATCAATTGTGCTTATATTAGGTGGATGAAGGGACAGTCATAAATACTACATAGGTTGTCCAGACGGCTCCATTTCCTTCAACAACGAAGTTTCAAGGTTGTAATGTGTGGCAGAGAGGTAGACACTTGAATGTCGTCAGACATGGACACCACTTACGCTCCGGACTTAATGGAATAAAAAATCAGATGCAGAAGTTAGAAGTTTGCAATGTTAAAGTTGATGAGCAAACATGTAAGTATTCATTCTATTGTCTAAAACATCCCTGCAACAATTTAAGTAAAATTCCCATGTCATCACCTCTGTTCATTATCTTGCATTTTGATTCAAAGTAACATTACACAAAGTAACATATATTATTTTCTGTGAGTGTCTGATTATGTTCTACATGTTGATTTAAAGTCTACATATATAGACACTGTGTCCTACATTTTACGCTATAGTGATGTAAATCTATGAATACCTGTCATCAGATTCAATATTCGCCACCGGTTGACAGTTGCCGTTGAAATCCGATCCGTAACCTTGCCTACACGGAGCTACCACGGAAGCCCGGAACAGCAAGTTGCCCGGAAACTCCGTGGTGGGGGTGGTGGTGGTCGCAGGTTCCGGAGCCTGCTCAGCCTCTTTGTGTCTGAGTAGCTTGTCGATGTAATCGTCCAAGTTGAATTTCTCGGCCTGTTCCACAACGAACGCCATGCAAGGCACCTGGCGTAACACTCCGCCGTGCACTATTTGCAAGACGAGATACAGAGCACACACGACACCAACGTTTCTAGCCATGTCGCACCGCAAACAAGTTCGTCTAATTGTTTCCTTTATAACGCTACGAAGGTAAAGGTCGACAATGATGTCATCCTTTTCTGAATGGCTCTTGAATCCTTTGGCTGAGGACGTGCATTCAAAGTGCAAAGGAACGCAACGTTAGTCATGCGGGAATAATTTGTAAACGATTCACGGTTTAGAATTTTGCAGCATCACGTACGGAGAAAAATTTTGTCCTTCCTGTCACCTTTCGAAAAATGACTCGTGCCTTTTTTGCAAGGGTTTGCAAGTTCTTTGTTCGTGGAAGTTGCATAAGCTCCAACGGTGGATATATTAACTTACTATAGCCAATACCTTCTTATAAGAAAGCCTGCGCACAGGTTTGTGACGTCACCAACGTTAGGTTAAGCTAGTTATGCATGCCTTATGCTAGACAGTGTTTTCGTATGTAATATTTGGATGAGTTCACAGTTTATTGAGTAGATGGCAGTGCGATCGACCAAGGTGCTAATTTTGTTATGAAAGTAATGCGGCTTAGTTAGTTTTTGGAATATATTGTGTAGATTTGTTTCTCTAGAAAGGCGGTAAGTGAATTGATGGAAACAGTTATATTTGTGGAGTGATTTGCAGTCACGAAATGGCATTAATTTGGAAAGAAAAGTAAAATAAAATTAATAAATAAATAGCATGCGTAACACAAGAAGAAACATCGCAATGTGATTCCGGACGTCAGGTCTTGGACTGTGTATTAGAGTTTATTTTTCTATGTTATTAGAATATAAATAGTATCCTGAGAGATATTTCATACCGAGGCGACAAACCACAAATGTCGCTTGAAAGCGAGCAGTCGGAAATCAATGCAGCCTTTCGAACCGTAGGGACACAAGCTCTGACTGCACCGTTTCCTCAAGGAGATTTGACACCAAAGCGACACGCGACAAACGATACGAGGATTTCACACCAAAGCGACACGGGTCCTTCGGTCCAAGGCAACTTTCACACCGAAGCGACACATGTTGCTTGGAAACGAGCCAATCAAGAGCAACATTTCACATTGTAGCGGCATGACGGGAAGCACAGGCCAGCGTTCGGTTGGTGAAATCCTCAAGCGATAAGTGTCGCGTGCCGCTTGTCGCTTTGGTGTGCAATCTCACTAAAGCAAGACACTCATTGCATCGCGTATGCGCGAACAACAAACCACGGCAACATGTTGCAAGCTATTGAGGAAATGGCCCAGTTTGAGCGACGCAGAAGCGACAAAGCGACACGTGTTGCTTATCGTGTCGCCTAGATCTGTAGTTGTAATGTACGGTTTATCGTGTCGCCTATCTGTTGTTCGCAAGCAACGCTTGCTAATAGACTGAAGACACCATGTCGCTTGTCACTTATTTGGGAACTCCCCCTGTAGCGCGTCGCTTCGGTCTGAGCACCCTTCCTTTAAGGAGCTTTCCGACCGAAGTAACAGGTAGCACGCGAATACGCCATATGAACGTGTCGTTTGCTGTTTGGACCCTCATGTGCTATTTTACAGTCTGGAAGTGTGTGTCACTAGTGTGACAGTGTGAACATCTCGTGTCGCTTGTCCCATTGGTTTGAAAGTTGCCTTACAATCATGTCGATGGCACTAAGAAAGTTTTGTGGGGTTCCCCTTGTCGTTTCATGCAATCATCATTATCATCATCGCCGCGATTAGTTTAAAGCGGAAGAAAAGAGACAGTAAATATCAAAAATACAAATGCTTCAGTGTGTATATCATTAAAAGAAATGATGATGATAATAATAACGAACCTAATTCATACACAAAAATTTAGTTGCCAAGAGCATTCCGCGCGTATTTTTTCTCCCGTATTATTAACGAAAGTATGACGATAACAGGACGTGGTCGACTGTCTAGAATGTTCGTTAATATCTTCGCGACCACTGTACCAAATATCATAGCAATTATCACATTCATAGAAATGCTTCATGTAAAAGAATCAGACGTTGCAGCGAAAACTCCATTTACTTCCATTATAAGCAGACGAATACCAAGCACCGGGGTCAACACCAGCGTCTCTAGCGAATCATTTTCGAGTGGAACCAGCGAGAGAGCGCAGAACCGTGAGCGTTTTCCACACTACGTTATTCAAGGCGCTGTAGTATGAAGATATAGCCTGAATGCATGAAAAGCATTAATGAAAATGTGTTACGTGTGTGACGATTTAGAAATGTAGCAAGATTTGACTTCATTTGTCTATGAATCACGTAGGCTACAGTCCTACAGATGCTATTGCATAATAATAATTTTCAGATTAATTCATTTTGATATGTACAAGGAATAGGTTCATTTTTCATGGAGTGCTTCAATAATAATAATAATAATAATAATAATAATAGTGAATTTCTTCCAAATGTGTACATAAAAACTTGAATCCAATAAATATTCCATTTCTTCTGAAAGTGAATAATAATTAGTTCATTCACTTTCTACGTCTTCATCTTGTTCTCAACGTCCCTGATGTCTTAAGCCTCCTCCAGACTTGACCTAAATTGTATCTCCAGGAGCTGTTGGCACTGCTAGGAAACAAGTTTAACCTTTTAAGGGAAACTATTTGTGACTGCTTCTTCTGCGTCAGTCACCGTCTACTATCCGTTATCACTGAAACACAAGTCTAAAAGCCTCGATATATCTTCTCAATATGCCTCTACAACAGTGAATCTTGTCCTGCTCAACAATCTTATGTCATCGCTTCCTACCATCTGAGTGCTTTCTCCTATTTCTAATTTCCATTCCTCGTAGGTCTTCTTCTACATCGGCTTTTCATATCTTTTTTTTTTGGTCTGAATTAAAATGGTTTCCACTTCGTGCTTCTTGCGACAGTTCGAAATTTTCCATTCATTCAATACGACCAATCAAAGCTCTCCTTGGGGATTTCATTTCTCTCACTATATAAAGGGTGTTCCGTATAGGACGCCGAATTTGAATCGAGGCTTATTGTTTTGTTTCGAAGTTGGCAGACCTGTTCTTACCAATGTTGGCATCTGTTGTCATGCCGATTAATGTAGCCTCAATTGTTTTGACTCGTTTGTTGTGGTTTCCTTCCCAAAATCCTCGAATAATCCAGGAGCGTGAAATTCATCCATCCGCCGAGAACGACTGTGTGGTGAGGGTTTTGTGTGATCTTACACCCTGTGATTTCTTCTCATGTGGGTTTGTCACAGGTGAACGCAAACAAACCACGAACCCTTTTGGAACTGAAGACGGAAATCATACGGGTGATTGGAGGCATCGGGACAGACATCTGCGAGAGGGTTATCAATAATTTTGTGAAGCATATAAATGCATGCAGACTCAGTAGGGGTGGACGTATGACTGACATAGTCTTTCATGACAATGAGAGATGTTACTGCTTACATATATGTGAAATATAACTATTTTCATGATATTTTCCCTATTTTTATTTAATTTTATAATTCGGCGTCCTATACGGAACACCCCATATATTGTTTCATTCATGTGGCAAGTTCACCATATAGTTTATTTTTCATTTATCTTATTTGCTCTAAAATTTTCTTTCAAAACCTAGTCGCTGTTTCTTAACTTTCTTTAACTTTACATATATTCTACGGACACTGTACAGTGGGATACATGAGTATTACCGTGCAAATTGTCCATCACCATGTTCGTGCACTTTATTTGATCGAATAAGAGCTTCAAGAATTAAAAGGAAACTCAAAACAAGCTGTTGACTCCATCGCTTAAAAACACATAGGATGTAAGAGAAAAATTAATGAGAAAAGTCGTGGACAATTTACCGAGCAATTCTAGTGGATCCCACTGTACAGAAGAGAAGTGTTTAACGGGTCCAAACCCTTCCCATTGGTTTAATTAACATTTTGTATCAATTAAATAATCGCATCAACGTTTAATCAAACCACTATAAAATTATTGTGAAAATATAGCATGATTTACAGGCAGTCCACAGACGTAATGAATGCTCTTGTATTCTTCATGTGTAATCAATTTAGTTCATTCATGTCATCACAATAACTGTATCAGAATTCATCCACGTGTAGTGGAGATAAACTCGTATAAATTTTTACAAAAATTTAAAACAAGCACAGATATATTTTAATTTGAAAAATTTGAAAATAAAAATCTAAAATGTTTAAAGACAATAATGGTAATGTAATTATTAACCAATTTACCATAATGAATAACATCCATAATTAATAATTATTATTGAAGTTTACTATCCTCGGACTACTGAACGTTTAACCCTTGCCATAGTTTTCCTATAAATACGGCAGCGTGTACCAAGTAAGCAATATGAGTCAGTAGTTGTGCCAGGGTCTACCCTCACCACATACTTGTCAATGTCCTTACACACTAACGATGTTAAATATGCACTTAAAGGACACGAACATAGAAAAAATTGGCACACACAGTAAACATTAATGTAAGGAACATAAAATTAAGGAAAAATGTACACTTATAAATCTCCAAGATAGGATACTTAAACACTTTTACAAATATTAAAGCAGTTTCCCGTCATTCGTTTGGTTATTTAAATGTAAGTATTATGGCAAGACAAACCAAGTCGTCATTATACGAGTGATTGATTGATTGATTTAGTTTATTTTACTTCGCGTTTTGTGCCTCTTGGCTGATTTGCGAAGATGGGGATGAGTGATGAAATTGATGAATGGACATTCACAAACAACCAAGTCCGAGCGGGATTCGAACCCGGGACCCTTGGCTTGAATACGAGTGAAAACGAAAAGCAGAACAGAACCTTTAAGTCATGTAGAAAAGAGACTAAGATTTATTTCCCTAGAATTTCGTCTTCTGAAAGACTGAAAAGTCAGAATGTAGGGCCGTCTGCATGTATGTCAATGTATATCATTTCTAGACACTCTGTATTTAATGTATAAAGAAATTGTATTGTAAGACAGACAACTGATATTTAAGACCCGACGCGAGGACGAGACGATTTTAATATTACCTTTGTACACCTCTCAAGATTGGTTACAACAATTAGATTAATTAAATGAAATATATGATTCTTAGCATTCACCACTCAGCCACGGGGGAAAAAGGTACTACGAACATGAAATGAATACATAGAAACTAAGAAATTGGACGAATAGATACTAAAATGACGCTACAATAGGGGGAATAAGCACATAAAAGACGATAAGATAGGTAAAATAAACACGTAAGGGGGTATTTAGCTTACATTGCCTTGAAAAGTAGGAATGGCTCGTCTCGAAATTTCGAACTGGGACAGGAACCAAGACGAGAACGAGAGCATAGCTTTCAGTCCGAAGAGACAAACGAGCAACAGACCGATTCGACACGATGCAAGGTATTGAGAAAAGCGACCCAGTCCGAGCGAGATGCAATTGACAAATGACGCGTGCCATGTCTCTATTGTGTGAAACGTTGCTGCTGATTGGCTGGTTCTAGGGATGGATGGTATCGGAAATTTGATATCGCGATATATCGTCATAGACGATACGATACGATATTTTATCCGTATCGTGATATCGGTGATATATCGTCTCCACGATATATATCGCCAAATATCGTGACGATATATCGCCAAAATATCGTGACGATACATCGAGCTGGTTCTAAAGCGGCATGTGTTGCGTGTCGCTTGTCCCTTCGGTCTGAAATCTCCCTTAGGGAGAATTGCGACAAGCGACGCGACTTCACCAATCGAACGCAGTAGCTGTGCCGCTACGGTGTGAAACGTGGCTCTTGATTGGCTCGTTCCCATGCAGCACCTGCCTTCTGTCGCTTCGGTGTGAATTCTTCCTTATAGGCAATTGTGAGCACGTGCTACGTGGATAAAATTCAGTTTTCAAGGGTTCGTAGAATCGAAACGGGTCGTCAAGCAAAACATATGAGATTATGATAGTATTTCTTTCCCTTAATAACCTCTATACGCTCGCCATAGGTTCGAGACGGTAAGAATATTCATACATCGATCCGAGACCGAGAACCAGAGAGGTAGGTCTCCCAAACACAAGATGAAACGAGACACTGCGAAGTCTAGTCTCGAATCTTCATACCTACCCTAGTGAACGCTTCATGGATCTTACAAGCAGCAACTCTGCATATCGCAGTTGGCTGCGTAGGAGTATGCCGTATCATGAAGGATGTTCAAAAAGTTCCTTCCTTAGTCAGAAGTCATATCGAGTCACTGTCTCGTACGTGTCTAGGCAGACACCGTTCCTTTCCTGTCAACAGCAGGACCGGAACAAAACACCAACGACCCACCAACAAAGTGTGCCAATTTTCATATAGCGGGACATTTCCCGAAAAGGAGGAAATTTTACATTCTCTGCGGTTATTCGAACATCATTTGCGCTAATTCTTCACAATGAAAAATATTAAGACAGTGTAAATCACACAAATAATAGTATAAAAATAACGATAACAATAATTTTAAGCCAATAGAACCCATTAGAATGTATGGATTCCTGAATCTTTAACAATCACAGGGTTGCATCTGATGATTCTTGTATAATTTTTATTAATCAGTTAATAAAAGATTTATGAGTTGTATACTTTTGATAACAATTGGTATACATCTGTGATTTACTCCACAAATTGCTGAGTATTGTCCAAAGAAGAGTCCAATTCGACTAATATTTACTAACTGATTTCATTTTGCTTCTTATTTTTGTGAAGTAAATTGAAGTATTCAATACGTTTTGAATGCAACTCAAATAGGTTGGGGGGGGGGGTGTTAAAGGTTACGGAATTGTAAATAAATTCAATTCCTGGCCGGAAGAGAAAATCGGCAAGTGTAAATGGGTTCTACACTGTAAAGAACCTTTTTTTTATGTTTAAAGTATTTGAATTCGGTCCAGGGACCTTTTGTCCCCGGATCAAGTTAAATACGGTGCAGGAACATTTTTTTCAATAAAACATTGATTGATTGAAATGGTGTTTTAAGTTGACTTTGTGCACAGTAAGGCTAATCGGGACTGGACCTACAGTTTAAAGTGGAATCCGAACCACTATGTGCTTCCACCGGGTATCGAACCCGGAACCCCTTGATTACAAGGCGACGACCAGAACCCATTAGAATTTATTGCTTCCCTGGACCTTTAACAACACTGTTCCCTCGGCCCCTCCCCGCGTATAATCGGGGCGGAAACCCGGTCATCAGAAGGGGTGCGTTACACGACGATCAGTGTAAGCACTCAGAACGAAGAGCCCTGCAAATATATGTTTGCAGAATAGTGGCTTATGTACGCAAAGGAAGTATTTCCAACGGGAGCATCTTACTTGTTGAAGATCACTGATTTGCTGTACTGCAAAATGCGCCTCCCCACTTGTATTGCTACAAATCCGTAGACAGAATTTTATTTGGGGGGGAGCTCATCCCTTATCTCATCTGACGTCGCAAAAAAATTTTGTAGAGGGGCTAAGGCCATCGATAGAACTTGAGTAGTGCAAATAGTGATGACAATAATAATTATTGTTATTTTACAATAATAACTATTATAAGTTATTAAAATGTACCAATTTCAATCCAATTTTTTTGCTTACATAAATGGAGAGACTAATACAATTGTTGTGCATTATTTTTCTTATATTTTGTACAGTTAGTGTACAAATTCTTTAAAAAATTGTGTTTACCACTTAGTGGTAAATTTTACTCATAAAGTTTATATTCTGTGACCTCTCACAAAGAAAACTATAAGTTTTGGAAGCTGTGGATCCATTTATTCTTTGTATTAAATGGTAGAATATAAAAATATAAACTGGTTCCTCAATTATACACTAAACCTTTTTCGATGTAATGCCGTTTTTACTGTGGTTATAACTTTATTTCTGTTATTAACAATAAAAATAACATTTTAATTAGATATTTGTAAGATTTTCGGGGGCTTCAGTCCCCTTAGCTCCCCCCCTTTGGCTACGCACCTGTATTGCCACATAATTTCGATTGGAGGTTGAGGGGGCTCAAGAATGGACGAAATATGGGTTCTGCTTCGTTAACCTTGACTACTAATATTCATTTGTCTCTCTATTAATCTGTCTTTCTTTAGTTTGCTTTCACTTTCAATCCATTCTTATTTTTCTCTATTTCTTCCGTCTTACTTTCTTTATTTCTCTATGTAGTCTTTTGCCTCTCTCCACTTCTTCATCTTCTATTCCTTATTTTCTCTTCCTTTCTTCTTTTCCTATCTTTCTTGCTTTTCTTCTATTCCCTTTTATCTTTCTTCTCTTATAATTTCTCTCTTCTTTTCTTCCTCTATTTCTCTTTGTTCAGCTTCCTTTTTTTCTTCCTTTTCTTTCTTTTTCTTATCTGCTTCTTTTTCCTTTCCAAATTTTCTCAGTTTATGTTTCTGTTTTTATTTTTCTTCTTCTTTTTTCTTTCCTTCTTTCTTCTGTTTCTCATTTTCTCTTTCTCTCGTCCTATCTTCTCCTATTTCCCTATATCTATCTTTTCCTTCCTCTATTTGTTTTCATTATTTCTTTCTCTCTTCCCTGTTCCTCCCACTATTAATATTCTCTCAATTTTTCAGTCTCCTTGTTCATCTGTGCGTCCTTTATTCTGAAAATTCTGCTTGGATGGCAATTCAAGGACATATTGACGGTTTGGAGCCCCCAAAATATTTCTAGCGTCAGAAAATTCCGATTGGGAGAATGATTTTATCAATTATTTATTTATGGATTTGTTTAATTGAGAGAGGTACCCTCCAGGCAATAACACTGTCCCACCATTTCCCTGCCACTCTCAGAATTCCCAGTGTCTAGGATAACCGTCATGGCTTCCTCGCGACGTGTCTGTTACGTAATGCATTCTTCGTCTGAAGCAGTGCGAAATGTGGGAATTGCAATTACAGCGTGCAGATAGCGTAAACTTTCTTGATAAGGGTGTGGGGCTCTGCGCTGGGTTTCCCTTCTTCAAAAGCAAAGAATATAGCCCGTGGGCAGATTTTGGTCTCTTCATCTTCCCGTATCCAATGATTTCATTGGTGACCTTCAATGAATCACGTTATGTAATTCCGAAGGTCACCAGTAGAGGCGATTTTCGCTTCTTAGAGTTCCACGATGACGAATGACGTCATATCCAGGTACTCGCGATTAATTCGTTATTGTTTGTTTTTCCACAAATCGGGACTGGGCCTACAGTTTAAAGTGGAAACCGAACCACTATGTGCAGGGGCTCTGATCTCACAAATAAAGTAATGAATGACTCACTCTCTCCCTTTTTAAGTTTTGGCCTCAGTGTTCGGAATCTCATAAAAGCCCATGAATTCCTCAAAAATATTACAATGTTCATTTACAGTTCGAATGCAGAATATTAATTGTCCACGGATGGATATGTCACAAGTTTCGTCAACCATAATAGCAAAATATTCCCGACTTTAAATATCTGCTACCACGGAGCGCAAAACATATCTCCCTAATATATCAATGATCTCGTTCTGAATGCCATGTTAGAGCCATTTGTAGCCCAAACGTCCCATCCACTACCCTAGTTCATGCACATCGTCTTTTAAAACTCTCGTTAGTAAAAATTTTAACAATACTCATAATTACATACTTAGTATATAGTAATAAGTCATGTTTTTTGCTGTCTCTGGTCATAGCCTCCCCAAAGTTGATGATTTAGCGGCCTCAGCCCCCCAAATTGATGGTCTAGAACATTTCAAATGTGTATTTAAAGTTAAGTTCATGTGGCACAATTCAGAGTAAACTTTGCAAGAGAAGCAAAATAATACATTAGATCCTCTTAGGCAAAATTACTGGGGGGTTCTGCCCCACATCGTTAACATTGGGGGCTCGAGCCCCCCAAGCCCCATGGAGTCGGCGCCTATGATATGTGTCTCCAACGAGTATCGAACCCGGGACCTCTTGATGACAAGGCGACGATGCTACCACTAAGCCATCCGGGAGACGAATTATCATGGAAGGCTAAGGTGTACACTCATCGGCAATAAAAATGGGTCATCTATAGATCCTGACATGGCTACTCGTTTCCCTGTAAGGCATTATGTGTGTTGCCTAACTCAACGGCGATAAGTGAATTTTAATACCAAATTTTCAGTGGCAACGTCTACCACCGCTGTCTACCGAGGCTGCTTTGTTGCAGAAGACAAATTGGTCACACTCTAAGCGCTTAAACATGACATTGCCTGTAACAATAATTTCTATATATATATACGAGGGTTGTTTAAATTCAATTTTCGTACTTGCTTCAAAGAACATGATGGTTCACTTCAACTCTAGAGATACCGAACAATTCCTATGTTCATATTCGTATTAATCGAGCAAAAATTAGTGTAAATCTACTTATCTCGCTTCCATCACATTTCACTGTTGACCAATATTATGAAGAAACGTACCTGTCGTCATCAGCTACGCCATCCGCATCTTTGCAGTTTCCGTTCGCGTCCGGTAGATGGCCGTTCTTGCAGGGAAGCCCTACAATATGGACTATCATAGGTGGCGCCGCTATGGTTGAAGTTCCTGTCTTAATCGTCTTGTGGGGTACTGCAAGACCCTCCGCGGCCAAAATAACCACGAGCAAAGCACAGACTATAACAGTAGTTCTCCTCATTTTCCCTCGATGGTAAATGGAGCCAATTGTCCACAAACGGAGGACTTAAGTAGCTCCGAGAACGTGATGTCCTTGAACCAAAGTAGGTTCTCTCGTTGGCAGCTTGCAAAAGGCAAGAGGTGAAACACTACTCGGCATGAGCAAACAATCTAAAGTGGACGTCTGGCAGTGTTGCAAAATCATGTAGATATGCCTAGCCATAGTGTTTCTAACGATATTTTAAAGATCTACAGACGGATTCGAGACGCTTCAGAAACAGTAATTATTCAATTTTGACTAAATTTTAGTCAAAAATGAATAAATTGACCTCAGCCTTGAGAGGCAGTAATTATTCAATTTTGACTAAATTTTACTCAAAAAATGAATAAATTGATTTCTCACTTTTGACTATATAACACACTGAAATGAAATGACTAAATGCATGTAATCACATTTGATGAAAATCGGGTCGGTCTATTTTGAGTACTGGATTTAGTCAAGAGTGACTAAATTTTGCTCGATTTTGACTAAGTTGTTTTTACAGTTTCAGGTTCAAACCCGATTGATTGAGTTGGTGTTTTAAGTCCACTTTATGCACAGTAAGGCTAATCGAGACTAGACCTACAGTTTAAAGTGGGATCCGAACCACTATATGCCTCCACTGGGTATCGAACCCGGGATCCCTTGATTACAAGGCGACGACGCTGGACTCGTTGACGTCAAAACTCAAAGTTGCTAGAGTCTTGTGTGATAAGTGAGACACTATGCAAATTGAATCGTAGTTCAGTGGTCGCAGATTTAAATATTGTAGTTCCTTTTCATTGTCTTCTTATATGATGGTCGTGACTAACCTAATGGTACAAATGATCGACTTTAAATAGAACAAAAAACCAATCTAGAAGTTTGTCCGGTGTAGAGACGTGTGGTCAAATCTAGAGATATTTCACGTTCGATCGTAGGGAAATTATCCAACAGCGGCTGGCAACGCTGATGATCAAGCAATCCTTCACTGCAGAATTCCCATGTAAGTGTATATCTTGTGAACACGTAGGTAATGAATGCATTTTCTATCTCGAGATCAAATTTTCCAATCTGGTGGGAGATACTGAGAAAATTGAAAGGAAAAACCGCTAAAGTACTGAATGAGTAAAGTGGATGAGGTGTTCAATTGCTCGTCTTTAAATAACTTCAACCTTCTACTGCGTTCTTCTGACTTCAACTACGTTTCCATGTTTTCGAAGACAATATCGACTTTCTACTTACGTATTTCAACGCATCCACTTATTTCAACTGTCATACCTCACGCCTGATACCGTGTTTTGTGCGTTTATGTCTCTTTATATTATTAATAAATACACTTCTTTGCATTACCTGCAGGCACGTATCGAGAAATATATTTTGGGGAAGGGGTTAGAACAAAATGTCTCAGAAATAATAATAATAATAATGGTTAAATTAAAACAATTATAATTAAATTAGATATTAATTAAAGCATGTAAATATATTAATATTGCATTTTTTATTACATGAATACGTAAAAAGATGGTATTAGAATATAAATGAAAGAGCATATGTTTATTGTGTAGCTTGCGTGTACTTACGATCACCAAATTTGTATAAAACCAAGGACATTAATGTCAAGTAGATAAAGATTTGAATATTTATTGAATAATAAAAGAATGATGTTCCTGATTAATATTTCATGTATATTATCATTAGTAGTAGTGCATAAATCTCCTTTTGTACTGTCCTTCAAAGCATCAGCTTTTAACCTAACTCAGAATATTTTAAAATTTTAGTTATGGTAAGAGGCTGGACCCCGTATAACGTGACGGGTGCAAAATAGCCTAAGTGCTGACGTACCGAAGACTTTAATTTCAAATTCAAATTCCAAGTTACATTAAATATCGGATTAAATGTTACAGCAAGGGTGATAACGTTTACTGACATTTAGGACCTGGCACTACTTTATCGTAATAGAAATTATCTACATTTATTCGTCCGTATTTCCATAGAACCCAGTCAATCGAGAGATAACAATCAACCTGAGCCAGCACGATGAAAGAACAAACTTGGAAATATATTTTTTTACTTTTGTGTCGGGAGGTAGGGAGGGTCACATAAGCCATTAAACTAACAGGTTAAACCAGTTGCCATGAAGGCCATGATCAAAATACTACTGTGTGATGTGAAAAATCTCATGGCATTTTAAGTAGCATGGCATATTTCAAGGCATTTCTCAAGGATATAATCGGTCCTACAGTATTTCCGTATAATATTTCGTAGCATAACCAATCAGAAGCGAGCTCTAGGTCACGAGTTCAGTTGTAATGGCGGCCGAGTGAGATATAAAGAATGTATCACTTCACACTTTTAAAAGACTATAACTATTCAACCGAGAAGAATAACGTTTTTTGTAAAAAGGTATTAGATATAAATCAATGGCACTGCTTACATACATAGTTTACAGCGTATACAGTACACGTATGGAAGAATAAATTAGTTCTTTCAATTGTGAACACCATGCACTGGCTTATCTCGTATGCCTTTCGTGCTGTATGAGCAGTATGCTAGTGTTAATCATTACCAGTGCTTAGTTAGATATCGGTTAGTTTATCGAACTCTCCAGCCTAATTATTGCCTATTTTTGTGTGAGCAGGAAAAGGTTTATTATCCATTTTGCCTTGACTCATCTCACTCAACAGGTCGCTAGGTGACGTGGCTTGCTGCGAGTTGATAGCTTCCTGGAGATGAGACCTTGCTCGTAAAAATGTTTATTATCCTTCGCATCATAATCACATGCTAACTGGAGTGTTGCAGAAAATGCTTCCGCGTAAAATATTGTCAGAGAAAAGTACTGTAAGGTCTTTAGAAGCATATATGCTAGCAAAAATGCGTAGGGAAATGCCAAAGAAGGCCTAATACTTTAGTTTACGTAAATCCGTTTCTAAGGCACCTTGCTTTGCACGGGACGGCTTGGGTTCGATCCCGGGTTCAGTCTCGGGAAATTTCGACGTGTGTATAAGACCGGTGCCAACCCACCATCGTGAGGAAATTGGGGAGCTTCGAATGAGTGAGCGTAATCCGGTCACGGAGACCTACTATAACGGCTGGGGATACGTCGGGCTGACCCCCCGACTATTCCAATACTGGTTGAAGATCTCCACGCTTAGAGGCGACGAAGGAAAGCGTGGGAGGGGGGAGGGAGACCGGCAGTCGGTGGGTAAGCCGAGGCCCTTCTGGGCTGTTGCGCAAAGGATTATAGGATATACATAAATCCGTTACCTGTTATTCACATTTGCGGTGTCGCAATAGTAGCTCCAATCATGGCCGTCGCCAGAAAATTTTGCAGGGGGGGGGGTCGTGCAAATGATTAAAGTTGAATAGTAGGAAAATAATAAGTATTATTATCAGTTACAATTTTTTTATACAATAATAAATATTATAAACTAACAAGTAAATTTAATTCGAAATAATAATAGTTATTACTATTATATAAATGGGGAGACTCAATCCACCAAACGAGTGAATACCAGGACAACAATTTTTTCATTATATCTTTTGCATTTTAAGCAGTTAGTATCTGAAATGCATTTTGATATTAACTTTTGCACGTCTCGTTCAAGAAAAGGCTTTAAATGTTAGGGGGGTTTTTGTCATAAAGTTTGTTGTGTGACCTCTCACCTACGACTGTAATTATTAGAATTTTGAAAACTGTGAAACAATTTGTTCGTTGGATGAAACGGTAGAATAGAACCGTGTTCCTGTACTTGTCTCTCAATGTTTTCGATCCAATGCATTTTTACTTTGATTATTCTGTTCGAATACTAACTAAATGAACTTTATTTATGTTCTTAACAATAAGAGCAACAAACTTTCGGCTTTCTTGTATCTTTAAATGAACGATGTCAATTTCCAGGGGGGTCCACCGAGAGGCGGTGGAATAACCGCGAAAGGGATTAAGCGCGAAAGGAATATGAGCGAAAGGTTTAAGCGCGAAATGGAATAAGAGCGAAAGGAACAACCGCGAAACGGATTAATCGCGAAACCGAAATTGAACACCGGAATAAGCGCGAAAAGAACAACCGCGAAACGGATTAAGCGCGAAAGGAATATGAACGAAACAAACTAAGCGCGAACGGAATAAGAGCGAAAAGATTAAGCGCGATACGGATTAAACGCGAACGGAATAACCGCGAAGGAACAAGCGCAAAAGGAACAACCGCGAAAAATTCACTTTCGCGCTTAATTCCTTTCGCGGTAATTCTGGCGATCCTCCACCGACCCGTTCGATCCCCCCCTCCCGACGCCCATGGCTCCAACTGATTAGTTACTACAGTCTCCTGTAGTTGGGAAATGTAGTTTTAGGCTCACCTGTCGTCGTCTTCAAGACTTAACTCTGGCCGACACTCCCCATTGGCGTCCATCTTGTATCCGGCCCTGCAAGGAAAGTACGCCAAAGCAGCGAACTCCTTCATGACTATCGTTGTAGTCTCCGTCTCTTCGTTTTCGTGTTGAGGCTCTGGTTCAGACGACGCAAATCCTTTGTGCGGTGATGACGTCCCCTGGTGCAGAACGCAGAGCAGGGATATGGCGAAGATGGAGCACAGCTTGAATCGTGCTGGACCCATTCTTGTCTCTGTTGAGAAGAACCTTGCTTGGGAGACACGAAGCGTGTACGGTAATGAGGGTGGGAGCTTCGGCCTTGCATCTCTCTCCACACTCCCACACGAAGCCATTGTAAGTTTCTGGCATGCCCATATTCTGTTCCGTGACGTGCATTCAACCATGTGGCGTCAATTGCACGACCGTTTATCGACCGTTTTAGTGTATCTAATTTTGGAGACATCAGAGCCGCACATAGGTGTGACATTCTCTTTAACTAATATTGTTGTTGGTCGCAGTTGTCGTCGATGTTACTACCATCAACGTTGTCTTTCATGAGAAAAAAGTTCAGAAAGAAAGAACTTAATCCCGGAAAGAACATCGTACTGATCACAACCTGGATATTCAAACGTGAAGCCAGAGACTCCAGCCGTGCAAGAAAGCTGAAATAGTCAATTACCGCGACAGTTCTTTGAAGGACATTTATCCCAACATGTCATTCAAAAACAATTGGCAATTCTGAAGCAGAGTCCCCAGAAGGTATTGACACTCACTAAAAAATAGACTGTAAAAGACAAACTCCGACAAGATAGGACCTTCGACCTTCGTTTGCAAACGAACAGATTTGGTAAGAATTCTCCTGCTCTCTTCAGCCAAGTTCATGAAGTTCCGGACAAGGAGTGAAGAAGCATGTTACTTACCACTACATGTCCCTTCAGTGTTGTCAATTCCTATAAGGACACCCTTGTTGACATGTTGTGTCGAGATACCTCGTCTACGCTGTGAGGAATGTAATGTCCGAGTTTCTTCAAGTTTGTTCTGAACTTTACTTAGTAATATTTATTGTAGCTATATAACATGTTCACGATGATACAATAAAGTACAGTTTCATTGTGAGGTGTTAACACATATATAAATATTTGTTTTTTTCTACTAAATACACTTTATTTGTTTGTTTATTGGATTTACGTTGAAGATTATACGAAATAGAATGAATTTGTCTAATATCCCAAGGCCTCTACACCGGATGCTGAATCTATTTCCGGTTTCCATAATTTAACTAATCTGTGATTTAACAACAAAAATTCAACTCTGAAGAGTGGAGACAGTATTCAGGATAACGGGGGTTTACACACAGAATGAGCTGGAATACAATATGCGCTAATACGGATTCTGTTATGAAGAGACATTTTAAAAATATATTTGCATTAATATTGTGTTATTGAACATGTGTTAGAATCGATAAGGTGTAAATAAACCTTGTGTTTAAGGTAAGAAGTACGTTTTAATTTTTTGCTATCGCATCCTGAGAAGGTTCAGTATAGCCGTTATATGAAGGAGAGACTCATAACCATACCGCACAAGGAGATTGGTTGAGAAACCTTGACGCATTAACTTGGACTGGGAAAGGTTATGGAGAAAGTTACAGGAATACATTTCCGCAACAAATGCACACTGGTGGTGAGGATTATCTTGAAAAGTGAGAAAGTATTTTAATCATTGTAAATATTATGTTAACAAAAACAATATATTGAGATTACTTTTTGCTCTGTCTCGTGTTCTCAGAGAGGGAGAAACTTGCCTTGGTAGAAATATTAGGTAGTATGGAAATTTTCAGCTTGGGAAAGAAAACGCAGATTGTGGAAATCCCACGTTCCTCCTGCCTTTCAATTCGAACATCGGCAATGCTGAAGGCCACGATCACCACATGTAAAGGAAGATTGGAGGTTTGTCCTGGCCACACAGTTCCAAGAACTCCCACCCTTCCCTTCATTGTTTGCCAACTTCAACTCGAGAACCATCACCGCTCCTTAACTTGGCATAAAGGTTCCGCTACTCAGAATTCTACTCAAGTCCAATTAGAACCAACAACTTGTCCATTTGCTATAAAAATAATTAGATGTACAGTCATGGAAAAAAGTTCTTCCCCATAAGGCTTTAATAGGAGCAAGTAATGCAGGAGGGTAGGCAACACATATTGCACCCTTCGATGATCGGGTGATTTTGCCTGTCTTAACACCGAGAAATGTGTTCCACTCGAAGGTCAACATGGCAGGAAAGCAAAGAGGATCACGTGACTATTGGTTACGTGGAGTGTTGTGCTTCTCCACGTCCCCAGTTCTTGATCCACATTGCAGAAAAAGTAGAGCTGCATGCAATATATGAAAATAGGTTGTTTTCAACTACACGCTTAATTATGATTTTCCCAATTGTAAATATATCAGACGTGTTTCCCTATTTAGTCGGGACAGTCTTTTACTTTGAATTCCTGTTTGTCATAGGCGTAACTTGACGGGAGCAGAAAGGGCATTTGTAAACCCCCGCCCCCCAAAATCAGGTTTCTTAAAGCTGCTAAAACAGGAATTAAATACTATGATTTGACGCGTCCAAAAAAAGTATTATATTGAAAGATTGTTCCCAAATACGTAGATAGCAATTTAATACTTTGAAAGTGTCTCAGATTTGTTTATTATGTCACATCTTAGTGTGGCACAGGTCTACTACAAAAGTGGAATTTCGTAACAGAAATATGAACCCACTCCTTTTATTTCGTAGCCGATTTCATCTTGAAACTGAAATTAAGAATATTAGTTAACAATGTCATTGGTAAACAATAAAAAAATGTGTTAGACCCAATTCTTTAATACCTTATCATAATCTTTATCGCAAGTTTAAATTTTGTTGTAAGTCCACTTTATGCAAAAAAAAAAAAAGGTAAAGTTCTCACCTGTGCTTAGCGCTACGCCATGAAGTCGTATAGGGGGTGTGGGGGTAACGCCCCACACTTTCTTGATTCGTTCGTGAGTGGCGGTGATGTGATCAGCATCACGCCGCCCCACACTTTCTTGATTCGTTCGTGAGTGTGGGTGATGTGATCAGCATCACGCCCCTGAACGCCTTTACCCCCAGGGTTTCCCCCAGGTACCCATGTCATTCGACGCTGGGTGGGCGCCGGGGTCGCTTCCAACGTTAGAAAAGTTCCCGGGCTTGAACCGGCCGGGGTTCGAACCCGGGGCCTATAGCATGGTAGTCAGACGCGTTACCGACTGAGTCACCGGCACAGATAGACTAATCTGAAATGCATACAGTTTAAAGTGGGATCCGAACCACTATGTGCGATCACCTGGTATCGTACCCGAGACCCCTTGATTACAAGGCCTTACCACTACGCCATCAGTGAGGCGCACACAATCTTTGTATTTCGACCTTTTTAAACCTATATGTATCATATAAGAGGTTGTTTAACGTTGCTATGCCTCTATGGATTATATTTAGCCAGTATTCGAGCACATAGCGTCAGGTTTCATAGAATATAAGCTTCTCTTCCATGTTTATGGTTTCCTGTCTGCAGTAGAAAAACTGGCAGGTTCCCATTGCTTTTCTTTCAATAGTCTTCCAATGGTTGCATATCATATCACTCAAATTTGATTCATTCGTTGCGAACACAATCCCCGATGGCGGAGTGGGATCGTGGGCGCCTTGTAATTAAGGGATCCCGGGTTCGATACTCGGTGGAGGAACATAGTGGTTCGGATCCCCCTTTAAACTGTAGGTCCATTCACGATTAGCCTAACAGGACATAAAGTGGACTTAAGATACTAAATCAAGCAACCAACACAATCCCGTTATTGTCCAGATTATCGAATCCAGAACCTTCGTCGCGAATAACATAAGCAGGAAGACAACGTGAAATAACCGAACAGAAACAGAACCTAAAACCTACATCGGATAGATTGGATTAAGTCGACGATACAGCACGGGTTCTGAAATGAAAAAGAATACGAAAGTTGAAGGACCTCTATACGCAACCACTTTTCCTCCACTCAATGGGGAAGATATCCTTCTAGCTGAGAAGCCTTTACGTAGGAGTGCCCTGAGGGAACTTCAAGGCCACGACGATAAAGTGTTCTACGTGCAATGACGGGACCAAATCATACGTCAGATAGCTGTGTTCCTCCTTATTTCGTACGCCATTGATAACTGGAACACGTGACCTCGTCTTTGGTAGAGCAGAAGCCTGCTTGCTTGCCACCACCCTTTAGTTCAGTGACCTTCGCCCGTAGTCAGCAAGAGTGAATGACTCACCAGATACTTGTTGTCTGTGAGGCTACACAAGAATAGATATTTCGTTAGTGGCTGTAAGTATTGTTTCATCTGCAGTTATATCAGTTAACATTTCAATAGTTTCCTAATGGTTACGTTAGTGATAAACATGTAAATTAGTTCTCGAGAGTGAACGTTTTATCTATTTGAAAGGGGGATTTTTATACAGCCTGCATGTATTATTTTTTCCTGAAACAAGAAGAAATTCGAAGACGCAAAAAGAGTTGTATAAGAGTAGTTAACAAAAGGAAAAAAGAAGAAGAAAACGAAAATGTAAATGCTGAAATAAATTATGGTAGAGATCGAGTGAATAACATTTTGTCATGGGGCCTCCTCGATGGCGTAGTGATAACGTCGTCGCCTTGTAATCAGTGGATCCCGGGTTTGATACACGGTGGATGCACATAGTGGTTAGTATCCCACTTTAAACTGAAGGTCGAGTCCAGATTAGCATATCTGTGCACCAAACCAAAACTAAGAAAGAAATTGTCACAGTGTAAGAAAATTTCATGTTCAACCAGATACGAAACAAAAGGGAATAATATATTGCAGGTTGGAGTTCACATCTGTAGCATCTAACCAGCACAATTATTACATATCGTATCAGATCCATTTTTATTATACATGTATGATAATATAAGGGAAGTAGAGGAAAGAGAAAACCAAGCGAAACACGGACGCCTTCTCCAGAATTTCAAATCTCGTTACGTAAGGTTCTGGGTTGGAGTTCCGAACAGGCATGACTTTCTTGTTCTTGCCCTTTTATCTGCTTCATTTCATCATAATTCATCGTTATGGTTTACCTGCAGGGAAAGAATAATGACAATAATTGCCAATACAAAGCCAATGACAAACAGAACAACTCGATTACGGAGGTGCCAAGAAGAAACGAGACTTGACAGTTTCTCCGTCTCTCGGTTTGTCGAATTGAAAATTGCTCTCCCGTTCTCGGTCTCGATTAGTTAAATATAGAAATCGAAAATGTATGTGAATGAATATACATGTATTTTATATATTCCGGTTTTGTAGGAGATTTCGTGAGAGATGAAATAAGTACTCTTCCATCGTATTTATTTTTATAATTTTTATTCCCTGTTCGATGATCGCGACGATAAGGACGAGTGACCATTACATGAAATTGATGACGAAATAGTCAAACACCCCCGACAAGGACGGTACTCAAACCCGGGAACTTTGGCGACGATATCGAATGTCAATCACTTAATGAGCTTGACCACCGAGCCTGCTTAATGTTGTTTCTGTCAGGTAATTCGTAATAACTATCATTTGCTTCATAATTTATCTTATTGTTGTGATTAACCTGAATTCAAAGAATTAGTTGAAAGGCAAAAATGCAAGATTGAATGTCTCTGATGTTACTTCGTGCCGAATAATATGACGTGGTATTATGATATGAATTTATTAATCATATAATATGCCTATTCATTCCATTGATTGATCCCAATTGAGCACACAAAATATGCTATAATGTCCACTCCATGGAGGAGTGGTTAGCACAGCGCGCTACGATGCCATGAGTCCCTGGTTAGAATCTCGACTTGGGCGTGGGTGTCCTTGGTAAGTGTCCCTTCATCAATTTCATCACAGCATCACTCATCTTCATCGTCGCTATTTGCTAAAAGTGAAAGAATAGCAAATCTAAATAACAAACATCCAATCAAATCGAACATCTCTACCGATTTAATTCTATACGGTACCGAATTCTCACTTTATTACTGCATCTTAAGTCATTTTACAGCATCTCAATTGTTTTCCGATTCGAAAACATTTGGAATGTTGTTTTGTGCAGTTGATTGCATTGTTTCGTTGTTTGGATTGTTTAATTAACGTCGCATTAATTAGTTTTAGACCAATCGTGACGGGGGAAGCAAGAGCACAAAGGAAGCGAAAAAGACAAGGAAGAGACCACGGCTTTCTTTGAAGATAGCATCCCTTGAATGCAACTCAAGTGACTGCAGAATATTATGAATAAAATTTATTTCGCTTTTTCCTTTTATTTCTATTTCAGTTATTTTACTTCGCTTTTCTTCTACCACTCGCGTTACTCGTGTCGGTGAGGAAGAATTATAAACTCGTGAAATGGACGATGGTACAAAAAAATATATGCCTCTCTCACGGTTCGAAACTGTCAGTACAAAATATTGTCTTATTTTTAAAATTTACGGGCAAATATGGTTTGTCACGTAGCAATTTTCGCTTATCTCTTTCTCAAGGGGTTCCATTGCCTCTCTGATGTCGTAGTGGTAACGTCTTCGCCATGTAATGAAAGGCTTCCGAATTCAATACCAAATAGAGAGGCATTTGGTTCGGATCCCATTTTAATCTGTAGGTCCAGTGCATGAACTGGACTTAAACAATTAACGTGTGGCATGTGGTCTGTGATGAGAACCATCATTTCAGCGAACCTTCTTGACAATGACTCTAATATCACTTGAAAGAATAGTATTTCCTTACGAGTAGCTTCGTCAAGAAACCAGTTCCTGAAATTTTCTTCTGGAGGCATCGTAGCACCCAGCTGTTTGTTGTGGCTGGGGCACGAGTCATGTGACTCATGCTATCAAAGCTCAATCCTTCCCGAGAACTCAGAATCACCAGGCAAACTTAAGCGAATATTTTGTTATTTGGGTTGCATAAACAACAGGCTTAAGACGTTACGAAATTCTACGTCCCGTGGCCCAGGTATTTTTTTCTAAGACTGTACTTTTAAAATGTGTTCAGTCGGTAGGAAGTGTTCGATTTATAGTCCTACGTCCTTGAATCGAAACTTTTTCTATTATAATAGAGGGTGTGCACAAAGTCCTGTCACAGCTATATAACTCACGCGATATGCATCATTGCCCTGTAACATATTCTACACTCTGTCTCGGAATGTATGGATTAAGGCCGCGCCTAACGGTAGGCAAAGGGAGAAAACGAGTGAGCAGGGCAAAGCAGTAACGGCTAGTAGCTGCAATTACGCTACTCATTCGTAGCTTCCCAATTTCCTCACGATGGTGGGTGGCCACCGGTCCCATACACAGGCCGAAATCTCAGGAGAAAAGTTGTTACTCTTCCCCCAGGAGACTCGAATGTGCGCGCGTCCCGTAGCCGGCCGGAGAAACGCGGCAGTAGAAAGCAACAGAACTCAGGGTTGCCTTTTGATTACCAAGCCCATTTTGCCAGGTAAGCTCCCCGGTACCGGGCCAATTTTAAGCAAAATGCAGAGTTTCATTTAGATGACTGTAGATCGGAGACTAATTGCCCATGACAGACGAATGATATATCGTTATACGCGGAATGAACCATAGCATCGGACTATATAAAATGTATGCGCATTGAGTGCATATATGGATGCGGGGGGGGACCGGAAAATTCCAAAATATCAGAAAAAATGCCCCTCCGCCCCTGGACAACAAAGTACTGGACATTGTCAAAATACACATGAAAATGATCGCTGTCATGTCTGGAACAAGAAAATAATTGCACTATTATCATACGAGCAATAGAACACGACTTGTACCCCCCAAACGACATGTCTATGCGCCACTGACTCAGTTTCAAAGGAAGCCGCCAATTTCCCACCATTTCCCCCTTTTTATCGAAGAACAAGACGTGCAAGAGTCTTTACGGTGCAGAATATGTGTTAACAATAATATAAAAGAAGAAAATCGCAATTCCAGCGAAAATAGCGACATTTTGACGTAAAAACTACGAACATGACAAGGTATCTTTTAAAAGATGGGTGGTAAACAAGAGGTAGGTCCAGGAACCTAAAAATTATAATGGGTTCTATTGGGTTCCACTGCAGGACCGGAACCTTTTTTTCTCGCACAATTTAAATTCGGTCCAAGTTGGGTATTGTTTCATTGAATTGATCGCATTTAAATTCATTCAGAAAAAAGGTTCCTCGACCGTATTTAAATTGATCCGGAAAAAAAGGTTTTTGGATCGAATTGAAATACCTTACAGATAAAGAGGTTCTTTACTGTCCAGAAGCCATTTACGCTTGTTGAGTTTCCCTCCTGGACCGGAATTGAATTTATTTAAAATTACTGGACCTTTTAACAACCCTGGCAGAACTTCTGTTGTCTGCTTCGATTGAAACGCCCACTACAGGGAAACGCGCGGAAGCAAAGAGGGAATTTCCTTGTCAGTTTATCTTGAAGGTTATCGCCCACTGAGACGCGGGAAAAGAGTCTGTTGCGTTCTGCTGCCGCGTCTCAGTGGACGCTAAGCTTTACATCTCACGGCCACGGTGCGGGACCGTCAACCACCAACCAACACGAAACCACAGCAGCAATGCTTCAGTACGTCAACAAAATGAGTGTAGATGGCGCCACTTTGTAGGTTCGAGCGCATGTACAGTCACCGCCAATAAAAATGGGACACCTAGATCCTGCAATACTGCAATGCGCTATGTGTGTTGCCTAACTTCACGGCAGTGAGCGAACTTCAATGCGAACTTTTCAATAGCAAGTTCTACTATAGCTGTATAGTTAGGCAACACACGTAGCGCATTGCAGAGAAACTAGTATTGCAGGATCGAATATGTCTCATTTTTATTGTTGGTAAGTGTACATTTCAGTTTTCATTCGTTAAACGCACGGCCATGGAATTAGGCGGGTGGCAGAAGTTCGCGCTGTTGCCACGTCGTAGCACAACCCAGTTGCGGAGTTGGTCTTTGAAATCCATGCGATACAAACTGACAGTATTTGCTCGAAAGGTCAGGGATGACACAAAAGTGCCACGGAAAGAGGTCGGTCTGACGCTCGAACTAGGCAATGGTTGACGTTGGCACACAGTGCGCGAGAACCAGCGACTTGTGTCCCGCTCTCGCTTTGCAGTGGAAACGCCGTCGCCTTGTAAACAAGGGATCGACACCCGGTGGAGGCACATAGTGGTTCTGATCCCACATTAAACTGTAGGACCAGTCCCAATTAGCCTTAATGTGCAAGAAGTGGACTTAAAACACCAACTCAATCAATCATGTAGCACCAACGCAATTCTTCCCAGCCGCCTATTTTCATCGCCGTGCGTCAGTCGTCATTGAGGAGGAATTATAATACGCTAGCGAATGACTTACCCTCTGTTGTTCGGAGAGATCAATCGTTCCCTACATTCCCCGTTGGCGTCCCTGAGAAATCCTTCTCTGCAACGAAAGTCGACCACGGAGGCATAGGGTGGTGGTGAGAACGTCGAGGTGGATGGAGGGAGATAACTGCGTTCGGGTGACCATGGCTTCCGGTACGTCTGCGACTCTGCGCATCGAAACACACTGAACAAGGCGAGCAAGAGAACAGCGTACGAAGAAACTGCCATTCCAGTTCGTTTCGAACAGAAAACTTATCCCATCTTCCAGGGGCAAGCCTCCATCTCCTGCATTTCCATTTTAAATGAGAATTCTGGCCTTGAATCTTTTCGCCCGATAAAGCCTTTTTTGTTAGGAATGAACAGGAAGTGGTTTTATGCGTTCGTCTTGCTTTGGTTTTTGATTAACGTAATTTGATCTGCCTGAAGGTTAACCGCCTCGTGTTTACGTTGAAGTGGAAATGCTAAATACTTTTCCTCTTTAAAATTGTCATGAAGATATTTATACGGGGTGTCCATACATTACAAAGGTTTATTGCAAAGAAACTGTTACAGTTACAGCTGCATGCCTTGTGGTGAAAGAAAGAGATACTCATACCCCCTTGTTCTAGGTAGAAGCTGCTGCTTTGGTACAGGAGGCGTTGCAATCGCTGGAACTGAAAATGGCGTCAGGGCAGGGTAAAGCTCAATGGCCACGCGTACACCGCACACCCTCCAGAACGTAGTGAAAACGGTGCAGACACCAAATCGACGGAGCAGACGACCTGGTGTTGCACTTCGCAATCAACTATACGCGTAAGTGCAGAGAGAGTCAAAAAGTACAGCGAACTAAAGCCTGTTCGGCGAAAGAGCGAACTTGAAAAATTATATTTATGTCTTTTCCGTCGAAATTCAGCGAGGGTCACATCGGCTTTGTCCAGTTGCCGTGGTGAGCGGAAATTCTCATGGTATTCTACATTGCCAAATTTTTCGTTTGGAGTCGTTTTCGAAACAGGTGGCACCCTCAACAAGGCCAAGCACGGCGAAGCCGCATGGTAGCAATAGAATGGGTCTCCACAATTCCCTGCCTCCCTGAAATGCGAGCGAAGGGTGCATGTTGACAGGAAAAGGTGTCGTGTACGACTGGACAAAAATCAGGCGTGTAGCAACACCGCTTTCTCCCCCTTGAAACTCCCACAACTGGAGACGAAAAGTCTGGGTTTCCTGAAGTTTGTTCTTTGACGGGTCTGGCTTTAGATGAGGCTAAAAGCAAATTTTTTGTACGTTTAAATGTCCTAATCACTTTATACTTGGGGTCTCCGATGTGGTGTAGTGGTAACACTGCAGCCTTGTAATCAAAGGGTCCAGAATTCGATCACCGATGGAGGCACGCTGAATATTGGTTCGGATCCCACTTTAAACTGTAGCTCCAGTACAGTTTAGCCTTTCTGTGCATACATTGGACTTAAAAAACAAACTCATTACATACTTACTTGTCACCGTTCTGGATTTCCAATACTGGTCTGCATACGCCATTTTGATCCTTTTTGTACCCTTCCCTGCAACGAACGATGAGTACAGTTGTCGGGTAGTTGATAAACATGGATGACCGTGTGCTTGCCTCGAGTTGAGGATTTTCGGAATGGATCTCTGGATTCTTTGCACTTGACTCGCTGGCCACACTGCTTAACACGAAAAACAGGGCAAGACACAAGGGAAAGACCAATGCAAAATTATGATTGAACATTTTTAGGGATTTTTTGGAAACCGCACACGTTTCACAGGTTGGAAGCCTTTAACTCGAGCTCTCGGAAGATGCTTCTGTACGGAATATTGGCAAGGCAAACTCCAGGAACCGGTTTAAGGAGCTAGTTTCCAAACAAGGATGATGGTGTCTTCGCACGTAATGTTTTCAACCTTGCACAGAGAGAGCTCTTGGTGGCGTGAACTAGCGGAAGACTCAATGGCGTTGTCAGAAGAAACGGAATGGGATGGTAGGAGAGGAGGGATCACAGCCCTGTTGCTAGGTACTTTGGCGCCCTAGGGTAAATTGTTGTTTGGCTCCTCCACACAATACCAAGCACCGACATTTTATGTGCATCCTTATTTTCTTATGCCATTGCTTGTGATATTTACATCCTACAAGTTTCGAACTGAGGAAACAAATAAAAAAACACTTAAAAAATAATATAGAATATGCTTAAAGCGTAGGCGTAACTTGGCGGGGCAAGGAGGGCATGTACCCTGTCACAATTTTCAGCTTTATTAACATTTACAAGTTAGGGAAGGAAAAGAGAGGGATTGGGCATCGAAGCTAACAGACCTCGAAATATTCGTCCACTCTTGATACAACCCAACAAAATTCTCTACAGACGCCACTGATTCATGTGAGACACATGAAGATGTGCGACATTTTTGTATGTAGAAATACCATGAACACAAATCTAGCCGAATCCTGTACCGTTGTATAAAGTAGCATTGCTTACCGTTCGTCGTTTCCAATGTGTATGATCGGCTGACACTGCCCGTTCGCATCTTGATTGAAGCCTTCCCTGCAAGGGACGTCTGCCACTCTTTCTAAAACAAAATCTTCATTTCCATTGCCTCCGTTGTGAGCTTCGGAACTCGATGTATTTTCTGTAGAAAAAGATCTTCCTTGCACCATGTACATCACGAACACAAAAGCAATGCATACCCGAACACCTTTTCTGGCCATTTGGTGCCTGTGAAGTGAGAGAACACCACAACACACCACACCACGCACATAACGTTCACTTGGAATAAATCACCGTCTTCCTCGTGGGAAAGAAGCACGGGGTCACGCCTGAGTACTTCTTATTACGTATTTGTTTCGGTGTAGAAGAGTTCGCCTTGTGACGTGGGGGTTAATGGGTGCGTGTGGTGTCAAGTTAATCTGGTTTTGTGCTAAACACTTGTTTGTCTCTTGTAAATCTTCAGCAGGGAGAGGATTTTATATTTGATGTAACCGTTCTCTCACCTCACATTGTTTTATGCAGGTGATGTAACCTACTGTTCGGAGCCATCAAATTAGAACCGCTGGCTGAAGACTGGCAATATTTAAGGCGGTGAAAGCCAATTAATATAACGATCAAACGCTTTGCTGTAACAAACCTCGTTGATATCTCAATCAGGAAGCTTGTGTGCTGTGGTATGTCTCTTAGCTTCTCACCATGATTGTGCAAATATCATTTCAGTAAATTTGTAGGAAATATCAAGTGTTTGAATTGAATGAAGGAAAGTTCCCTAGCAATCTCCTGCGTTTCATTTTCCAATTTCCTCATTCCAACTTGATTTCAATTAACCATAAAAACGTTTGATATGCTGTATACTTTTTCCTCTCTTTAGATTAATCGTAGTTTATAATAATAATTATTATATAATAATTATTCAAGCATTTTTAGGTACTATTTTAAAATCTGGATTCGTGTCACATTGGGTTGGATGTACAGTACAGTTTCAATTGTAAACCATCGAAGAATAACGATCTCTCGCATGGGCCAGATTACGTTTATTTTCCTTAGCTGTCGTCAGTTAAGTTTATTGTTGGTATCAGAATTTATAAGTTCTCTCCGAGGGCAATGACTTAATTATGGACGCTGAGGTTCGATTCCTTCTTTACTTTTACATTTATTTACGATTTATTGTTCGTTCTTGGATGTCATGCAGATGGAATCTTCATTGTAGATGTCAATTCAGGAGCTTTTATAAACGTCACCATTTACTCCTAGAGTTACGGACTAAGGTTACTATATACCAGGGCGGTTCTCTGGTGGCCTGAATCTGTAACGGATTTCAGCTTCCGTCCTGGAGGGTTCCGTGGACCAATGGTCGGCGAGTCAAAGGTATATTATAATGATAAAGTTACTGGCTGTTGATACAGAAATCCCTGCTTATGAGGGAGAGGTAAGCGCGAGTCCCTCTAGGCTGGTGTTCCCTTTTTTTGGCCCGTGGATCGAACTTAGGTGCAAGCGGTTGGGCGCCGTTCAAGCTGGCTGGTGACTTTCCTGTATTGAGAAGAGCCTGCCTTGGACCCCATGGCCATGAAGCGAAATCGGTTCTTCCTTTTAACTCCTACACTCACACTCTGTCCCTTTAGAAATGCCGGGGAACTCTGTGTAAACTCCTGATGTAGGTTGTTCACGTCATACAAGCTTGTGTATGTGCTCTCAGGAAGTTGGGTAATATCAGCGATCAGTTCTGACTGGTAATGTTATGTACTCGTACTTATTCAAGATTGTTGTTAGTTCCAGACGTCTCGGGGGAAGGAGTTCGCCTCCTCTGCCCCCTCGTGATCCGCCAATGACTTCATCAAGGCGGTATAAGACAAGGTAAAATCATTTCTATTCTTGAAAGTTAAGTCAGCTATTATATCGAGTACTCAATGCAACCTGCGATAAAGATGGTCGTATGCTGGGGGAAATTACCTTTCAGAGGCTTTCTTTCCTCTCAAGGAAATTTGATAAAACCGGCCTGTTCATGAAACGAGCACTGTGTTCACTCAGTTGTGTACGACACAAGTCTTTCACAGCACTTAGGTAATCTGTGACTTAGGTTCAACGTTATCCAAAGACATGAAGAATGGAGATTGTTGAGTTCACTGTTGTGAAGGCAGGCGTTTGAGAAGTTGAATAATTGAGGCCGATAACTCAATTTGTCAAAAATTGCCTGTTTTCTGAATACATAAACATGTGTAAAGAGTATTTTGAAGTTTGTGTTGGCGTGTCTCTTGTCCTGTGCTTCGTAGAAATAAGTGCAATAGAGGATTTGAAGTTAAACAACACTGGAAACAAGTTTACAAAATGAACCCACCTCGTATCTTACTGAAGTGATTGACGCTCCTTGCAAGGATGGTTACAAACAAGATAGATATAAATGGTGTATGCAAGCCAATCTTCTCGTTCATAGATCATATTAAGTAATTATTAGAAAAGTAAGATGTTTATGCAGTTCAATTCAATTTCAATTCAATTCAATGGTCTTTATTCTTGGGCGAGGTTCAGCAAATGCTGATCTACCAAATTTCAGTTCAATTTGTATTATGATTACATACAGACACATCGTGATTAGGAAATGTAGACACATTTCCTCATGAATGCTTTATAGTAACCCTATGTAGGAAGCATTTCTTTCCACTACTGTACATAAACTTCAACGGTGAAAATATACGAGACGTCAATGTATAAGAAAAAAACAAAGATTGAACTTATATTTCAACAAGTGAGATTTGAACACTCTGTACATTGTTTGGAGCGTTAATTTTTTTAAGTAGTTTTACTTTTACAGTTACTCTTTACCGAAAGAAAAGTAACTCATTTACAGTTGCTAATTTTGAAAAGCAGGTCACTTATGGTTACTGCTACTTTAAAAATTAACTGGGAGTTACTTTTACAGTTATAGGGTTCTAGTTAAGACATAACTCGTGAAACTTGTTGCACGTAGGAAATGCAAGCGAGCTGTTCTTATTCCTACATCTAATGATTGATTTGCTTTATTTTACTTCGCTTTTGTGCCACTTTTGTCAAATTTGCGAAGATGGGGATGAGTGATGATATGATGAAATTGATGAATGGACACTCACAAACATCCATGCCCTGATCGGGATTCGAACCCGGGACACCTGGCGTCGCAGCGCGATGTGCTAACCACTCAGCCAAGGGGGGCCGGCAATAAATACATCTAAAAATAACATTAATTGTCATCAAAATATCACATGTTAGTATAATGCATAATTATATACGTCACGCAAAGGATTTTGCTCGTACATTAACACTACCATTTCATTTATATTTTTCAAGAAAAGCGTAATATTATTCATTAGGCTTTAAATTTAGAGGCAAGAAACCAATGGTGGAGGGGGTACATTGTACACCCCAAACTTCTGGGGCGAGATCAATTACCCCCTGAACTGTTTGATGCTCAAATAATTTGATGTAGTAGACGCTGTAATTCGAAGAATCTCGTTTTTAGTAGATAAACGCACACACATTGTCCACATTATGTCCCTATTCTAGAGAATTCAAACCACTGTGAACCTATTGGAGTAGGTTCCTCACTTGACCTGTATTCTCAAACCAATGGGAGGGGTTTGATGCAGGGTTATTAAAGTTTCGGAAACACACAAATTGTAATGGGTTCTATTGGGTTCCGCTGCAGAACTAGAACCTTTTTTCTCGCACAATTTAAATTCGGTCCAAGTTGCGTATTGTTTCATTGAAAAAAAATAATTTCTGGACCGAATTTAAATTGATCCGGAGAAAAGGTTCCTGGACCGTATTTAAATTCATCCTAAGAAAAGGTTCCTGCACCGAATTGAAATATTTTACAGATAAAATCGTTCTTTAAGGGCCAGAACCCATTTTCGCTCGCTGAATTTCTCTCCTGGACATTTAAGAATCCTGGTTTGAAGTTTTGAACCCGATAAACCATCCCCCTTGAAGCCCTATACGGTCATGCCTGGTGTCGAGATCGTGACGCTGAATACGTTCGGCTACCAAGATGGAGGCAGGTTAACTAACTCTAGGACATCCTTATTCTGGGCAAGATCAATTCACTCCGACCATCTCCATGAATTTCCTTCAGGTTCATCTAGAAACAGTCATGGCAGTCGATTTCCGTCTAGGCCTTCCCACAGGTCCCTTACCATCAGTAAGTATCAACAAGTATCCTGTAAACGTTTCTCTCCTACCCCATGCGTCCTACAAGACCTGCCGACCGAAGTCTTCTTGATTTAGTTACTTCTTAACACCAAGAGAAGATGACAGGTTGCAAATTTCATAAAATACGTACAATCTCCGTTCCTTTCCGCTGCTGCAGGTATACAGCAGGTGTACTAAACTAATGTCGCCATATGGACATTTCCACCACAAATTTTAAAACCATTTTTAAAATGTATACCTTCGATAAATAAGCCTTGCAATTCCCTATCATGAATGCATTCACGTATGGTATATTACCGGAATGGGCTTTAGTATAGCTCTTCTCGTCTGTAACAATCGAAACTTGAATTATATGTCTGTGATACAAGCACGAGAAACAACGCCTTCTTGCATGGAATTGAAAGGCAAGAGATATGACCGATATTATGACCGAATTACAACGTCATAACTGAAACATCCAATCAGAGGCCGTTTACGCGAGTTGTACACCTGAAACGAAAGGCTTGTACAATCAACAGCAAATGAATTAGGAGAAAAAAGATTTTCTCGACGAAAAATGAGTTGGCAATACTGCGAACACCGAGGCATTTGTGATAAGACGCTTGAGGAGCCTCAAGCAAAGTTTTCTCAACGCACAACTTCAGTACCGAAGGTCATGTCGATTGGCAACTTTCGGGAGCATGTTGTCTGTCTACCTCTACACAGTTCTCCCCAAATGCCTGTTTGAAAATGATCTGGTGTTCACTTTTTTTTGCCAACGTAGTTCTGACATTGCAGTAATGTTACAATATTTTTTTCTTATTTTGCTTTGTTTTTACCATGACACATTTATCATTTGTCGTAACTATGAGGATGGATGATAATTACATTGAATTGATAAGGAAACACTGCAGAGATAGAACTCCATGCTGAGACCAGGCCTCGAACTCAGAAGCAAGAGCAGGGAAGTTTAGTCACATCGTTCTAACTCTCGGCCACGAGTTAGCTTATAATTATTTGTAATTGCCAAGGAGTATTTCATCGTATATTCATACCTAATATCTGTTTCTGGACACTTAATTTATGAGTGGTATTAGATCCAAAATGTGTTTTTCGGGAGAATCCGCTATTTGTTTGACGGACCTTTGGGGAGGCACATCTCGTTCATATCCGAGAAACAATTAGAGTAAAAATTGACATGTGTGAAAGTTTAAGAAATGTGTGAATGACGGGGGATACTACCGAATAGGTGTATTCCTTTTTTAAAAAAATACCAGCCTGGGCATTGTTTTTTGTGTGCTTTTATCATATCATGACTCATCCTCATCGTCGCGATTCTTTAACCAGATGTGTTCACACTCGTGAGGGCAGACCTCACCCTCACCCTCCGGAAGACTTGTGAGGGTGAGGGCTACTGCGATCTCGGAGGGTGAGGGAGTTCGATTCCAAATGAACACCTCTGCTTTCAACACGTCTAGTATCCGCATATTCTGCAACAATGCAACTTGCGATCAGTAACTAACTATCGCAAATTTTGACTAAGTAATTTTTTCAATCCACGTTTTGCATAGAAAAGCTAATCGGGATTTGACATACGCTGTAAAGTGAGATCCGAACCACTATGTGCTTCCACCGGGTATGGAACCCGGGACCGAAAGAAGTAAATAGAAAAAACGTAGCTCTACAGCCCTGGAAAGGCCTTGGCTCCCTCCCACAATGAAAGAAGTAAATAGATGAATAAATAGTTCAAAATTGAAATTATATACACAAGTATTGCTTTCAGTTATCTTCACATGCTCTAGAGCAAATTACGGATCTGCATTACAGGGAAGATTCACGAAGACCCACGCTCATTTGATATGCAATGATCGAGATGGAAATTTCTGTGAGGTGGATGCTGTATCGATCCTTGAAAACAGGGAGGGGATGTTTGGTGTATTCTTTCGCATAATTTGTAGGTAATTACAAGAGATCTGAGATACAAAAGTAAGTAAGTAATCTCCATAGGTATAAAATACAAATCTATCATATTCAAATTTTACGATATCACGTGTATCATCAGAAAACCAAACGTACCAAATTTTGGAGAGTAGGAGCTAGTAAGTGAAATATATTTCAAGTTGATGATTTATATTTGATAGAAATTCTATTGAGATGTCAAACCTGAAGCCCATAGTCAAGTTGTATGATGAAAGGAT
Organism: Lepisma saccharinum; assembly: GCF_977018435.1. NCBI lineage: Eukaryota > Metazoa > Arthropoda > Insecta > Zygentoma > Lepismatidae > Lepisma > Lepisma saccharinum. The sequence goes on from NC_139235.1 coordinate 94,923,361, forward strand.
AGAGGATAAGCTTCAATCAAACTTAGTATATGCTCACAAACAAAAATGGCGACTGAGTGACCTAGAGCAACGCAAAGCAAAGAAAGCACTCGATAATTGGAAGAAACAATAAGTTACAAGGGCGAAAAAATGTATTTGCTTTTGCAAACTCGACTTTAGTTTGCCTGTTCAAACTGAAATGCCATATTTTGAGACCATTGTGTCACATGATAAATTAATGCAGCGTTGTAAAAATCAGAGTTTCAAAGAAAATAAATATATTGTCTCTAGGGAAAAGAGAAAGAAAGGAAGGACACACTCATTCAAACAAACAAAAAATAAACTTGATTTCCAATGTTTCAAATAATGTTGACGTGTGTTCAATAATGAGTCCACCAGCCATTGTTGTCGATTACCTCACGTAATCTTCTGGGCATAGATTCAACAAGTCTATGACAAATACGTGGCCTGTTCTGTATAGTTCTCCATACGTCATACATATGGCCACGTAATTGTTCTCTTGTTCTTTCATAGCCAGGTTCTCATTCTCTCACCATAATGGACCATACGTTTTCAATTGGATTGAGGTCTGGTGATTTTGCTGGTCATTCGAATGGCTGAATGTCAGGGTGATGTGCAAGCCATTGCTTCGTTCTTTTGGACGTATGGATACTGCAATTATCATGAACGAAGTTGATGATGGTCATTTTCTCCCAAGGATAAATAACGCGAACTGTCGGTAGCATATGTTCTTCAAGCACTTTAATATATTCTTCGGAATCCATCCTCGAGGATATTTCTACGATATCTCCTGCACCAGCTGCACTGATCCACGCCCAAAATGCCACTGAAATTCTTCCACTTCTTCGATTGCTACGAACATATCTTGGATCATAACGAGTTCTGTCCGGTCGCCACAAATTAATTTGGCCATCTTCATCCGAACAAAACACTTTCTCGTCAGTCCAAATTACTGTTTCCCAAAAGTCATTTGTCATGGGTAGATATTGTAAAGCGAACCCAAGACGAGCATTTACGTGTTGCGCTGTGAGTTGCACTTTCTTCGCTGGTGTTCTGTGCCGTATCCCCGCAGCTTGTAGACGCCTTCGTATTGTATCACTTGAACACTGCAGTTGTAAATGTCTGGCAACAATACTGGCTGGAGAAAATGGATGATTTGCAATGTGTTCCACAATAGCAGCATCTTGCTCTCGCGATGTCACTCTGCGGTGCCCTGTTTTCCTTCTTGTTTTCAGGCCCTCTTCTCCTTCATGTTGAAAACGCTCTATCCAATGACGAACAACATTTTCATGCCTTCCAATGGCTATAGCGATATCGGAAATTGTGCGGCCACATTCGAACATGAAAATTATACGGGCACGAGTAGCTTCAGACGTGTATGGCAACTTGACTCCGTAGCTCCAATGAACGATTGCTCGTCCTGGCCAGGTTTCCAACTACCACATCGCAAGTCATTCACTTGGTCTTCAATTAAGGGTTGCTAACCCTATTTTCAAAAAAAATATCGTTGATATGCAAGGAGAATATCAGGGATGGTCACGACATTACGATCCAACAATTCAAAAACGGAATTTTTCATATCTTGCGAAAGTTAAGGTAAACTAATGCTACTGAATTTCCACTTACGAAATTTCATCGCCGATTCTTGTCATACGAGGTGAAATGTGTATTTGTTTCGGAAAACTTACAGGTGTAAATTATCTTCCCAGTAGAGTAATCAGAGTGCTAGGCACGATAATTGTCATTATTATTGTTTATACTGTATAACCAATAGCATAGTTACGTAAGTTTCAATGCATGATGTAACCCTTTATCACCTTACCAATAATCATAACCAATATTAACACTCGAATCTAAGTCAATCGAATATACAGCTTGGCGAGGGGGCGGAAATGACAATTTTTCCATCCCATGAATAAGCTATAGCGTCCCTGGGCTAGTGTGCTGCATAATTTCTACATTTAATTTGAGAAATCATTTTAAAAGATCTATATTTTTGTTCCTCAGGTCCCAGGAGCTTAACAAAAATATCCTTAAATATCTTTCAGATGCCAGAATTTGAACCTTAAAATAATAATTCTGAATTTACGAATAGTAGCGTGTTGAATGGCAGTGGGTAATTAGAGGTGCTGTGCGTATTATTGCTTTACGAATTCATTTTCGTTCTGAAGAAAGTTGCCATTCCGGTACAGACAGAATATTTCGAAAAGTCCTTAATCATTCTGAGTCTGAGATTTATGCACAAATAGGCAAACCGGGACGGGATCTACAGTTTAAACTAGAATCCGAATCACTATGTGCCTCCACCGGGCATCGAACCGAGAACTCCTTGATTACAATGCGGCGACGATTTCCTTGCGCCATCGTGGAGGCTGTCTTAATCAGTTGCATATGCATAAATTAGTATAAATTAATTTAAAATATATTTCTCATACTACATAGAATTCATTATCACCACAGTCCGGGAAAATAGTTTTAGAGAAAATTGAAAATAGAGGAATATCTATCGCTCTTCTCGTTTTACTATTTCTTTAAAATCAGAAGCATTTCACATCACTGTCACAATCTAGAGCCGCTATTGAATGCAGAAACAGCAATACTTCCAACTTTGAAATCGACACCGAGGGTGATATTTTTGTTATTTCACGACACTGTTCTACCAGTCTAGGATATACGGCCACGAGTTGAAGGTTGAAGATGTGATAGATGGAAGTGGGATGCAGACAATGACACATCCTCAACTTACTTCGAAGCGCGTGCGCTAACCAATTAGCCACGGGATTGGCTTTTTTGTGTTTATCAGTTCACCAAATTAATTTATTCGTCATTCAAGATCCAGAGGTAGAAAAGCAACGTAAAATATCGTAAACAGAAAAGATACTATTCACTTATCATCACCCAACAATTTCATGCTGACCAAATCCACACACGAACCTCTTTTGGCATTCGTTTTGCAGAATGGCCTTGGGGATTAAACATCGCCCATTCACTGCTTCAGCTCGAGACAATCCAGGTGACCATGTGATCGAAGCACATCTTCGCTATTTGCTTCTTACAGGTTTGACATCTTAACAGAACTTCTATCGAAAATCGCTCATAGAGTATATTTTACCTATCAGCTCTTAATTAACCTTCTAATTTTCACATATATTTTTTACTTTTATTTAGCGTCGCTTTTCTTCCACTTTTGGGCAATCGCGACGACGAAGATGAGTGAAGATAAAATAAATAGAACATTCAGAAACAACACAAATGCCCAGACCGGTATTCCAACCTAGGATCCCTGACGTAAAATCGTCTAGTGCTACCACTCAGTCAATTTTCACATAGAAACTTACACTTACACACCTCTTCCTTACATATGTGTTTTGTTTTACCTGCTGCACTTCTCATATGGTGAATTCTAACCCTTATAAATTAAGTGTCCGAAAGCAGGTATTAGTCATGAACAGAACAAAAAATATTCCTGAGCAATTACAAATTGTATACTCCAGTTCATGGCCGGGAGTTATTGACGCTCTCCCCACCTTATCCGCTTTAGGTTCCGGGTTCGAGTCCTGGTCTGGCAATATCTTTTTTAAGTGTCTCTTCATCAATTTAATCTCATTATCATCCATCTTCATAGTTTCGATTAATTGTAAAGGTGACATAAAAGCAAAGCAAAATAAGAACAATATACAAATAATTGTAAAATGACTACAACGTCAGAACTACATTTGAAAAATAAAATGCGAGCCGAAGGTTCATCTTCAAACAGGCATTTGGGGAGAATTGTGTAGACAGCATGCTCCCGAAAGTTGCCAATCCACGTGTAGCATGACCTTCGATACTGGAGTTGAGTTGTGCTTTTCAGGAAAGTTTGCTCGACGCTCCTCAAGCGTCTTATCAAGATTGCCTCGGTGTTCGCAGCATTGCCAACTCATTTTTCGTCGAGAAAATCTTTTTTCTCCTAATTCATTTGCTGTTGATTGTACGCCACTGTCTCAAGCTTCGGAATTGAGAGAAATGCAGAGTTACATTGAAATGACTATAGCTTAGAAACTAAATGCCCTAGAGATATGAAAGATATACCGTTGTACGCAGAATGAATCACAGATTCAGACGATATATAATATATGCACATTCGGCGTACATATGGAGGGGGAAAGGGGGGACATCCCTTCAAAAATACATTTCTTAAAAAAAATGGTGTTTCCCCCCGCCCCCCGAATAAAAATGTCAAAATGCACAAAATGCAAAATTTCTGCAAATTTGGCGTATATATGGAGGGGGAAGGGAGAAAACCCCCAAAAATTATTTTAAAAAATTGTCACTTCACCCAAAAAATGTCCTCGCACTTGCCACAAAACTACAGCTACGCACAACATTCACGGACGAAAAGCTAGAACGCAGTGAAAAATGAGCGCCGATTCTTGCAGCTGCTTGAAATTCTATTTTTAGACAATGCAGGGTAACCCGTGTTGCAACTTGTGGACACTTGTGCTAAAAAACAAAGGTTTTCTTCAGCGCGCTTCGAAATTCCATTCTCACAACGCAGATTCAACAACCAATCTTCCTCCTCCCCCACCCCCCACCTCCCACCCCCTGCTTGCGCCCTCACGGAAAACTTTCATTTTGAAATCGGATACTGATAAACAAGCTTCCTTCGAATGCAGTTAACAGGCGGGAGTGAAAAGCATTGTTTAGAACAACAAAGCCCATCTTCCTTTGTCGGCAAAAATTTTCCCTTGAAAAGAGACGCAAAAGAGAAGTCCCTTTTCACGCCTTTTCCCCTCCATTTTCATGAAGAAAAAAAAGGTGCAAGAAACATTTCTGTTAAATACATGTGTTAGGAACAATATATAAAAATAAAATCGAAATTCTAGCCAAAAATAGAAAAGTTATAACGTAAAAACTACGACCTTGACACAGCGTCTCGATCGAGACTCTTGGGACCGTGAGGGTTACAGTTGGGTATCTCGATCGAGACGCTTGGGACACAAAAGGTTAAACTGGGCAACTCTAGTTCCAAATGTGTCTTATCTGGATGCCAAGGTGAGAGGATATTCGTGGAATCGCCAAAGGCAAGGAAGCTAGGCTTCGTTGCATGCTAAATTTAGAACATCCACACTCTCTTTCTTCATTTCTAATTGCATTGTTTTAAGCGGATTGCTGTATTGATAACGAATACTCGGAGGCTATAATGTTAAAATATTACCTTCATAAACCTGATAGTTTCTGTGAAAAAGGTACATAACATTGTTCATATAGGCAATTGGAACTCCCGTTAAGGTACCTCCAAAATAAATTAGTTTGCACACGGCTATGCTTGGAATTCTGTCGTTTCTGTGAGAAGACTATGCTACTTTTACATTCAATAATAGATTCAATGTATTTGCACGAAAATGAAATTGAATGCAGGAAATATACAATTTTTGCCTGATATTTATTTTTCCTTTGGGGGGGGGGTCATGGTTCTACAAGTACGTTGCCCTCTTTCAGACACCCATGACAGAACTGTTTGAAAAATACACTCGCGAAGTTAATTTGTAGAAATAATAAAGAAATATCGTAATCTTTGAATACTTACTTATCGCCGTTCATAGTTGGCAACACTGGTTGACAGTCGCCATTTTGGTCTTCTTTGTATCCTTCCCTGCAAGGAACATGAACCACAGAAACAATCGCGAATGGCTTTGTGCTTCCCTCTAATTGGGGATTTTGGGAATGGATTTCTGGATCCGTTACATTCAACCCACTGGCTACACTGTTCAGCACGAAATATATGACTAGACAAAACGCACAATGCGAAAAAATGTATTTGAGCATTTTGATCGGTCTTGAGTAAACGCACACGCGTGGTTCAGTTTGGGTATCTTTTACTTGAGTGCTGGAAACTGTTTATGTAGGAAGCAGCAAGTGGTAGCATGCTGAAACTCGTTGGTAAACTCGCATATATTCAAAGAACCGGTTTAATGATTTAGTTTACAAGATTGAAGATGTTAGGAGAGGTCATTTCGGCTATGGATCAGCGCCTGGCGTGAAACGTGAACATGTTCTTAAAGATAGAACAGATATTCTGCTTAGATATTCATGTTAACAAACTGGCTAGATATAATAGGATTAGTGTTACCACACGTTCTCCTTTTCAAGCACATGTCCTACATTTTAGCCTTATGTCCGGCGTTCTGGAGGGATTTGAAAAGAAGTCATAAATTTTCTGTATTTTGAGCATCACATAATTTGAATTAAGAAAATACGTGTTTCACTCGAACAAAGAGAAATCACACGGAAACACCATGCAAGTTACTAGTCAATGGACTGCACTAAAGTGCGCGTCAAATGTATTGCATATGGCGATAGCCAATAGCAGCGAACTGCAGCGGTGCCATGTCGAAATCTCACACGGAAAAGACACAGACTGGTTGAGCGAAACGCCTTGTCACGGAGAGCACGGAACATTAGATAATATAACATATATTAAACTTAATGGGAAAAAAGATCATACCTGATTATGCCAGAGGGACTGCCAGGGGCTTCTCGTCATTCCAGAAACTGCCGTCGTTGTCCTCATCGTCACTGACCACACTACTTTCGCCCTCTGTATCGTCCTTCAAATTTATTATAATTGGGTCCAAAATTTCGTCCCGATCTGTCTCCCTTACAAAATCGTTTTCCTGTAATTGTTGTACATGTTTAACACAAGCGGCCCATTGTTCTTGTGTTACATTGTCAAGTTCTTCGTTAACAAGTTAACAACACATTTTAATGTGTGGTTCTGTTTTACCCATGTCTCGTCAATGTAAAAGATTGGTCTCGAATCACCAGACACTCGAATTTCGTGCATTGTACGAAGGAATTTTACCCTTGACGTAACAATGTAACTTCCCTCCATCAAAAATTTACGACCGTCGTTGGTTTTCCTTTTGGCACTTCTTAAAGTCAATTTTACTTCTCTATTCTTCACTCGAACATTATTTTAAAAACAGGAACGAAGGGAGAGCGAAAAAGATACAATGCAAATACGTTTATAATAACATTGCTTCTGCAGAAGGAACGGTATAAGCTACAATCACGCTTATTTTTCGTACATACTCGCAAATTCATTATCTTTCCATCTGTTGAACTACTGACACTTTAAATAATCTATTTATATCCGAGCGCCAGGTACATGATTTAGTAGCGAGGTGAAACAGGTTCTGAACTAGGCAACGCCGCACGTCTGTGATTCGCTGGTGCTGTTCAGCCGTTCAAGGCCATATGCAGGAGGTTTGACGCGCACTCTAGTGAAATTGATTTTGATTCAGATATTGCAAAGAATAATGTTTAAACGCATTTAGATCGTATTAATTTTATTCTTCCAACAATGTGGCCGCAGAAAATGTTTGCCATCCGACGTTTCTCTATTGAATAATACTTTGGCCAACTACTTCGAAAATAATAAATCTGATTTTGAACTGTGGAATAGTGTTTAACTAGGGTACATACTTCTTCTACCTATTAAGATAGCTGAAAAAAAAGTTTCAATTCATTAAATTCTGAGGGAAAGTTGCAGCAGGTAGTAACGTAGGGAAAAACAAATCAAAATCGTATGTCTTCAGTTCGCCCAGCGAGGTAAACTTTTGCTAAAAATACTAATTTTTTTAAATTTTTCCCTTTGATAATATAATTAATTTAATATTTTTTTCTCGCACAAATAGTTTTTTGAGCTTTATAATAAACAAACATTAACTAATAATGCACATTAATGCAAGTAGTCTACGTATGACAGGGCTGTACCCAGGATATTTTCGAGGGAGGGGCCAGATCCAAAAATGTGTCTATATATCCAACCAATACAGGGTGTTTCCGGACTGATGATACAAACTTTCAGAGATGATGGAGAAGGGCACATGTATCAATTTGAGTTAAGGGCCCCTGGTCCGGAAACGACTTAGTTGAATGTTATAAGCGAAAATCGGTGTATAAAGATGTAATACTTTTATTACCTGCACAAGTTTCACAAGCTGCTACATCCACAACAGTTGTTCAAAGTGGTGTCCCCCGGCTTCGCTGCAGGCATGACATCGTCTCACAAAGTTTTGGCGTACCCAGGCAGCGAGAATTCTTGCGAGGAGATCCTCTGCAGTTTCGCTTCCTGTGACATTGTTCAAACGATCCCGGGGTTGTTCCAACGGGTACGCCAGAACTTTGTGCGACGATGTTGTGCCTGCAGGGAAGTCGGGGGACACCACTTTGAACAATTGTTGTGGATGTAGCAGCTTGTGAAACTTGTGCAGATAATAAAAATATTACGTCTTCATACCCAGATTCTCGCTTATAACTTTCGACTAAGTCGTTTCCGGACCAGGGTTCCTTATCTCAAATTGATGCATGTGCCCTTCTCCATCGTTCCTGAAAGTTCGTATCATCAGCCCGGAAACACTCTGTATATACAGGGTTTCCATAAATTAGTTATAGTAAAGTAACCGTTAATTGTGAAGAAAGTGCATGTGTAACAGAAATGGTTTATACATCAATGAATACAGCAACTCTTCAAGTTTATTGTCGGACGTTGTTAGTTTGAGACGCCGCCACTGGAGGCCTGAGCGTTTGTTTATCTGACACAAGTACCGACTTGGATTGGTCGTGGTGGAACGATTCCGTTTGCCTGATTGGACCCATGGATTTCTCTATCAGAACATGTGTTTGTCTCCCCTCTTCACAGCAACGTCGACGAGGTGGCAACGGAATCGTTCCACCACGACCAATCCAAGTCGGTACTTGTGTCAGATAAACAAACGCTCACGCCTCCAGTGGGGGCGTCTGAAACTAACAACGTGTGACAATAAACTTGAAGATATACTGTATTCATTGATGTATAAACCATTTCTGTTACACATGCACTCTCTTCACAATTAACGGTTACTTTTGTATAACTAATTTATAGAAAGCATATATATATATATATATATATATATATATATATATATATATATATATATATATATATATATATATATACATACACACACACACACACCCACACACACACACACACACACACACACACACAGTATATGTGTAAAGATATTACAAAATACTTGTAATGTATTTATTAGACTACAATTAATTCTTGCTTTCTAATGATAATGATATATGTATAGCACCTACCAGGTATGAACAAGCGTAAATAACCTTCAAATTCAACCTTCCATATCTCTTCCCTCTTAATCGGAGCAGGTTCAACTGACAAGTATAATTAAGCTCTACCTAAAATGTATTATTGAAGCATCCCTATGAACTCAGATCCCAGCTAGGACTTGTGGACAGGACAGACCATGTTGTAATCCCAGGATCTGAGGTCAAAGGTATGCTTCAATAATACATTTTAGGTAGAGCTTAATTATACTTGTCAGTTGAACCTGCTCCGATTAAGAGGGAAGAGATATGGAAGGTTGAATTTGAAGGTTATTTACTCTTGTTCATACCTGGTAGGTGAACGATGTTCTTGTCCAGATGCTTCTTGCAGACCGAATTGTGACTGATGCCAAGGTTCTATCCCGTGACCCTTGGCTCACTGATCCGAGCGATCCCGCGCGACTCGCTGCATGCTTAGGCAGCCGTAACTTCGTGTACCGTCGTCGTAGTTCAGTAAGTTGTAATGTGTCGTAGAGCAATCCAAGTGTAATCAGAGACTAATGAGACGAATGAGAGTGAGCTCGGGGAGCGAGCTTCCTTTTATAATCTTTGGCTTCGAAAGGTTATTACACCTTTCGAACACGCTGGATCTTGTTAGATCCACGCATTTGCCTTTCAGTCATTGCTTCACGGAAGTTACAAAGTTTGCTCATTCTTGGGATCGCTCGCTGGTCGGACAATTCCAGGAAATAAACAAGCGTAAATATTCTCTTGACAAGGTTTTTCTCGTATTAGTAATCTCCATATCTCTACAATATATATATATAAACTACATAATTAAAATTTCATATTTATATTGTCTTGCATTCTTATTTGTATCTTTATTTTTGTATATGTTGCTAAGGCAGCTACCCAGGATGTTTTAAAAGAGGGACAAGGACAATTTTCTATCTCTAGGTAGACGAGTTTCAGATTTTGTTTTAGGTACACTTAGGCCAATCGGGACTGGACATACAGTTTCAAGTGGGATCAGAACCACTATATGCCTCCACCGGGTCTTCATAGACAAGGTTTAGCATTGTGCAGGAGCAAAAGTGGAAAAATGTGGTGGGTAACTGTCCCCCATGTCCCCTAATCGCAGCCACTCTGGTAGCCTTGCATCAATGGTTATAAAACTAAAACTACCAAATATTTCAGCGCAAACAGCAAACCTCTGGAGCCTACCTGTCTCCACAACAAGCGTATTCATTTATGCAAGAACAAAACTGATTTTTTTTTTTTTACAAATTTGTTATTTTCGAAGCTTTTTATATGTTCGTATTTAAAGATTTCATGGTTCTATGGGGGGGGGGTTGCATGGCCCCCCTGATCCCTCCCCTGGGTACGGGCCTGACATATGATATTCAGTTGTTGAATGTAGGAAAATTAGAATATTTTGGGTACCAACAAATGTGGTAAGGCCGTTACTGGATGATTACAGACTATTAAACCTTTTTTTCAATATTTTTGTTGTTTGTGCGCGGCTCTTTTCCCGTTTCATTCCAGAACTCACCACTATAAAGAGGCTGCACTTCGAGTTCCACCAATGGCCTTCCCAACCGTCCAATGAGAGCATATCTTGATTTGCTTCTTTCCTATCTCGCACATAAATTTGAAGTCAGGTTTCTGACTGATACGAGTGCGAAAATTAAAAAATTGAATACTTTGGCATAACTTTAAATATTTAACGTTACTGCACGAACTGTAAATGTTATCCGATTTTTATTTGTTTTTGATGAAGTGAACTTCAATTTTTTCGAACCACACTACAATATAAGTAACATTAATTACCACAATGTGACACTTGCTTACCGTTCATTGCTTCCTGCGTTTATGATCGGCTGACATTGTCCGTTTGCATCGTGCTTGAATCCTTGTCTGCAAGGAACATCTATTACTTTGGGGAGAAAAACAACATAATCTCCAATGTTTCCATTCCTAGCTTTGGAACTCGATGGCTTGACGGTGGAACAAAGTGTTCCTTGCACCTCATACAACATCAACAAGAAAGACATGAACACGCGCACACCTTTGATGGCCATTTTCAGTCTGTGAAGTGAGCGAAAACATCACAGACAGCTCTTATAATAATCACAGTCTTTCTCGTGGGAAAGCTGTGCGAATGATCATTGTGTTACTCCTTGCTATTTGCTTTGTTGTAAAGAGGCTTCGTTGATATCATCTCAGCCAGGATTACGCCATAATTGTTTAATCAGTAAGGCTGGAATTTGCATCCTTATTTTGTAATGACCAATACATTGCTCAGTTAGATGTTCATGAGTAGAGCCCGGAAGTTCAGGCATTTATTTTCGTTAAAATAGGCAGGCAAAAAGGCATTTATAATGTGGTAAATAGGCACTAAAAATTAAAAAAAGGCAAAATAAACCGAAAAAAGGCGCATTTAGAAGTCGCTTACTTTTATCTATAATTTCTGGCAAAATGTTAAAATCTAAATTGGGAAGAGCATTTCAATTTTCTCCGTCTTGATTGCACATAACTACAAGGTGCTTTTTAAGTTCTAAACATTCATTGATAGTCGTCTGTCAGAGAGAATGTTTTTCATAATAGATAATGATCTTTCTACTTCGACAGAAGTTATTGGAGCATACATATAACAAGCTAATGTAGCTGGACTCATTTTGGTAACAGCATTTTCACCTTTTAGAATATCACAAATTGTTTTCAATTGTTTCAAGTCCTCATTTGCACTCACTACCCGTTTGCACTTTTCCGCAACAGCTCACCCCTTTTCTCCTGGCACTTCCATCATCTGCTGCATAGATTCCTCGAAGATTTTCATGGATGCTATAATTGTAATTGTCTCTGGCAATGCACCATAATGTGCAAAAGTAAACTTGAATAGCACAGGAGTTTTTTTCACTTCACGAATTGAAGCCGCTTCATTTTCTGGAAGAGCATCGATCACCTCACCGATTTTTTGAAGGTTGTTAGCATAATATATAGCTGCTGATATCCAGGTTCCCCATCTCGTCAAGACTGGTTGCTGAGGTAAACTAAGCTCAATCGCAACTTCCTGAAATTTTCGGGTTCGAGAGGGAGATTTCAGAAATATTTTCTTTGTGTTCGAAATCAACCTGTCCACTTCAGCAGTCAATCATGCACAAGAAATGTTAACCGAAAAGCAATATCCTGACTCAGCATGAAATACTTTTTTCTCACACATTTCTCCTTCAGCAATGTTGAAACATGCGTGAGTTCAATATTACTTAAATAAGGCGAAAATTATTCACATAATAAACGGAAGAAAAATAAATGCCAACTACGTTTTTTGGGAGAAAAATAATTTATATACACATTTTTTAAAAAAAGTGTCAAATTTCATTGAAAAAGGCAAAAAAAGGCATTATAATTAAAAATAGGCAGTGGGATCCCAAATAGGCAAAATAGGCAAAATGAAAAGGCTTCCAAAACATTCGAAACAACATAAGAAACGTATATCCGGAAAAATTTTATCAATATATGCAGTAGATAAAAAGAGGCATTTTGCCAAACTTCCGGGCTCTATTCATGAGTTTCAAAACAAAAGGAGGGAAAACATTCATCTTTGATGGGTTATTTTCTTGCATTTTTGTCGATTTTGCAGGATATTGCATATTTAGGGGGTGTAGTGCATCTTAAACAATTTTTTAAGGCATTACCTTGATTTTTAATGCTATCACGAAAGAACGGTGCTGATCACACCACCACGTAAGGAGGTTATCTAGTAGAGTACTGCAATGGACCACTTTCGCTCGCTCAAACTCGATCGAATCTCCCACGCTTGAGCGTGCTTCGGTCGAATATATAGAATATCAAATATAATTTCAATGTGACAATAATCGTACAAATATATATGTAAAATTCGTGCTGGTAGTTTCAGCCCATAATCATTTATTTATTTTCATATATTGCTATGTATTGGTAAGAGAGTAAATTACATTTTAAGATGGAGATGATGACTATGTTTAATTTAGTTTCAATTTCACTACGTTTTTAACTTCACGAAGCATATTTGAAGGCCTACTACCATAGACAAATTACTGTTCTACGTGAGCTACTGGGCTTTGAGCGTATACCGATCGTTTTGACTGTTCGAGCGTTATTCGCTCGAGCGAAGAAACTCCATTCCGTAAGCCATCTAGCGTCATCCGTGCGAACTATTAGACGATCGAGCAAAAAAGCCTCAATGCAGCACACTATTATCGACACATTTGTTATACCCGTCCGTGGTGCAATGCACAATAGACAACTTTACGCTTAGGTTTTTGTGCATAATAATGTAAACCTAGTAAATACTTTTAATCTTTATTTATCGAAGCCATATACAAAAAATACACTTTGGACCAGTTTGGGTGAATATCTAGTCTTACGTAAAGCACACAAGTACTAAGATGACTTCCGTTTCAAAAGTCATGATTGAAGTTTTTTGAAAATTGAGTTTCTGGAAAGAAAGAAGGAAAAAATAATGCAGTAATCATTAGTAGTAAAAGAGCCAAAAATATTCATGTCATGTTTGAAACAAAACAATTTTGCCAATAGTAGAAAAATCTGGAAGAATAACATTAATTTGGAGTGGGATTGGTCACAAATACAGGGTGAGGCAGTCAAACGGGAAGATTTAAAAAAATCACAAAAAATAGACAGAGCAAATATTATTTATTTTTTAACATGAATGTACTGTACATGAGTGGAAATTACTAGTGTACCTGAAAAATGTTCATTTTTTGAATATGGTGTCAGTAAGATGGCGTCCTTGGTTTGCACACATTGTCGGAGTCTCCGAGTAAATCCGCCCATGACGTTGCGTAGCATCTCCAACGGAATGTTGTGGATGTCTTGCCGAATTCACTCCTTCAAAGTATCCCTGGTTCTTGGGAGGGTTGTCCTTGAATAATTTGGATATGAGGTAACCCCAAAGGAAAAAGTCAGGAGCCGCAAATCGGATGAAAGGGCAGGTCACGGAATATCACCGAATGTGCTGATGAGACGACCATGAAATGCGAGTCTAAGCACATCCAAACACACTCTGGCAGTATGGCTACTTCCGCCATCTTGCTGGAAGAGTGTTTCTTCATCTGGGTGATAGTCATCGAGGGCAGGCAGGAGAAAGGTTATCAACATGTCAGCATAACGTCCAGCGTTTACAGACTCCGACAATGTGTTCAAAACCAAGGACGCCATCTTACTGACACCATATTCAAAAAATGAACATTTTTCAGGTTGACTAGTAATTTCCACTCTTGTGTAGTACATTTATGTTCAAAAATAAATAATATTTACTCTATTTTTTTGTGAATTATTAAAATTATATAATATATTAGTAGAGTTTGGAATACCTAAGAAGCTTGTTAGTATGATAAAAATATGCACCAGTGAAACAGAAAGTAAAATTCGTGTGGGTAATAATATGTCTGACAAATTTATAATTCATGATGGGTTAAAACAAGGAGATGCATTATCTCCATTGCTCTTTAATTTTGCCTTAGAATATGCTGTTCGGAAGGTAAAAGAAACTAAAGAAGGACTAAAATTAAATGGTGTGACTCAGTTGTTAGCATATGCAGATGATGTAGACTTACTGGGGGATGATATAAATACGATTAAGAATAATGCTAAAATATTTTTCAAAACTGCTAAAGAGATAGGTTTGGAAGTTAACAAAGAGAAAACTAAATATATGCTTACAGGCCGAAACCAAGTGTTAGGTAATAATCAAAATCTAATTATTGATAACAACTCGTTTGAACCAGTTTCCAAATTCAAATACTTAGGAGTAATATTAACAAATGAAAATTATATTAAAGAGGAAATAAAAAGTAGGCTTAATTCAGGAAATGCATGTTACTTCTCTCTTCATAAACTTTTGTCTTCTCGTTTAATATCTAAGAAACTAAAAGTTAAAATATACAAAACCGTAATTTTGCCTGTAGTATTATACGGGGGTGAAACTTGGTCCCTTACATTAAAAGAGGAACATAAATTGAGAGTATTTGAAAATAAGATTCTTAGGAAAATCTTTGGACCTAAAAGGGATGAGGAGACAGGTGAGTGGAGAAGGTTACATAATTTAGAACTACATAATTTGTATTCATGTCCAGATATTATTAGAATAATTAAATCAAGAAGACTTAGGTGGGCATGCCATGTGGCACGAATGGGAGAGGAAAGAGGAGTTTACAGGATTCTTGTTGGGAAACCAGATGGTAAGAGACCTGTAGGAAGGCCAAGACGAAGATGGAGGGACAACGTTGAGATGGACCTAAAGGAAATCGGTAGGGATGGAAAAGAGTATATAGATCTTGCTCAAGATAGGGACAGATGGAAGGCCTGTGTTGCTGCAGCCATGAACCTTCGGGTTTAAGAAGGCTAGAGAGTTAGTTAGTTAGTTAAAATTTTCCCGTTTGACTGCCTCGCCCTATATTCCTCTGTGATTGCCTCCTACACGGCCGAGAACTTTGAGTGCTGAACTCAGGACTTGCCACCAACATTTCCAGGTTTGAGTTCTGTGGACATGGATGTTTCTTTGTGACTGTCCTTTCATGAATTTAATCTAATCGCAATCGCCATCCATTCTCATCGCCACAGTTAGCCAAATGTGCAGAAAAGCAATGCTGAAATAATAAAAAATTATAATTACAAATTCTCTTCCATTTCATCAGTTTATTGATCAAGACATAGGCGTGCGCCAGGGAATCCGGACCCCCCGAAAGATTGACCAAATACTAAAATTAAAGGGTGATCCATAAAGAACGCCGGATTTGAAGTTGCTATAAATGAAATTTATTTTTGGAAAAAAAGCACAAAACACATACCATTCTCTTCAGGAGATATTAAGGTTTAAACATGGAAAACAATATCAGGCATATGACCCCCCTCCCTACTAGCCCTACACGCAATCACTCGGTCCATGAAATTCACCATGAGCCGATCACACATTTCCCCATCAAGTGTGTTGAGGACACGTCGAATTTCTTGCTTAAGTTCCAACAAATTTCGGGGTTTGTTCTGGTAAACTTGTGACTTGGTGTACCCCCACAAGAAAAAGTCACATGGTGTCAAGTCACAAGGTCGAGGTGGGAGGGTTTGGTCTCCTCGCAACGAGATTATTCTGTCCGGGAACTTCTCACGCAGCAGATGGATTGTTTCTTCTGAAGTGTGGCAAGTTGCGCCGTCTTGTTGGAACCATACATTTTCGATGTTCATTTGATCCAAACGAGGCCAAAGAAAATCAGTTAGCATTGCACGGTAACGAATTCCATTCGCTGTCAGAGCATTTCCTTCTTCGTCTTCAAAGAAGGAAGGACCGACCAAACCCCCACTCCAAATCCCACACCAAACCGTAACTCTCTGAGGATGCATTTCCTTTTCCTGAATCGGGACTGGACCTACAGTTTAAAGTGGAATCCGAACCACCATGTGCCTCCACATGTAGGTCCAGTCCCGATTAGCCTTTCTGTGCATAAAGTGGACTTAAAACAACAACAAATCAATCAACCTTTTCCTGAATCACTCTTGCGTTCTCAGATCCTCATATTCGGCAATTCTGGTTGTTTACGAACCCGTTTCTTTGCATTGTTGTTGGCGCCATATGCAGTTCTTGAGCACGACTGCGATACGATTTTGCAGGACTCGCAGCAACAGAATCACGCACAACAGCAACGTTTGCTTCACTCCGGCGACTTCGAGGGCGTCCAGGGCTTTTGATGTCTTCTGTAGATCCAGTTTCTTCAAATTTCTTGATCAACCTACGAACAGTTGAGTCGTTCGGTGCATGAAGATGACCAAGTATCGTACGGAGTTTCCGAACAGTCACCGCGAAATTTTCACCATTCTTGTAGTGCGTTTTGACAATCAAAACTCGCTGTTTCTTACTGTACCTTTCCATGGCGTTAGCAACACACACAAACAGTAGAACAACTGAAACGCTTCTCAACACAAAACCTCAATGATAACCGATAACAACAATCGCACCAACAATGCTGTCAACCAAACAAAAAAAATATGGCGTCCTTTTCAAATCCGGCGTTCTTTATGGATTACCCTTTAAATAATGCAGTAAGACCTCGTTAATCCAGATCCCGATAAGCCGGACTTCGCTTAATCCGGACAGGGAAAAAAAAAGCAGAGTGCAAGGTTTTAAATGTGGCTAGAATCAACCTCCCAAAGAAAAGGCAATCAACCCCTGATGAAATTCTGTTTCCCGCAGACTTTATACTGTACTGTAAGGTGTATTTAGGCCTATGCCCTTTAAATACACCATAATAAACATGTTTTGTTGCTATAAACGGAGTTTTAATGCACTTTCTACTGTTCTTTTAGGTTATTTCAGTTAATCAGGACTTTCGTTAAACCGGTCAACTTATCCCCCCCATTAGTCCGGATTAACGAGGTTTTACTGTATTGTTAAATTAAATATAATTGTTTAGCATTTGCTATGTAATCGCTGGTTATTTATTTCCGCCGAACTTTTTGGAAGGCAAAGAATTTGACCCATACGGCTTTGAGCAGTTCCAAAGATTTATGCACACTGCTACTTATGATAATATGCATAAAATATTAATCAGCAACTTTACTTTTCGTCATTTGTAATAGGCAATTAAAAGTGATCACCGTTCAATTATGTTTTCCTATTACAATTGGATCTAACATATTTTTTGTTATTCAATAAATATTCAATTCTTTATCTATTTGACATTCATTTTCTTGCCAGGGCAGTTGTTTTAAAACAAATTTTGGCGATCTTTACTACGTGAAGCTAGATAATGAATACCTGCTATTGTATATCTATTATTTTACCATCTCTTTACTAATTCATGTAATAATAACAATACAATATTAATTAATTTACATAGTTAACTAATATTTTAAAATTTAATTTATTCTAATTTTATTATTATTATTATTATTATTATTATTATTATTAAGACAGTCGGACCCCGCCGAAATGTATTTCTAGATACGTGTCTGGCGTGCGCAGACTCTCTGATTAAGGGGGCAAAAGCCATGATGAAAATTCAGTCGGAGAAAAAAAAGTCCATTCCATCTCATAGTTTTATTGTATTGGTGGGTACTAAACAGGGGCGTATGTAGTGTGTGTCTGGACCCACCGAAAATCACTCAATTCCAGTTTCCGCGGCACAAAAGTTCTCTGTTCTCCTCCTCCTTTATTTTCCTTCTCTGTGGTTCAGACTAATTTACATATATACATGATTTCGTACAGCAGATTCAAAACAACTACACCTAATTTATTCATTTCCAATGTGTGACGAATTTATTCTGCAACCTCACAACTACCCTAACGAATAAAATGTATGTCTTAATAATAAGTAATTTGCTGGAGAACGAAGTGAGAGAGTCCAATTACATAGGAAATAAATCCGTCCGCCGTAGTTGCTTCAAAATACTTTATTTCTTGAAGAGAATAGTATTGTATAATAACGGTAATAAGATTTCTGTACACTAAATTTCTACGTGATAGGAGGGGCAACTGCACCCCCCCCCCGTGTGTACGCCTGTGGCAACAATTTATAAAATAACTAGTAATGGACATATGAATAAATTTCATTGCCAATATAGACATGCTGATTGATCTCATTAATTTAAAATGAGTGGGCAGCAGGGCAACATTCGCAGCATTGGGTCCTACCTCAGCGAAAAATAATCATAGCACTGCATTTGTCAACCCAAAAATGCTACGTGAGAAATTGGGACATTCATTTAGGGGGCTTTCAGACCGAAGCGACACGGCCACCTTCAGTTTTTAAATAAAAGCATTCATAGTCCAAAGTAACACGATGCACACCGTTGAGAGAATGGCCTAGTCCGAGCGACACGTGCAGCTTGTTGTGTCGCCTGTCGCTTCGGTCTGAAAGCTACCTTATAGCACAGCAAGAATCACGGGCACAGAAGATTAAGTGGGGAGACAGGGAGAAAAAGGAACAAACAGAATTTTATTGGCAGACAGAAAATTAATGTGGTAAGGAGAACAGGAAGAATAAAAGACAGAACGGAAGAATAAGAATCAAAGTACACTAGATAGGAACGAAGAAAGTGATAGATAGAAAGAGGAGATGAAAAAGAGAGAAAAAGATAAAGAAGTAAAAATTAACAAAGAAAGAAAGAAGGAAAAAACACAGGAGAAGAGAGAAACAGAAGGATATTTAGCAGTAATAAAAATGCAAGAACACAGGAAGAGAAAGAGGAAATGAATCAAGGGGAACCGCAGAATTTTTTCCCAGGGGGGGAGTTATGGAAACTTTTATTATTATTATCATTGCTATTATTTTTGTGAATATTATTACTACTACTATTATTATTTTTCTAATTACAAAATGTCACAGAAAGCAAGATTTTTTGTTACAAAATATCTCTACAATTTCACCATTCGAATTTCATTAAAGCTTTCGAGAAATCTCAAGGGGGGCAAGTGCCCCTCTGGACCTTCCCTGCGGGCGCCCTTGAAATTACTTAAAATTAAGAAAGAAAGAAATAGAAGGAAGAAAAAGACAAACAGAGGAAGATATAAACAGGGATAGAAAGGACATGCAGAAATAAAAAGATACAGAAGAGAGAGAGAGAGAGAGAGAGAGAGAGAGAGAGAGAGAGAGAGAGAGAGAGAGAGAGAGCTCACGCCATGACCACCGTAGCAGAACCTGCCTAAGAATCTTTCTTCCACATGTGAATTCATTCGAGCGAAATTCTCTGGTCACGACACAGGCGGGCAGAGGAATTTCTGTCTTATTTTGGCATTTTTCCACACTTAAGTGGTTCAGACGTCAATTTCCAAAGTAGATAAGTAAGCCTATCTGAGATTAAATCAAACCTAACTTAATTTAAAACTTATAGCTATGTAACACAAGTAATATTTGATGAACTAGCCTGAAATTAAACAGACCAATCAAATTTGCCATACAGTTGTAAATAACACAATGTGTTCACAATGCTATCTCAATCCTAGGTTCGAAATATGATGTTTTTTAAAAAATATTTGTGTAGTATTTGATTTTTTATATGTACCGTTGCTTTTCTACCATTTTTGGCTAATGCGACGATGAGAATGATTGATGATATGCTGGAGGAACAGTCACAAAGACCACTCATGCCCAGGTCAGGATTCGAACCCATCCTCATAGTCGCGATTAGCAAATTGTGTCAGAGTAGTCACGCTAAATAATAAATCAAATTATACTTACTACCCTTGCACATAGAAAGTTTTGGTTCCCATGACGTAAGGATAAAATCAATTCAATTAGTAATTTACAATTTTCTTGGTACCGTCCTCTGTGATGGAGTGGTTAGCACACCGCACTACGACGCCAGATATCTCGGGTTCGAATCCTGGCCTGGGCATGATTGTTCTTTGTGAGTGTGCCTTCATATTTTTCATCATATTACTCATCCTCATCTTTGCGATTTACCAAAAATGGCAGAAAAACAAAATAAAATGACCCAAATCAATCAATAAACAATTTGCTAGTTAATATTTATGCAGCCCGGTTTACATATTTTAATCAAATATTTTTCTAACACTTACTTGGCATTATTTCTATCACCAGACATGATTGGCACGCATACGCCGTTGAAATCTTGCTTGTAGCCAGTCCTGCACGAGCTTTCAATCACTTCAGAAACGTTGTCGTCAGACTTGCGTTTACGTCGAAAATGTACGTCGAGTCTTTGTGACTAAAACAACAGCGTCACAGTTTTCAACGAAGCAGAGGACGAGAGACAAAACAAAACATATTCCAAGATATTCTCTGTACATTCTTATGCACAGAGAAAACAGTTACTGTCGTATGGTGTTCTCACGATGAGCTTTAAATTTTCAACTAACGGACTTGGCAACAGTGACTGATTTCCTATATTTCCGTACTATTCTTCAATATCGGGTAACGTTGATCCTAAGCAGAAAGATTTAAGCCTTGCACAGCTGACATGAAGACTGTAAACTGGACTCACGAACAGGCACCAATTTTATGAACTTCACAAACGAGTAAAAAGTACTCCCAAAGTGATTTATTTCCACCAACACATGACTACCTAGATTGTATAGGTGACACTGAGTACGAGATATAACGTGTGACACAACACGCAAAAGTAAGATGAATTTACCTTGTTTTAATTAGGGTGACCAGACATACTCTTTTTAAGAGTATTATACTCTTTTAGAGGTTCATATACTCTATACTGTTTTCAATTTGCAAAAATCCCCAAATATACTATTTTCCTTGCTATTTAATTTCATACATTATTTTACGCGTAAAAATGCATTAAAATCCACAGAAAGAAGAGAAATAATGATAGGTAAGTGGAGGTCAGTACAGGCTGAGTCAAATTTAAAAGTGATTGTGCCTCTTATAAAATTCTTGTTTACTCTGCCTGGTACAAATTTTGGTTGTGAAAGACTTCAGTGTTATGAAAACTTATTGGCGAGAGGAAAAAGTACACTCCTGGTGTCAACACTTGAACAAGTAATGAAAGTGAAATTCAATGTGGACATGACCTGTAAAGAGTTTGGACTGCCAATAAAGGACGACTTGAACACACTCAAGAAAGCAAAATCATCCCAGAAGTATGAATGATGGTGCCCATTGGTGAGGAAGTATTTGTAATTAGCTAATTACATTAGACCCATAAGTAATTTGAATCTGTAGAGTGTAGGCCTATTTTATAGGGGCTATAATAGAAGCAATAACAAATACTAGCCACCCTTATTTTTGTTTTCTTTTTATGTTTTGTGCATGCGCACCTTCAACCTATAGACTATACTCTTTTTGGTCAACAAATATCTGGTCACCCTATTTTAATGCTTTTTCTTGTAGTTTCCTTGTCGTGCTAATGCTCGTTGCTGTTGTGCAACTGTAAACTCATTTACAGTTGAACCTGCTATTATGGCTCCATGTTTTTTGTCCTCATAGTTTACAACACCACTTGAGTGTGTAGAACGATACCACACACATACTGCTTAAGAGAAAAGTATTACAGGTATGAAGTAGAGAATTGCTACATTTCTAAAAAGTCCAGTTTGTAAAACACATAGGATGTTACTGAATCTTTGTTTGTCTCAATGTCAATATCAGGTTTAAAATTTGAATTTGAGTTTATTAAGTCCACTTTATCCACATATAGGATAATTGGGACTGGGTCTACAGTTTAAAGTAGACATGAACCATAATGAGCCTTCACCTGGTATCGAACCTGAATCCCTTGATTACAACGTTATCACTGCGCCATCGGGGAGGCCCTTGAAGAACGTAGGCCCCACAATGTGTGTGTGTGTGTATGGGGGGGGGGGGGTTCTTAAACAATTTATGCTAACCACCACAGGTCTCCACGTCGGAAGACAAGTCAGTGTTGCCAGAGAACTATGTTTAAGTCATTGTCGAGTCATATTTTCAATTAACTTTCTTCAACAAACATTTGCTTGTTTGTTGCAAAATTCTAGAATATTTAAAAATAAAATAGAATAAAGCACCCGTTAATTTTAATCCATCCACCCATGTAAACTAATATAATCAAACTGATTTCGTACTGCGTAATACAAATAAAACAATTTTATTACAAACAATTACACGAGCTAATAAAACATCCTTATTTATGCAAATGGTATTCCACTAAATTGAAACAAGTAGGTATACATACGTAGCAGAAAATTGCTACAAATTTATTTCCTTCACCCTATACCTATACCTCCTCTATACTCTGGACATCTTGTAAATGTATAATCTTCATTATTCTTCAGCATTATGCAAGAAAGGGATCACTGCAAAGAGAATATTTATTATAAGCAATAATATTTTGACTTCTTGTACCTAGCCTACTTATAATATAAACTATATAATTTATATTTATATTATTTTGTATTATACTAAGGAGTCCCGGGTTGGATTTCCGATGGAGGCACATAGTGGTTCGGATCCAACTTTAAACTGTAGGTCCAGTCCCGATTAGTCTTATTGTGCATAAAGTGGACTTAAAACAACAAATCAATGAAAACAAGTTCCGATTTATATTTGCCCGCGGCTCGAGTTTGCCAAATCATTTGCCTATCATCATCATCATCATCATCATTATCATCATCGTATGTTTCTAAGATAGAAACATTAAATTTATCCAATAACGTATGTAATAGGTGGTTGACAAGTTTTGAGCTCCTTCCGAAACATTATCGAAAAAAATAAAACAAAAGTTATCATCACTTGTACTGAATAAAAAAATACATTTTTATAGAGAATCACTTAATGGAAGTTAGAAATGAAGGAAAGAGAATATTGCTATAATTAATCTTACTCACAGAGGGGGGCGGGAGTCGACGGACCTTTCGACAAACATTCTCCCATCGCGACGCTCATATTCAAGTCCTAACTCAACATTTGAAGTCCTTAATAAAATATTTATTTAAATTTGTTCATGAAATATCTTTCGTTACAAATATGCAATGAAATACAATTTATTACAACACAGTAATTCAATTGTAACAAAAATAGAAACTGATACTGATAATTTTTTAAAAAAAACTATAACACAACTTGCCATTTTAACCTCTAACAGACATATTTAAGACGATTTATTGAAGAATTGTGTGTGTCTATTTTCGACAAATATCGTAGTTGTATTATTTAAACCATTATATTAGCGTATTCATAGAGTCAGTCACAAATTTACAATTTAAATTAAAACCTAATTCTTAATCAATCAATTTCATCTACAATACAAGCACCCACACGGACAACCCGCAAGGTATAGCTCTTTCACAGTCCCATACAAGGCTCTCCATCAAGCTTTCTGAAACCTCGGAAAATATGCGAACTACTGGTTTCCCCATAGCAGAAACTGGCGACACTAGCGCCACTGCTTCCACGCCAGGGTTTTAGATGCCTTGGTGGATCTATACTTACTTACTCCACGGCTCTACAGCCCATGCAGGGCCTTGGCCTCCTTGGTGATAGCTGCCCACTCATCTCGGTTCTTCGCTCTAGTTCTCCATCCTCTTATACCCATTCGTTTGAGGTCTTCTTCTGCCTGGTCGAGCCATCTCTTCCTGGGTCTGCCAACACTCCTCTTGCCTTCCTGTTTCCCTTGGTAGATCTTATGTACTGCTCTGTCTGGTTGCATCCTTTCTACATGCCCCAGCCAGCTAAGGCGTTTGGATCTTATTTCACTTCTTATACTTGGGTTCTGGTCAAGTGTTGCTAGTTCTTCGTTTGTCCTAATTATCCAGATGCCATGTCCATTGATTGGTCCATATATCTTACTTAAAACCTCCTCTCCCATATATCTAGCCTTTATTCTTCCTTTCTTGTCAGACACCAGGTTTCCGACCCATACATCACCATTGGTCTCATTATGGTTCTGTACAGTCTTAGTTTCAGCTTTCGGTTCACTTGTGAGGATTTTAAAACCTTTCCAAATGTATGATAGCATCTGTTGCCTGCTGTTATTCTTGTTTTTACCTCTTCGGCAATGTTATTATCTTCTGTTATTGTTGAACATAGATATTTCTCCCTTCTACAGCGATCTCTTTTTCTGCAGGCTCCCATACTTATGTAATAACCTGTCTGCAAATATTGACATTTTCGTGTCAGAACGCAGTTTCCAACAATCGTTAAGAATGTACGTGCAACTAATTTTTTTCTGTATCAACTTGTATTATTTTGTTGTAGTGTTTTCCTGTTTTTACAGTTACAGTGCAAAAACAATCACTTAAGGAGACCGCGTCGTAAATTTCGAAACTTTCCCCTCCCTGAAATGGCGAATTGTTTTCAATCCCAAACGACGGGTTAAATGAAAAAAATCCTATCTCAATCCCGTCCAGACCAAAAATTTTCGTCCTGCACACCCCTAGTTATGGCAGTCAAGATGATTCTAATGCCTGTGGTGAAAACGTTCTTTCCTTATTTCGTTCGACATGGCAGTAATTGTATCAACTTACAGTCTGAAAGTTACATAATAAAATGCGTATCGCCACCTCAGATATCTCAAGGCGCCGTCCATGCTACCATCCCCACAGAAAAGCTACGACGAATAAGGAAAAATCGAAATTGGCTCACCTGTTTATCCTCGCAATCGCAACCACGGGCCTGCAGTCTCCGTTTAAATCTCGCTTGTAGCCTTCTCTGCAGGGAACCACTATCAAACCGTATGCACCATAATTCACAGTCGTGATTCCCTCGGGATCTTGATTCCAGGCCTGAAACTCGCTCCTTGACGCCTCCTGATGATGGAAGGGCATGGCAGCCACCATATGCAGAAAGCACAGGGCGATCAAGACGCTTGGACAAAACTTTGAACGTGTTCTGACCATCTTTTCTGCACGAAATATGAAGCGTCTTGCCCTATTCAGTCTGGAAACTTCCTCTTATGGAATTAGCATGCTGTCCTTGAGCAGTATTTTTTTATATCTCTTCTCTACAACTGGTTTCCGTGATTCTTCTTACTTTTTTAGGCTTAATTGTGCTGCTAATTTATGTGAGAAGAGGAATTTTAATGTTCAAGACGTGAAACACGTGTGAACCTAACCTTTTATTTACGACGGCAGTATAACGCACGAAAGAAATTGGATTGTCATCAGAGTAAGGGAATTTCCGTATCTCCACTCTTCAGCACGATTACATCGACGGTCAAACACAATAAGCAGTATAATTTTTTATATTCGAATTCTGTATTCTCATAGGGATGGATGTTTTAACTGCTTTTAAATTAAAGGAGACCTATCAACTCCAATAAGATAGCCAGGAATTGAGAGAGGTTTTGGGGGCAAAAATATGCTTTTGTTCATTTTTTTCTTCACCCTGCACGATACCCCTCCCCCTCCTGCGTTTCTTCAGGTACGTGGTGTATTTCTTTCAACCGCAAAAACATGCCAAAGGACCATGCTCTCTTGTGATAAAGTCGTATTCATCTCCAACATTTCGTTACCAACTTATAGCTACTGTATTCAAAGTTCAAGGGACAGGACTTTGTGGACACTCTGTATAGGAGATAAAACTGTTTGTTGCTGTTCCCTATCAAAAACAGAGTGTTTGTGTTGTTAGTATTATTATTTCCAATACTGAGAGAGTCCTTTGTATTTCAGGCACTTGCAGTTCCACAATGCTCCTGAGGGATTATGGGTCAGGATGATCAAAGAAAAGCTGTTCTGTGGTGCAGGTTGGTTAGTTAACACAACTTAAACATAATTTGAATTTTTTGGGTTTTCTTCCCTCAAAGCTGGTGTTAATTTTTTACTTTTTGGTGTTACTTTTCCCAAAATTGGAGTTTTAATTTAACATACTTTTCTGCAAAATGTACCCGAAACTATGCCTTCATTGTGCTTGTACTTCTGAACTAATATTTTATTTATAGGTCACGTGACCTACAATTTTCATACTTTAACTATTTTTAAGGAAGTTATTTTCCATTGCTTCTCATGTCACAAATAGCGAATAACTCTCGAAAATGAATGCAGGGATAAGGGACTTCATTTTCTGTGATGTTGCAATGTCAAGGGGGGCTCTGACGTCACTTGACGTTCGTAACTCATGGTGGTTCATTGATAACTCAATGAATACATTTTTAACGTTTATTTTCTCTCTAATTCTCACAAGGTTTAACAAGTTCAGATATATAAGTTCAGTTATACACATGTAGTATAATAACCACCAAGTCCTAAGATATTAAGTTCTAAACCTAAAGGTAACTGAATGGAGAAAATCTAAAACGCCATACTTTAGAAGAATATAGTAAAGTCCTTGGCAGAAGCGACACCGTCTGCTTTGGGCAGCAATTCCCCTAGTACAGGATGCTGTTTTCTAAAAGGGTGGTTTTTTATACCATTTGAGTTAGCGTGTCTCGATACTTGCCCTAATCTTCAAGCAAACTTTCTACTCCATTGGACATTTTTGCCTAAGTCCATTTCCTTCTGTCTTACCTGTGCCTCCTCGATGGCGCAGTGTTAGCATCGTCACCTTGTAATCAAGGGGTTCTGGGTTCGATACCCGGTGAAGGCACATGCACAGTGGTTCGGATCCCACTTTAAACTGTAGGTCCAGTCCCGATTAGCCTTTCTGTGCATAAAATGGACTTAATACAACAAATCAACCAACCTTCTGTCTCACCCTTCAGGGGCAAGCTATCAGGGTGATCACTATCTCATGCACCTGAAGGGGATGTGTAAACACATGTGCATGTGGAGACCTTGGGTCTCTGAGGAGAATAGCGATTGCTATCTGAACTAGTCATCCTTGATGACAGATTAACTCACACTTGTGTTTGCTAGGCCACATCCTGTTGTTCAAAACTGTGATGTTTACCAAGAAGAGGGAAAGATGGTATCTTTCCTAGAGGAAATATCAGACATGCTATCTTTGTGGCTTGTTTGACAAAAAGTCTGCACAATAAGGAATTTCACTTAATGTTGGAGACTGATCTACTATCGCCAATACAATAAAGAATTTTGGCTGTTACAATGTACACGTGCTCTTCCAAGTTATGCCAAGCTTGCCAGGTCATCTGGGAAGGGTCTCTTTCCCCATCCACAACTCTTTGCATCCTGGCATTCATTGAGGAGTTTGTAGTTTTGCTATTTTGATGGTGATATTTCTGTGCTGATTTTATTTATTATATATCTTGTCCCAAGGTTTCTTTGTGCTCGTTTGGGCAAGGTTCGATGTTACAGCTCTCATGTTATGATATGATATGATATGATTTATTTGCATCCAAGGACTACAATTTTGTACAAATAGGTACATCTGTAGTATAGGACATGTCAAGTAGAAGTACATGATAATAACATTTGGTAATTTTAACATAAGATACACGCATATATATTGGTGTATTATAACCCTTGCATATCAAGATATTATACTATACAATTTCAGTTTGATGTGCAACATCAAGCCCTGAATGTATGGTAACTAACCATACCTTTTAACATTTATTCTGGTTACACATAGGATTATAGGACATGTGAATTAGAAATACATGATAATAAAGTTTAGTAAATTTAACATAAGATACATTGCATATAAAATATTATACTTGAAAAATTCCAGTTTGATGTGCAACAACAAGCTCTGCACATATGGTAACTAACCTAACCATACCTTTTAAAATTTATTCTGGTTACAGATACACAAGACCTTCAAAAGATGAGTGTTGCCTCTGTATATTCTTGTATGCTGTAAAATGAATGTTTAATTAGCATGGTTTTGATTTTGTTTTTAAACTTTTCCACTTTGGGTTCGTGTCTTAACTCTCTGGGCAACTTGTTATACAGGGCAACTGCTGAGTTTTTAGGTCCCTTCTTGTAGAGAGTAAGACGGCATGTCTTCATTCGAATTTTATCTTTATTTCTCGTGTTCAGGCTATGGATATCTTCATTGGTTTTGAAAGTACTAATATTTTGTTTGATGTATACCAGACATTCATAAATATACAAACAGGGTAATGTCAGTAAGTGGAAGTTACGGAAGAGATTGATGGCAGGTGGGCACTCAGACCAGTCAATCCAAGAAAAAAAAATTAAGGAAATGCCTGGGGTTTCATGTGCCTGTAGGAATTATTCCATTCATAATACACACCATAGTACTTTTGGGATAAAACTTTGGAAAGCATGCATGTCATATACTCATAAATACGGCAAATTTTATTTTAAGCATAAAACACGAGCTATGTTAGCTTTTTTTTCTCACAATATATGTTGGAAGTCACGAAAAAGGCCACAATTTGCATTATTTGACAATTTGTAGTGTTAACATTTTCAGTATTTTTCATATTTTGTATGTGAAATATGTTAAATTCATAAAAAAAGACCACAATTTACATTTTCTTGCCAAATTCACGCCATCTTGCGATTTATGATTATTGTTTGTAACTACAAACGTGTGGAACAGAGTGTGCAAATATTAGGAAGATAGAAAACTTCTCATGTCGCATGCCATCAACATACTTGTTAAAATCAACACACAAACAGCACAATAAAAAACACTATAATTTTTTTTCCAAGATTTCAATTCCATCTCAGAATCATCATCAGAGCTGGTCCATAGGGCAAAGCTTAGTCGACTTCAAAACTTATGACAAAGATCCTTTAATGAATTCCGGCATCTACAGTATTAAATGTGAATGCAACAGGGAATATATAGGCCAATGCAAAAGACTCATCAAAGACAGATTCACAGACCACATAGGGTACATATGCAGGAAAGAAATTTCTTCGGGGTTGGCAAAACACATCATTGAAACCTACCACAGGATTGTGTTTTCTCTTTGGCACATGCCAAAGGAAAAATAGAACAATATGTTAAGGAAGGGGAGCACATGATCAAGAATGCAAATAATATCAACAATAATTTATGTGGAAATCTTTATTTATAATGGTACAACATTGTCAAACTTAAAAACTCTTCTCCCTCTGCCACCAATCACAACAAACAAGAACTTACCAGCACTGCAAGACTGCAACAGCCCATGAGTTTGAAGTTTGGAGAAACTAACTTGGATCCCTTGTGCATCTCAAAAATATGCGAATTAGTTTTTCCCTAATTTCCAATATGTTCAACCAGCGTTGTTGCTATTTAACCTTAGAATTTCCACCTTGCACATGAATTTTCAAATTTACTTCCAATGCTGGAATTTTCCCCCATAGACGTGAAAAATTGCAAGTTTTATTAATCTAAATCTCGTTTAATTTATTTCGTATTTATTAATGCCCTGGGGCAAGTTTTTCACAGTTTACCTTTCATTTTTATCAAGGAAGGATAAGAAAAGAAAGCTGCGTGGAAAATAAAACAGAATTCTCTGAATCTGTTTGCTTTGTTAGTGTCCTTTGTAGAACAATCTGTCTGACATACGAAACATTATTGCAAGGTAAGATATCTTGAAGTTGATTAGGTAAATTTTTAAAATTCTTAAAAAATTATAATTACAAATAAAAATAAATATGGTAGAGTTGACTATGCATTGGAATATATAGTAGAGTGTATTGCATAGTCATTCATAATGTAATTTTTTAAAAAAATGCTGCCACCTGAAATATTTTTAGTTCTGTCTGCCCTTGTGTTCAACACTTTATTCTCCTGTATATGTTAAAGGAATTAATGTGCAATCAGAAAACTGTTTTTCACACCGGTTTCATTACTTTTTTCTTTCAGGTCAATGTCCTGTTCTCACCTGTGCAGCTATGACAAGCATGGAAGAGGTGAACCATCTTCTCTGGAATAGAATACTTCAAAGAGGAGGCCATATGGGAAGTAAAAGGTAAGGAGTTTTTTTTATCATAAATAGTTTTACATTTTTCCAAATTTAGTGCAATTTTTAATTTTTTCAGTGTTATTTCCCCAAGATTGCATTTTTATTTTATCACACTTTTCTGTCAAATATACCTTCATCGTACTTTAAACTAGTTTGTAAATTTGTAGTCACATTGGCTACACGTGCTTGTGGCAGTTTCATGCTTCAGTCATAGGTAAACATTTTCTTTGTAACAGCACATTTATGTAGTTATCAGTGTTTAGTTTATTCCCATCTAATGGAGTCAGTTTTTGCTTCTCGATTATTAAAGCTCAATTAACTAATTTTTCGTGATTTTGCAGAACTCTCACGATAATTCAGACTTCACAATTTAGTGTTTAACAGGTTATATTGCAACAATTCGTGAAGAAAGCTGTACCTCACACCTTTCAAAGCCATGGAAAATAGAAAGTTATTTTACATTTTAAATGTTTTCTTCTTTAGAGAATAAAAGACAGCCGTCAGTCTCGTCACATTTGGCTCCCGTTACTGCAGCAACTGAAAGCCAGCATTCGCAACAAACACAGCAGACTGACTATGCCAGCGCTCCTAGTGGCATGCAGGGAAACGACGGGAACCGGAAACCTGCTTAGCATTGAAGCAGCAACTTCGAAAGCAGATGATGGCAGGTGCCACCGAAATTAATACAGCCTCGCGGATGAGGTTATTAATTTGCTTCCGTAAATTTACATATTTTTGTCAAAAACTAAATATGCATGCATCTACCAAATTCAAGTACTTAGGAGTAATACTAAAAAATGAAAATTATATTAAAGAGGAAATAAAAAGCAGGCTTAAAACAGGAAATGCATGTTACTTTTCTCTTCATAAACTTTTGTCTTCTCGTTTAATATCTAAGAAACTAAGAGTTAAAATATACAAATCAGTAATTTTGCCTGTAGTATTATATGGATGCGAAACTTGGTCCCTTACATTAAAAGAGGAACATTTGAGAGTATTTGAAAATAGAATCCTTTGAAAAATCTTTGGACCTAAAAGGGATGAGGAGACAGGTGAGTGGAGAAGGTTACATAATTTAGAAGTACATAATTTGTATTCATGTCCAGATATTATTAGAATGATTAAATCAAGAAGACTTAGGTGGGCAGGTCATGTGGCATGAATGGGAGAGGAGAGAGGAGTTTACAGGATTGTTGTTGGGAAACCTGATGGTAAGAGACGTGTAGGAAGGCCAAGACGAAGATGGAGGGATAATGTTGAGATGGACCTAAAGGAAATCAGTAGGGATGGAAAAGAGTATATAGATATTCTTCAGGATAGGGACAAATACAAGGCCTGTGTTGCTGCAGCCATGAACCTTCAGGTTTAAGAAGGCTAGAGAGTTAGTTACATGCATCTAGTAACCAATTGCGTAAGTTTTCTTGTATGTACGCTTTGCTTGAATTGTAGAATTATTTCTCTGGTAGTCTACAGTTATTTCAAGCATAAAACATAGTTTTTTGTTGCGACGTTTCAGGAGAGTACACACTCCCTTCATCAGACACTAAAAATAAATGTCTGATGAAGGGAGCTTTTTTTCTCCTGAAACATGGCAACAGAAAACTGTTTTCATGCTCGTAACAACCATAGATTGCAATAGAAATAATTCCATTGCAGAAGTTTTTATTGGAGCTGAGCCGATGTATCGGTATCGGCCTATTCCAGTGGTGTCGGAAAGTATTGGTTGGAATGTATTTACCGATACCGGCCAATACTTTTTTGGCGTTTTGATCTTTCACGAGCTCTGCAGAAAGAAGAGCAACATTATTCAAAATTCAAAGTTTCTTTTTATTCCAAATTTTAATAAACAATCAATCAATCTCAGAATTAAAAATAATCCCACTAGTACTAGCTGGAAATCTACAGGTGGGAAAATGATTTAAGAATCCTTATTTTAAAGGATATAAATTTACAACATAGTACACATATCTATATTATAGCCGCGGTAGCTCATTCATTAGGGCGTCTGATTACCATGCGAGAGACCCAGGATTTTTTCCTCCTGTTCAAGCAGCTCCGGCACCCACCCAGCATCGTATAAATTGGGTACCTGGAGGAAACTCTGGGGGGTAAAGGTGGCCAGGGGCATGGTTCTGATCACATCATCCCCGCCTTTGACCGTGAATAAGAAAGTGTGAGGCCTGTTTTACGCCTTCATGGCATGGTGCAAAGCACAAGGGAGCACTTTACCCTTTCTTTTTTTTTTTTTGCACATATCTATTTATTGAAATTCCAGTGCAGCAGAAGCCATTTTAAACCAGAAAGAAACAACAGTAAAACAGTAGTTTAGTTTTCAAAAATCACAAAATAATATGATAAAATAAACAAATCAAAACAGTACCAAGGTAAACAGACCAGTTCCACAATAGCATTACGTAGCATACAGTAATGACTGATATTTGAAGAGGACTGAAATCTCATGTAAAATACTACAAAAAGGGAAAGACTTTTTGTGTGTAGGAATGAGCAAGGTGTTCATCTGTTTCTGCAGTGCAGCGTGCATTCAGGGAGAATACCGAAAAGGTCACCAAAGCATGCAACACCACTGGTTGAGCTCGGGTATTGCATCAGTGCTGCTGTGATGACCATTGACAGAGCAATTATACAAAAGGTATGGACCAAACTTGACTACCGCTTGGACATGTCATGTGACCAATGAGCCACTCACAGAACATTTGTAGTGTATCAGGAAGACTTCGTGAGTTTACGGTTCTCTTCGTGCATCAATCTTTATTGAGTTCGTAATACTTCGTAAATGTGTTTTGAAATTGGATGAATCATTTATAGTAACCCTGTATTTTCCTTTCAACAGTGGTATTGTTCATTCTTGTAATGAGAGTTGGACAGCAGAATATTGCAAATTCTGGATGAAAAGTTGTACAGGAGGTTTGGAAAGGTGTTGAGAATACTGAAAATTAGTTGTAATTGTAATTGTAATTTATTCTTGTTCTGTTGACTACATTGTAGATATTTCTATCTGCAGCAGTATAGAGCATTCTATCTGCAGCAGTATAGAGCATTCTATCTGCAGCAGTATAGAGCACGTCATTTGTTACATATAACATTAGCATGATTTCAGTACAAATACATCCACTTGATTACTTATTTAAGATGCAGTATGATTAAAATTACAAGTATATATTATTACATATCGGTTTGATTACATACATGGCATATCGCAGTTATGGTTACAAATATATATTACATACCCTTGATAACATATTTGGGATGTAGATCAGCATAATTGAGTTACAAATGTATATTACATCCACTAGATTACATATATGGGATGTAGATCAGCATAATTGAGTTTCAAATATATGTTACATCCACTAGATTACATATATGGGATGCATATCAGATTAATTAAGGTTTCATACATGTTGATATATTGTGTCCAATTGATTATGTATATGGGTGAGACAGAGAAAGTAGTTTTAGATATGCTGTAGAAATTCTTCTATGCTGTAGGGTGATGTTTCTAAGAGATAGTTTTTTTATTTTATTTTTGAATAACTTAAGATTTCTTTCCTCATTTATTTCACATGGAAGTTTATTGTATAGTAGTTTGGAAGAGAGTTTGAGGTGTGGAGAAATTAATTTGCACATTCATTTCTTACTGAAATGAATTTATCCATTCTGTAACTTTGAAATGTAAGAATTAGTTTCCCCAAACAGATTTTCTAAATTCTTATGTTTTCAACATGTACAAGTTAGGGATTGAATATGCAATCTGTAGCATCACCAGATATTTTTTTAAAATAAAAATTTTAACACTGGTTTTGTTGCTTTTTCTTGTAGGTTGCTGCCCTCCTGTGCATCAGAGCAGTATGGTGGAGAAATGGAATGAGAAGCACCATTTGAGGGAGAAGGCCACATGGGAAGCAAGTGGTAAGCTTTTTTTTAACATCCTAATGTGCAATATGTTTTGAAGTCGTGCTACCCTTTCTTTGCATGTTTCTAACATTGAAACTAAGATCCCTTTCATATATCTCATGTAGGCAGGGGAAATTGTTGAAGACTGGTTGGGGGGGGGGGGAGGTTCTTAATTTACACACACACATAAATTTATACACATTGATAAGCCCATTGCCAACCTCTTCATGATCACTCCTAATCACAGAAACCACTCCTCTGGCTGATTCATAGATGACATCTTCCTCCTTTGGACACATGGCGAACCTTCCTAAATCAACTCAACTTCACCATCCTCAAATTCACCTGGTTCCACTCCAAAAACCAGGTAACGTTTCTAGATGTGGACATCCACATCGTGGGAGATCATCTGGAAATCTTTGTGCGCATCAAACTCCAATATCTCCAATACTCCAGCTCTCGCCCCTACCACACACACACACAAACACAAACACAAACAAAAAAAGGCATCCCCTTCTCCATAGCTCTGAGGCCAATGCCTCAACTCTCCCCCACATTCTGCCAAAACTACAACCTATGCCTGCACCAAGCCCTAATCAACCCTCATCAACAATTCCCGCATCCAGACCAAACAATTCAAGACCAACCCCCTGCATCCCCCAATACCATTCTCAATTCATGAAGATCAAACACACCCTTCAATCTCGCCTCCCTATCCTTCACAGTGATCTCGACACCAGCAATATATTTTGGGGCAAACCCAGTCTCTCCTTCCAATGTCCTGAAGGTCTCGTTAGAAAATTCACCAACCCCCTTCATCCTGCACCCACCAGCCTACAGGTGCGAGACGTGCCCCATATTTATCACCTCCCCCTCCATCCAGATCCTCACTGCTGTTGGCAAGTTCACCCTAAGGGCACCTGCATCTCCCCCAACCTTTATACCCTTATCTGCCAAATCTGTGGTGAATTCTACCTTGGCGAAATCTCTACTCCCCTGAACCTCAGAATCTATAACCACCATTCAACCCAAAACTCAGACCTCACTGTCCCCACCCAAAACCACAGCCATAACTGTTTCTGTGTTGCCATTATCCAGAGGCACCACCCATCACTATACCCCATCCTGGACTAAACCTATCCACCTAATAACTCCCCCCCCCCCTTTTTCCTTCCCAAACTTCACCTACCACCAACTATCACGATCGTTTAATATCAACCTCAGCCTTTTGTAGTAATATTGCACCATTCAATTGGAATTAGTTCTTGGAGCATGGTGAACTTTGGTTTGTATAAAATGTGACATTTTGTCAACATTTTATGTCACAAACTTTTTGTGATTTTCATTCAATGTAGGCTCAACCAGGACTCGGACTCAGGTCTATGGCATACTGTGTTATTGCTCTACCTACCGAGCTATCCCTGGCTTTCCCTGATTTTTCTCTGACTGTTTTATACCTGTTTGAAATTGTCTGTCGGTGCTACCGCAATGGGAGCTGTTGCCTTTCAAACACTTGACGTTGACTGGTTTCTCTCAGTGCACAGTCAGCCAGAATTCTGAAAATAGGGACAAAAATCTCAATTCCTACTTAAAAGTAAAGCTTTTAAACCACTAATTCCCCGTAGAACAATGATGGGGCTACCTCAAAACACAAATAGTTCCATCCAGGTGTTAACATAAATTAGGATTACAGGTGGGCAAAACCCATACATTTGCCAAATGTCTGGGTTTTTGTTGTGCATCTTCTACATATCATCAAGGTATGTACTTTCTGTGCGTGCAGTTATAAATGATTTACTGAATTCTGAGCATTATTATAGAAGCATATTCATATGCTGCCATCTTTAGCTGAGTTGCAATGATATGTGTTTCTTCCCTTTGACTTATAAGCTACCAAGAAGAAACTGTCTGCCAACTCGTATCAATTCTCAATTATGAAATGTAAAAAGAATGTCAGTTGCATACCGCTTCACACTGGCTATTAAACCTGCATTAATATAGAATTGCATTTAATGTAACCCAAGCAGAATCAAAATATAATGTAGACCAGTTACAGCATCTCAGTCCTAAATACCTCTCAACTGGCTTCGGGAAGTTCTGACAGTTTTTTCACACATTAGTTTGCAACAAAGTAAGCGGTACTACTTAGGCATGTTGCATTTGTGGCACATCGCTGACAAATAATGAAAACAATTTTGACGAGGTCACTCAAAGAACTGCAAATACTCAGTTCTTACTGCCAGTCCTGAATGCATGGATTCGATTCTTTCAGTACTTTCTTCACATGCATAGGCGCCGACTCCATGGGGCTTGGGGGTGCTCGAGCCCCCCCAATGTTAACGGTGTGGGGGCAGAGCCCCCCCAAATAATTTTGCTTAAAAGGATCTAATGTATTATTTTGCTTCTCTTGTAAAGTTTACTCTGAATTGTGCCACATGAACTTAACTTTAAATACACATTTGAAATGTTATAGACCATCAACTTTGGGGGCTGAGACCGCTAAACCATCAACTTTGTGGGGGCTATGACCAGAGACAGCAAGACATATTACTTATTACTATATATTAAGTATATAATTATGAGTATTGTTAACATTTTACTAAAAAGAGTTTCAAAAGAAGATGTGCATGAACTAGGAGAGTTGATGGGACGTTCGGGCTACAAATGACTCTCACATGACATTCAGAACGAGATCATTGATATATTGCGCTCCGTGGTAGCAGATATTAAAAGTCGGCAATATTTTGCTATTATGGTTGATGA
Organism: Lepisma saccharinum; assembly: GCF_977018435.1. Lineage (NCBI taxonomy): Eukaryota > Metazoa > Arthropoda > Insecta > Zygentoma > Lepismatidae > Lepisma > Lepisma saccharinum. The sequence continues at coordinate 94,960,408 of NC_139235.1, forward strand.
AACTTGTGACATATCCATCCATGAACAATTGACATTTTGCATTTGAACTGTAAATAAAAATTTTAATATTTTTGAGGAATTCATGGGCTTTTACGAGATTCCGAAGACTGAGGCCAAAACTTAAAAAAGGAAGGGAGTGAGTCATTCATTATTTTTTTTCAGTGATCAGAGCCCCCCCCCCCAATAATTTTGACAAGTCGGCGCCCCTGTTCACATGTCGTATTGACTCGAATTCAAGAGCGGGCAGACTTGTGGAGAAGACGAAGCAAAACCGAAAGCCCGCAAAGTGGAGATATGCTGCATGGGCATCGTGATTGACAAGTCTAAACAAGATGATAGTGGAACCTCCAATGAAGGCAGATTCTTTAGGATCCTGAAAATATCAAGTCAAAATTATAGGCATCAATGAGGTATTAATCAAATGATACAGGCTATTTTGCAAACTCTATCATCAAGTCACCGTATTAATGTCCAACCTTAGTTCTTTCACCCTGATATTTGAAGTCTAGTCCATGCTTGACAGTCAGAAGCCCTACAGACTTGACCATCGGGGCTCCATTTGGTAGTCTCTTCATGTCAATAAGCACAGGATGTAACTGATTTTATGTGGTATTGCAAACTGCATTTTTTTCCTTGCTTGAACACAGGACATTCTTTGTATACATGAAGTTACTTTATTATTTTGCACTGTCAAAATGTGAATAACTACAGAATTTCAATAATTTTATCTTTTTTATGTATTATATTCTGCTATTAGAAATAGACAGCATAAAGGATCTCTTTCACGAGTTCAGATTTTTGTCCCCATTTTCAGAATTCTGGTCCACTGTGAGGTGTAGAGATACAAATTCCAAGGTATGCCTGAGACCTAGGTTCAAGTCCTGGTCAAGCCTGCATTTTTTCACTAAAATTCCTACATAGTACATCTCCTTGTGCCAAATCACAATATAATATGTAAAATCTTAGACACAGTAGAACATCCTATAAGCAGTTAACAAACAAACATTAAAATAGATACAGTGTTAAGTGGATGTATCAGAAAAAAAGGTTACAACAAACATTCTGTGAATGCTTAAAAAAGAAGAAATTGATTTACCCAGAGGTGCAACAGATGGCGTCATATACATGTGGAGAGTTTCGACAACTTTACGTTTACCGTGAGTGGCATAGTAGCAGATGCAATGGCGAGATACTTGTAGAATTGGTCTGCCGTGGAAATGCGAAGTGCCACACGCTTCTTGCAGGCAAGGAATATTCCGGCAGCGAATATTCATTGTCAGCTCGTGGAAATGTATGGTGAGTCTTGCCATAAGGCCCGCCAGACGCAACATTTGCTGCAACGTTTCAGGTGGGAAGTGTGGATCCACACCCAAACAGCCCAGACTTGGTCCCCCAGTGACTTTTTGCTTCTTCCTCAGCTGAAAGCGCACTTGACTGGAACACTGTTCTCATCTGACGACTAGAACCAGGCAGGTGCCACAAAGTGGTGCTATGAGGGACATGATTTCTACCAAGACTGCGTCAACAAATTGGTCCAGCAGTCTGATAATTGTCTCAATCGTCTTGACGATTACGTGGAAAAGTGATGTGTGTAGCCTTCTTAGAATACATCATCAATTCATACCAGGTCATACTGTGTTTCTTTTCATTTGTCGTTGAAACCTTTTTTTTCTGATCCATCCACGTACATTCAATTGTGATTTCAAATTCTTTTTTGCCTGTCCTTTCTCCCCATTTCCCTCTTTTATCTGTCATGCTAACTGTGTAACAGGTTTCGATTATTATTTTTTTTTGTGTGTGTGGAAAGTTCATGAAGTTATTACTTTATCACAGACAATTGTGAAGAAATTGTTTTTTTGAAACCCGTAACTAACATTGAGTATTTTCCTTCCAGATCCCGTTTCAATGGCAGGTGGCTTGCTGAGATCACAGAAACAACATGTAGCATCAACAGGTTTCTTATAAGATTTCCATTTGTTATACTTTAAGGATCAGGCATTGGGATTGGATCAGTGAGTTGGGAAAATTTGTCATATTATTTTTTTTTCTGTGGTTTGTAAATTGCCTCTAAATTGACTGATTTTGGGGAAAGTCCATTTAATTTGACAGTTGCAAGTAGATAGTTGTGATTTTTATATCTCCTATGGGGAGAGTGCACTTGCAAATATAGATGAAATGCATAAAAATGTCTCGGTGAAGGGTGCATGTAAGACACATGGTACATAGATGAACGTTTTTTTTCCATAGGTATATGAAAATCAAAGGTGACAATTAAAAAAAGAAGAAGAAAGGAACAGCATGAAGTCAGGCAAACACATACACAGGTGTTTAGTAATGCATATGAGAAGCCTTGTTACAGCTAGAAGTTTGCAATATTTTATATGAACACATTCCTCATATGATCACTATAATCGTACCTTGAATCACTTCTACATTAAACTATGTCCAGTAGACACCGTGCATGTTTTCAATGCAGATATGATCTGTTTGCCCTAAATATGGTGAATTGTGGGGGAAGTTGTTCACTGAATGTCGTCCATTAATGATGATGGTTCAAGTTATAGCATATATGTGATATTTTCTTCTAAAGTCATAGTTTCATTTTTATTTTCTTTACTTTTATTTCTTGGAACTGGCTTTCTTGAAGGGTGTTTATATCAGAGATGCATTTTGGGGGTTACCAAAATAAGTAATCACCAGTACCCGGCTAGTGTGAGAGTTGTTGAATTACAAAAAATACCTGAGTGTTTATATATATATATATATATATATATATATATATATATATATATATATATATATATATATATATATATATATATATATATATATATATATATATATATATATATATATATATATATATATATATTTAATTAAAGCAAAAGTATTAGCTTTGAGTGAATGTCTGATACGTTAAATTCAATAATTGCTTCCTTAGTAGATGCCTTTCAATTTTTATTGCAGTAAGTTGTTCCATGTAGATAGTAGGTAATTCTATAGGCATGTTTGATTCCTCCTTGAATCACACTAGAGACTGTAGGCCCAGTCTCGGTTAGCTTCTCTGTTCATCTAGGAAAACTTGTAATTGCTTAGGAACATAATCTAGTACATGGTAGACTGAGGATATTTGATTTTACCACGGTTGAAGAACTGTGGTGCAAGCAGTTTCTGGTTCATTGCCCAGTGGAGACGTGAACATTTTGAAGAACTTTTTGTAATGACCTAAAATTTTGATTGGTCTCCGAGGCAAGATAGATAAAAAAATTGGTTTCATAAATAATTGATCTTTCATCACCTATCAACGAAACTATTTTCTTTCAATTACTGACAATCATGGAAAAAATGTCAGAATAAGGAAACTTTTTCATTGCCTTCTGAAAAATGCATGCAACTTCTTTATCTCAAAGTCTGAATCACCAAGCATAAGACTTGCCATGCAACGTAATATGTGAAAGTATTTTTGTTTTAAGATGTTAACAGATTTAAGATATCAGTTATTCTTATGGAACTTAAACCTCTCTCAGATCAAGGGTAGTTGTTTTATCATCATAACTTGAATATTTATTTTGATATTTTATATTTTTCTTTATTAGAAGGGAATAAGTTTTCCTGTCAATATTTTTTGGCTAAATATGGTCTTGTGACTAAGCTGTAATCTGCAGTGAAAGAAGAGTTGTTCTTTCATTTTTAAAAAAATCCCTTTTCTCTGTATTATAGCATGCAGATTACAATCACCATAGCATCTCTTGACATAATATGAATGTTGTAATATGATAAGATAAGATGAGATAAGATTTATTTCCATCCACTTGATCATATGAGTACAAATAGCACTATGATATGAGATAGGTTAATTACATGTATGATTTTGAGTACAAAGGAATTAACACATACTTATGCATATTAAAAAGTATAAAAGAGTATAGAATAACTTAAAAAATAGAAGAAAAATCAAAGGTTATGTCTATTAATGAAAAATATGATCTAAGTACTCCTCTGTGCTACAAAACAAATACTGTTATTATAAATTTGGTTGGATTATGATTCTTGAATTCCTCTGGCAGCTTGTTATAGAGTTTTACACCTTGAAATCCTAGACCACTATGTGTTTTGGATGTGCAGACAGTAGAAAGGTGGAGGGAGTTATGCATACGAGTGCTGTACTTGTGTATGTCCAGATTTTTTGAGAAGATTTTAGAATTTGTATGAATAAAGTACAACGTTAGTTGTCAAACCAACTTTCTCCTTACATTGTCAAACTTCGATATTTCAAAGGACCAAGATGTATAACCTTAAAATGCAGAAAGACATGAAATAGAGGAAGAAAAATTTTAACACATGGTTTTATTTGGACCGTGAAAAATTGAAGGTAAAATTCGAGAACTTGAAATCAGGATTCCAATTTACTACAGTCAGGCACGTATCCAAGGAGGGGGCTTAGGGGGCTCGAGCCCCCCCGAAAGTTTTCGGTTTACACTAGATAAAATGAGGTTTTTTGTTTCTTGTGGTGTGAAATAAGGTGACGATAATTTAAGGAGATACAATTATCGAGGCAAGACGAAGAATGTTCTAGAACCCTGTTATTGTTAATAGCGCGTATCCAAGGTGGGAATCAGGCGGCTCGAGGCCGCCCCCCACACACACCTTCAGGAAATATTTCTGTTTACATTAGATAAAATTAAGATTTTGGCTTCTTGAATAATATGACGATAATTTACGGAGTGAAATACTTATCAAGGCAAGACGAAGAATGTTCTAGAACCCTGTTATTGTTAATAGCGCGTATCCAAGGTGGGAATCAGGCGGCTCGAGGCCGCCCCCCACACACACCTTCAGGAAATATTTCTGTTTACATTAGATAAAATTAAGATTTTGGCTTCTTGAATAATATGACGATAATTTACGGAGTGAAATACTTATCAAGGCAAGACGAAGAATGTTCTAGAACCCTGTTATTGTTAATAGCGCGTATCCAAGGTGGGAATCAGGCGGCTCGAGGCCGCCCCCCACACACACCTTCAGGAAATATTTCTGTTTACATTAGATAAAATTAAGATTTTGGCTTCTTGAATAATATGACGATAATTTACGGAGTGAAATACTTATCAAGGCAAGACGGAGAATGTTCTATAACCATGTTGTTGATAATATTGCATGTAAATTTTTCTTGAGCTTTCAGTATTGTTGCAGCAAACTTGAGCACTATGTAGAGACTTGTCAGCATTTGGAAGCTGCACAGCAAAGGTATCGCCACACGTAGAGCAATTCGTCGTAATTTTTAATCTCTGGAAGGCGCGAAACGGAATGTTCTCGAATAAGAGGAGTCGAACCACTGTCAATATTTATAAATCGTTTATCTGCGCAACGTTCTAGAATATAATGAGGATATAAATACGCGTTAATTAGAACCATTCCTAAATAGAAATTCTTTGACCGAACCTTGGATCCAATGAGAAAAATGGCGTTCTCTCTGACATTTCCTTTTAAGCGTTCAATTCAAGGACTTGTTCATGATTTATTTGATCGTGTTAAAGGTGCTTTACTTCAGTCTCTAATACGAAATTATAAAAACTTCTGGTGAGTTAATTTTTAAAAATGTGTCCGAGATAAAGAGTGGCGTGCCAACGATTTTCGGCAGGGAGAGGGGTTACGCATACTATTTTTGGTGGTCAGTCCTCATTTTGCCATATTTTCCTGTTTTTGACGTTATTTTTTTAAGGACTGTGTCAAATGGGGTTATGACACCACCAACCCTCCCTTGGGCACGTCACTGGAGATACCTAAATGATGAAACATTTGATCATATTGGGAGAAGAAACATTAGTTGTGTTGGGAACGGAAGGGTTTTCACTGTGCAATAATTGTCTCGCGATCCAGCTGTATTCTATAGAAGACTTCCTTTGTTTCGTGCCGATATATGACAAGACTGCGGAAGCTGTGACAGACAATTTTGAACACTTGCGAGTGCTTAGGCCTGAATATGAACAATTTGGTGGGTTTCGGCTTTTAAAAGAGCTGCAAACATGGGAGGACAAGACACATTAGTGGTGTTCAGGTTCGAATCAGAGAAATATTCGAGAACTGTCTGCGTCCAGTTCGGAGCACACAGTTTGAATCTCGTGTTGTCGAGTGGATTGATTATCCATCCCGTGCTTCGTAAAAACACTTTTGGTTACCTGGTACACAGATGTTTCGATGCCTGATGAGAAGAAATGGACGAACATACATACTAAGATGGTTCCGGCAGACAAGGTTAATGGAAACTGAGGAGTCGAGTGGTAAAAAATGTTCCGATTTCACGTTCTGATTAAAATCACAGGCTTAAACAGTGGTGACGATTTAGGGGATAGTTACTTCCCATTTTTTTTGCCTCCATACTATGGCCTCTTAATGCTAAGTCTTGTCTAACAAGAGAAAGTAAACTTTCCTTGCACCCCCTCCCCACCCACCGGTTTTGGAACCAAATTGCCACCACTGACCTTAAATATATAATTGTGAGGTTCTATCTATACCCCTAAACAAATGTGTTTAGTCCCCCCCGAAAGGAATTCCTGGATACGTGCCTGACTACAGTGGAACCTCGATTTTCATTTTTCTGGGAACCAAGCTTAAAAAAACTTAAGATGCAAAGGAAATGCAAAATCAGGGTTTCACCATGTATGTTCCATGCATTTCTAAAATTTCAGTTTCACCGTCAATAGTTCATTTCAATGCTTGTTTCAATGCTTGTGCAATGCACCTACAAAATGATAATTTAATTCTGACACGTTTAGAGGATACAGTATTAGACAAATATAGAGAACAGAACCAATTACTGCAAACTTATTGTAAATTATGCAAATTTTTCAGACACCCTCAAAATTCTTCATGTTATAATCCGTGAAGTTTCGTAATATTAACCTAATTCTTAGGTTATTACTATAAATTTCAATTAAGATAATTAGGAACACATGTAATGCCATTTTCTAATAATGCAATCAAGTAGTTTCCACTTGTGAACAATTTAAATTTTGACGATATCACTTGAAGAAAAGTGATCATTGCAAATTACAGATTAAATAAATAGTTGAGTTTTCACAATGCTATTCCCAGGTGGAGAAACAGTCTTAAGGACTGTAATATTATTAAAAACTATTTGTGAATTGATTATTACTAGAAAAATTTAGTTCTCAAATTGAAGTTTATATTTCAGCTGTTTGGTTTGGTTTCATCTTTTCAAAATAAATTGCAATATTTTTTGAAGTCTTAACATACATCTGTCATTTCATGAAATTCACATCGCATCTTCCACAGAGAAACATATTTGAGTACTTACTGCATGAGGATTGAATGAGGCAGAAATGAGGCACCCACTTCCACCTGACCACCCTCACACACTAGTATATCCCAAATCCATTTGCCTCTGGAGGATGTGGTGTGAAATCCATGAATTCAGGGTTGTAAAGTAAAATCTTTCATTGTTTTTCTACCCAAGATTTTTGTACGAGAAAAATAAAAATTCTCTTTTGTGCATTTGCACCATGCCAAGAACGCATGACTCAACACATTCTCCATCTCGGCTGTAGTTACCACTGTCAAGTCCCCAGGGTAACTTACACAAGTTCAGTAACATAAATAGTGCCACCAGAGATCTATGTGAATCAAATCGTTCAGTTACAAGTGTTGGACAGCATGAAACATTAGTGTATTATAGGGATGGGAATAGCTCTGCACAAAATGAATATTGTACTTAACATATATATCTCATTCAAATGTTTTAAAAGATTCACCAATTGACGAAATGTGTTTTCACTATAATGATAAGTATTAGTTTGTAAAGCTTCTTTAGGATTGCAGCACTCTTTAGTCTCATGCAACCTGATGATTCTTTGCATACTTCTGTTTGTTGACTCAAATTCATCATTACTTTCCTTGGCCAAGAAAGTGTGCATGGATTTTTGAATTATACTAAGTTACTCTAGTATCAAGCTATAATATATGCAAAGAACTTAACAGGATAAAGTCACTTCTAGACTTTGTTCTTGGGACTTCCTTTGTATTTATCTACATCATCATCATCATCATAGTAAGCATAAGTTTAAGGTTTAGTTATAATCTATACTTAGGTTAAGTTAGTTGGAATACAGTAAGACACAGTTCATCAATTCTGTAACTGAATAGTCTTTAATGCAGCTTTTTGTTTCACAAGTGCAGTTGCTAAAGTCAAGAATATTTTTACATCATAAATGCAGTTGATAAAGTAGAACAATGCTCGAGTTTTGAATAATTTATATTGGGTTTGAGTTGTAAATTTGACACTGATTAGTTAGATTATTGTCCCGCACCGTGACAGTGCAGTCTAAGACGTCACACTTTGGGCTCAGGCTGGGGGATGCATGCTGGTTCAAGTCTCCTGGGAGGTGAAGCATAACAACTTTTCTCTTGAGATTTCAGCCTGTGTGTGGGGCCAGTGGCCACCCACCGTCATGAGGAAATTGGGGAGCTACGAATGAATAGCGTAACCTGGTCGTGGAAACCTAAACTACTAGGGATTCATCATCCTGGCCTCACGTCACTCCATAACTGGTTGGAAGATCGCCCACCTCTATCGAGTCATGTAGGACTGTGGTTGGGTGTTAGTAGGTTGGCCTCAGCCCTCAAGAGCTGTTGCACCATGGTTTATTATAATATTATTGTTATAATTAAATTGATAACGTTTAATTCAGAAGGGGCTTACAACAAAAATGTTAATTTCTTTCAAGCATAAATTTCCCTCAGAAAAGTATCTGGAAAACAATGATAAAGAAAGCTGTGAGCAAGAATGACAAGTCAATAGAAGATACGATAATATTTTGAAAACATTTCGAAGAAAGAATAAAGAAGAATTAGGAGGAATGTTCAAGGAAGAAGTTGAATGTAAGGAATGTTACATGTGAAGACAAATTATGAAAGCATGTGAATTTAGGCGAAATCAGTGAAAATGTACAAATTCTGAGGTTGAGAAGGCAAGCAAGCTCCAGTGAAACTGAATGGTTAGCAGCAATGGGTTTAATCCTGATGGTTAACTCGACCGAGCACAGAGAGAGCAATAAGAGCTACTTGTAAAGAAGTAGTAGTGGACTTCAGTGCGGAAAGATCTGAAGGGACTCTCCACTTTGAACACATGATTCTAGGCCCTCATAGGACTGTTGGGCCAAAGAATGTACTTTAAGGAGGTAAACAAGGTCCTGCATCACCACGTGGTTATCACTCTTGGCCAGGGTGCAAGTTATTCTGGATTTGATCCCAGTGGAGGCTACTAATAAACTTCTGGTGTTGGCCCAGCATTGCGGAAAAAACTTTTTTTTTAAAACGGCAAGGACATTTCTCAAAGAATTTCCATTTAATCCCACACATTTTACATGGAATTCATTGTGAGCTAAGAATTAGTGATATACTCTTCAGTTTTTTCCCCACACCTCTTTTATTTATTTCCCCTCCACTGGTATGTTTTTCATTTTGTCTTTCTGTATCACTTTTGTTTAAATATACTAGCCCCTTTTTTAAATTTGTTTTCCACTCTTCAAATTGTCCACTTGTCTCTTTTCACAGCAGTTCGCAGCAACTTTCAATAATGATAGTTACTTTTTAACACTTGTTACTAATTTCTAATCATCTAGTCAAGATTTTGTATTTTGTCTAAATCTTGCCATGCCATTGTGTTTTTTCCTCCACAGAATACCATTCCCAAAACTGAAATTTGTAACAGCTGAAACCTATCAATGAGATTATTAATTTGATAATGAAGTCTTGAAAAATTATCTTGTGAAGATTGTAAGCATTTAAAGTTTACTAGCTTAGTTGTAAAACAAGTTTTAACTGTGACCTATTACTGGTATCTCCTCCGCATATCTGGAGAGAGACAAATGCCTTTATGCAATGTAGACATTAGATTTGTCAATTCTCAGCTTAAATATCATTTATTATATCAATATATGCATTGGTTAGAAATATGAAATGACTTTTGACCATTTAACTTGCTTTTCATGAGATAAGTAAAAGTTGTGGAGGCTAGGTAGTATTAGACAAAAATAGTTCAAAGAGTTTGTTTTTAATGCAAATTGTTGGATGCTCTGTCCATGAAATTAACAATCTGAATTGATAGCATATCTTGGGAAGTTTGATTAAGGGGGGGGGGGGGTGTTTTTTAGAGCAAATGTTATGAATTAGCAACTTACTTATTGGTATACCAAAGATGACCATGTTAAGCTCTTAAAATTCAAAGTAAGCACTTAACTTGCACTTACATGGTTATTTTTCTTTGCATAGTAACACACTAGAAAGTGACAAGTGAATACAGAGATTTTGAAGTCTCCTTGTTGGCATAGAATGAATGTCTTAGGTGTAGAATTGGGCATGAATATGCATTGCCTTTTATTACATTTGAACATATTTTGTTAATTTTGTCCTCAACACAATTTGAGTAATCAGTATACGTGACCCAGAAATTCCAATTGATAAAATTTTTGTTAGCAAATTGGGATTCTGCATGCATACAATAACCAATGGACCAAACTAGAATTCCACAGAAACTCTTGGGATTTTTTTTCCTGCTTCTCCCCTCTTTATTCCTTTTCTCTCCAATATTTCTGGTTGTTTGGGAAGAGAGGGACCTTGGGAGGGAGGGAGGGAGGGAGGTGCTCATTGTTGCATTTGCTGTAAGATTTCCAAAGGATGAAACTATAAAACATTCACATATTTTGTCACAAAATGTTCATCTTTTCAAATAATCAAAAAATTGTTTTGGCATTTAAAATTACATGGTGCCCCATCCCCAACACTTTAACATTAATATTCTTTATGATAAGAATAATGGAACATCTTTCTGTGCACAATGATTACTCCAATTTGTCTAATTGTTCATTATTCCCCATTTATAGTACACTTTTGATAAGTTGTAAGATTCAGTGAAAAGTGATGCATGAAATTTAAAGCTTCTGTACAAATAGAATTCAGTAGTCAGCCATTTTTCATGAAACAAGATAAACAAATGCTGGTCATTGCATTTGAAATTAGAAATATGCCATGTGACCTTTTGAATGAAGATAAAACTCTACTAGAATCTACTTACTATTTGTGTTATTTAGCGTAACAATGAAATCAAAAGTAGACTACCTCATCACCTAATAGAATCTAGTAGTCCACCTCTCTTTTGCCAACAGTAAGAACTGGTGATGTATTGTTCTCTTTAGGATATTCTGTAAGTTTGTTTCATTCTCAACACACTGTGTTTCTGAGTAGTTGGAGTTCAAGAAAATAAGTAGGAAACTTTAGTGTTTCAGATTAAGAAATTAATCTCTCTTATTTTCCCAGACCTCTTGAAATCACCTGAACATTTTTGGTTCTAGGCCCCTCATCTAGGGAGCACTACAAACAAAAAATGAAGAAAATCCCAGACCTTGTTTATAACTTTTTAGTGCTTAATGCAGAAATTATGGAATATTGTTGTTAAGATGCTTTTATAATTAAATCAAAATTGTATCAGTCCAAGCAAGGAAATGCTAACTGCAGAAAATTACTTCATTAAAAAAGAATACAAGATTTTTTCCCCCTGAAGTCCACAGTTGGAAGAGCTTCACATATAACATAGAACAATCAGTCCTAAATCCTAGTATCTACATGGATACCTCAATCATGACACTTATACTACACGAGATGACATTTTATCATATATTTGAATAGTTTTACATTGAATAGTGTTTGAATTGTATTCAAAATCTGCATATCTTGTACATGTTTGGTTATTATTATTTTTTTTTATTATATGGGAGACATGTGCTAATTTTTGCAAAGAAATTACAGTGGTATGTGTTAACTATTACCAGAAAATGAAATCTGCACGGTCTTTCTTTCCTTTCAATGTATGGCTATCTTAGAAGTGCTTTTACTGTAAGTTTTACAAGTGCTTGAGATACATTGGATGTTCAACAAAAACAAAATAATACATTGTGTCAACATTTTCAACAATAGACTTGCTATTTGCAGGTACTGAAGTTAGAACTGGTACTTCCATCTACATTTAATTTTCCTTACTGTTGTTTTCTTTCTTGTATAGTCCATTTGTTTTGTACAGTCACGGACAGTTCTGGATCGTAACTACACAATAGAAAGTCAATGGATTCGCTACAACCCAGAACTGTCCGTGAATGTACATATGTATATGAGGTTGATCAACTGTACTGATATGTATGCAAACAGGCACACAGAAATACTGTATCCCATTTCAAAACACAAATGCATTTATGTTAGGTTGATTAAAAAATCACTGTTGATAATTAGAAGACGTGAGTGAGTACTGAAATGATTTCCACAAAACTTAACTTGTAAATGTTCTATTAGGCCACCATCCACTTGGGAAACTCGATGCTTCAGTACTCACTCACGTCTTCTAAATAAATTCATTCATTGCATTTATTGATCAATATCTATTTATTGTACATAGTTGATTTTTTTGTATCTGATATAATTATTTGCCTTGCATAATATGTAATTTGTCAAATATAATATTCGTATCTATTCATAGCTTTTCTCTATTATTTTCCCCTTAATGCATTATAGTTTTTGAATTTGAAATCTACATAGTATCACCAAATATTTACCCAAACAAAATAATTATTATGTTATGTATTTGTATTGCATAATATGTAGGTTTGCCAACTATAATATTTGTATCTATTCATAGTTTTTCTCTATTACTTTTTCCCCTATTACTCTATAGCTTTTGAATTTGAAATCTACGGGTAGATAAGACCAAATATTTATTAACTGGTGAAAATAATTATCTAATATCTTGCATAATTTTAATTGTATCTTTCCACAAATAAATAAATAGTTGGTAATTCAGTGAGCTATTCTTCCATTTTGTTTTTATAAATGTAGGCATTAAGTATCTGCATACACTTTTTAATTATTCTTCTGGTTTACTGTTACAAGCATTTAAACACATTTTTGTTATTTAAATGTTTTCAGGAGGTTTTCAATCAAAGAAATGTTGCTCGGTTAACTCAGCTGTTGGGCTCCAACCATGTAACATTATCGACAAAATTCATTGTATAACTTAGTTTTTATTAAATTTATTCTCTTCGTTGGTGTACTTTAATAGTGATCAAGATACAAATGTCTGAAGGGAGTTTATTTCTCTCGAAACCTTACACGAAAAGTGTGTTAAATGCTTGCAATAATTGTGAACTAGAATAAGAATTCCATACATGCAAGAATCTCTATTTTGGTTTTGCAAAATTCTCGGTGTCACTTTTGTCTTTGATTTATTTTACTTCACATTTCTGTTACTTTTGGCTAATTGTAAGGATGAGTGATGATATGATGAAATTGATAAAGGGACACTCGCAAAGAACACTCATGTGGAGGCTGGGATTCGAATCTGGGACCCCTGACATCGTAGCACACTTTGCCCAGAGGCTGGCTTTCTTTTCTTACCATATGATAATTTGTTAACAGGTACAGACAGTGTAACAACTTTTCTTATTAGGTGGAAGGTTTCTCCTGATGTTGTAATGCTAACATTGTCTCCAAGTAGTCAAGCACTCATGGGTTCAATACTGAATTCATAATTTGTGATGTGTGCGTCTTACTCACTTTTATATAGATTAATTCGTATTCTCAATAAATTAATCAAAAATACAAAATTTTGTACTTAAGTGTAGTGAGTATCTATTATTTTATACGACGTTTCGGGAACAACTGTTCCCTTCTTCAGGTTCTTTGTCTCAGCTACCAGAAATATGTCATAGCCACGTCAAATGATCTCAAACGTCGGGAAAAAAGTAAACTGTACAGTTTAGGTGAAGGAGGAATTTTGAAAACATTTCTACAACCTTTACTACCCCCATATTCCCTCGTTCGTTTAAAACCATCACTGTAAACACTTGTCTTCTAAAAACCTTATTTAAAATTAAAATGTTAAAAAGACTTCTGCCTGTTACACTTCCCCGTGTTGACTGTTGGTTTCTTCCTTGCTGTATGAAAACCCAGTGGAGACTTTGTTTGGGTATCCACTTTAAATTGTAGGCCAGTCTCTGTGCATAAAGTGGACCTTACAGAATTAAATACGGCTGGGATAGGCAAGTTTTAGTTTGTCCATTCCTTTTGTGTGTGTGTTAGAGTTCTGAAAATACGAATCATTGCCCTCTCACACCCAGTCAAGCAGTGGCTTTGAAGTAGCCTGACTGGATCCGACATTGTGAAGGGATAGCTTTCCACCATCCACAAGAACCCACGGTGGTTCAACAGGAGGACAGTCAATGACTGTCAGCATCTACTGCATATTGGCAGTTGCAGCATGGGTGGACACGGCAGAAATGTGTAACAGACCAATACTATTGAAAATGATAATTTGCAGAGTTAGTCGAAACATGGTGGTTTTGAGATACTAAGATTTTTGATAGATTTTTATAATCGTAACAACTTTTGTAGAAGTGCAGACCCTTATTATTCAATATTTCATTGGCACCTATTGGAATGGATGGGGAGGTGAGGTGGATTACCTGACTACATTGTGTGTGTGACCCCTTGGCACCTGCTGGCAAAAATTTGAACTTTTTTAAATTTAAACATTCACTTCCCCATGGTCTTCGTAGTGTCTGTACAAAGTTTCACCACAATCCATTACCTTGTATGGGTTCCCGAGTGGAGTAACTTTAATTCTAAACAGCCAGTTTGTTTCAACTGAACAACATTTATGTTACCCTGTATCTGTCTCACACACAACAAGTTATCCAGTTGTTCTATTTTTTAGCATCTTATCTAAAGTTGCTTGAACTATCAATTCTTGTTACATGATGGCAGGCCATATCATTGTGGTGTGTCCAGATTTTTGTAAGTAAGGATTTGTCCAGTTTTTTAGCCATCAATCCCATTTGTTGCCACCTTGTCTTGCATTTGATGTTCTATTTCAGGAATGCTAGGCCCAGTGGAAAACATGGCCCCTTTCCCCCTCGTTGGGCAACCACACTGATTTCAAAGCATGTTTCTGATCTGTCTGTCCAGCAGTGATGTGCATCTACACGTAAACAACGATAGTCTACATTCTACACGTAGACTACTTTATACACGTAGATTACGTAATCTATGTAAACAACATGGCGAAAGCTGATAACTTAGCAAAGGGCGCCCTGGAATTAAAAGAAAATTATACTGCATACCAGTTGCTGATGTGTAAGGATAACTATTCATACTCTATCTTCCAAATTCGAACAATTTCTAACCTAGGAAGAAACCTAATATAGGAAATATTCTAGTGTTTTATGGGGAAAAGACTGCTCTTGGCTCACGACTGCCATCTGTTGTTGTTTTTTGCATACTATTTATCTTCATCCATAGTTGATAATAGAAGAGACGAGAAATTTTGTTGTAAATAGGGTTCTTTTGATTTCATTAGGAACCAATATAGTTGAAAATGTCACTTTCCTTTCATGAAACCCTTGAAAATTAATGTTAATGCACTTTAGATTGTCTACGTAGTCTATGTAAACTACAAACTATGTAACTACGCGTAGATTACGTGTAGACAACACATGTAGACGTAAACTTATAGTCTACGCCACATCACTGCTGTCCAGTATGTAACAGTGTCACTCCTATTTTCTAATTGCAGTTATTGGAATATGCAAGTGAAAGACAAGTGGGCTTGCTTTCCTAACAGTTTATTGGTTCAATGATGAATTAGGCTATTCTGAATCGCTTTTGGCTAATTGCAACGATGGGGATGAGTGATGTAATGAAATGAATGAGGAGAGACTCCCAAAGAATGCTCATTCCAGGGTGCAAACCTGGGACCACTGGCATCGTAGCATGCTCTACTAACCACACTGCCACAGAGGTCGGTTCACAGTGGAATGCTTTGACCCACTGTCAGTGGTCGGAAGTAGCGCGCTACTGTAAAGGTAAAAAAGTAAAGTGCTCCCCTGTGCTTAGCACCATGCCATGAAGGCGTATAGGGGGTGTGGGGGTAACGCCCCACACTTTTTTAATCCGGTCGTGAGTGGGGGTGATGTGATCAGCATCACGCCCCTGACCGCCTTTACCCCCCAGGGTTTCCCCCAGGTATCCATTTTATTCGACGCTGGGTGGACGCCGGGGGCGCTTACAACGTTAGAAAAGTTCCCGGATTTGAACCTGCCGGGGATCGAACCCGGGACCTTGAGCATGGTAGTCAGACGCGTTAGCGACCTACAAAATTTGTAGCGATAGCTGTAGCGGTGCTACATTTTGAAAATTGTAGCTGTAGCTGTAGCGAAGCTACAAAATTCCTGTAGTTGTAGCGAAAATTTCGCTACAGCTACATTTCTTCTCAGCATTATGAGGAAACTTTTGAAAGTCACCACAGCGTTAAAAAAAATCGACAATAACGCTTACTTTTGGAGGAGGTTCATAAAGACAGTCTATTACATGGAAATACGTATAATCTAGATTATAAATATCTTGATATAGCAGATTATAGGTATCTGCGTAATATATTTCATTAGTATAGAATAAATCTAATATCCAGATAACTAAACTGAACTGGCATATATGAATATATTCTGGCTAACGGCTACGTTTTTTTAGCTGCATCGCTATTTTGGGGAGAAACATGCCTCGTTTGCGGCAACCCTAAAAAAAAGGCCTCATTTGCGCCACCCCAGGAACAAATCCTGTTGATATCCATGGTGTAAGAGGCATTAATGTCATTAATCTCTATGTAAAACACAACTTGCAGTGCAAAAATGAGCGATCCAGTCTCCACTACAATGACAAAGCAATAGTGCCAGCAATCAATGGTTCAGCATTAATAATTGTTAGCATATAAGATCTCGCCAGCAAGAAATTATTGTTACAAGAATGATAGAAATACACTTCCTGGAATGACAATTATTTTCGATATAATATTTTTTCAGAAATTTTAAAATTGCAATACGTTTACAACACTCGAGTTTACACACCACTTTCCTCAACATATTTTATGATATTGTTCCTTCTAATTCTTACCTACAAGTCAACAATATTGTAAAAAGTATGTAGGGGAAAGTGGGGCAAAGCGAAATAAGGGGCAAAGTGAAATGATCGAATTGCCAAGCAGACACGCAGCGCCATCTTTTGGTTTGCCGATGTATTGTCACCATCACGTACAGGTGCATCTCCCTCATAGGTGGTAGCACGCGGCAACTTTTCCTCCGGCTTCAGTAACAAAGAAAGTGTTTGGAGCACATGGTCTTGTAATATTGGTGCCCTGCTTCGTTGCACACTGAGAGGTATGTATTTTGTTAACATTATTCTCTTCATATTTTTATCATTACTTATAAAGTCATGCATCATGTGGCAATGGCAAAATGTGTAAAGACGAAATAAATTAAATGCAAATAATTTATAAACCTGTACTGTGTGCCAGGGGCAAAATGAAAGGGGCAAAGAGAAATGTTATTCCACTTTGCCCCGGGCTACAGTTTCTCGAAGTATCTAAATAGTAATGGTTAGATTTTAATACAATTCCAATAAAATTGTGTATTATTTATGTTACATCTTCTTGTTTCAGGCAAGATGGTACGTAATTACAAACGCACAACTAATCAGCAATCCTGGACAGAGGAGTCTATGGCTCTAGCTGTAACAGCTGTAAAAGATAATATTATGAGTTTCCAGAAGGCTGCTGACTCATTCGCCGTTCCTGTTGCCACGCTGTACCGTCGAGTAAAACGAGATGGTAAGAGTTTCAATTTGTATTATTTAATACATTTTATTTTTGTAGAACTGCAGCTTATGGATATAGCCTAGTGCATTTTAGTGTGTAGGCTAATAAGTTTCTCATTGTTTAATTTAAATCAAATCGTATTGTGAATGAGCAGAAGGCCTAAGTAGGCTTAAGCAATTATGAAGACATTTATCCTCACTGTGATACCAACTTGAAAACATTAAAGGTGTGACCTAATTTGAAACAGTATTGGATTGAAAAAAGAAATAATGAATATATTAACTTTATTTTTATTACTTTATCTGCTATTAATTAACATTATTAAACAAATTATTGATAAAAGGCCTACATGTGATGAATAATGTAGCTAATAAAACTTATATTTTTCCAACCATTTTTGATATCAGAAACCCACCGTGGGGACCGCACCCAAGACTGTCGGATTTAGAGACTAGTTTCCTAACCACTGTGCCATGAAGCCTGCTGTGCAGCTCATAAATCCCAGCTGATTGGACTGTTAGTTTTTGATTAAAAATTAGCTCTTAACATTGTATAAATTGATTCATGAATGGTCAGTAGGCTATAAACATTCCATCCGTATTTGAAAGGACCTAGACGTGTGGACCTACACTGTAACACAGGAAACTTTTCAGTCTTGTTGTGAAAATTGAATTGTTATGAGTATAAAGAGAAATAAAGTAAAGCAAAATAGACATATTTGATGGTTCGAGTGACAAACGTAATTACATACAATAGGCTGATTCTAATTGTATTAACACTTTTTTTTTCTTTATTGCAGTGGACGTTGACCAGTCATGTGAGAAACGACTAGGAAGATTCAGGACGATTTTCACAGAATCTCAGGAGGCAGAATTAGAGGAACATGTCATTCTTATGGAATCACGACTATTCGGACTCACGACGAAGGATCTTCGCTGCCTGGCGTTTCAGTATGCTGAGTGTAATAATATTGCACATCCATTCTCTAAGCAGTCTGGAATGGCTGGTGTAGACTGGCTGTATGGATTTTTGAAACGTCATCCTGCTTTAACACTTCGAACTCCAGAGTCTACTTCTCAAGCTAGAGCCTCATCTTTCAACAAGGTAACTGTAGCTAAATTTTTCGATCTCCTTACAGCACTGATGGACACCCACAAGTTTTCTCCTAGTCGCATTTATAATGTCGACGAGACAGGTATGAGCACTGTTCCCAATAAAACTTCCAAGGTTATCAGTTTAAAGGGTAGGAGACAAGTTGGACAAATTTCATCAGCAGAAAGAGGAACAACAACAACTGCTGTGATCTGCTTTAGTGCAGCAGGATACTACATTCCACCTCTTCTTATTTTTCCACGTGTTAGAAATAATCCAGCCTTTTCCCATGGAACACCTCCAGATACGATTATTCATTGCCACCCTTCAGGCTGGATGCAGACAGATATTTTTACAAAGTGGTTTGATCATTTCATCCATTGTACCAAACCTTCCGTTCATGATCCTGCACTCCTTATTCTCGATGGCCACGCGACCCACACAAAGAACCTTCAATTGGTCCTAAAGGCACGCGACAACCACGTGCATATCCTGTGTATCCCTCCTCACACGAGTCATAAACTCCAACCTCTAGATGTTGCCTTCATGGGCCCATTAAGCACATTTTATTCTCAGGAATGTGCAACGTGGCTACGTAATCACCCAGGAAAGGTAGTCTCTATAACTGAAGTTGGTGAACTGTTTGGGAAAGCGTACATGAAGGCAGCCACCACAGTGACCGCAGTAAATGGATTCAGGTCAACTGGAATCTGTCCTTGTGACCCCAACATCTTTCCGGAAGAGGCGTTTGTAGCTGCAGAAACGACGAACAGACCACCTCCAGGTGAGGACGATGTACTTCCAAACCAATCGGCAGTTCCAGGAGAGGCATCAGCTGGTCCATCAGGAGTAGGAGTACAAATAGTTCGCGATGAGCCAAAAGTTCGTCCATTTGACGTCCCAACGGTACAGCCACAACCTAGCACTTCATCAAAAGTGTGTAAACAGGTGAGCCCTAAGGACATCTTGCCTTTGCCTGCAATGATAAGAGACAACAGTATCCGAAAAACATCGAGAAAGACAGGAGTGACAGCAGTTTTGACTTCTAGTCCTTACTTGACAGAGCTGAAGGTTCATAACTCTTCAGCTACAGGAAACAGCAAAGATTCATCATGTAAGAACAGGCCAGCGCGTAAACAATTGTTTGGGGGTCGAGCTCTAAGCAAGGGTAAGAACAAAAAACCAAAACTACCAGTAGGCCTAGATGATGAATCTTCTGATGAGAGTGACGAAGAAGAGTGCATGTTTTGTAGTGAGCCCTTTTCAAGATCGAAGCCAGGTGAGGGATGGATCACGTGCTCCAAGTGCAAGAAATGGGCTCATGAGGAATGCACAACATTTGATAATGAGATTGATGATGAAAACCATTACATTTGTGACAATTGTAACACATAATTAATTGTAATGTTTCACAATTGGTGTATTTCACTTTGCCCCAATTAGTTTTTCACTTTGCCCCATATATGGGGCAAAGTGAAATTTTTGCAGTGTTTATAAATATTGTATGTCTTTCCTAAAGTAAAGATGGCTACATCTCATTGTTTTTATTATATGTAGCCAACATATGTAGGTAATACACTGTGTATTTAGATTTGTTATTTCTGTAATTACATGCGTTTCAAATATTATTATTTGTTAGCTATTTCACTTTGCCCCACCTTCCTCTACATACATTTCCACACATTAGAAGAACTATAACCAACTACCTCCGGCCCATAAATACCAACTGCACTAGGTGACGTCATTTCCGCCAAGACCATACAAAGACCGAGTCTGCTGCCGCGAGCATCTTAAAGGCGAGGAGGAACAATTTCCCCTAGGTCTTTCTCGCTGGGGCAGCTGCTGATCACTGTTGCCAACTTCGCTCTTTTGGAGTCAGATCTGGCTCTTTTTTGCACTCGTTTGACTGTGAACTGTGGCACCCGCCCTCTACCCCACCATGTTCACATCGCATTCGCAATATTTAAAAATAATGCGTAATTTAAACGTTTTCTACCATACCAGTCATGACAACACGCTGCTATTTTGTACTACTGCTGAATGTAAACAAAGATTTATCCTACTTAGAGCAGCCATATTGGAAGCGACACTAGCGCTCAGGTGGTAATTTTAATCGCGAATTCCCGAGAGAACGAATAAAATAATGGTCCCATAAGCCTAGTGCATTTCTTCTTGCCTCCTACGGCCATCCTGGCAGTGTTGCCAAACCTGATGTGCATAATAGAGCTAAATTCTACCATTAGCTAAAGAGGACTTTCAAGGAGCTAGATTAATGAAGGCTGCATAAAGTGCCTACTAGGAAAATTTTAGTTGTCAGAGTGGTGGGCATGCTGCTATTACCGTTAGCTTTAAAGTGATGGCAATTTATTCTTAGTTTTCACCGCCTAGATTTGGCTGCATCACCCATCTCAATAATCCAATGATGTTAATATAAAATCGAAAGTAAAGGGTTCCCGGATAACAAAATTGTTCCAGCAGAAAAAGAACGTGACAGCAGACACTACCAATATTTTATCAACACGTTCAATTTCACATTAGCTAATAATCTTCATCTTAGCCACAGCGCTATATATAAAAATACATGGGTAGGGAAGAAGAGGTGGGTGACGCAGCCTATAGCTATACGAATATCACGTCACGTGCAAAATGTACACTCATGGCAAAATGCTATGTATGCAATTACGTCTGTAACACATACTGTGAAGTTGTAGCGATTACTTTCACAAAAATGTTTTAAGATTAGGTCCCTTAGCATTCTTCTAATAACAAACGTAAATGCTCTCGTAGTTAGGTTAAGTTCTGTTAGCATTAAAATAATATCGCTAATGCTTTCTAAAGAAACAGGTTCTAAATTACCTGTTCATTCTTTCCCACTAATCATAAACTTGCATTTCTCTCGTCTTCATCTGTTCTTAAGACTTGTAACATCCTCTTAGCAGACGAATTACGTGGCAGGAGCAAATTTAACGCTTATTCTTACTCCTGACACGTGCGTGGCAGCAGACTCGGCCTAAAATATTTCAAGCAGTTTGTTCCGACATTGAATTGAATTGAATTGAAAAGTCTTTTTTATTTAGTACAGAGCGAGGTTCTGTTTTAGCACCGACTTGTACCCCCTTTTTGCGTGAATCACGACGATAACAACGTCTTTGATGTTACTACATTACACTTGCTACACCATTACTACTATTACTAATAACACTATTATTATTGGTATGTATATCCTGGTGCTTTCACCCCCCCCAAACAAAAATTCGTGTTTGCGCCTCTGTTTTCTATTGTAATAGCCTATCAGGCCCGTAGCTAGAGGGGGGCAGGGGGCAACTCCCCCCTGAGAGCCTGCTTTGCCCCCCCTGTGAAAAATACAGAACACATTAGTACCTGGAATTCTCACTAATCTTTACAATTACATCATGTGTTACTCTAGCAACATAACAAAGAGGGTGTATGGGATTCCTTAAAATGTCGTATCAGGACTGGGAGGAAAAATTCCCTTCCAGATTCAGACTTCGGTAAATGATATCGCAACTTTCAGTATCTAGAACAGTTTGTGACATTTTGAGTAGGCTAGTCTTGTATTAAAGATGCCCAATGTGTTCGGATGTTTTTCTAGGATGTGTTGCTATGAACTTGGAACTACTTAAATTTTTGTTTCCCAAGTCTACCTTTTGGTAATAGTGATTCATGTGGTAGAGAGAGGGAGTGGATATTTGATTTCTGTTACTTAACATTGCTTTTCTGCCTCTTCAAGCAAATCGCAACAATGAGTGATGACATGAAATTGATGAAGGGACATTGATAAACAGTGGCTCAACCACAGGAAGGCATTGCCCCCCCCCCCCCCGACCTTGGACGGAAGTCCATTCTAGGGAAAGCAAACATTGAAGTAAAAAAAAAGACTAGGAGAATCTAAGAATAGCAGGACAATTGGATACTCATGATGGAATTTGTTTTTACGTGTTCCTTGCATTTTTCTTACAGACGGCCAAGGGCACTTGCAAGGGGCACAGAGGGGCAATTGCCCCCTCCCTCGATTTCAAATTTTATACAAATAAAAATACATTTCGTAAAATTTTCTTGCTCACTTCGCTCGCAATATCTGCTATTCTTATAGTCCAAGTTCAGAGCCATAGCTATGAGGCAGCGGGAGTCGGCCCTGGGAGCCAAACGATCTATATGAGAAAAAAATGTTAAAGAGAATGCCATGGCGCCCCGTAAAATTATTTGCGCCTTATTAAAACAATTTCTTTCTGTAAAACTGTAACGGATGGATTTTCAACCATCCCTTACAACAAACCAGATTGATATAAAATACATTTTATATTTCATAAAATATCTGAACTCATGGTATTTGACTTGGTGCTAGTCTTAACAATACTGGAAGTCTAGTTTATTATGCGCAAATCAGCGTGCCACCACGACAGCATACAGTCTGTCTCTTGGCGAATCAAACGGCATGGGAAGAGGATAAGTCCAATTCATTGGCCAAAGGCCATGGTTGGAATAAAGGGGAGTGGCTAACCCATAAAAGGGTGAACTATTAGTAAACAACTTCAAGGTTCTCTGAAACAAGGAAAACCGTGATCTCATGATTTCCAAATATGGATAATTGCTCTAGGACTAAATATGGGAATCGGGTGATTACCCATCATGAGCTATTGAGGAAATGGACTTATGTACAAAGAGCCACTGAGATCGAAATGACTTTGAAAGGGTCACTGGTAAGCCAAAGGACAGGAAGACACTTTGCTATAAAAAAACCCCAAATAAGGAACAGGAGGCCAGTCCAGAGAAGTTGCTGCTCGACGCCGGACTACACCAGAAAATACCTCTGAGTAAGGTAAATGGACTTCACTTTATTTTGACTTAGCCTAAATCTTGGATAGTCTCCAGCAGAGATATTAGGGACTTAGCTAGTTTAGGATAGAAACATAGTAATACTCTAACAAATGTAAGAACTCTGTCTAATAAATCATAAGATACATGATAGTGTTTCATATTTTAAAGTCCTTAAGTGTTGTAGCTACATACCCCATGTAACGACCCTCACGCTCCAAGGGACCGTTACAAACATGGTGGAGGTGCTTTCTCTGCTATTCAACAGCGGAAGGACGATCCCAGTACTTTGGTGAAGTGTGTCTGTCTCTGCCCTTTGGTCTCCAAACTTGTTCTGGTCTCGTTTTGATCCCAGTTTGTCTCTTGTTGTCTATGGCTGTCTCTTGTTGTTGTCTCAATGACGTTCATTGGTGTATTCCTTACTAACTGTCTTTGAATCCTGGATTTGATGTCTGTTCCGTGTGGTTGCCTTGTGGCTGTCCGAATTATTCTCTGGTGTTGCTTTTGATGCGTTCATGGTGGTAACACGTCAACAAGCTTCTGGCGAACACCCAACCCTCCTATCTGGTAGTATAAGGTGTCATTTACCCTCTTGTGCAGAAGAAGCATTACATTCACCCCTCCCAAAAAATTGTGACGAAGGTCTCACAATGCCAGATACTACCCGTTCAAATACTGGTGACGAAGCCAGCACAGTCGTTCCCACACCCTCGAGAATACCCTCCATACACCCAGACATTTTTGGTGCAGACCCGGGTGAAAGCATCATTGAATTTTTCAAGACATATAACCGAGTAGCGTCTATTTTAGGATGGACAGAGGCACAGAAAATTACCTTCCTCCCAGCTTATTTAAAGCGTAGCGCACTAGCATACTGGGACTTAAATCAGACAACGTTAACGGCTATGACAAGATTTGCGCAAGTCGAGCAAACTCTCACGGAGGCTTTCCAACCACTTATGGCAGTTGGACAGGCATACCTAGAATTAGCAGCGCGAAAGAAACAACCTGAGGAGTCAATCGAAAACTTCTTTTACGATATTCTGAAACTATGCCAGCGCGCCGACCCGAACATGAACGATGAGGAAAAAATAAATTTCGTTTGCAACGGATTGCAATCGCGAGACGCGGAAACTCTTGTAACTATGAAGTCTAAAACATTGGAAGAGTTATTGTCAAATATCCGGCTAATAGAACGAGCAAAGCGTCAGGGAAGCTTAGCGGCGCGAACATACGCGGAAGTTACCAAAAACACACAGGAACAATCAAGAAATTTCCAAAATCGGTCAAATGGCCAGACACGGTATGTCCACACTATGGAACAGAAACGACCTAACGGCGAACAAACGCGACGAGAACCGCCAAACGGACATTCTTTTCGGGGAAATGGAAACTATAAGGGAAACTCACGAAACGACCACCAACATTTTCTTAGAACACAAAATAACGAAAAATGTTGTTTTATCTGCTCATCTACTTTTCATTTCGCAAGATCTTGCCCGAGTCGAAACTCTTACCCATCACGACGAAATGAGAGAAATTTTCACACAACCGGTAGGAACTTTCCAGTCCGTAATCAACGACACTTCCAGCAAAATCAGTATGAAAATAACCAACAGGGACGTTCACCGTCTCCCTACAGAGATCACCCAAACGCATAAGGGAAAAACGGAACAGGGGACGTTTATACCCATGTCAGAAAACACCCCTGAACAATATATTCGAAGACACAAAGGTATGTTCATCATTTTTTCAAAATTCAGGTAAAATCAATGATCGACCAACGATAAACGTATCTATCTTTGGAAAGAAAATCCCTGCACTCATAGATACAGGGAGCACCTGTAGTCTTATTTACATTGGAACCTTACCCCCCACATTCCCGCTAACTTCCAGACAGACAAACGCAATTACCTTGTCAACTCTAGCAGGAGTTGCTTCAAAGCACACACCAGTTTGTTCATTCTACTTTTGGATTGGTAAGCATAAATTCACTATGCCATTGGCAATATGCGCTAAAAACGCACTCAGAAACCGAATTATATTAGGAGCAGATTTTTTTAATCAACACATCCACTCACTGTCACCCGTAGGACTAACTTTGCGTCGAAAATATAACAGATTTATTAGATTCATAAAAGAAACCCAAATCCTCCCCATTGTAGGAGAGCACAGGGAAACAAATCTACAGGAAAGTCAAACACGAACTGGCAATTTAGCTAATACATCTAAGAAACCATTAGAGCAGAACAGTATGTGCATACCATCAACTTTTAAAACCCCAAAGAAATTTGTCACTTTTCATACTCGAGAAAATCGCGATGACATCCAAGACAACTACATTCAGGGAAGCTCAGCTATTGCGAATCAGGAAATGAAAAATGCAAGCAACGACAATTCTTTGAACCCTGCAGCGAGATTAGAACCAGCTTATAATAGCGAGGAAAATGATAACTCGATCTTCCCTCAACTTCCGTTTGCAGAGTGTGACATCAAGGACAGAAACACCTTATCTCACAGTGAAAAACTGAAAGTTATTTCAGCTCTTTCAGTTATTTTGCAACCATATGAGTATTCCGACACACATCACATCACCCCCACTCACGACCGGATCAAGAAAGTGTGGGGCGTTACCCCCACACCCCCTATACGCCTTCATGGCGTGGTGCTATGCACAGGGGAGTACTTTTTTTTATGAGTATTCCGACTATACATAACTTTTTCTCCCTCAGTCCCTTCTGGACGAGATTTTATCTTCGAGGTACATGACGGAGTATATGAACAATTCCGCTGTCTTATTCCCAGACTTTTAGTAAACACTAGCACAACAGCTGTTATTCCTATCATAAACATGAACCACTTTCCGGTATCTCTTCCGGCAGCATTTGTGGTAGGACTTCTTCACGAAGCCTACGAAATCTTTCCGGAAACTAAACAAACGCCGCTGCACAAAGTTGACGCAATACTAGATAAAGATTTAAAGAGTACACTGCGAACATAAACAAAATACTTTAATGTGGAAACTGACATAGATATATCACCGGAATTGACCGAATTACAACGTAAAGAACTGTTACAGCTAGTGGAACGCTATAAACATTGTTTCGCCTCAACCCCAAACCAACTAGGAGTCACAGACGTTTTTGAAGTTACCTTACCGCTCACCGACGATATCCCAATTCGTCAAACACCATACAAGGTGTCCCCAAAACAACGGGAGTTTATAAGTCAGGAAATTGCAAAAATGCTAGAAATGGGCGTGATAGAAGAAAGCGAATCATCGTACGCAGCACCCATCTTGCTTGTCAAAAAACAAGACTCTACATGTCGCCTAGTGGTTGATTTTCGAAAATTGAACAAGAAGCTCATCACCTATCCGTATCCAGTTCCTTTAATTTCTGATATTATCCACTATTTGTCAGGCGTAAAATATATCTCCCATGTAGACTTATTTTCAGCTTATTGGCAGGTGAAAATCGCGGAAGAAGACAAACACAAAACAGCCTTCGTAACCGACACCGGTTTATTCCAGTTCCGGCGACTTCCGTTCGGATTATCGGTAGCTCCGGCAGCATTCCAGAGATGCGTCGACAAAGTATTTGCAAGTTTGAAATGGAACAGCCTGTGTATATTTCTTGATGATATTATAGTGTTCAGCCAAACTTGGAGCGAACATCTCACACGGTTAGAACGCATGTTCGCCGCCCTAGAGAAGGCTAATCTAAAGGCGAAACCCTCAAAATGTAGATTTGCGTATTCCGAAACGCAAATCTTAGGGCATATAATTGGCAGAAAAGGTGTCGCAACTCTGCCTCCCCGATGGCGCAGTGGTAGCGTCGCCGCCTTGTAATCAAGGGGTCCCGTGTTCGATACCCGTTGGAGGCACAAGTGGTTCGGATCCCACTTTAAACTGTAGGTCCAGTCCCGATTAGCCTTACTGTGCATAAAGTGGACTTAAAACACCAACTGAACTCAACTCAAGGTGTCGCAACTGATCCAAGGAAGGTCATTGCAATTTCGAATCTCCCCCTCCCTTCCTCCATTAAGTCAATAAGAAGTTTTATGGGAGCATGCAATTTTTACAGGAGATTCATACAAAATTTTAGTCTTATAGCCAAACCACTTACAGATCTTACCAGAAAAGGCGTACCATTTCATATGGGCGAAAAGGAAAGAGAGGCATTCAACAAGCTTAAAACGTGCTTAACAACAGCACCTGTTCTTCGCCATTTTGACCCAACATTGCCAATTGAACTTCATTGTGATGCGTCCCGACTTGGCTTTGGTTCTGTACTCTGTCATCGACTAACAGACCCGAACAATGAAAAGAAAACTTACGTTCAACCAGTAGGATATTGCTCACGCTTATTCACGGGAGCGCAAGTTAATTACAGTATCTGTGAGAAAGAAGTATATTGTCTTATATTTTCAATCTTACATTTTCGACAGTATCTGACAGATACCTTCTTTACCGCCGTCGTGGATAGTTCCGGAGAGTGTTGGCTTCGAACAGCACGCGATTTGACAGGGAGATTTGCTCGCTGGGCGATACGACTCAGCCAGTTTCAATTTGAAATTAAACACAAACCGGGACGTCTTAACTGTGTTCCAGATTGTCTCTCCCGAGCCCCAAACTCACCACTCACAGATGAAGAAAGAGACGAAATAGATTATGGCGATCTCATCGACATGATCGAAGAAACAGTTGAAACTGCAACAACTTCACGTCAGAAAGAAATCAGAACACGACAAATGAACGATCCAGAAATACGAATTCTCATAGAAACTAAAGAGCAAAACCCCACTCATCTATCTGTTCGATATTTCACTTTGGAAAATGGAGTTCTCTATCGTATGCAAAAAGATCGTAAACTTCTTGTAATCCCAAACAATATGATAGCTGATGTACTATCAGAAGTACATGACAGTCCATACACTGGCGGACATACAGGCCAACACAAATGTCTACAAAAGGTATATGAGCGATATTATTGGAAAACGGCGCGAAAAGATGTGATACATTATGTACGCTCCTGCCCTGTTTGCCAAGATAAAACAAAACCAACGGGAAGAAAAGGAAAGGATTTTTACACCCTCTTCCACTAGGAAACGTATGCGAGAACTTTGCCAGCGATATTTTTGGACCGATAACTCCCAGCTCAGGTTACAAATTCATCATTTTCGCCATTGACTTAGTATCCTCTTGGGTTGTCGCACAACCATTAAAGACGATTTCCGCAAAAGCTGTCTCTAAATTTATAGTTCACAAAGTTTACACAACTCTTGGACCTATCAATACTTTACTGACCGACCGTGGTTCAGTATATCAGGCAGAATTGGTGGAAAATGTATTACAGAAGTTGAAAATTAAACATCTAAGTACCAGTGGCTATAGACCACAAACAAACGGCAAAGTTGAAAAATTGAACCATACTATGGCCCAAATGATCAGTAAATATACAGATAAAAACCAGAAAGACTGGGCCTCTTACCTTGATTTATGTGTGTTCGAATATAACTGCAGTCCATTAGAAGGAGTAGGTATTTCACCCTTCGAAATTCTCTATGGGCGTAAGCCTCAATTTCCCCTTGAAATAGGCTTGAACATGAACCCTGTAGACCCATTTTCAAACACGTTTCGCCAACATTTACACTCAGTACAGAAAATAGCAAAGGAAACACACGAAAAACGTCATCAATTGAGTAAGAAGCGCATAGACGCAACCCGACAAGCCCCTTCTTATGCACGTAACGATTTAGTAATGGTATTTATGCCAGGAAGAAAGAAAGGACTATCAGACAAATTGCGTAGAAAATACGAAGGGCCCTTTCGAATAACTCAGGTCAGAGGACAAAATGTCTACGATGTAGAAGAAGTGAAAGGCAACAAGGTTTTACGGGTTAACATAGACCGGTTAAAGAAATTCTCTTCACGAAAGGTGACGACAGTCGAGTAAAACAAAACGAAACAACGATACAAACAAATGCATTTTGCGCTGAATATCATACAGTGTATCTCTTTAACTGCACTTATACTCCGATATAACTTACAAAAAAAATGTTATACCTTTTACTGAATGGCCCTGTATATAGAGGAAGAGAGGAAAGTACACATTGAGCTCACGTTTCCAACCAGGATCCTTTACTTCTTTTTTCCTCTCTACAGAGCCCAGCATTCGATCTTCCTTCTTCATACGGATATGCTCGAAGAACGGCCGTCGACGAGTTTATCTTATCTAACTTCCTGTTTATCAACTCCAGTTTTCAGCCGAATACACGCTTCTATCTCCACAAAATAATTACGATGAAACAAAAAATATTTTAACTTCATAATGTATAATGGTATTATGTCTCTCCTTACAGGTCATATCCCTATTAGCACCCTTGCGTACTTGGAACAGGACATGCGTGTAAAATAACACGGCAAGTTGTCTCATGATTTAAATTTTGCCTTAGCTTTACACAGCTTTTGATAACGGATATACTGACTCAGTCAATCCAAATCGCAGCGTTGTAGATAACTGGATCAGCCTTTGCATTTTATATTTTTTTTCCTAGTTATACATCATTTTGGTTATTCCTCACTATCAGTGACGTTAATATATATATAAGAGCATAATCCAGAGTTGTTACTAACCTTTTGTTCCTTCTACATGTGTATTTTAATTCCAATTAATTGTCCTAAATGTCCAAGGGTACAGTAGTTGTAGACGCAATTTCACTTGTGATTACAAAGGACGGTCCGCAATTTCAGTTAGTGGTGGACGAAATAGCGTCCTATTTGAACGTTCCCCAAGATAAAGTATTGGAACCTTCCAAAATACGAGGTATAAATAAACACCTTCTTAGGCTGTATAGAACCCAGACGGGGGAACATTTTTTTTCAGACTGCACTGAGGTAGTGCGCAATTTTGTTCGATTGCATATCAAGGCAGGTATCTACCGGCAATTCCCGATCCCTGTCGACGACAAAACAAATGCAGAAGTTCTAGAACTTATTAAGGACCTTGATGTGTTCCTTAGTCAATCGGTGCCCTAGGTTCGAACCCCGATTTGACTACTGCCATCCTTCATGTATTGATTATTTTCACAGGAGATTGTTTAGTTTAACGTCGCTCTAGTTAGAATTATTTATGTACGACCCATGTAGCCGCATAGCTCATGGCTATATCGATTGCTACTTGGACTACGCGACTTGGAAGTGAAATTTTTGAGGTACCCATTGTAGGGAACATACGCGATTGTATTTCTGAAGAAGTAGTCCAAAGTGAACTTCTCCTGTTTATAAAATTTGTTAACGCTTGTGACCCAACCCTACAAACAAAAGAGGATTTTTTGTTTGCGTCATTCGTCCAATTACATGACTTTATCCTAAAGTGCTACAACAAGTATCTACTCAATTGGAAGTTCGACTGTGAATTTCAGGTGACCAACCAGAAATTGAAATTCTACGCCTACTAATATGGATGTCAACATGGACCCTATGGATGGCGTTTTTGATGATATCAGTATCTCTAGTTTTTCTACAATCCCATTTCTTCGTTCACCAAGTCTTAGTCCTACTTCGAATATATCTACTTTTTGGGATGAAGAAATATTGCACATTGCGTCCACTTGGGAATTTGAATCTGACCAGCTACCTGAGGTCTTCCCTACCTCCCTAGCCGTGCAAATGACCGATGCGGTCGATATTCAACTTGCTACTCGACCGGCTGATTATGACGGTGAAATTGAAACACTTATTTACAATTTCCTTGTGTTTGACCTATCGTCAGCTTTTATAGCACCTGACAATTTCTATATAAATGAAGGCCTCAATGTTATGGAACTAGTATTACCAAAAGGTCAACCCCTTTATTTTTTTGTACTCCTAGATCTTATTCATTTCCTACGAATTAGTTTTGGACGTCTTCGTACGCTCCAAACCAGAGAGGCATGGCTTCATTCCTTTCTTCCGTCACTACGTGAAGGAATTCAAGCTTTTATTGTCTCCTCCGGTGACCAATGGTGGTTACAAACCTACCTGGACCTCCAAGAGGGACTCTTGCATTTTTGGCCCTTAGTTTTAGAATCCCGCGTAGGACTTTTCGAACCTTGAAATGACTACCCCAAGGGAACTCTCATAATAGTAAACCTTACAGTGTACATATTCCTTTCATATTATATTTTTTCAACTTAGTTTATATACCTTAATTATTATTATCTAAAGTTGAGAGACATTGGTTCTTATCATCTACTATTTAGAAACATGGATGGATTACAGGTTTATATTCCATTTGTGATGTACTGTCGGTTCATTTTTCTTGCAATTTATTGAATCTATCTGTTTGTAGATATCCTGCATACGTATGAACCAGTGCTTCCTATAGTAGAGCCTCCTATGTTTCGTTTTATTATTAGTTTTATTCCTATTTTCATTATTATTATTATTTTAATATTTTATGGTTATTTACACATGTGTTCTTACGATTCAGCAACGTTGCAACTTTGCTTCGGGACGAAGCAACATCAGGTGAGGCGAATGTATCTGAACTCTTTCACTCAGACATTTTTCAGTTACAGAGTTAAAATGAAAATGTTCCCCATCCTACTACTGTTTGGATTGATTTCATCCACTCCTACAATCAAGCTTATGCCAGGGGCATATTGGAAACAACTCCCCAAAGTAACACTCTACGAAGGAAGTGTTCCACTTACCTATACAGAAGCATTACCAACCCCTGTGGCAGTGGATCAGGCTTTTCTAAAACCAGTACGAGATGATCTTACAAACAAAGTGGATGGATATCATGTACACCAGGTATTTAACAAACTGATGAATCTGGTAAGTAACTATCAACTTACATTTATGAAACATTTAAATAATAGTCAACTTGATTTTCCCCCTCCTGAAGAACATCTTAACAAGGGAAAAAGAAGTTTAGGATTAAATTTCATCGGAGAATTCGCGAATTGGTGTTGCGGCATCATTAGCGAACAACAATTTCAGAAGTTACTCGTAAATGAACAGACTCTAAATGCAGAAATATATAAAATCACCACGAGTCTGAAAAATGAGCACCAACAAGTTCATCTGCTAAGGTCTCAGGTTCAAGAAACAATTTCTCAAACAAATGAATCCTTAATCGCAACCCAGACTCAATTAATTTCTTTAAAGAGCAAAATTAAAGACATATCTCACGAACTGATACAAACTGAGAATGCCACAATATATAATCAATACTTGCTGGCGTTAAAAACATTGATTCTACATCAATTAATATTAAGAAACAACAGAGATATGGAACTGAGGGAATTAAGAACGAACTGTTTTTCACATAAAATTCCTATAAGCTTAATTGGGCCTCAGATTTTGAAACGAGACTTAAAACAAATGCAATTCACACTGAACAAAAATGGTTATCAACTAGCGATTCCTATTTCTCATCTCATGCGATACTACACAATGCCTTTAGCTCATTGTTTATTCACTTCAAGTCAAATTTCAGTAACACTCAAAATTCCAATAATTAGATCAGGCGATACACCTATTTTAGAAGAATTTCTAACTGTACCATTCAAATGGGGAAACAGTACTTGCAATATTATCCATCCCCCCTTATTCTCAGCTACAAATCAAAAGTCTATCAGATTACTATCTGGTACGTTTCTATCTACATGCGATCCTCACAACTCACCTGTGTGTTATATTCCAAGATATGGACATGACGCCACCCTGGGAAGCTCGTGTGCCCAGAAGATACGACAGGGAGCTACAATACAAGAACTGGCGGGACACTGTATGTTTCAGTGCTATGCAGGAAACAATGTAATTATCACGGAAGTAGCTCCGGATCATTACGTCATCACAAACCCACCGTCCCAGATAACAGGCGAATGTTCTAAGGAACCTTTCCAACTTGAAACTCTAGAAAACGGACCTGGTGCTTTCGAAATAATATTACCTTGCCACTGTTCTTTATCTATAACTAAAGATACCTTCATACCGAGAACTTTCCCATGTTCAAGTAAGACCAGTGACCAACTAAAGTTTTATCACATTTTGCCAGCATCTTGGGGGAAAATACCCACTATGAAAATTGACGTTTTATTCGCGGGAGCCAAATCAGCAGAATTCAAACATTTCAATGACTGTTTAGTTACATCTTGGCCTAAAAAGATCCCATTTTTAAAGATATCTACACAAACAGAAGACTTCCCCGACGAAGATGACAAATTAATTAATCTCAATGATTTACCTTTTCCTTCATACCCCGAGAATAATCGACTACGAACAACTATTATATTCTTCTGGAATATAGGTCTCACCTCGCTTATTACTTGGATCATATATAAATACCGGTTGTTAACCACTCAAATCATAGCACTAACTCAAATTAAGAATGTAGAAGCTCTCAACTCAAATTCTAGTACTCTTGACGACGTACTTATTTATATAATCAACGTTGCTAACTTTACTAATACTTTACTGGATAATCAAGCACTTCAAATTGCGTTGTTGCAATATGACCACCCCTAATGAACAAACATGTCATGCCAGAAACAATCCAGTATTCTTTATAAACGATGAAGTCCCGAGACTATCTCAACCTCCTATTAAACCACCTAGACCCTTACCCCGAAGACATACTTTAGGACGAAATCCAGTCCGACTTAATATGACCGCATGACTAGCCGTCATACTGATACTCTTCATGACTAACATTAACAATTGCAACGGATTATCCATGCAAACATTTATCTCCTCTGGTCTATATATAAACAAAATAGATCCTCCTATCTTATACGAAACTTCGATTCCCTTAATATATAAACTAAAATATACACCCCTAACTTCAATTTACTTAGATTGGGACAACTTACCCACCTCTCTTGGAAACACTTCCATATCTACAGATACAGCTCTTCAAGGGTGGAGTTATTATAGGGCTACGAAAACCCATATCAGAACATTGTTGTTACAGGATAGTGACATAGATGAGATTGATCACAGAATTCAAGAATTCCCAGCCAAAAATTGGATAAATATCAATGTCTTACCAATAAGAGATTCACCGGACTTATTCCCACTTATTATATCTTCCTGCCAAACAAAAATTCCCCATCCTGCTCTACTTCCCTTCCCGTTATTACATCAACAACTAATGGAACTAAAACGTAAGATTAATGTTTACAATTATACCTTATCTGTTCCCTTAAATAACCTTGGTCAGTAATATAACTTGGCAATAATGGAATGCACCATTAGTTCTACTACTACCATAATGGCTCTTAAGATTCCCCTAGTACGAAAATCTGCACGCTACACAACTTTCCAAGTTAAAACCCTGCCATTTCAGAATTATGACCAAACTTGTAACCTACTCGTAACCTCTTCTAACGTCATATTTAATGCCAAAGAAAACATGTTCTATAAAACTTCCTGCTCCCTTTCCCAGGATACTCTCTGTTTTATAACACCTCGACGTAATATGTATTCCCCTGAAAATATATGCCTACTGGCCATATTCGAAAATAACGTCATGAGACAGGTGAAACATTGCCCTCTTAAATGTAAGGAAACCCCAAAGACGGTTTATCCTATTCTTTTAAACGTCTCCACATACCTTTTGATAACCCCTCTTCACGAAGAAATAAAGGTAAAATGCGAAAGCATCTTATTTAGTTTCCAACGCCAATCACCTTTTGGCACACTCATAATTCAACTTGGATGTCATTGTAATTTATGTGTCCGAAAGTCCTGTTTTCAAGCCCAATTTCCTCGTATCCTACCCAATCCAACGAAAGCACAAATATCATTACTTCTGCCCATACATTGGATAGATTATACACGGGCGAATCGCTCAAACTTTCTATGCAACTCTGAACTTCATGAAGATTCCACATGAAAAATTAACCTTCACTCAGTTGATACAGAAATAAAGGATAGCACTTCCAACATTTATCTCATAATCTGGCTTTTATTCCTCTCAGGAATCACAATTACCTTCATATCATGGATCCTAACCGCATCTATTTCAGAAAACAACCTTCTCGACGCTCAGTAAATAAACCGGTTGCCATGAGGCTAAATAAACTTGAACCCCCTACATATGAAGCTCCGAAGGCACCGCACATATATGAATGTATCCTAGGCTAAGATTGACATATCGATGAACTCTAATAGTTTTTTTGTTCCAGATCCCAAATATTTCTCTACAGGGAACCACCACCGTGCTCATTTCTTCAAACTCCAGTCCAATGGAAGAAGAAGATGATAACCTAAGATTGTTCACTCACCAATCCTCTGGTCCAAGTCAATCCGGACCAGATCCCCATCTATCTCTAATTTGAACTTCAACACATCTGTTTGATAACGTCAGGATAAATCACCTCAACGTTTGAAACCTCTCAACAAGTGATAGGAACTTCCCCAAGCGAAACACCCTAGATGTGCGACATTAAAATTGTAAAGCAAGAACCTCCTCGATTGATGTATAGAAATAATGATTTGTCTTGTGACAACAGAACTAACCCTATGTTTATGTTGAATCATGGTTAACCAATGAATTGTAATCTACACCTATGAAACAAATATTATATACAACATTTAGATAGGAGTAGAAATTTATTTTAGATTTTTTTTTCAACTTTTGGTTTTAGATTTTACTAATTTTATTTTTTTGTAATTTTAATTTACCCTCAATTCTTTGTACAGGGAACACCCATGTGTATGTATAACAGTCGCGTACGCATATTATGGTGTACCATGTGCTTGTTCCCATTTTATTGTTTTCATATTTTAATCTACTTACATATATACGAGGGTACCTCATTTAAACATTAGCTTATATCAGGTGAGGCGAGTTGTAACGGATGGATTTTCAACCATCCCTTACAACAAACCAGATTGATATAAAATACATTTTATATTTCATAAAATATCTGAACTCATGGTATTTGACTTGGTGCTAGTCTTAACAATACTGGAAGTCTAGTTTATTATGCGCAAATCAGCGTGCCACCACGACAGCATACAGTCTGTCTCTTGGCGAATCAAACGGCATGGGAAGAGGATAAGTCCAATTCATTGGCCAAAGGCCATGGTTGGAATAAAGGGGAGTGGCTAACCCATAAAAGGGTGAACTATTAGTAAACAACATCATGAGCTATTGAGGAAATGGACTTATGTACAAAGAGCCACTGAGATCGAAATGATTTTGAAAGGGTCACTGGTAAGCCAAAGGACAGGAAGACACTTTGCTATAAAAAAAAACCCCAAATAAGGAACAGGAGGCCAGTCCAGAGAAGTTGCTGCTCGACGCCGGACTACACCAGAAAATACCTCTGAGTAAGGTAAATGGACTTCACTTTATTTTGACTTAGCCTAAATCTTGGATAGTCTCCAGCAGAGATATTAGGGAATTAGCTAGTTTAGGATAGAAACATAGTAATACTCTAACAAATGTAAGAACTCTGTCTAATAAATCATAAGATACATGATAGTGTTTTATATTTTAAAGTCCTTAAGTGTTGTAGCTACATACCCCATGTAACGACCCTCACGCTCCAAGGGACCGTTACAAAACTTAATAATAGCCTCCCCCATGGCGCAGTGGTAGCGTCCTTGCCTTGTAATCAAGGGGTCCCGGGTTCGATACCCGGTGGAGGCACAAGTGGTTCGGATCCCACTTTAAACTGTAGGTCCAGTCCCGATTAGCCATACTGTGCATAAAGTGGACTTAAAACACCAACTCAACAACAACAAAACTTAATAATAGAATATTAATGATGACAATGTAATCCAAGAAGTCATTGATCAATCAAGGGATTCCTATTTGTTTGGCAGGTGTCAAAACATGTATTTCAATTCACACAATATTTTGCAAAACGTTTAACATAACAAGAAGGCAAACATTGTCTGTAATGATGCAAGAGTCTCCCAATTTGATTTTTCTTGCATAATGCAACACAATGGTGTTGTTGGATTCTCATTAGATTCCTTTGTGCGTAAAAATCATGCAAACTGGAAACTAGAGGAAATCATTATGAAGCATGATTTATAAAGGGCTTCCTTAATCAGCTCTGCAGAGAGGCCCAAAGCTGTTGGTACATATTAATCGTCTATTAACATTATCGACCTGTAAATATCAAGTATATACAGTTCCTATTAGCCTATTTATGTTAAACTTTATATTCTTTGTCAATCTGAAAAGGCCATTATCGAAATATTGCTATTTGATGTTGCTCTAAGTTTTTTTTGTTCGCTTCGGTTTCAAGATATGATCCCTTTTCTCAGGGGCGGCGCGTGCCTTTTCAGTCAGGCAGGGCACATTTTTCTTTTGGGTGGGGGGGGGCAGTTTACCTCTATATTCCTCTTTAAGGTTTTTGAGGGGAGTTCCTTGATATGGAGTAAGTAAATTGTTCGAACAATTTGGAATAAAATTAACATTCTGATCAAGATATCTCTCCAAAGAGCATTAAATACTCACTACGTAGGAATACGAAAAATCAGCAACATATGGAACAAATTTCATGAATAAAAAAAAATTGAATACTGACGTCGGAACCCTATACGCTTGCAGTAACTAAACTTTGGGTAGATACTGGAATGATTAGAAAAATGTTACACTGCAGTTTCTCTTCATTGTCAATGAATTGAAAGGCGTAGATATTAAAGTTTCTACATGATTCAATGTCATATTCACCAAGTATCCACTAATATCAATGACTAACTAGGAAGATGATGCAGCGTTAAGTTCAGTTACAACACTTTACATTGGCTATGTACCCCCAAAAAGTTCGTTTATACTTACGAAGATATTCTGCATGTCAAGTTGCTGGAACACAGACACAATTACACAAATAAATAAACACGTACAGTAACTATAAAATCGCGAAAAACTAATTATTTCATAAGCGACCAATACGCACAGACGGAACGCAACGCAAACTCACACACTAACTCAAATCCAAATCCATATTACAATGGGAAGAAAGGAGGATCTTTTTGAAAATACGAGGGACTAGTTTGTGCAATAAAAAGTGTTGTCAACTTTTCAGGTCGCCGGAACAAGCGCGAAGAAAAGCATTCGAGGGATTTTTTTCTATCTTATTGCTGCAGGCTGGAAGAACGAATGAACTGCCTGCCAAGCGTTGGAAACACTGAACGGTGAACGAGGCAAACATGAATGGGCAGGGCACCTCGTTCTCTGCCCAGAGACGGCTACGAATTTTGCGCTTTTCCATTGTGAGGGAACCGTCCCTTGCCTATGCTGTAAATGTTTGGATCAGTCAGTGACGTCACGTCTCCGGGGCAGAGCCGAGATTGGACTCTCTCCAACAGGACGGAGAAATATATTAACCTCGCACAGGGTGCATACCCTGTAAGTCTGGTTGCAGCAACGTAGGGGTTGAGGGAAAAAAAAAACAAAAAAAATATTTACGCGTATATACCGATCGTCTCTTCAGATAAACTTTTTATGTTAAAATTGTTGTGGGGCAGTGCCCTAGTTGCCCTTTATGTAGCATCGCCACTGCCTTTTCTGTTACTTATCTCTTTTGGGAGAGGGGCAAGTGCCTCTGTGTACCCTGCTATATCTGCCAATGCGACACAATATATTAAAAATTTGCCCCCTCTAGGATTGACTTCGCCCCCCCCCCCCCCTACAAAAAATTCCTGACTAAGGGCCTGGGAGCGATTTTACAATACAGGGAATTTCTCCATTTTGTTTGAAATTCGGCATACTCACTAATTTTGGCCCCCTAATCACGAATCTGCAGTCAAAATTTGGCGCTCACACGTGGAAATAGCAAAATAATCGAAATTAAGTTCTTATTTCCACACCCTCGATTTCCGAATTTCCCGCCGGTTCCGGGCTCCGCCCCTGGGGTAATCGACCTACCGCCCCCAACCGCTATCGCGGCCCCGCCTATATCTATAGACTCCCTGTTAAGGGCACGTTAGAAAGTGGCCGGATTCACCTGCCCCCAAATAAGCGCCAAATTTATACGTGAGCGCCAAATTTTAAGTGCAGATTCGTGATTAGGAGACCCAAATTAGTAAGTAACCGAAAATTCAAACAAATTGGAGAAATTCCCTGTATTGTTAAATTATACCAGGGCCTGTAGCCTATGCCTCTTTCTTCAGCTTTTACCGTCATTGCAATTAGCGATTTCTTGGGGTGGGCTCAAGGAAAATTGCCACCGCCCTCTTGCTATTCCCCATAGACATACTAGTCCCAGTCCAGTTACATTCCTCCATGAACCTCTTTGATTTACCGAATACAGATATTAGACCGCCTCCTTGTAGTCCCCCCGATAACGACGCGCGTTCTTAAAATACATCAGGAAATCTGGCAGAAATTGTATGTCAATAAAGAGGGAAAACGTTTTCACCATCACTTTCATTGAATGTAAACAGCGGGGTTTGTATGATATTTACGATAATATTTTATGTGTTTTATTTTTCAAATCAGTTACTTGTGATGTTGTTAAGAACGTGACGCGTAATTTCTCTTTTTTTTGGAAGTTCAAAATGTCAACATCAGGTAAGTGAAATATAGAAGTCTAATAGCAGCATTATTATGTAACCAAATGCCGGACGAGTAGAGTTTAGATTTCAAAATACAACTAAAATAGCAGCGGCCCAAGTTCCTTTTGTTTTATTGAGATTTCATCATGCTACGAATGCAATTTTTACATGGTTCGATTTCGATGTACGTCTGTTAACATATACTGCTGAGTTTAAGCGATTACTTAAGGTTTTTGTTCAATATATGCTTTCGTGGTTAGGTTAGGCAGGTTAGGGGTAAGAGTCTAGTTTACGTCCTTTTCATAAGGAATACGTGTCATATATCGTTGAAAATGTTATTGTATAAGGAATTCAACAAACTAAATCCCGGTTACAGTAGTATAAGCCGGAGACACATTAGACTCGTTTGTTTTCAAATAAGAATCATTGCTACTTACCTCATATGCATAGCGGAAGATTTTTCAAGCTGGAAATCACTTTTTTTCCCCATGAAAAAAGCGTTATTTTTAACATTATAATCATTTATTGGTCGTTGCTAATTCGGCGGGCAAATTTTGACTCACGTTGTCTATCGTCAGCTGATATGCAGTATGGTCAGCTGATGTGCAGTGTTTCAAAACTTATGAACCGATAAATGCCGCACAAACTATTCACAAAAGGTTTTTAAGCTAAAATTGAGGCTAGACTCTACTTTACGTCCTTATCTGCATGGTGATTGCTTCTTTGCGTTCGCCCTGCACGATCGTGGTGCGGCACCCGGCATCTCTTCGGGTAAGTACCTTTTTCTTTTTACACTTTCTGTTCACGATAGCCCCACTATCCATTCACGGGGTCGAGGTATGCCTACGAGGTTAGGTTAGGCCTGTTAGGTTAGGTTCCATTAGCACTCATTTCACCCCTAAATATGTGCTTCATCATCTAAAAAATTCCTCAGTACGTTCAATTGCGCATATCCGGACAACATCAGTTTTTCTCGATTTACTCCTTCAATAAATTTTTGCTCACTTTGAGATTTACGTTGTTGAATTCCTTATAAAATAAGCTTTCCAACGATATATGACACGTATTCCTTATGAAAAGGACGTAAACTACAGTCTTAAAAAAAACAAAAAAAAACGCTCACACGTCATCTTGTCAAACTTCCGCGTGGTTGCTACACTGTGAGGGGGTTACATAACCGAACGCACGGAACATTTGATTCACGTAGTCCATGGTAATGGTGGCATGAGCTATCGTACAACGGAGATGCATGATTGACGAAAAATACCTTATTTACAGGCAAAATACGTTGCACGATTCTAAAAAACAATTTCCCCGGCTTCAGAAAGTCCTCAAGAACGCAGTTCCGTAAGTACTTTCTTGTCTTTTCTTCTGTAAATTTTAAGAAATCCGTCTCCGGCTTATACTACTGTTACCGAATCGAGAAAAACCGATGTTGTCCGGATATGCGTGATTGAACGTACTGAGGACATTATTCGATGATGAAGCACATATTTAGGGGTGAAATGAGTGCTAATGGAACCTAACCTAACCTCGTAGGCATACCTCGTTCCAGTGAATGGTTAGTGACAGAAATTGTAAAAAGAAAGACTTACTTACTCAACGGATGCCGGAGCGCCGGCTGTCTGCTAGCACGGTTTTGTAAACGGGCAAGAAGGACGTAAACTAGACTCTGGCCAGTTTAGGTTTGGTTCCCGTAGCATTAAAATAAAGTCTCTAAATGCATTCTACTAAGGTTTCGATTTACTTCTACATTCATTCCCACGCTTCTATGATATTTACTGTCGCTTGTCGACAGAGAATATCCTGTCCATGAGAAGTGCGTAATGTAATTTTCAAGTTGTATTTTTTTTCAACTTAAATTACTTTTTTCCAGAGTCTATACCGCGTTTGGTAGATCCTGTCTCGTTTCCCGCATTTGCTGGTTTCTAGCAGATGCCACGCGGCGTTGCCGCTGTAGACTGAGTGAACCACACGTTGGGTAAAGCCGAAGCCAGTCTGCGCATAAGATACGCTGGAATGTACAAATTAAATATCACACTAATCATCACCACGCTTACAAAACAAGCTTCTTGCAGGCACAAACAAAACACTTGGTAGTTAGACCACAATGTGGCAACAGCGATTGCGTAAGCGCCTCTCTTCTGGTTGCCATTCGCTCCTCGCTGCCCAGCAGACGACTTTTTCCTCATTTCTCAATGGCACAGAAACTGTCGAGCGATCGCTAGCACAGGAAACGGGACAGGTTTGAACAAACACAGTATAAACAGTGCTCATTACTTTAAGGAAGGTTCAAATTTCGTGTGACAATGATTTCCAAAATTCTACGATAATTAGTCTTTGTGCTAGGAGAAATCATAAAACAATCGGAACCGTTACCTAGAGTCTGCATTTAGAGTTCTTAATATTTTGATCTTTAACATGAGGAGACATATTTTGTGTTTCGCATAGTTCGTACTTACCAATTGTGTATTGCGGAACATAGTTCAAGGTGCCATTATGCTTTTTACACAAAACCAAACACAAATTTTCACATACAGAGTGATTTTTTTATATTCATTTCTCCGCTTCCGTAACACACAATATGGCAGGTACATCTTGACTCACGTTGTGGGTATGGAGTGTTTCCAACCTTCTTCACCGAAAAATACCTACTATCGTGTTCGTCACGTGTGCAAATTGTACATTATGCACGGGTAGCTGACGGATAGCCCCACAAACCATTTCCAATAAGGTTAGGCAAGCATAGACAAAAAAAAAAGGGGTTGGAAACACTGACAGGGCCTTACGTCATCAAACATACGCAGCATGCAGTTCATGTAGCGAAAGCAATGCCACTTGTGCGTCGGTGAGATATTTCTCTTGAAAAATACGTGATTTCCCAGTCAAATAGATTCCACGATGAAAGAAAATACCTCGACGAACGTTGGAAATCTTAGAGAAACTCATTTCCGTAAGTAGTTTCTTCTGTAAAAATGAAGAAATGTGTCTCCGATATAACGAACTGTTACCTTGATTTCATGCAACATGTATGAAGTATGACTATACTCTATCCCCAGAATCTGTGGAGCAGCGCCCCACATAGCGACAGAGAAGGGGTAAATGGAGTGGGTAGAATGAAGCAGTACACGCTGCTGCGAAGGCTGGTAACTGCAGTCACTTTCCCCTCTCCACACAACCCCGTTCCCTCTCATGTGTTCATTGGTGGAGCCGTCTCATGTCACTACCTGCCCATAGACTCATTTTCATTCGCTTCCTCCAGAGATACCCGGAACAGAGTATGGGATTGCCAACCATCCTGGAATCGGACTCACTCTTCTTTAAACATGATGACCAATTTTTCTCAAATACAATGTGAGACCAATCCATCAAGTTATGTTGCAACTAAAAAAAATGCAACTCAAAAGCTTTGCATTTATGGCGGTTATCATAAATAGAAAGTGTGTGATTTTACCTTTTACCTCTCCTAAGCTATGAAATATTATTTTATAAGTTTTACTGCAAAATTGCAGACCAATTATATCTCTAAAATAACTTAGTTTCATTCCTTGTACTCTGAAAATAAATTCTAGACCATTAAAAAAAAAAACATTGTAGAGCATATCATAGAGCCTGCAACATGTGGAAAATACGTTTTTCATCCACCATCTTGAAACAAATTGTTCAATTTTGTTCACACGTTTTTTAGCTGCAGAAATAATTTTACCTAAATGATTCTAAATTTACAGCAGTTATCATCCATCATCTTTAAATAGATGACTTATCCTTCTCTGTCCATCCACCCTAACTCATGCTCCTCCTAAATCATGCACCATATTTTGATAATTTTATTGTCAAATTATAGTGCAAGTAGGATAATGCTGCTGTAAGTTTCGTACACAAAGCTAACATTGTGGTAATTATGAAGATACACGACTTGCATGGCTACAGAGCTCCTAACCAGACATAAATAACATTTTACTGCATAGGCAAGCAACCCATTAGGGTGAGAAATGACAAAAATCATGTAGAGAGTGTTCCAATTTAATTATGTCACAATTAACGACATTTCAATAAAATGTACTCAATTCTCCCTTGTAATGTATAAACATGCAAAAATTTCTTGTATCAATTCATCATCACAGTTGAAA
The DNA here is from genome assembly GCF_977018435.1 of Lepisma saccharinum. Classification (NCBI taxonomy): domain Eukaryota; kingdom Metazoa; phylum Arthropoda; class Insecta; order Zygentoma; family Lepismatidae; genus Lepisma; species Lepisma saccharinum. The sequence goes on from NC_139235.1 coordinate 95,004,686, forward strand.
CTATGATGTGCAACTATGGTTTCCCCCCACATAAGGAAGTGACTGATAACCAAAGTGCTCCCACATTTCAAAATTATAAGCTTTGTTCAAGTATGCTGCATCAATAAATGCAAATGTTTTATCTAAAAATTTCTGATACTTTTTCTTTTTTGTTTCTTGGATATATGATCTTTTTTTTGTGTTAAATGTTCATTTCTGGCATAATTTGAGGAAAACAACATGAAAAAACCCACTATGACTTGTACTACATTCACTATTTTTAGTATTATAAGCTCTGATAAGCCTTTTCTTTACAAGTTTTCCAAAAAAAATTACAATCTTAGAACCTCCCAAGTATTTAAAGCAATAGGGGAGACTGGGGTAATTAGAACAGGAAACAGCCTGTAGAAGTTCCACTGTAAATTACTCAGAAAGTTACTGATGAATTTTTTAAAAATTTCTACCATTTAAAAGGACATCTTTTGTATATTTTTGAAAAAAATAATGACCATACCTGCATTGCAAATACTCGTCCAAAAAAAAAAAAATTGTCATGACACCGTAAAATTGTTCCAATTACCCCATTTGGGGTTAATGGAACATAAGTTAGAAATTTCAACTGAATAGCTTTAGATTGCTGTTGGGGTAATACGAACATCATATATAAATGTCCCATTTACCCTGCAAATTTGAACACAATAGCTCTACTTCTTCTGGAGTTATCAATGCTTGTTTAAATAAAATCCCAAATTAACGTCTTTTTTCATAAAGTTCAATTTCCCAGCTGTGAAGCAAACATGTGTGAATGAAAATCAGTGTTCTATGGTTTATTTGAAAGGTTACAGGCCATTCTACAATGTAGTAAAGAAAAACTTCTAATAGTTACATGTACAATCTAGTATACCCAAGCAAAATCAAGCAAATTACGCAATGTTCTAATAACCCCTTTGCAGAAATTTTTGGGGTAGTAAGAACTTTGCGTATAAATACCAGGCAAATTGCCCATAGACAACCAAACTCACATGAAAAGATGTGTGCCCTTATGTTTTATTATAGGGGTGAAGAAAATTTTGCAAGGGTTCTTTCATTCACATCCAGTATATGCAGAAGCAGAGAAACACCAAGCATGCGTCACATCATTTTTTGCAGGTGTATAATAAAAGTCAAATAAAACTTACTTTTGTGTAGTTATTCCAATAACAAATTTTCTGCATGGAGGTTTAGTGTAGGTACATAGGTATGAAATGTTATTTCACCAGTCTTTTCGTTTTAAATTATTCTACACTAACATGATCCAATAACCCCATGTTCTAATTACCCCGGTTTCCCCTAATTTACAACATTTTCTGAAAAAACCCACGTGGGGAAAACTGGGCTGGGTCCACCCTGGCCAACCCTTGTTTGCTGTGTCATTCGTTTACTGCTTCTGCTGCTACTACATCACATTGGGTGGAAGGGGTATTATGTCCCTAAATGCTTTTATTGTTAGGTTAGGTTTATGGCTGTTAGTTAATTAAGGATCCCTAAATCCTTTACTTGTTAGATTAGGTAGGCCAGGTTTAGGGCTCTCATCATTAAAAAAGTGCCCAAAATGCTTCCAATGCCTGATAACGAACGTAATATTGAGGCTCAAGCATGAATCCTTCGATTGATTGAGTTGGTGTTTTAAGTCCATTTTATCCATAGTGTAGCTAATCGGGACTGGGCCTACAGTTTAAAGTTGGATCCGAATCACCAGGTATTGAACCCGGGATCCCTTTATTACAAGGTGATGATGCTACCACTGCGCCATCGGGGAGACCCCATGAATCCTTCGAACCTTGCATGAAAATCAGGGTGGGTACTTTAGTATTATACAGACTACCTGGCTAGGTTAGATTAAATTATATTGCCCTCGCAAACATGATTTTGTCGATCCTGAAACTGGGGCTAAACCTAACCTAACCAGGTAGTCCGTATAATACTAAAGTACCAAAATCAGCCATCGTGTCATGAGATGACCATAAACCAAGAATAGATGCTCAACATAAGCTTCTTTTCAAATTATGATTTCTAAAGTAAATAATACTTTACCTTTTAGCACATTTCATCTGCTGATGATGTGTCAACACTTCAGTGGTGTCTTTGTTTGTCATGAAAACAATCTTTGACTGAGTGTGTAGCCACTAGAGTGCTTCAGCTAGAGTATTTCACTCGAGTGCCCTATAGTTTGCACTGACGATGCTAGAAAGCATACGGAATTGAGTGTTCTTTGCTCGCCATGACGTCACATGCAAGTAAGGCTCAGCCAGGCAAAATCAGTAGCATACGCTCAAAGCAGTAGTATGACCATCATGTGTCTGCGGTAGTGAGCCCTCAAATGTGAACCATAAAGTGAAAGACGCAGTGAAATTAAAAGTTACGTGAATCTAGTCATCATTCCATGTTAGAGCATAGTTTAGTTTGGCTTACTAATACACAGTGATATATGAAATTGAAATAGATGATTGTAGGCTAAAACTGCCTAGGCGGACATTATATATGTATGTAAAGAGGTTTTCTTGAGACATCAACCAGGTGATTTCCAGATAGGCTTTCTAGCTTTCAAGAACATCACTCTCATCTTGAATCCCTGAAGATGAGAGGGTCATTAGCTAGCTCTCAAAAGCTAGGAAGCCTATCCAGAAATCACCTGATGTTCTGAGAAACCTCTTTAATATTTGCTGCCTGGAAAGCTTCAAAAGAATTATTTCATTGTGTGTACGTTTCTACGATTATTATCCCATTAAAATGATGTTCGATAGTAATTTTGCAACGTCCTGCAGTTGGACACCAGTCACAAAGTTAGTCCGCTGCTCCTTGTGTCGGAAACATGAGACTCTTTGTAACTCATCAGGGCATGCTGGGTACAAATAAAAACAGAACATGGTTTTCAAAGTTAGACACAGTTTTATAATCACTTATATTTCCTATCGTATGTGGACTTACAAGCAATGTACAGATTTACTCACGTTTCTTTGCTTTGCCTGAAGAGGTGAAGAGAACAATTCTTACAGCATTTCATATCACTAACACACAACTTCATATGGTATTAACATTGGACAAAACAAATTAAAATACATGAAAGTTTCTGCAAGTAATCAATATTTCATGGTATTGCCAAAAAGAAACTAAATTAATGCAAACCAATAACATTGTTTTGGCATTCCATTTCCCGTTACCACGTTCCCGTTGATTCCCCTACCTTCTTTTGTTTTCCAACACTGTCCGTTGTTAGTTGAAAATACTCGGGCAGGTTCATACACTTCCTCTGCCGTGATGGAAAAGTGATGCCAACACTAGTAGATTATGACGCATTTCAAAACATATGTACAAGTTCCAACAACAACTTTACCGGTCTAAATATAGTTGTCTGTGATATTCTGAACATTATTTGAAATAACAAATATTTTTAAAATATAAAACTTTAAACACTGAGGTTCATTACAATTTATTATTTCGCAGAATATGATTATCCTTTTCTGTAGTGAACAATGATGTACAGGTATTTGTTGTGTTGTGATATTATATTTTGAATTGCTTAGACATGTCTGCCAGCATGTGCATCTTGTGTTCCATTTTACGTTTTGGTCTGTAGATATTACATACTCTCATACATATCATATTTGGATCTTACATAGTAATATGCAGAGTTGATATGGAGTAGTTTCTTTCCATGTGTGGGTTTTTTAGTTTACATTGCTGCTTATTAAGCTCTGTAATAGAGGACAACCTTGCACGTCTACCAATCATTGCGAACGTGGTACACCCAAGGGTGGGTATGGTGACCAGGACAGTTCCGTTTGAGAGGTGTGTCCCGGTCGTCCCATTGATATTGTTATAAAACAACTGTTTGCCTTGTTTTATAAAAGTCTAGGAATTATCTTGAAAACCAAGTCTAAATTAGAGAGACATTTCATGCTAAAAATATGTATATTGTTTTGTACGTGTGTGTTCCGTTATTTATAGAGCAGTGAATGAACATGGCCAAGAAGTGTACATGTAGTTTCAATACGGAATTGCAACAAGAATTTAGAGTTTCAGCATCTTGACACAAACTCAAAAGACATATCTCGCGTTGTGTGTCAAGATATTTGGGGAAAGGTTTTCAGGAAAATTTATGAACTGTAGGTGAAGGATAAAGTTGATTTCAAGAAGATTAGTTCTTCAGATAAATACTTCTGGCACTCCTCAACTTCACCGTAGGACTAACGTCAGATCAGAATGGACCAGGAACACTATGTAAGTCATACTGAGATTATAATAATTGATATTTTTTGACAACGGGAGTTCATATTTCAGTTATTGTTTATGGATCCATTCTTTAATAAATAATAACAATAATTTTATAATTAGACCTAACTGATTTTTCAGGATCTCCTTGGGATGTCCCGTTTTGGAGTCAAAATATTATGGTCACTAGGGGGTGGGAGACTCGGAACAATTATGAGTGATCTAAAATGGTCCCATACAGGACTCTAGTAGTCTGTGTGTCTCATCGTCTGTACTGAACTGGCCACCAAGAGCCTCTTTCAGGAGTCCAAACACATCAAATCACTTGGTATTAGGTGAAGGTGTAGGATGAGGTACATATTCTAAATGCAGATCTATTGGTTTCTTGAGAATAACATGAGCTATGTGGAGCCGGGCATTAAAATTATGTTGTTTTGTCCTGGTTTCAGCTGGTTCTGAACCAGATCATAGTTTGCCTTCATAATAATAATAATAATAATAATTACCAGTGGGATAACAGCCTGTGAGAGCTAGTGCCTACCTACCAAATGTCGGCCTCACACACACCAGAGGTGGAAGATCATCCAACTAGTTATGAGGTGATGTGTGGTCATCTTGTCGAACCCCCAGTCGTCGTAGTTTTTCTCTGACAAGGCTACTCATTCCTAGCTCCCCAATTTTCTCATGATGGTGGGTGACCTATGGTGTAAAAACCTATATCCTTTCTAATGACGAAGCTTTGTGGATTTCCGTAAAGCCGACTTTTTGACCTGAAGAAGGGGGCAGTTGCCACCGAAACGTTGTCTTTGACAAGTATATACTCACTGTATGTAAGTAAATAACAAATTTTGATTTTATGCTTATATATGATAGTGAGTAAGTCCCATGCATCCAAAATATGAATTCCATTATCACTAAACTGTAAATAAACATGGTAGCTGATATTTTTCAAACTATCATCAAAAAAATCTTCAAAATTCAGCACAAAGACTATAAAAATATTGAAGTTAATGTTTTAAGTTATAATTATGGAGTACATCCAGAATATTTTATTTTCACTGGAAGAAAAGTTACTGAAATTATTATAGTTTCATTAACACATTCAACAAACATTATCATAGTAGTTACAGTATCAGAAACAGAAAAATGTATATTTACATATATTTTTTATTTGCTTTAATCAAACTGTTCATATATTTTACAGGACCGATTACTAGAAAAAGTCTTCTTATAAAAGCATATATCTATATGTATGGTGCCAAAAACCATACAAGCAATTTTAAGAGTGTTTTTTTTTTCAAAAAATTAAAAATTCAACAAAAATATTTATTTTTTAAAAAATAAAAATTATAATTTTTATCCACCCTGATCTTAGACAACACGGCCACAGTGCAGGACCAGTTTGATTTACTGTTAATATTAAATGCCCTGGACATGTAGTGTTTCACATTTAGGCCTTTAGAGTCCTAGAAGCAGTAGCAGCCAGCGGCTACTATGATGGGTAGTACCAATGTGATCGAGAAATTGAAAGAACAAAAACTTCTCAATGCCCTCTCCCCTGCCCCTCCTTGTGGTTGCGCCACTGACCAAGATGTTTAACTTTTAATTTATCCTCGTTTGGTAACGTGGAAAACAGTGTGTGTAATAAGTAACAAAGCACTAATCCAATTAATCTTCACTCACTAACCTATATTTTATACACTACAAAACACTTCCCTAAAAACACAATTACAGGAGGAAGGGAAAAACAAATCCTCTCACCTTCTCCTCCCCCATGCACACGTATTCCAACTGGACGTCGAAAATATCCTAGACAATTGTTGTAAAGGAAATGTCAAGGAAACTCGCATCACCATAGGATTTTTTACATTATAAAAAATATAAAAGTTTAGATGGCCTTTCGGACGCATCTATCTTACATCTAAATGTTCATTCAACTTTGGATAAATACTACGTTACGTTCGTTTTTTTCAGAATTAGGCAGAAAAGTAGATAGTACCTTTCTCACGAATAACTTCCCAAAGGTCTTACAAATCAGTCATATTTAGCGATTTATCTCTAAAGGTGACAGCTATGTCCCTCCTCGTGCCAAGTGAAAGCGGGCTCAGCTGGTGTCTTATGACTACCCCCTTCCCCTCCCACCACCTTCTTCCACGCTGAGACTTCTTCAACACACTGCACATGTGTCAACTTGGTTAGGCCAGCTATTGGATGGCTCGACCTTTGCCTCGCGAGGATACGAAACAGCTGGCGATGCCGCGTGGAGGTTGGGGCGGTCGTCAGCTTGACCTATTGGGAGATTAGAATCTCCTTGTATGTAAATTATAAATGTATTAATTTAACAATACTTTGGCGAGGTATGAGTTTCTTCTGAGGGTAGTGCCATGGCACGGCAGCTCTGCCCTTTGAGCCGCCGCTGCCTAGAAGTGTGTAAGCATAAACAGAGGTAGACAAATATAGGGTACCCAGTCACAATGGTGCCTGAAAATTTCCACCTCAATCCTGAATTTTCAAATCAGCTCTAAGAACATAAAAAGGTAAAGTGCTCCCCTGTGCATAGCACCATGCCATGAAGGCGTATAGGGGGTGTGGTATTTTTAAAAATATTTTGAGTTCGCTTATGGCAATTTCCATTACCTTTCTTTAAACAATGCACGTAATATGAGTTTTTTACTGTTTGTGTGTTTTGTGTATAATTAAATCAGAATAATAAACATGCCATTATAGTTTTTTCACCGTTGCTAGACAAATTTCAAAATGTGCAGCGATATAGTGGGGTTGGCAACATATTTTAATGTATTGCCTAGTTATTCATGCTGTTACCTTCTTTAGGAAGGCCAGTAAGGCACAAGAATTAATTTTAATCAAATCTTATATTTATTAATAAATTAAATGTTTTAAGATCACATTTCAAAAACGTTTAGCCTTATCTTAGTTTGAGTCATGACTTTTTTAGCCTGTATTTAAAAAAATCAGGCTCCTGAGGAAAAGGGGCTGGTGCCTGAATTATTTTTTGTTTGTTTTATCTACCCTCGAGCATAAATTTGCCAGCTGACTAAATGGTATGAAAATTGTTGTTTCAGTGAGGAAGAATTTCATCACTGTTTGCCTCACTTAGTCGTTTGCTGAAAGTAGTGAACCAACATTTATCACTAGTTACACCACTGTGTAGAAAGTCGCCTCTTCAGCATCATAGGTTCGTAAGAGTGTTTCGCAGCTTCTTCAGTTTGAGGGTGAGTTGTTTTGGCTCCCACCGAGCAGTACTGTGTACTGCGGTACATCGTGAATGAAGTAACATTCAGAGACATGACTTACATTCAATTGCCATGTCATCTCATCAGTTGTTACCCATCTGTTTTAGTGTATCGTCATTTCACTGCAACAATAGTGTCAAGCATAGTCATAATATGAGACTGGCTGGAGCAACATGCAGCAGCCAGATATGACACCTCTCTCTTAAACTCCTTGTGCCCTTCACAAACCTGACAAAGCAAAAGACACATGTCACCATATTGCCTCTTCATACGTCGAAGAATATCTGCTGGTTTATCACCATCATTGGTACCAAAAATCGGCTATCTAAAGCAGCTCCTCTCTTGTGGGTGGATGCTTTCAAGATAAGCAGCCATCTTGAATGGCATTTGCTGATGTCATATTTGACATCAGGCGCTTGGCTTGTGCACGCTGGTGACTCAAGTGCAATGACACATGGATGTATATGAAGTAGGGATTTGACGAAGCTGAAAATTTACCTATGCCGATGTACTTACCAATAATTTTTGGAACCGATACCGATGCCGATATTTAACCAATTCCGATACATAAGATTATTAAACAGAAATGGAATGTTATTTTCAGCATGACCAAAATAAATTTGCTATGTACATTTCTATTGCATATCATATGTATATACATATATATTCTCAAGAGTGTGAATGTACATTAGCATTTACAAAATGTTATGTGAATCTTTAAGAAGAACATGGATTCTCAAGAGATTATTAAACATTAGTACACAAGCAGTTCTTTGAAATGCAAAATTAATTCCTGTTCTGCCAGATTCAACTTCAGAAACACAAGATTTGGAAGCACTTCAGGAAGTAACCTACTTCTTCCCTTATCTCAAATCTGTTCAGCAACACTGAACACTCAATCACTGAATACTGATGCAGTAGGCATGCCCAAGTATTTTCTCAGGATTTGCTTCAGGTTTGAATATTCATTTTTGAATTTCCAATACAACAGCAGATCCTGGTTCAGCAATGTACTGTTTTATTTCCGATGTATAGTTAGGTTGATCCTCTGAATGAGTTTGCAATAATTTTATTACAAAAACTCTACAGTAATGACGAATCATAACCAAATTTTCAATAAATCTTACAAAACTAGAATATAAAACTTATTAGAAGGTAAAAACTCTAGTATACTCTGTACCGGTTTAAATATCGGATTTTTGCCGATTCCGATACCGATGTGTCAATTTCGGCCGATTTTCATACATCTGTAATCGGCTTCGGCACATCCCTAATATGAAGGACATATATGTATCCTGTATTCACACCTGACATTTATTTAAGTATCGTCGGAATGGGCACTGCTACTAAAGGAAATCCATGCATAATTTGAGAGTATAAATTTCTCCCCATGTTGCAATTGGAAGCTGTTTCTAATGTTGATTATTAAGCTAGATACCATGTTTTAAAAATATGATGAATAAATATTTACAGAATCCCATGTATTCCTTATGGATAGACAACTTCAAATTCAAGTTACAGCTAAACAAATGGGAGTTTCGACTCTTTCTAGTGCAAGTATCATCTTCAATGGATCCTCTACCCGATCATGTTTTATTCTGCCATTGGAAGTTTGATATTCTCAAGAAAACTAAGAGAATAATTCTCTCATAAGCGTAATGCATTTCTCCTTGCCTCCTACAGCCATCCCAGCAGTGTTGCCAAACCTGATGTGCATAAAAGAGCTAAATTTCACCTTAAACTGAGCTAAAGTTGAATTTCAAGGAGCTACGAAGGCTGGATAGAGTGCCTCACATGGTAATTTTAGTTGTCAAGGGTCTGGGGAGCATTGCTATTACCGGTAATTTTAAAGTGATGACAATCTATTCTTAGTTTTCACCATCTAGATCTGACTGCATCACCCATCTCAATAATCCACCGATGGTCGTATGGCATCAAAAATAAGAGATTACCGGATAATAATATTGTCATCTTCACCTCAGCCCAAGGTGCTTTATAAATGTTGCTGGGGAGGTACGAGGGGTGGGGCCATGCAGTCAATATAATAATATCATGTCACGTACAAAATGTATATGCATGGCAAAAGTTTGTCTATCGGGGCCGGGGCTAGTGATGGCATCATAGTGGGCAGGGAGCGGATGCCACAGTTCACAGCCAAACGAGTGCACGAAAGACTCAGATCTGACCCCAAAAGAGCCAAGTTGGCAACAGTGCTCCCAAGCTGCCTCAGAGAGAAGAACCTCGGGGAAATTATCACTCTTGCACTTAAATTCATAAATAATAGAAAATGATTACAAAAAACTATGTCACATGGCAATTAAAAATGAGACATTTTGGTTAATATTTGTTTTTAAAATGCCTTCTACAAGACTTATTTTCTGTAGAGTCACCCACCTAAAAACTATCTCAAATCCATGAACATGATATTTGGTCTAGGAATTAATTCGTGCGGTTGTTACGCACACATTGAAGCTGTAGTTCAAACACAAAATACATAAATACCTTAAGAAAAATATTGTCCATCGCGAGCCACCACTTTCGCCCATCTGTCAGGCAAGTTACGGATTCCGTGGTGAAAGAAGTCCTCATCCTTTGAAGCGATCCAGTCAGAGACCCATTTTTCGATATCTTCTGAAGAAGTGAACCGCTGTCCAATCAAATCGTTATTCATGCAATCGAACAAGTAGTAGTCCGAAGGAGCAACGTCTGGTGAATACGGCGGGTGGGGTAAAACTTCCCATCCGACATTTTCTAAATAGGTTTTGACTGGTTTGCGACATGTGGACGAGCATTATCATGTTGAAAAATAAGTTTATCATGTCTGTTCTCCCATTCTGGTCGTTTCCTGGCCAGAGCTTGCTTCAAACGCATTAATTGTCATCGATAACGTTCTCCATTAATAGTTTCACCCGGTTGCAGCAGCTCATAGTAGACCACACTTTTCATATCCCACCATATGAACAGGATAACCTTTGCACAGTGAATATCTCGTTTCGGTTGTGATGGACCTGGTTCACTTGGCTTCACCCAGGCCTTTTTTCGTTTCGGGTTCTCGTAATGGATCCACTTCTTATCGCCAGTAACAATGCGATTCAAAAATCCCTTTCTTTTCTGTCTTTGAAGCAGCAATTCGCAAATGGTTTTTCGTCTTTCAACGTCTCTGTCTTTCAATTCATGTGGAACCCAATGTGACATCTTTTGAATCATTCCCATGGCTTTGAGGCATTTGGAAACTGTTGTTTGATCAACGCCTAATGCTTCTGCAAGTTCTTCCTTGCGTTTGACACGAATCCTGATCGAGCAATGCTCTCAATTCTTCGTCTTCAATTTGTGTTGGCTGTCCAGGTCGCTCTTGGTCTTCCAGGCCGAAATCACCACTTCTAAACCGTGCAAACCACTTCTGACACGTTTGCTCAGCTAGCGCATGGTCACCATACACTTCCACCAAAATACGATGACTTTCGGAAGCACTTTTCTGCATGTTAAAAGTAATGAAGCAGAACACCCCGCAAAAACACTTTATCTGGCACGAACTGCGCCATGTTCAGTTGACTACAAAATGCTGTTGTTGACGCGTCAATCAACTGCCCTATACTAGGAACGATGCACGCTGACACGAGTTTTCAACGCATGTGTGGATACACGGAACTGTGGGACGATACGCTCGTTATGCCATCTCTTGTCCAGGCGCACGAATTAATTCCTAGACCAAATAAATTAAGCATATTCTTTTAACATGTTATTTCAGTGTCTTCAGACTTTTACAAAGGTTTAGTGTTTCTACATCTTGCATATTGGTGAAAAGTCTTACATTATTAACGTGTTATTCCATACCAAATCATCCAATGCTTGTTGCATGACCATTTTAGAAAAACATCATTGTGGTACGTACATACATTTGTACAAGTTTCTAGATATCAAAACCAACGTTCTCCTTCTCTTCCAAAAATAAATACTACAGTAACTACAGAGGCCAATTACAATACTTTTGCATGTTTGCAAACCCCTCATGGAATCACCACAGGTAGGAATGGTACTGAAACAATACATTTTTGATAAAACCATAGAAGTTTATTCATGTGAGAACTGTTGAACAATATCTTCTGTGCAAATGATACAGTTTGTGCTTACTCAGTTTATATGGTGCAGAATAACATTACTAGGGAGTGGATTTTGAGGTAAAAGCATATTTTTTCTGTTGCTTCACAATAGAACAGCTGGTAGGAGTGTTGACCATAATGCAATGTAATGTGTGAAGTCTTATCACAGATTAACAAGATTGTTTACTTCCTATCTCTCCTTTGTAATCTGTGCGTATACCAAAAAAGGGCATGTGGAGCCACCCTACGGCGCCTTTGAAACTTAAAGCATTGTCATAGCAACCTCTTTGCCAATCACATCTTATCTTGGCAGTGACAGTTGAATGCGTCTCAGTGCAATGATCCGCTCACCCCACCCTTCCATTCCTGCTTTTATTTTCTGCTAATAATTCGGACATATCTCATAAGGTCGTATTATTTATTTTATTTAAGTGTATAAAAATGTTCTACAAGGATAAATACCATTGTTCAGTTAATGCATGTTACGTTTGAATGATTTCTACATCTAAGTTACGAGATATACAGAATTAATAGCCCAGAAGCACAACATAGGAAAATAATTACAAGTTCCTGAAATTCCAGCACGTAAATCATTCTGTTGTGCATGAAATATGGTCCATGTATTATCTGTGGTAATAAGTATTCTTATTTCGTATTCTCCCTATTATGTATTGCTTTTCTGACATTTTGGGCAAATCGCGATTGTAACTTGTGTAAACTCTACATTGATTACTTTGTTCGTAGATCAATGCATTTTACCTCCTCCCTCGTCGTTGTTTGTTATTTAGCGTCGCATTTTTCCACTTTTAGGCTAATTGCGACGATGCTATGAAAACTTGATGACACAAAGAAAGCTCTAACCAGGATTCGAACCCAGGACCCCTGCATTAACTGAACAATGGTATTTATCATTGTAGAACATTTTTATGCACTTAAATAAAATAAATAGTATGACCTTACGAGATATGTCCAAATTATTAGCGGAAAATATAATCAGGAATGGAAGGGTGGGGTGAGCCTATCATTGCGCTACCCAAAGTGTTCTAAAGGGTGCTCAAGCCATCTTGCAACATTTCCCAAATTGTCTCTTTCTCTTCATAACAATTGCTGCACAGTTTGACGTGGGCGGCAAACTGCAGGATACAGCACACTTAATATCAGCAACTGTTTCTGGTGCCATCACTGAATGTCTAGTATTGTAGGGGGATCGGCTGTAATTTTCTCCCTTGTGTACCATATTCAGTCATAAGATGTAGACACTTGTGATTTATCAATGTAGAAAATTCCATTCATCTGTCTGTGGACTCATAAAACGAAATACAAATGCATGCACTTTCTCTGCAATTGATATCAGTGAAGTACCCATTTGAAGCTGAATATGCCAGGGAAACAAAAGACAGGATTGGAAGGTTTTTGTCTCAGGAAATAAGAATAAAACATAAAACGTATTATTAAAAACTACTGATGGAACATTTAACTTTAAGGCAAGGGTTTGAGATCAAGAGGATTCTTCCTTGTATACTTTGAAGTGTACAAAATGGTCATACATTCTGATGCACCCTAAAATTTTATCTCGTTCATTCAATCATTCATTTCAAACATCTTACTTGCTATTCCGAATGTAAATTATATTAACATTAAATATACATGGAATGTAGAATAAAAGACTGAAATAAGTCTTAAAAATCCTAGATCAATTAATTTCCACTGTATTCAATGCTACCATAATACTGTTAATGAAAGTCCATCAAATAAACCATTTACAACTCACTATGGTGAAATGTTCTATTTCTTGTGGAATTCTCAGAAACTTTCCCAAAGAAAATAACAATTTCACAGTAAATGCACTACACTTTATGAGTTGTTAATGATTCTGTAGAAAAGTATAACATATATTATTGCTAATGAAAGGGATAATAAACACATTGTTATACAGGTACATGTATTTTTTGAAACATTAGCAATTATTATACTTTGCTAAACATATGACAATGCATTGAAGTCCTCCAAACTTCTTTATAAAAATATAAGACTTTAAACAGAACAGTAAAAGTTTAAAATCATATTTTAAATAATCTTAAAGTAACTTGCAGCATCCTATTTAAATTCCTACAAAATTTTCAACACATGAAAAGCATGAAAATAACCTCCAAAATTGTAAGATTGAATGATTCAGATCATATCACTACCTCTTTTGAGAATTTAGAAGAAAACAGTATATGCTAGCATCCCACTGGGGCAAATGTTGGTGAAGCAATTGAAGGCAGCATTGACGACGTTCACAATCCACAATGCAATGTACTTACTTGGTTCTACATCTGGGAATGCATCATGCACGAACTTGTTTCTTGCACTCCACATACTCTTTATTCTTTAAAAGTTTTGTGAATAACATCTTTTTGCCATATTTCTTTCCATCCATATCAGAACTGTAAGAGAAAATAAATTATTTTAGAAACATGTAATTATACAACATAATGCAACAAGATTTACATATTTTCCATTCTTTTGTCATTCAAAAAAGATATTTTCCATGGTGCATAGTCATTTGTGATCTAAGGAAAAAGCTTGCCATCACAAAGAAAATATACTTAGAGGAACATCCGTGTACTGGATCATTGTTAGTTTATGTTGAATTAAGACCATACAAGAATAGCCATGTATAAAATGAAAGATGGTCCATTATATTGGGGGAAAATGTTACTTGCTTGTAAATATTTTATTTAATGTAGTATGTTCAATTTCTTCATAGTTACTCAATTTTTACATTATTTCTCATTGTAAGTTACATTCTTTGCTTGGAACCATAAAGTGTGGGACAATGCAAATACAAAATTTACTGTTATTGTAGAAGAGGGCCATTGAACTAAATTCCCGAACCTACTCAGCAGTTATGTCCCACTGAACCTTACTACCTAACCTAACTGAAGCCAAAAAAGAAACAAGTTTGGCTTACAATAGCCCCGTCTAGTTCGCTGCACTTTTTCACTCTCTTTGCACTAAACTGTCTAGTTGGTTATACGGTGCAACACCAACTCGTGTACTTCGTCGATTTGGTGTCAAGTAGTACATTTGGTGTCTGCAGCATTTTCATTATGTTCTGGAGCGGTGTAGCATGCGGTGTATGGTCATGTGGTGCATGCTAACTAATCATTGAATGTTTAAAGCAGCAGACAGGCATTTGTTGAATTTTCTAAACTAGTTGGTCGAAGAGCATTTCCTTGCACCAACCTGACACCGGGGTACACCTGCACTACACTGAGTGTCAACAAGTGCAGCGAACTAGACGGGTCTAACGTAACTTGGGTTCTACACCAGAGAGTTAAATATAGTAAGATGCAACATGAATCTGAAGGAAATATGGGAACTGTACGTTTGGACTAAAGCTGAATCGAATTCTATTCATGTAGGTATATAAGTAAGCCTAAGCATTTGCAAACTTTCCATGATCTGTTAAAATTTATAATGTTTTCAATGTGGAAACAAAAAATCGAAAGCAGTGATTAGGAGCACGAGTAATCACACAACATACGTTTCAATACATCATTAGTACTCGCACATTACAATTTTCTGCATCTTTAACATGGACAAATTGTTTTTCTGAACTTTAAAATTATTTCAATGGTGATTTCCATTATCCACGATGCCTTCCTTCTCCTGTGAAACTTGTAAATATCGTTACATTATACAATCTGCACCATTACCCGTTCACATATACACTATTAATCAACATATGATATGATCCCGTGTGTCATTCTACTTAAATAAAACAATACCAAAACCGAATTATTATCTTTGACAACTTTTCCCAATAAATAAAATCATTTTTACACTGTAAATACACAGGTCCCACATAAGAGTGATAACCTTTCAAGATTTCCTTTATAAAGATCAGCTCTGGATTCCCTTCTTGGATTAGAACGACGCACAGTATAGCACATTTTAGTTGTAATTTTTATTTTGAGTAATTCTTGAAGCTTTATATTTCAAGTTCGTCGATTTATCAATCGACATCACATTCGTATGTGACGTCCATGATGGAACGATGTTACGTGACATCATGTATAAATAAACAGTGACTGCAAAATACGATTGTTCTTATACATGTTTAAGAAGCGAAAGGCGAGGAATAAAATATAAAATCACGGCCAATTGATTATTATTGATTAATAGAGACTTAAACTAAATTTTTAATGAGAAATTTAGGATTTAGCGACTTCGTTAGTGCACAGACAAATGAATTCTGAAATTTACACTGGGGGAACAATTTTTTTCTCATTTTCTGTTGCATTAGATTTTTTTAACTGTTTCCGACTAATTTTTCAACGCTGATTTCAAATGGTATTGGTTTTCCTGTACATGCTCTAGTTATCATGCAATTTGAAACTTTGACTTTTGCGGAAATGGACATCCATTGGTATTTACACTGGGGATAGGTTCACAACGACACTTAGATCTGCCCTAGTCACAGATGATAACACACCCTTTTCTGTTTTTTTTAATCTAATAATGGCTTCTTCAAGTAAACATAAGAAAAAAGCTGAGTTATTAGCCTCCAGGTTACAAGAAAAGTATTCTGCACTGCTGACCAAATAGTCATATTTCCGAAAGCAGAACCAGATTTTTGTGGATTTTTTTTTCAGAAGACAAAATACTTTTTTTACTGCCATGATATCCCAGGTCTTCTAAGCCAGTTGGATGTTATCTCGTATAGTCCAAAAATGACTATTATATTTTGATAACTAACAGAGTGAATGTTTATGGAGCTGTTTCAATTGGTACTCAGTGCAGTTGCCATAACATAATCACATACAACTTGCTATTGACTTACTCAAATATCACAAACACAACTGGATCATTTTGTGTAGATCTCAAACTTTTCAGCTCCCTGCTTGAACAGCAGAATGGCTTCACGAAGTATCCATGCTCGAGAGTAATACGAGTCATTCCATATGAAATCAACACAGCTCACAACCTCACCAACTCCGATTTTCATGAAATTTGGGGAGTTGAAACGGTGCATGGAACTTAGTAACTATGAATTTGTTTTAGTTTTGTTTGTCTTGTAATTGTTAAATTATTCAAGGTCAAAGTTTGCATAAATTGCCCTTTTTGAGCCCGCTTAGCTATACTAAATGTGCTGTAACTCTGCCCCTATTTGGACTAGGAAGCTAAAATAAAGCTTATTGTACAGGGAATTGTATAAGCTTTCCAGTAATATATAACAAGCCTACTTTTGGATAAAAATATAATTTTGTCACATGACCTTGACCTTTGACCTTGAATATCTCAAAACATGTCATCACCAAAAATCGTGAAAAAAATATATTTGGTCCCTCATGCCATACTCTAAAACATATGAAAAAATCATTCTGGGACTGCAATGGGATCAGTAGATACAAAATAATATGTGTAACTATGTGACTGATAAAAGCCTCATTACATGAACTATGACGAGTCAAAAGTCCCTTAACACCCCCTACAAAATGTAAAGGAGTTATCCTGGTCATGAAAGAATAGGTTAGGCACAGGAGATCCCTAGGTGTGTGTGTCACGTGCAGGTCCAGCATATTGTTGACCACCATATTGAATTCAATGCAAACATTTCAAAGGAAAGGGGTGATGTGATATTTCAAATCAGGCTATAAAAATTTCACGAGAAATGAAGCGGCGAAGGTTTTTCCAACATGTCCTTAGCCAGCTAAAAGTTATACTCATATCTTTCACTTACAATATATGCACATTATAATGTTGTCAATATTCCTGTGAGCACACTCGTTGACGTCTCTCACACTCACATAGGACATTTGGCAATGTAGCAGGTGCAACATCATCGCAAGCAGCAACTATGCCTTCTCTCAGATTGTCAATATCACGGATCTTTAGTGCATGCACAATTCTCTTCAAATGTTTCTGAAGGTAAAAGTCCTCCTAAGATGTTAGATCTGGAGAATGTGCAGGCATTTTAATATATCCCCGCCTGCCGATCAATCTACCTTGAAATTTACCATGAAGAAATTGCCACAATGTCCACATGGTGTGGTCACACACTGTCCTGTTTCAAAACTCTGGAAGAGTGTCATGTCCCGTAAGCAAGGATGAAAAACCTGTTCACTTGACAAATTCAAGAAGCCCTCGCCATTTAAGGTTCTGTTGCTGAATATGGAACAAACATTCCCGTTCTCCATACACTATACCACATCATTAGCTTACCAGCAACAACCATTCGTCTGGGATCTGTCTACTGTAGATTATCAAATCACAGCTTTTGCATATTATCTTTATTAACTTCATCGTGAACATAAAAATTAGCCTCGTCACTGAAGAATTTTTCATTCCAAAGGAAGTGTCGCGTAATTGTTTGAGATACTATTCCCAATATTCTTCACTATTCAACTATTTGGTGAATGTCGCTGATTAAAATCATATGCAATGGTGCGTTTACTTCTTTCTCTCCCGAGATGTCAGCGTGATCTCGGTGAGTTCCTAACACGTCAGGAGCATTCTAATGCTTTGTTTTTAACACCTCGAAGAGGAGAAAATGGTTACAAGCATGCGTAATAACTTTTTGCTGGTTAAATATATGTTGAAAAATGCAGCTTCATTTCTCGTGAGATATATCACATCACCCCTTTCCTTTGAAATGTTTGCATTGAATTCAATATGGTGGTCAACAATATGCCGGACCTGCGCGTGACACACACACCTAGGGATCTCCCTGTGCCTAACCTATTCTTTCATGACCAGGATAACTCCTTTACATTTTGTAGGGGGTGTTAAGGGACTTTTGACTCGTCATAGTTCATGTAATGAGGCTTTTGATTGATTGATTGATTGATTTAGTTTATTTTACTTCGCGTTTTGTGCCTCTTGGCTAATTTGCGAAGATGGGGATGAGTGATGAAATGATGAAATTGATGAATGGACATTCACAAACAACCAAGCCCGACCGGGATTCGAACCCGGGACCCTTGGCGTCGCAGCGCGATGTGCTAACCACTCGGCCACAGGGTCGGGCGTAATGAGGCTTTTATCAGTCACATAGTTACACATATTATTTTGTATCTACTGATCCCATTGCAGTCCCAGAATGATTTTTTCATATGTTTTAGAGTATGGCATGAGGAACCAAATATATATATATTTTTTTTTTTTTTTTTTTTTTATATATATCACTGGAAAGCTTATACAATTCCCTGTACAATAAGCTTTATTTTAGCTTCCTAGTCCAAATAGGGGCGGAGTTACAGAACATTTAGTATAGCTAAGCGGGCTCAAAAAGGGCAATTTATGCAAACTTTGACCTTGAATAATTTAACAATTACAAGACAAACAAATCTAAAAAAATTCATAGTTACTAAGTTCCATGCATAGTTTCAACTCCCCAAATTTCATGAAAATCGGAGATGGTCAGGTTGGAAATTGCACATATCTGTGTTAATTTGGCATGGAATGACTCATACTGGACACAGAAGGAGTGGCCCATCCCTGAAACTCTGGAAAGGGGAATGTGGAACATTGTGAATGAACTAATTGTCAGCCGAGACAGGATCATCATCCTCATATCTGATTCATGCTTGGCTTGATGAAGCAGTTCGTGAAGGCATTGAATACTGATGGTGAATGTTTTCAAAATATAAGTACAGTAAACCCTGTCTATCCCGGAACATGATGGTTCCGAGCAAAATTTTCCATCTTAACAGTTTTCCTTCTTATACAGGATTGATTTTAAATACAATATAGAGCGCTGCAGGAAATAATGGAAAGACAGATTTACATTCCGCAATACTTATAATGTAGAGTACTAATGCATGTACGTACATGAATAAAAATCGGATACAGTCGCAATAAGCATAGCAGAGATTACAATTATGTAACTACACAACATGTTGGTACACTTTTTACAGTATTGTAAGAACGTACAGTACGTACTTATGTATCTTTTCCCCACAGCTGCTTCAAAGTTGGTTGACATGTTTTGCTTATAATATGACCAAGTACATAGTTCTCTACATCTTGCAAGAGTTGTATCAATTCAGAGTCGTTGCGAGAAGCAGCGAATTCTTGTAGTTCATTGACATTGAAGAGTGCATGTGTGTAACTGCATATCTTCAACTCGTGTGGCATTTCTTCTTCTCCTCCATCATCCTCTTCTACAAAATCGTCGTCTTTTTCTTCAATGTGCTGCAGATGTAATGAATCGACAGCTTTCTCTACTTCCTGTCCTGTTGCCAATTCGCTGTCGAAATTTATTATGTCCTCAGCTGCAATTGATAAATTAGCCTGTTTACAAATGTCGGCAATGCAACCTAAGTTCTCCTCGACTTGATCATGCTCGACAGTTGTGTCCTCGCAAGGGAAACCTGCTTTTACGAAGCATTTCTTTACTGTTTCTGGGGTGACTTTCTTCATTGCTTGGTGAATCCATTCATCAATTTCATCATATCATCACTCATCCCCATCTTCGCAAATTAGCCAAAAGGGGCACAAAATGCGAAGTAAAATGGACACTCACAAACATCCATGCCCATGCCAGGATTCGAACCCGGGATCCCTGGCATCGTAGCACGATGTGCATAGAGGGAAAGAGAAAGATTGAAAGATGGAATAACAGAGGTGAAGAAAGATTGAGATAAAAGTGAAGGAAAAAGAAAGAAACAAAGAGAGATAACAAGAAAAATAGAAAGATGACGAAAGAACAGAGGAGAAATAGACAAAGAAAGGTGGAGAAATATGGTAAGAGATGAAAGAAAGAAACTGAATCATAACAGCTATGAGTATTGTAGTGCATTCTTTCATATCGACAATGTTACCGATAAGCGAGTGGCAACAGAGGCATGTCCAACTTACAGTATTGCATTGTTTCCTTGCGAGCGAAAAAAATAAAGGAAGAAATTTCCGTCTTACTGAGAATAAAAACATGTCGTTGGTTTTTAAATGGTGTTCAGTTTCCACGTTAAGGAGGTCCTTTTCAGGTATAAAATCGGTTCCATTCTGGGGACTTTTTTTCCCCGTATTTATAGGTTTCCTTCTTATAGAGGTTCCGGGATAAGCAGTTTTTACTGCAATTTCCTTTCACCCCTTTTGTCTTTCGAGATCAAATTATCTATGTTCGATGGACCCCAAATCCGTATCCTTGCATGTGATGAGGAATTTGTCAGGAAAAAGAACAAGGTGTCAGTGTGGCTGTTTTCGGCAGTTAAAAAAAAGTAAACTCTTGGTAACAAAATGGCGGACAACTTATGAGGTTGTGGTCGATTGTTGTTGGCTTTCTGCGATTTTGGGTGCAACATGAGTGTAAAGATCTATTTCCTGAAAAGTCACCTTGATCAGTTCCTCGAAAGCCTTGGAATTGTTATCGATGAAAAGGAAGAGTGATTTCATCAATACCTAGAAACGACGGAACAGTGCTATCAAGAGCGATGGGGCAAGAGTATGATAGCAGATTAATGCTGGGGCATTACATAAGATTGCCGTGAGAAGGTATGCAAACATAAGAGCTACAAGTGCAAATTCTTGCCTGACTAGAACCTATTTGAACTTTGCATGCCATGCCTGTCAGTTTTTTTTTTAAATTACCAGCTTTCTGAGTGTAAACATACAATTTAGTTGTTTTTTTAAAAAAAAAACTTAAATTTATATTCATATTTCACTATATTGAATATATGTTTAATAATTCAAAAAAGGGCTTTAATTTGCCATATTTTCAAACTGTAATGGGGGTAAATTCCATGTCAAATCAAACAAGAAAAAATAAATTTTGGGATTTTATGTCATGGATTTGACTAATTTTTGGTATACACGTTTCTTATCATCTGAAATATAGAAAATATTTTTCTTTAATTTTTCATGTTGCCGGTTTTTGAGTTATTGAATTTTAAAAATTGACAAAATTACCCAAAAACTGCCCACTGCTGACACTTTAAATACAATTTGCAAGAGACCTGTTTCAACTACAGGGCTGTGCATGATCTCATTTTAAAACTTATGAAGAGGGCTTTCATTTGATATACAACATGCTTGGTTTTTTGCGAAAAACAATTTTTGAAAGGTTTTTCAAAATTTTATTTTACAATTTTCAAAAATTTTACACATATTGGTACACATCTACTGAAGGTTCAGTCAAAATTTCAAGGTGGTATATCTCTGGTATCCTATGAAAAGTGAATTCCTTTCAAGACCATGCGATGATTTAAGTTAACATATTTTTACATACCTAACCACATTATAAATAAAGAAGCACCAAGAAACTGCTTAGTGATACAGAAAGTCTTTCTTTGATAAAATGTATGATGCTTTTGTCATCTCCTCTTGCTTCAGCTGGTATGTTCTACCGGTGGCTGTTTCAGGGTCCACTTTGCAAAGGACTGCGTGTCTTGGGATTTTAAGAACATCTGGTCACCTTGGATAACTAAATGACTGTGCTGGACCACAAGGATGCAAGAAAGTCACCTGCGCTTCATATTCTACATCATCTTTCGAAAGTACATATCCCACCCACCAATTGGCATCATACGCACACACTACAAAACCTGTGATGTGTTCAAAGGGTACAAATTCAACATCTGCATTAACTTCAACAGAATGTACCAACTTTTCTTCAGATGCAGAAAACACTTTAGTCCCCACTATTTCTGTACTTACTGGTATGAATGCATGAAACCTCTGAGTCCCTGTTACAGCTACAGCTTCACCAAATCGTGTCCGTAAAAGTCTCTTTTCTTCCAAATATTCATCATTTGTCACATAAAATAAAGTTATTGATGGAATGTTCTCCTTTTCCCACTCAAATAGCTGGAGTGGTGTCATGATTTGTTTGAAAGAGGATTCTGGAGACTAGCTTTGGCTGCCTACCTCTTTACTGTCCCCCCAACACCATCACACACTCCTTACCATGTGCTGTTGCATAAAAATGCCACTCAGCCTCAATGCCATCTCCAAAATTCAGCTACAAAGACTATAAAAATATTTAATGTAATAAATTTAAGTTTCAATTATAGAGTACATCCAGAATGTTTTATTTTCACTGGAAGAAAAGTTGCAAAAATTATTATTAGTTTCATGAACATACTCGATTCCCGGTGGAGGCACATAGTGGTTCGGATCCCATTTTAAACTGTAGGTCCAGTCCTGATTAGCCGTACTGTGCATAAAGTGGACTTAAAACAACAAATCAATCCAAGGTAAAAGCGTGGATTTTTCTCAAGCTGGAAGCATTGCATTGGCATACCAAACTCAAGGCCAAGGATGGCATGCACAGAGAACTCTCAGGTGTCAGTCCTTCTTCTGTAACGTTATTTA
This sequence comes from Lepisma saccharinum, assembly GCF_977018435.1. Taxonomy (NCBI): domain Eukaryota; kingdom Metazoa; phylum Arthropoda; class Insecta; order Zygentoma; family Lepismatidae; genus Lepisma; species Lepisma saccharinum. The sequence continues at coordinate 95,027,571 of NC_139235.1, forward strand.
TTAGGAGGCGGGAACAACGCAGTGAGAAAAGAAAATGCCGTAGAATGCAATTTGGTAAAGTTTCAGAAAAACACAAATTAAGTAAACAAATTCCTGCTGGAGGCGATATTCATTATGGAACTAATCCAAGTACTCCAGATCTTTCCAAAGAAATATATGACGATCTAGCCCAGAGCTATGTTAAAAGATTGACTGTATCAACGGCAGATGAGGTGGAAGTATTAACACATGGCCAAGCCAATAACGAGAGATGGCATGAAGAAAGAAGTAAACGAATACCATCTTCTTTGTTCAAAGACGTTGCATCACGAAGACCAACAACACGTACTTGTTGTTTGGTAAAAAGAATAACGAATCTCCATGAAAACATCAGCCATGCCCTTTCACTAGTTTATGTAAGGGATAATGAACCAGAAGCTCGTAGGCAATATGCAAGGTTCCACCCAAATTATAATGTGCAGCAATGTGGATTATTTGTACACAAAATGCACCCATTTTTATGTAATAGTCCAGATGGTTTGGTGAATAGTGACGGCTTATTGGAGATAAAATGTCCATACAATGCCCGAGAATGTATAAGACTTGTTGACGTAGCGAGAAGTAGCAATATTGGGTTTAAAGTAAATGAAAGTGAGAAGCCACTAAAATTAAAATAATAACTGTTTTCAACTAACAACATGGTAAAGTAACTGCACAGAAAAATATATATTTTTTAGAAATTGTCTATCAACATGGATTGTCCCTTCATTGTTTATTGAAGCTTTCCAAAGTGTCTACTAAAATCCACTTTGGGTGCAGCTTTATCTATATTGGCGAAGAAGAAAAAGTGCTCCCTGTGCTTTGTACCACGTCATGAAGATTGTTGAAGTCTTACAGTATTTGTACAAGAGGTTGTCTATGTGATCATAATAATAATTTTTGTTAGAGGAGGGAGGGGTGTGTAATATCAAGAAGTGTGGCATTTATGGACACTTCTTTATATGACATCAGAGAACAAAGAAGACATAAGAGAAAATATAGCAAATGAGGAAAAAAAGAGGATTAAATAAAGCAAGATTCACAGCAAGAGTGAGAGAGAGAGGAGAGCATGAGTAAGAAGTGAGACACAGAAACATCAACATATAGAGAATGGGAAAATAAAAATCAAGGGACAAGAGAGAGAGAAATGAAAAAAGAAAGAGGATAAGAGAAAGAAATGTACAGAGAGAAAGAAAAGGATAACATGAAAGAAGATATAAACAAAGAAATGATCAAGAGAGGAAGGAAGCACCAACTAAGGTATACTAAGGTATGAAAAGAGGAGAGGAAGTTAAGAAGATTATACAGGAAAATAACAACATAAAAGAGATATAAATGAAAGAGAGAAGTTGGATCAGATGACCATGCCTGCAGGCATCCATGAGACGAACCAACATAAGAATAAACACATTTTAGTTTGGATGCCCTTTTTCATTAGTGGTCCAGCTCTGATTAATCTTTACGAAAGAGACTAGGTTCGAGCAACGAAGAGTACATATCGTTATACCAATGCCAAAACCACGAATGTGCAAATTTTGACTTTGCTACATGGTGCAGTTTGTGATTACTCTTTGTTCATAGATTCATATGATAACTTATATGATATAAATAGCCATATATAGCTAATATTTTACCGCCGACAACATCCTAAATCTAGAATCTGTATTCCCCCAGGATCTTGGATATTATCTCAAGAGTAAGATTAGCACATTTTATTCTCTTTGCTTTAATGTAAACATCCTCATCATTGTGATCAACCTAAAACAAGTTTAGGAAACTTAACATTAAGTTACCAAAATACAAATAATGAGTGTCTGTTCAAACTTTGATCAGTAGATAAGTGATATAAAATTTTTCTTAAATAAATATATGTCTTCGCTCGCTAACAAATACTGTGATAAGACGTAAATCATAAGTTATTACCAGTTTCATTTTTATACATGATAATTTACTTATACGTATTTGGATTACTGTTTTACACAATTTGAAAGTATAAAGAATTACACTTTTGTTGCATGCATCAATAGAAAATCCAAATATGCTTACTGTTATGCTTTCTTATTCGTAATTTAAACAGATATATTGGGAATAAAAGTTACGTTTATGCACTTCTGTATTGATCCACTTCGTTCCAACTCGAAGTTGCGGATGAGTATATTTAGTGCCATGTTCATTTACTCTTCCTTGTTGGCATCGATGAGCAAACCAACTTATGGGCTTTCCCAGCATGGAGAATATCTTTGAAATTTTATCGGCATATGTGCGCTATTTTCTCTGTCCTGATCTATTAACCGAAGTTGATGGAACATTTCTTTATAGTTCCTACTTTTTCTTTTTCTGGCCTTCTTGCAGTATCGCTTCCATTGCTGCTTTCTTCTTCTTTCCCAGGGCGGAACTGTTGTACCATTTCAGGAAGTTTTCTTGGTCTTTAGGTGACACCGGTTCATAGAAAGCCAACGCTTCTGCAATGTCCGTCAGCTGTAACGGGCGCGTTTTAATGTTCAGCAGCCTCTCGCATGTCAGTACCTTGGACATCACGTCTCTGACGACCGGAATGGTGTGGCCATTGCAAATCTTAGCCAGCGCCGAGATGTCCAGCAGGGGATCCATGCTGCTGCTGTACTGCTGAAATATTTGCTGCCAAGCCGCGAACAGCGTTTGGTAGTCTGGCTTGGGGAGGTACACGAACCTGTCGAAAGTCTTCGACATGGCTTTCGCGTTCCCCATCCAAGGAGCCGAGCTGGTTCCGATTACCATGACTTGGTCGGTCTTCTTGATCCCTTTGACCAGTTTCGGGAGCATCTTCTTCATCCTCTTCAAATTCGCCTTTTCTTCCTTCGGCACTTTCTTCTTTTGAGATACCTTTTCGGCTTCGTCCAATAGGATGATTGACGGTTGAACCAGCCGCGACACCTTTTCCACAAGATGAAGGAGCATGGCCGTCTCCTTCTTTCCTGGGTACAGGCCGTTTATGTTGCTGGGACTGAGATCGAACACAACAGCGCCCAGTTCTGTGCAGATTGCATTGACCAGCATAGATTTCCCGCAACCTTTAGGCCCGGAAATCATCAAAGACCTGACAAGAGGCGCAGACTGTCTTATTTCCGGTGATCCTAAAGGCAAGACGCACAGTTCCTTCATTACTTCTCTTACGTCCCTTGCAAAGGGAAGTGGATCTCGAAAGCTCTGTCGTAAACTGTGCGCAATGCAGTTGTGTTCAGATGTAAAGCTCGAGAAGCTTGTGTGCTGATAGGTCTTCAGTATGTTGTTGAACAGTAGTTCGTATAGCAGAGATTCCGTAGTTCGATCCCCTGTTGGATCTTTCTTCTTCTTCTTCTTCTTCTTGCCCTTACCCTTTCCCTTACCTTTTTTACCTTTCTTATCCTTTTTACCCTTCTTGTCGCCTTTCTTCTTACCCTTCGCGAGAGCTGCCTTCAGCAACTCGAGCTCCTGCCGCATTAGTTCATCCACCGTAACCCTTAATTCAATATCCAGTTCATGCAATTTTTGCTCCGTGATTATGTCCATGTAGTGCTTCTGTTCCATATTATTTTTCGCTTCTCTAGTTTTCCACACCTCGTTGTATTCCAAGTGAGCTGCTTTCCCGTCCTGCAGAAAGGCAGACTCCTTGATTTGGAGAATATCCACGTCCTTCTTCGCTTTCTTTTTTGCGTCCGGTTTGTCGACTTTCTTTGCGTCCTGTTTACCGGCTTTCTTTGCGTCCTTTGGGTCTGGTGGCGGTTCCTCGGGTTTCTTCGTGAAGATTGCGTTATATCCGCCTTGTTCGTCTGTAGGATACTCTGGGAGCTCACCCGTTGCCATGTACGTATTCACAAACCATTCCCTGATTTCGTCCGTCATCCTTTCGACTATTTCCGCAGTCTTCACCTTCTTGAGCCTTTCCATTTCTACAATCCGTGCTTCCTCGTATTCTGATTCACGTTGGCGCTGCAACTTGCGCCTTAATTCTTTAACTTCCTCGTCTCTTTTTCTGTGCTTATTTTCATACGGTTGAGGGTGCATCATCCCTAATAGGACAAGTTCTTTTATCTTCCTTGCTTTGACAGCTTTCCGCGTTTTGTACCCTTTCCACACTTTCTGTATGATCACTGCTGCCTTTTCCTCGTTTTCCCCATACGTCCTGTACTGCTTTCCCCTGAAGCGCTCTTCGTAGAGTTTCTTTTCCTTTCTCATTTCCACTCTTCCCGAACGTGCTCTTTCGTGTCTTTGGATCAACAGGATGGCTTCCTTCAAGGTCATTTCGGCTTCATCGCCTTCTGCTTTCGGCACTTCCCGAGCATCGAATTTAAGACCGAACTCTTCACTCAGAATGCCTCTCCCTTCCTTCACGTCGTCCCTTCTCTCGTCTTTGAAGAACCTGGGAACCTGCAACTCCGCATCCCATGGTGTGATCTTGAAGTCGAAGTACGCGGAATCGTTGTAGGGAATGATGTCCATGTCCACACTCGCCATCTGATCCTTCAACTCGAGGATTCTTCCGATTGTCGAGTTGATCAGCTTCTTGATGACCGGTCTCTTCTGCGGCTGCACAATTTGATCGTGGCACTCGGACAGTTTGTTCACAATAGTTGCGTACTTCGTCGTCAGCCAGCCAAGGGTGTAACGCAACTGTACCGCCGTCAACGTTTTCCCCTGGATAAGTTCGTCGGACTTGACGTACCCCTCTAACAATGCATTCGATGATTGGAGAACTTTGTCGTAATATATGTGCGACATTTCTTTCGATTGTAACTATTCTTAAATTCAATCGATTAAACGCAATATTAGCTTTTACTTTGCTTTGATGAGCGATTGAGTCGTTTCTGTAGAAACTGTCTTCTTGTGCTGTTTCTTTAAACTAGCAACAATGAAACACGTATTATAAATCTTGTTTCTGTTACTGAATACTTTCCTTTCAATTGTCGTACTCTTTTGGCATGGAACAATAGTTAATATATTCTATGTTGAGGATGCAAATCTACTTTCTATAAAGCCCCAAGAAAGGAGACAGGGGTATGTTGACTTAGGGAGCAAAGTAGATGGGTCTAGAGAGGGACATTGTTCTAAATTTGATGCATTCCCTGATTGTCATGATGAAGGGTTAGATGTAAATAAAGGGGAGGATGATGAATTTGTAGATAGTGAAGTACAGCAGGTAGAAGTTAGGCGTTATGAAGACAATGCTAATGCTATGGATTTTGATAAAGTTAAGAAGCATAGGTTTGCTAATACTACGAGTAACTTTTAAGCTAGGAATAAAGGAGGATATGACCCACTTTAAGAAGATTATTGCAGATGAAATAAGGCTAATTGAGTATGGTGAAATGGGATGGATGTAAGGTAATGAAGAGATTAGGAGTATGATGCCTAGCTTTGAAATTTTGAGAATGAGTGAGAGAAGGGGAATAAAGGGGAAAGTTGAAAGTACTGGCAAGTATAATGTTTGTGGTAATTTGAATACCTTGAATGCCACAAAGTACCAAACTGATGTGAAGGCAAGTAAGACCACATGGATCAGATGCTTGCACATTGGACTGTGCAGTGGTGTCAGACATTTTGTTTTGTTTCGAGTTTAAAAAAACAAAACTGGACAGTTAAAGTTTTAATATATATATATATATATATATATATATATATATATATATATATATATAAAAAGACCTTAAGAATGGTTTGACTCAGGTGCATAAACCTACAGTAGGTTCTAACAAGAAAAAATGATTATTGTAGGCACTGTAAAACTTCTTCAGTTGTTGAATTTTTTAATGAAATGCTGACTTGTTATTTCTTATTAACCTGCAAGGGAAAAGTAGGTTAAGAACCTAAATTCCGAGGTCTAATTGTAACAAATGGTTTCAAAATTATAAAAAGCATTACAAGCGTATTACTGAATCAATCACTTTGCCACATTTATCAAATATTATGTGTTTGCTTTCTGATATACTCCTTTTTGTATTTTTCTTCTTTTATTTCTCTACATGTGTAGCAGGGGCGTATATTCTGGGCTAGCTAGGCTATCTGCGAAGCCTAGATACTAAAATACAAAATAAATATTGATTAGCAAATGTGTATAAAAACAGTTTTGTAGAAAATATTTGATTTAATTTATTTAGCGTCGTTTTCCTACCACTTTTTTGGGTAATCTCAACGATGAGGATGAATGGTGATATGATAAAATTGATGAAGGACACTCACAAAGAAGACCAATGTCCAGGTCGGGATTCGAATCCGGGACTACTGGCGTCGTAACGCTGTGTGTCAACTACTCGGCCAAATAGGTCGGTAATAGAAATTATTTTTATTATTATTTTGTAATTCGTAGTTTAATCCCAATACATGTTTGAGAAAGATCCTCTGTCCTTGTTTAGATTTTTTCTTCAATTTGAACACTAGAGGATGGTGAGATAGCCCACATATTGAACTCAAGATACGCTACTGATGTGTAGATTAACACCATAGTGCAACCTTTTTATGATACACTTTAGCCATTACTGATAATCGTAGTACAATAACATTGTACAAGTTGCTTCACACTTTATATTAATTAGTTTCTTGGTTTCATTATGATGCTTAATACCTAGTTTAGTGTTTACTTTCTTATATGTGAAGCTACCATCTTTTGTAATGATAATTTTAGTTGTTTTTTCTATGCTCTGATAGCCTCCTTTTGTATTGAGTGTGTGGGGTTGTTAATTTCTGATCCTAACCTTTGTAAATGAAGTACGCAATTTTGAATGTAACCAGCTTTCTTCAAACATCTGCTACCATCTACTTAGAATCCCTCTATACCTCTGCTATCATCCTTCTGTATTGGTAGTAGTACCTTTTTTATCACACTTACTTTGTAACATGCAATACTACGACTTTATTATAGTGAGCGAGCAGTCTTGTTGATTCCGTTATTAAGTATTAAAAAATAAAGCAAGTAATCGTAAAGCAAGGTTGTTGGTCGTAAATATACGTAACAAGCAAGCTATAATTACATGTCGTCATACAAGTTAATTGCGGAAGTGATTCATCAAGAAAACTACTACACTCATTAGCTGTTGGCCCACTGATTACCCGTAACGAGGCCACTGCCAGGATAGTGTTCACCCTCTGGTGAAAAGAACCCAATTTTTATCGAACTAATGCCCCTTTACTAACGCAAACTTGTCGGAAAGATGGGGGGAATCGTCTAGTTCTCCTTTCCGACGAATTTACGTAACTCCACAAGAAAAGCAATTCAATCCAGTCCCCTATTCTATGTTCAAAGTTATGTTGACCTATTTTCTACCCTGAAAATTTCATATTTTGGTTCGAAGAAAAAAGGATACAACGTTAACTGACTTCTATTTTAACTCCCAATTTGGATAAGACCCATATAACAATAACAAATAGGGTTTCTTTACATTAGTTCATTCGAACCCGATAGGTTCATTCTACGTCCAATTAACTTCGTCCAAATAATTTACAGAGTATACTGACTGACAATAACAGTGGACGCAATTTCAACATACAATTCTGGGTTAATATTTTCAACAAGAACAGGACTCCTCAGTAGTAAAAATGACCATGCCAAGAACATTTAATTTCAGTCCAGAAAATGCATATAATTCCTCGTTATCTTACTACAGGGAGGTTATTGCAGCATGACACCGCAAGAGCGTCGGCCGCTTGCCGGCCCAGTCATGCAACAGGTGCCGGCAAATTGCGTAACAGATAGCCCGTTACACAAACCGCTTGTTTTGTAATGTTTCCACTTTTCACAATTATAGTTACAATTACAACTTAAATAAGCACGTACCTTGTCGTAAGGATGCTGGAAAAGGTGTCCTCTAAAATACAAATATTTCTGGCACTTTATTTTTGACATGTAATCTTTCTTAGACACCGCGAGAGCGTCGGCCGCTTACCGGCCTTGTCATGCATCAGGTGCCGCCAAATTGCGTAACAGATAGTCCGTAACAGAAACAGCATCGCGGCGCATAAAGCAAACCGAAAGTGTAAAATTATATTTAAAACTAATAATAATGATGATCACTAACCTTCTGTGTTATAAATGATGTTGAAAATGACCTCCTTCAACACCAATACATTTCCGGCATCTGCGTATGAAATTTCTCTGAACATCCATAAGCTCCTCAGGTGTGATTCTGGCAATTTCTCTTCTTATATTTTCTTTTAAATCCTCTATTGTACGCGGGTTATTCTGATACACTTTGTTTTTTAATGTTCCCAATAAATAATAATCACAAGGAGTAAGATCGGGGCTACGAGAGGGCCACAACTCAGTACTGATAATTCTGTCCTCAAAAATCTCGGCAATAAAATTAAGTGATTCATAAGCAGTGTGAGCAGTAGCAGAGTCCTGCTGAAAAAATGACTGCTGGCATTCAATGTCCGTTAATTGTTCAAAAAAAGGTTGTAGTATGTCTCTTCGATACCTTTCACCATTGATAGTACCTTCATAAAAAATAGGCCCTATTATTCTGTGCGCATTCAAACCACACCACACACCAATTTTTGCAGGATGGAGCGGAACTTCATGCACAAGGTCAGGTTTTTCTGCGCTCCAATAGCGATTGTTTTGTGAAATAACTCGGCCATTCAATTCGAACCAAGCTTCGTCTGAAAATATGATTAATTCTGGATTTACTCTGCCAGCAACAATATTATCCAGCATCCAGTTACAGAATCGAACTCTAGTCGCGTGATCGCGCGGTTGCAATTCATGAACCACTGTAATTTTGTAGGGTTTTAATCTAAGTAATTTAGTGGCATTTCGTGCTGAGGATTTTGAAATGTCTGTTTCCTGAGCAAGCCGACGGAGGGATTTTTTTGGAGTATGTTCAAGTCGTTCACCAATTTCGTCTAGATTTTCTTCCGTAAGAACACGTCGTCTGGAAACACGTTTCTTAGGTTCAAGAGATCCTGTCTCTCGTAATCTTTTAACGAGGTTGTAAACAGTATGTCTGTCCGGAACAGGATTGCCAGGAAATTTTCTTCCGAATCGCCTGACTACTTTTCTGCAAGAGTTCGTTTTCACGTAAGTATCGTACATAAAAACTCTTTGTTCAAGACTATATTTGTTTGGCGGCATAACTAATGAATGAATAACAATTAACACACGATAAAGCACTAGCACTGAACAACACGAGTACTGATAAACGCAAACCGAAGTGAACACGTCTAAACAACTGGTAGCCGACAGCTGTCGCATTCGCGTAGTATCGAGAGGCTTCTCGCGGCTTACCACTACTCCGAAAAGCCGCTGACGCTCTTGCGACATCTGAGGAATTTCGCTTCTAGCGTCGGCTCTATAGACACTGGATGGACCAAATTTTGAGGGAAGCACAACAAAAGACTACTCTATGAGGATATGTAATGCTCCTGCCGCAACTTTAAAAAAAAAAAAAAAAAAAAAAAAAAAAAAAAAAAAAAATATGGAAATTACGACGTTCAGAAATTTTGCGTAATTACGGGGAAAATAGAACTTTGGGATTTGGCCCCCGTTTCCCCCTGGACTCACAATTGTCGGAATTTACATAAAATGTTGCTTTTTGTTCATTCTTACATTTAGAATTTAAATTTCTTAAAAAGATGCAGTTGTTGAGCAGTTATAGCCTTTTATATTCAGTTTATCCCATAGTAGCAAAAGGGGAAAAGTGCTTATTTCAAATGGCGCTCTCAGAAAGAAAAACGCACACAGTGTATGATCGCTACTTTACTTCAAAAATATTCACACGTTAAAATTAAGTGACACTGTTAAATAATTCGTTTATCTGCGCTTTCGTTTTGCATAATAATGTATACGTAACCTCCCCCCTCGAAAATCTTGGGCACGCCACTGACTCTAGTGTTCAAAAGGATTAATCTTGTGTTATCTGCAAAATAAGAGTCACGGTTTTGTTTATTCGAAGGCAAGACAAGAATGAAAAATTGAATCCTTTATGTTGGATGAGTCATTGCTGTCAGAAGCGATATGGGCAGAAATAAAGTGCCAGAAATATTTGTATTTTAGAGGACACCTTTTCCAGCATCCTTGCGGCAAGGTACGTGCTTATTTAAGTTGTAATTGTAACTATAATTGTGAAAAGTGGAAACATTACAAAACAAGCGGTTTGTGTAACGGGCTATCTGTTACGCAATTTGCCGGCACCTGTTGCATGACTGGGCCGGCAAGCGGCCGACGCTCTTGCGGTGTCATGCTGCAATAACCTCCCTGTATATACTTCTTTGTAAGCTACCAGCAAGAACTACACATATATTTATATAAATCGTGAGTCAATTACTAATATTTCACAACCCCAACTTTCACGCACTCATTTACTCTTACTTTTCTCGCACAAGGACCTGAACATTAAAGATACGATATGTACATAATTCCTGAGAAAAGACATTCAAAGATACTTACACTCATTCATTCACACGTTGTATAAAAAGTAACCAGAAAATGTAAAATGTGAATCGATCGCTTAAGTAAATGCCTTCGGAGTACATGAGTAAACTCTACAGTATTCTGAAGATCTAATTAGATCTCAAATGCAATGAAAAGAAACAAATTACTTCTATTTAACTAAACCCGTGCTAACTGTGTTCCGTTCCCCTTTACATAATTCGGCAAATTCCACAAGAGTGGGAAAACGTGATAGAAGCTCAAGCGAATGCAATCGCTAGCCAGTTTTTGTTCATTTTGCCTCTTACGCAACAGAAGAGGAGAAAACACCGGACTGGTACTCCGAGAGTTTCGTCAACAAGTTGATTCGGCAGGCTTGAGTCTCGTTCTGTGTTCTGCCTTACAAGGACAGCTCAGTCCTGCAAGATGAAGACGCGCACATCGCCCAGACGAGAGACCTCTCGCGGCATTTCTTACAACTGGAGGGCGAACATTACTTAACCAAATTCTTACGCGCTTTATGATGACTTTATATACTGCAATCTCACCATAATTTTGGAGAGTGAAGCTGTGGTGGGTAGATTGTTTTAATACACTATTAATATTATTAAGGCATATGTTGTGAATTTTGAGTGTATATTTTGAAATTTTAAAGTTAATGTTTACGTTTTTTGTCCAGATAATTTTTCAGCTGTATCGGGACCATGAATTCTTGGAATTTTGAAACAATGTGGTTTTCTTAATGTTAATTATGGAACACCAATGGTGAAATTACTTTGTTACATACATGAGGAAGAATATTATGATTTATGTTGCAATGGATATTTTTTCTTATTCTGTCTCTCTAGTAATCTTTAGATAGCAATCTCCCATCCCAAATTAATAAAAGAGTTGTAAGACTATTTTGAACTTCATATTTGGCCTGTTATGTTAGACGTGTGCTTAAATGGCCACTATTATTACTATTACTTAATTGTTACTGTTATGCAGACCAAATGAGGCGTGCGTATAGAAATTTTCATTTATTTCGCTACAATAATAATCTCTTGTTGCAATTTTTAAATGAAGAACAAAATTCATTGTATTGAACTTGTAATCATTTTGTTCCAGTAACTCCTTTCAAGAGTGCTAATATCAGTAGGCATATTCATAAGAACAGCCTCATTATAGAAGTGCTGAAATAAAATTTAACTAAGCCCTTTGCGAAAACAGGTTAACCGTTGTATGTTAAGGCAACTAGTTCTGGCAAACCGGTTGCTAATGAGCAAGAAACTTCACATGTTTCACATTTATCACGAGGACACTATGTGGTTTCCATGGTTCCCGTGAATACTGCCCTCAGTTATCTAACTTAACCGGGAGCGAAGCAAAGTTTCTGGTCTATTACCACATGAGAATACCTCCCTCAAATTTAATTATAACTTTGGTGAAGTTCAGAGACAGATTCTGTATTCTCATCATTGAGAATGTAATCTACCTTCATTGTTTATTGAAGCTTTCCATAGCATCTACTAAAATTCACTTTAGGGACAGCTTTATCTAGATTCGTGAAGTCTTACAGTATTTGTACAAGAGGTTGTCTATGTGATCATGGATGCTTGCAGATAATTTTCGAAGTTTTTTTTTGTTTAGAGGAGGGAAGGGTGTGCAATATCAATAATTGTGGCATTTATGGATACTTGTTTATCTGACATCAGAGAGCAAATAAGACATGATAGAAACGATAGGGAATGAGAAAAATAATAGGAATAAATAAAGCAAGATACACAGCCAAAGAGGGAGAGAGGAGAGCAAGAGTAAAAAGTGAGAGGTAGAGAAAGAAGCATAAAAAAATAGAGAATGGGAAAATAAAAATCAAGGTACAAGAGAAAGAGAGAAGCGAAAAAGAAAGAGGAGAAGATAAGGAAATGTACAGAGAATAAAGAAGATAACATGAAGGAAGATATAGACAAAGAAATGATCAAGAGAGGAAGGAAGCAGGAACTAAGATTTACTAAGACTTTGAAAAGAGGAAAGGAAGTTGAGAAGATGATTCAGTAAGGTAACAACATAACAGAGATTCAGATGAAAGGGAGAAGTTGGGTCATATGACCATGCCTGCAGGCATCGAAGGGACGAACCAACATAAGAAGAAACACATCTCAATTCTTTGGATGCCCTTTTTCATTAGTGGTCTAGCTCTGATTAATCTTTACGAAAGATACTAGGTTCGAGCTCCGAAGAGTACATACGAGGGTCACTATTTATATTTTGAGCCTAACAATGAAAAAACAGGAATTTGGCATTGAAAACTGTTTTTCGAAGTATTCTCCTTTATGGTCAATACACTTTTGCATTCGTTCGAACCATTTGTCAAAGCAGTTTTTCCAATCTTCTTGAGACACCTCCATAATATGGTTTTTGAACGCATCAACGGTGTCTTCCGCCGACGAAAATCGTTGTCCACGCAATTTATTCTTGACATTCGAGAACAAGAAGAAGTCATTGGGTGCCAAATCAGGACTGTACGGCGGATGACCCATCAATTCGATTTTTTGACTGTTCATAAAGTCTGTTGTTAGACGAGATGTGTGACAGCTGGCATTGTCTTGATGAAGAATGATAAGACGGCGTTGTTTGTTTTCCGTATTTGACCGAAGACCTCTGGCAAACAAATTGTTGTGTACCATTCAGAGTTGACCGTTCTACGTTCCTCTAAAGGCACAGTTGCCACATGACCAGTTTTCCCGAAAAAACAGGCGACCGTTTGTTTCGATGTTCTTCGAGCGCGAACAACTTTTGTTGGATTGGGTTCATCTTGAAACACCCATACAGTCGACTGCTGTTTAGGTTCCGGCTCATATGCATATATCCATGATTCGTCACCTGTTACAATCTTATATACGTCTTTTAAAGCACCACGATTGTATTTATTGAGCATTTGTTTGCACCAATTGACGCGAGCGTCTTTTTGAGTTTTTGTCAGATTGTGTGGGATCCAACGAGAACATACCTTTCTCACAGCTAAATGATCATGTAATATTTTATATATGCTGGTGGAACTAATGCCTATGGTTGCCTCAATCTCACAGTATGTCACATGACGATCTTGCAGTATTAGATTTTGCACAGCATCAATGTTTTCTTGAACAACAACTGATTTTGGACGACCTTCGCGAATTTCGTCGGTGAGCGAATGGCGGCCACGATTAAATTCGTTATACCACCGTTTCACAGTGGCAAAGGATGGGGCTTCATCGCCAAATGTGGAAGTACGTTGATCGATGCACTCTTGTCTTGATAATCCACGTCGAAAATCGTAAAAAACCATCGCACGAAAATGTTCACGAGTTAATTCCATTTTATTGTTGTCGCGCAATCTCCAAGGCAACATAACACAAATGAAGCTATTGACAAAACATTTGAAGTACGTTATGGTCAATAATGCCAGACGATTCCGTGCAAACGTCAAATCGCGCCTAACTTCAATCAGTGTTGCCAAGGCTCAAAATATAAATAGTGACCCTCGTATCGTTACACCAATGCCAAAACCACGAATGTGCAAATTTTGACTTTGCCACCTAGTGCAGTTTGTGACTACTCTTTGTTGATAAATTCGTATGCTAACTTATAGGACCTAATAAATAGCCATACATAGGTAATATTTTACCACCGACAACATTTACCTAAATCTAGAATCTGTATTCACCCAGGATCTTGGATATTATCTCAAGAGTAAGATTAGCACATTTTATTCTCTTTGCTTTAATGTAAACATCCTCACCATTGTGATCAACCTAAAACAAGTGTAGGAAACTTAACATTAAGTTACCAAATTACAAATAATGAGTGTCTGTTCAAACTTTGATCAGTAGATAAGTGATATAAAATTTTTCTTAAATAAATATATGTCTTCGCTCGCTAACAAATACTGTGATAAGACGTAAATCATAAGTTATTACCAGTTTCATTTTTATACATGATAATTTACTTATACGTATTTGGATTACTGTTTACAGAATTTGAAAGTATAAAGGATTACACTTTTGTTGCATGCATCAATAGAAAATCCAAATATGCTTACTGTTATGCTTTCTTATTCGTAATTTAAACAGATATATTCGGAATAAAAGTTACGTTTCTGCACTTCTGTATTACTCCACTTCGTTCCAACTCGAAGTTGCGGATGAGTATATTTAGTGCCATGTTCATTTACTCTTCCTTATTGGCATCGATGAGCAAACCAACTTATGGGCTTTCCCAGCATGGAGAATATCTTTGAAATTTTATCGGCATATGTGCGCTATTTTCTCTGTCCTGATCTATTAACCGAAGTTGATGGAACATTTCTTTATAGTTCCTACTTTTTCTTTTTCTGGCCTTCTTGCAGTATCGCTTCCATTGCTGCTTTCTTCTTCTTTCCCAGGGCGGAACTGTTGTACCATTTCAGGAAGTTTTCTTGGTCTTTAGGTGACACCGGTTCATAGAAAGCCAACGCTTCTGCAATGTCCGTCAGCTGTAACGGGCGCGTTTTAATGTTCAGCAGCCTCTCGCATGTCAGTACCTTGGACATCACGTCTCTGACGACCGGAATGGTGTGGCCATTGCAAATCTTAGCCAGCGCCGAGATGTCCAGCAGGGGATCCATGCTGCTGCTGTACTGCTGAAATATTTGCTGCCAAGCCGCGAACAGCGTTTGGTAGTCTGGCTTGGGGAGGTACACGAACCTGTCGAAAGTCTTCGACATGGCTTTCGCGTTCCCCATCCAAGGAGCCGAGCTGGTTCCGATTACCATGACTTGGTCGGTCTTCTTGATCCCTTTGATCAGTTTCGGGAGCATCTTCTTCATCCTCTTCAAATTCGCCTTTTCTTCCTTCGGCACTTTCTTCTTTTGGGATACCTTTTCGGCTTCGTCTAATAGGATGATTGACGGTTGAACCAGCCGCGACACCTTTTCCACAAGATGAAGGAGCATGGCCGTCTCCTTCTTTCCTGGGTACAGGCCGTTTATGTTGCTGGGAGTGAGATCGAACACAACAGCGCCCAGTTCTGTGCAGATTGCATTGACCAGCTGTAACGCTATTGCGTGGGGTTTCTAATAACTAAAAACTTAACACTAACTCTTCAACTAAAAAGGCATTGTTTCGTGTCATGACATATGTTTAATATCTTAGACTTACACTATAGTACCTAAGTACTGATTGCTAGCTTCATGGCCATATCCTGATTATAGCTAATAGGCAAATTCTAAGTGGAAAGACCACTCAGTAAAAATGGGTCTTACCCTCCAAGATAGCAGCGGCGTCAGGCAGGGCGGCCTCTCGTCGTCACACAAGTCGGCAGGACACAGACCCAGAACCTCGTTTTGCAAGAAGTATATATTCACAATACGACCTTGTCTTCGTCCTCAACCCAGCTCTTAGTGCTCCCAACCTTGTGGCTATTTTCGTAATCTGTCCATTTGGCCTTGCTGGCCCTGACGGAGGTTTTCTTGTGGTTAGAATGCCTTGAGGCCTGTCGTCAGGGCCAAGGTCTTGGCCTTGTTTATTTTTACTAAACCACCTCAACTTCCTGTTGGTCGCCTTTACGGTAACCTTGCCCTTGACTAAGAAGAAGGGGGGAGGAAGGGCCTTGTCTTTATCACACGCGTCAAGGATGAGACAAGTGTATGTGACGTAAGTCCTTACTTCCTGCTTGAGTTCTGTTTTTACACTTCCTTAGAGGCAACGCCCTTTTATGCAGCACAATGAGCTGTACGTTACACAGCATAGATTTCCCGCAACCCTTAGGCCCGGAAATCATCAAAGACCTGACAAGAGGCGCAGACTGTCTTATTTCCAGCGATCCTAAAGGCAAGACGCACAGTTCCTTCATTACTTCTCTTACGTCCCTTGCAAAGGGAAGTGGATCTCGAAAGTTCTGTCGTAAACTGTGCGCAATGCAGTTGTGTTCAGATGTAAAGCTCGAGAAGCTTGTGTGCTGATACGTCTTCAGTATGTTGTTGAACAGTAGTTCGTATAGCAGAGATTCCGTAGTTCGATCCCCTGTTGGATCTTTTTTCTTCTTCTTCTTGCCCTTACCCTTTCCCTTTCCCTTACCTTTTTTACCTTTCTTATCCTTTTTACCCTTCTTGTCGCCTTTCTTCTTACCCTTCGCGAGAGCTGCCTTCAGCAACTCGAGCTCCTGCCGCATTAGTTCATCCACCGTAACCCTTAATTCAATATCCAGTTCATGCAATTTTTGCTCCGTGATTATGTCCATGTAGTGCTTCTGTTCCATATTATTTTTCGCTTCTCTAGTTTTCCACACCTCGTTGTATTCCAAGTGAGCAGCTTTCCCGTCCTGCAGAAAGGCAGACTCCCTGATTTGGAGAATATCCACGTCCTTCTTCGCTTTCTTTTTTGCGTCCGGTTTGTCAACTTTCTTTGCGTCCTGTTTACCGGCTTTCTTTGCGTCCTTTGGGTCTGGTGGCGGTTCCTCGGGTTTCTTCATGAAGATTGCGTTATATCCGCCTTGTTCGTCTGTAGGATACTCTGGGAGCTCGCCGGTTGCCATGTACGTGCTCACAAACCATTCCTTGATTTCGTCCGTCATCCTTTCGACTATTTCCGCAGTCTTCACCTTTTTGAGCCTTTCCATTTCTACAATCCGTGCTTCCTCGTATTCTGATTCACGTTGGCGCTGCAACTTGCGCCGTAATTCTTTAACTTCCTCGTCTCTTTTTCTGTGCTTGTTTGCGTACGGTATAGGGTGCATCATCCCTAATAGGACAAGTTCTTTTATCTTCCTTGCTTTGACAGCTTTCCGCGTTTTGTACCCTTTCCACACCTTCTGTATGATCGCTGCCGCCTTTTCCTCGTTTTCCCCATACGTCTTGTACTGCTTTCCTCTGATGTTCTCTTCGTAGACTTGCTTTTCCTCCCTCATTTCTACTCTTCCCGAACGTGCTCTTTCGTGTCTCTGGATCAACAGGATGGCTTCCTTCAAGGTCATTTCGGCTTCATCACCTTCTGCTTTCGGCACTTCCCGAGCATCGAATTTAAGACCGAACTCTTCACTCAGAATGCCTCTCCCTTCCTTCACGTCGTCCCTTCTCTCGTCTTTAAAGAACCTGGGAACCTGCAACTCCGCATCCCATGGTGTGATCTTGAAGTCGAAGTACGCGGAATCGTTGTAGGGGATGATGTCCATGTCCACACTTGCCATCTGATCCTTCAACTCGAGGATTCTTCCGATTGTCGAGTTGATCAGCTTCTTGATGACCGGTCTCTTCTGCGGCTGCACCATTTGATCGTGACACTCGGACAGTTTGTTCACAATAGTCGCGTACTTCGTCGTCAGCCAGCCAAGGGTGTAACGCAACTGTACCGCCGTCAACGTTTTCCCCTGGATAAGTTCGTCGGACGTGACGTACCCCTCCAACAATGCATTCGATGATTGGAGAACTTTGTCGTAATATATGTGCGACATTTCTTTCGATTGTAACTATTCTTAAATTCAATCGATTAAACGCAATATTAGCTTTTACTTTGCTTTGATGAGCGATTGAGTCGTTTCTGTAGAAACTGTCTTCTTGTGCTGTTTCTTTAAACTAGCAACAATGAAACACGTATTATCAATCTTGTTTCTGTTACTGAATACTTTTCTTTCAATTGTCGTACTCTGTTGACATGGAACAATAGTTAATATCTGGCCCTTCTATGTTAAGAATGCTATCCCCAATCCCACAATTGACTCACTGACATAAATGTTCTCCATGAAGGAAGCCCCGGAGGCAAAAAATACCCGATTACGACTCCCCATGAAATCGTCCCAAAAGACCGAGAAAATTCAAAAATCACTCAATTAGCCTTTTTTTAAGTGCGAAAATGCCCTTTTTCACGTCCCTAGCAACCATTTCCACGAGCATTCTTTGCAGCACACATTGTTTCGTTCAATTCTTGATTGTCTAGCTTCATTATTCTTCACAGATCAACAGTACACAGATGAATTAACTCCTGGTTAGAAAAGGTGCCTCAAACAAGAGTGACATCTACATCAGAAGTAGATTCAGTCCAGATACAATTACGTATATATTGGTGAACTCAATGCGAAAATATTTACATCGTGGTTGTTTTAATTAAATGTTAATGAAATCGTCCCAAAAGACCGAGAAGATTAAAAAATCGCTCAATTGGCCTGTTCTAAGGGTAAAAATGCCCTTTTCTCACGTCCTTAGCAACCCGTTGCCACGGGAATATGTTTTGCACACATTGCTTGATTCGTGTTTACATTGTCAAGCTACTTACATTGTATTTCTCACAGATCACACACAGATTAATCAACTCCTGCTTTTTTAAAAAGGTGCCTCAAAGAAGAATGACATCTACATAATGAGTTTCAGTCCAGATACAATTACGTGTATATTTGTAAATTCAATGCGAGAATATTTGCATCGTGGTTGTTTAATTAAATGTTTAGGGGTATAATAACAAACAATTTTTTCGAGAGTTTGCGGTGCTTGTTGTTCACCAAGGAAACGGACGTTGCTAGGGAACTTAAAGAAAGTTTATTTTCACCCCGAAAATTACTGTAAGTGAATTATACTAGACTTTTCGTATTTCAAAATACGAGCGTCAGAATTTATTACACCGGAGCCGGTAGGAATTTGAGGGAAATGACGGAAAACAATTATTTTGCAATTACGTTTTAAAATGTGAAAAATGACAAAAGACGTAAGTATTGCATTTGCAATTTAGTGTCGCTATTGAATTCGTTTATGCAAAACATCCAACTAATTATCTTGGAACGGTTAATACTTACTCAGTTCATTATTAATGAAAAAAACAGTAATATTTTGAATATTTGTACCTTATTAGAGCCCATACACACACAAAGTTACTTTCTAAACTTTTCAAATTAGCGAACTTATACACATGTTCCCAATCATCCAATACAACATGCAGACATTTTACCCCATGTATGATATGATTACGCCCACAACGTGGCCGAAGGTCACGCACGCGAGCGTACAAGACGTGACCAAAGGCCACGTCGAAAGTACGTCCAATGTGTATATATAGCCCCAATCCCACTGACTCACTGGCATACATGTTCTCCATGAAGGAAGCCCCGGAGGCAAAAAATCGTGAATATATAGAAGAAAGTTTCCGTCGTGGCTGGAGGGTCTTCCCGATGTCGTAATGGCAGAGTCGTAGCCTTGTAACCAAGGGGGCCCGGGTTAGATATCCTGTGGAGGCACATTGCACATTGGTTCGGATCCCACTTTAAACTGTAGGTTCAGTTCCGATTAGCCTTTCAGGGTTAATTTCATGAGGTAAGAAGACAATTTTCGAGGTAATAATTTTTTGGACGTTGCTGTATTAACAGTGTGCAATAATATTCCCAAGAGAGAAAGAAACTGAATTATATTTGGTGTAAAGATCAAAAGTCAGGGAAACACATCTGCAGAGTGAAACTGCCGCATGGTGCTCAGAGTTGCCAACCAAGTGATTCAATTTTCTGCTTGTAGCTGTGGGGTGATATGCCCACAGAAATTAAGTACAATATGCCCATGCGCATTAGTATGATAAGAAAAGACCACAATGTGACTGGATCCAGTGTATTCGTTGTAGTATATGGATGCATGAAACATGTACCAAATTCACGTCCATGTATCCGAAGTGCAATTTCTCACAAATGTAAACAGAAAAAGAGGCTATGGTAAATTTAAAATAAATGTTGTTCGGAACACTATGCTTGTCTGTACAAATGATATTCTGTTTACGAAACAAACGTTAATAATCTTCCAGTTAATGCTGTGTATTATTTTCCTTTAAATATGTCGTGTCAAGTATTACAACAATTGTTTCTTGTATTGGGCATTTTACCCCTAATGGGTGGGCATTTTACCCTGAACACGGGGTGATTTGCCAAAATTGACGTTTATCTGTTTATTTTTCTATGCTTATTTTGCTATAAGACTTACAGTAATAAGACTTATAGGTAACAATAACAAAACATGTAGCTTTAGTTTGACATCCTTTTCGTTGCGACACTCCTTCATTTAGCGAAGCTATAAACCGCCAAAAAATAGTTGGGCGTATTACCCCGAGTGTGACTACTTACCAATTCAAATTCCATCGTGGCTGGAGATAAATGATGTTCTCCATACTCCTCAGGAACTCAACTCTGGTATCTCGCTTGATGCCCAACATTTGATCACGGTTATCGCTAATTACGTATGAGAATATTCTATGAAACATTAAAAAATGCTGCAGTTTCTGTACAGTAGGACACTCCAACGTTTGCTACTTTGACAGCGAAGCAGGTGAACGAGGCTTGACTATGCTCCGATTTCTGTACCACTTCACTGCTTATGTCGATTACAAATAGCGTCAGACCATGTTTAGGGATTGCTCAGTCTGTCAGTAGTTTTCATCCTCATCGTTACTTAACTTACAAAGGAAGAAAAGTCCCACGAATTAACTAAAATAGAAATGGAAAACAGAATCGGCATCATGGACGAGTGGTGCTGGGAAGTTACCCAATCTCCGACCACTCTAACGTTCACTGTTCAGAGCTCATCCACCCCACCCCCTCACTTTTTAGTGAATACTTGTTTCCATAGGAATGTCTTATCTCTAGACCTCGGATTTTTAGGTTCTAAAAAGTGTGCGTTTAGGTTCCTAAAAGGGCTCCATAAATCCTAAAATAGGTTCGAAAAATCCTAAAATAGGTCCTAAAAATCTCTAGGCTCGAAAAATCCTGAGGGAGGTTCAAATAACTTAAAATAGTTCAAACTACCTGAAAAATGCTGATTAGGTATGGTCACCGACAAAGAAAATGGGACACCTATATCCTGAAATACGCACTATCTTGCATAACGTTGTGTGTGTTGCCTAACCCTACGGCGATGGCAGAACTTACCATTCCAAATTTGCTATCAAAATCCACTCTTCGCCGTATAGTTAGGCAACAATCTTTTTTCATGTTATCCACAGTCAAACTCCGCAAATTTGTCCGTGAGGATCATCTTATATGCTGACAATAATCTTTCAACAAAAACATAGTCAGTGGTGCAAACTTGAATGCTGAAATGATGTAGAAGTTTGTACTTTGGACTGTGCAGTTAACAGTGGCGCCAGACATTTTCCCTTGTTTAGAGGTTTTTAAAAACATCGTGATCTCGAAGGAAAGGAAACTGACAGAGTATGTTTGGTCACGGAAAAATTCAATGACGAACCTGTTTGAAATAAAGCAAAGGCCTCTGTGTGACATAAAACCTTTAAAAATATATAAAAACCGAAAAAAGGCTTTATTTAGGCGCATAAACCTAAAATAGGTTCCAACAAGCAAAATAGTTTTTTTTAGAGACTATAAAACTTCATCAGTTGTTGCGTTTTTAAAACAAACCCTGACATAGCTTACTATTTCTTACATACCTGTAAAGGAAAAAAATGTTAAAAACCTAAAACCCGAGGTCTACACTCAGGATCATATGAAATTGCTTTTCGCCATTGTTTCTGGAGAGTTTCAACCTTCCAGCGATCACAATTCCAATCGGAGAAACATTCGAAATAATTACACAAGTAAATGTTTTCTAAGTCCGGCACCGTTGTCGTGGTCTCAAGCTTCAGTCTTTGGACTCGGGTTACGGGACGCGCTTTGGTTGGAGTCGTAACAAAAGTCCACTTTTATGCACATTAAGGCTAATCGGAACTGGACCTACAGTTTAAGTGGGATCCGAACCGCTACATGCCTCCACCGGTATCAAACCCGAGACCCCTTGATTACAAGGCGACGACGCTACCACTGCGCCATCGGGGAGGCCCCCATCCTAAAAAGGCAGAAAAACTACGTAGAACAGGAAAAATTAAAATACAAATACGTTGTACATATTTATTTCTTTTTGCTCTGAGTTTCGGGCTGCATCGTTTGTTGTTTCTTCTTAACTAAGGGAGAACTGTTGTACCACTTGAGAAAGTTCTCGCCGTCCTTCTGAGACACGGGCTCATATTTTGACAACTGTTCCGCGATTTCGTCGTGGGTGAAGGGCTTGGTTTTCATAGTAAGAATCCTTTCACACGTAAACGTTTTCTTCATTACATCCCTCATGTCAGAAACAGTGTACCCGACGGAAATCTTAGCAAGAATCGAAACGTCGAAGAGAGGATTGATTCCGCTGTGTTTTTGCAATTCCTCGTGCCAAAGACCGTAAAGCGTTCCGTAGTCCGGCTTGGGAAGGTAAATGAACTTGTCGAAAGTCTTCGCCATGGCTGCCTTGTTGCCCATCCAAGGAGCCGAGGTGGTACCGATTAGCATGACTTGGTCGTCTCTGCTGATGCCTTTGACAATCTTAGGCAGCATGTTCTTCAGTCTCTTGAGGTTGTCCTTCTCTTCCGGTGGCACCTTCTTGGTCTGCGAGACCTTTTCCGCTTCGTCCACAAGGATAATGGCCGGTTGCAGGAGTCGGGACATCTTCTCGACGAGATGCAGAAGCATTGCCGTGTCTTGGCTGTCCATGTACATGCCGTTAATTCTACTCGGAGTGAGATCGAACAGTACAGCTCCAAGTTCGGAACATATTGCGTTCAGGAGCATTGTTTTCCCGCAACCTTTCGGCCCTGCAATCAACATGGATCTAACCAGCGGCGCCGACTTGCGTATTTCTGGCGAACCTAGAGGCAATATGCAAAGTTGCCTAAGAACCTCTCTCACGTCGTACACGCATGGAAGTGGATCCTTGTTCGACTGTCTCAGATTCAACGCTATGAAGTTATGTTCCCCTCTGAAATCCAAGATTGATGTGTACTCGTACTTCCTGATTATTTCCGTTTCCGTTAATTCCAGAAGGAGAGATTCTAGGCTTCTGTCCTGGGTTGGGTCCTTTTTCTTTTTCTTCTCTCCCTTACGCTTTTTCTTCTTCTTGGCCTTCCTCTTCGTCTTCTTTTCTCTTGCCAGAGCTGCCTTTAAAGTATCCAACTCTTGTCTCATCAGCTGGTCGATGGCGTATCTCAGCTCGACTTCTAGATCCGCGTGCATTTCTTTGGCGATGAGGTCGATGTAGTGTTTCTGGTCGATGTTCGTGAGATCTTTCATGTCCTTCCAGACAGCATTGTACTCTGCGATCGTGTCCTTTATATTTGGTATAACGGCAGACTGCTTCGCGATGATCTTTGGCTTTTCGTCCTTCTTTCCTTCCTTCTTTCCTTCCTTCTTTTCTTCTTTCGCCGGAGGAGGTTTTCCTTCCTGTTCTGCCGGTTTCTCTTTGAAGATTGCGGCGGACCCTCCCTCTTCGTCCGAAGGATATTCTGGAAGCTGTTGGGTCCTGTCGTAGGTGTCGGTGATCCAGTTTCGGATTTCGTCACTGATTTCTTCTATGAGACCAGGTGTTTCGAGTTTCCTCAGTCTTTCCATTTCCTGTATTCTCGTCTCCTCGTAATCTTCCTGGTATTGCGTTTGCAGGACTCTCCTCGCCTTCTTCCTCGCTTCTGCCCGTTCTCGTTGTTTCGTGGGATACACCGTCGGATGCAGGATACCCAGGGCTTCTAACTGTCGCGTCTTCACCAGATTCATCTTCTTCCTCGCCTTGTACCCGCGCCAAGCTGTCTGGATTGTCAACGCTGCATCGCTGTGGATTTGTTCGTGTCTTGTTCGTATTCTACCTTGCACTCGCTGTACTTCTCTTTCTTTCTCTGCGTTAGCCGAGAATCTGCCTTTGCGAGCTCTTTCGTGTCGTTGTATCATCAGTATAGCATCTTCTTTCGTCATTTCTTCCTCGATTTTCTCCTCTTCTGTCTCGTACGGCGGGCCGAACATGCTCGTCAGTGCTTCTCTGGCTTCGCGCACATCATCCCTCATATCCACTTGGTAGTATCTAGGGACTTCCATTTCCGCATCCCAAAGGCTGATCTTCAAGTCCAAAATGCTGTCGTCCGTGTAGTTTACATTGTCGAAGTCGATGTTGACCAGCTGGTCTTTTATCTCCAGAATTCTTCCCACGGTCGCGTTGAGCAGCTTCTTTATCATGCTCCTCTTCTGAGGTGACAGAACTTGGTCGTGGCATTCCGACAGCTTGTTGGCGACCAGGGTGTACTGGGTGAGCAGGTAGCTCTCGAGGTGCCGAAATTCTTCCAACGACTGCTGCACTTTCTGTTCTTGTTTTTCGTCGTAGGCGACGATCTCCTCCAGGGAACTTTCGGCGTTTTTGAAGAGGGCGTTGTAGAACGCATGAGACATGCTGTTCTACTCTGGGCTACGACGCCACCAGTGCCAGTCTGGGCACACTAATGAAACGTAATTGTCATGTTGTTTCCAGAGCAATTGCATTATTAGCCTCAGCTTTGTTGCGTTGAAGTGGATTATTGCGTGTACATCCACTGTAAGAACGAAGTTAATATAAACCAGGGCCGCTGTTAAGAAGCGCGAGGCCCTGTGCGAACTATGCCCGTGAGACCCTTATATTTTGACACTTTCTTTCCTCGTTAAGTTCTACGCTCAAACTTCCTACTCCTCCACCCTTCGCCCACGACACACAAAGGATTCTCCGTGAACCACGTAGGAAGTTTTGCACTCTGTAGAGAGCATCAAGACAAACAACTTTTTTAAAAATAATTTTTTGGTAGTCTGGCCTTGTTTCAGTACTATCAGCACCCGAAAATCATTTTTTCCCCACCTTGCGCCGATTTCGAACTGAAAATTCCTAACTGGGCCGGGAGTGCTTGGTCGATTTGATTTTTGTTATTTAACGTTGCTTTTCTGCCACCTTTGACTAATCGCGACGGTGAGAATGGGTGATGATATGTTGAAATTCGTGAACAAACACTCACAAAGAACATCTAGTCCCAGGCTGGGATTCGAATCAGGGACCCCTGGCGTCTTATCGTGTTGTGCTAACCACTCCGTCATGAAAGTCGGCACCCGACTAGACCACCGCGGCTCTTTTATCATAGAGTACTCAGAGTTCTTTATCAGCGTACTAAAGATTTTGTCGTTTTTCGACAGAGAAAAGAATGTTAGTAGTAACAATGAACAAAAGAGTCCCGGGCTGGGTGAAATTTAAGATTTTTTTTCAGTTAATTTTTCATTCGAATGTGATGCATGGTCGCATACAGGATAAAAAAAATCGATTTTTGAGGGCTGAAGTCGAAATAAGACGTCACTGAACAAACCTTTATCAAGGAAAATTGTTCGCAATGACGTCCTCTACACGCTGTGAAAGTTGGTCGGTGATTCACAATGACACCCTGTGTATGTGTGCATCCATATAATTATTACATAAAATGTTTTTGTGTGTTTACAGACATTGCTATTGTAAAATAATGAACATCCCGTATGCTTTTGGTAAATATCGTAGGACGAAATTCGTTTGGAAAACATACGAAGGTTTTTTAGAAATTAAAAGTATCTCCTGATGTTTATTTGGATTTCAGTTGCGGATGTCTTTCATACAAAAGGGAATATCGACCTAGGACATGTTCCGCTGCCACTGTCTATCATCATCATCTTTTCTCAATTTAGCTTCCTCGTAAAATCCCACCGCGGGAGGCTAAACATGTGTTTGTATTTTTGACACTCAAGAAAACTAGAAAACATTGAATTTTCTTTAATATGGTTTAGGTCGTCCGTTGCTGACGAATTCCATACTTTATGAATTTTTGCTCCCTCCCTTTTTTTTTTGCGTTAAATGATGGAGAAAGTTTGGTTTTGGCAGCAAAGCGAATTATTTCCGTTTCCCTGGCACACAACCGTGCAAGACGGCTCTAGATATTATTACGTTTCACGTGCCAAGCCAACAGTAGTGTTTCTCTGCGTCTTTTCCATCTCCGCCTTTTTATCTCGCTCTCAGATTGTGTGTTCTGTCGCTTTCCCGTCCATTTCCTCCTGGTCTCTTCTTCGGCGTTGCCTTGGCAACCGTTGTCGAAGGGACGTTAGCCAGGAAATGAAGGAGGCCTATAGAGAAGTAAATAGTTTGGTGCTTCTCTCCTGAACTCAAGTTTTCATCACGTCATGATTGCTCCCCCCCCCCCCCCTGCCCCTTTCTCTTCCTGGACCCCAGTGGCTAAAGGGTGTCACCTTGTTATCAAGAGTCCCCTTTTAGATTCCCGGTTTATGCACATCGGACAGTCGTTCGACACGTTGTCTAACATTCAAGAAATCAACAAAAAAGTCAGGAAAAGGTCAAGAAATTATGCTTGTGGTCATGAATTTTTGCTATTTTTTTTTTACAGTGTAGTGAATTTACATTGTTATATACCTGTACTGGGATTTGATAAAATTGAATATTTGTACAAATCTTTTATAAAATCCCAATACAATGTAAATTTTCTTAATTTCCAACTGCACCTAAGGAGGGGCGATAAAATAAATGTTAAGAAAAAGGGGGGAAGAGTCAAGAAAAAGGAAATAATTTTGGATTTGTTATTTTTGGTAGACACTCTGTTCGATCATATTTGTACAACTGAGTGAAACCTTTTCTTATTTTTCTTCTTATATTTTCCAGTTTCTTTCGCTATTCCTCTTTTCCTCTCCTCTCAGTCTCCCCCCCCCCTCTCTCTCTCTCTCTCTCTCTCTCTCTCTCTCTCTCTCTCTCTCACACACACGCACACACACATTCATGCATGCATACATATACTTCGCCTCCCTCACTCTTTTTCGTGGTCTCTTTTTGTACTTTTACACTTTTTCTTTATGGTAACTACGCGTGTAGCCATTATGCTATTAGATCAGTAACTGTTTTTGTCCTACATGTCTTATTCCAGTATTTCCAGGGTGACTACTCACCGGAATTCCTTGAATTACGGGAATTCTGCGTGAATTTTTCTCCGTAGACGTGAAAAATTGCAACTTCTATTAATCCAAATCCCATTGAATTTATAACTATATATTTATAAATGCCCTGAAGCAAGTTTTTCACAGAATAGTGTTTATTTTTATCGAGGAAGGAAAATAAATCTGCATGGAAAATAAAACAGAATTCTCTCAATCCGTTTTCGTTGTTAGTGTCTTTGGAAAATAATGTACTTGACAGACGGAAAATTCTTGTAAGATACCTTGAAGTTGATTAGGTAAATTTGACTTCGATATTCTTATGCAGTTAACAGTTTTTCGTATTACTATTCCCGTAACATTTGCGACTTGTGTTTGTAGATGTACTTTAAGAATGAGCATGTGAAAATATCAAATGTAATCTCCGTACATACATGTATTGAATTGAATTAGAATTTTTGAACACATTAGAATCGCACAGACACTTTATACAGGGTAAGTCAAAATGATGTTCCCGATTTAAGTGTCTATGTATTTCATTTTAATGATACGTAGATGCCTGAGATTACACTCACAGATTGAAAAATTCAAGAAGTTTTTCCTGGCATATTATGAATGTTCTATGTCCGATCCACGTGTTACACGACACACATCTACAGAAGGTTGTTCGGGATCTCTGGTGACGATTTGGAAAGCCGCTGGCGGCGCTGTTATCAACGTCAGTCCGTCCAAACGGTGCATGCTGAGTCACGTCAGTACCGAGAACGCGTGTGCAGAGTGTTGTGCCATTTACCTACAACGATGCCGAAGAAAATTGAACCATACTGGAGGGCTACAGCCCTTTCCGATGCTAAATATAGCTATTCGGCAATCAAAGGAATGCGCAAGAAGCGTGGTTTTGTGATATCGAAGAACGGGATCGGTGCTGTATTGAACAAAAAAGGCAAAGGCCGACTGGGCCTAATTCCACAGGGGAAGAAACAGGCAAATCCACGATCAGCTACGAGTCGTACACCGGAAATAGTGAGAAAAGTGAAGGCCCTTGTGTCAGGTGGTAACCCTGCCCCCCAAAGGAGCATCGCACGTAAGTTGGGAATGTCTGTGTCAACAGTGAACACCATAATCAAGAAGGACCTGCAAATAGAAATGCGGCATAAGCGGCGAGTTCACAAGCTGTTGCCTCTTCACATTGCGGAACGTCGCACGAACGCTAGAAAGCTTTATGAGACCTATCTTGCAGGGGAGAGATGGAAAAATGTGGTGACATTAGACGAAGCATATGTCTACCTTAGTTACTGTCACAAACCCCGCGCGATTTACTACTCCCTCGCGACAAAAACAATTATCAAACATTGTATCGAGAATGCCAGGAAAGTTTTCCACGGGGTTTCATGATCATCGCTGGATACTGCTATAATGGCAAGCTAGCAATTCGCCGTGTAGCTAATAATGTGAAGGTGAACTCCACGTACTATCAGGATGAGGTTTTAACACCCATTTATAACATTGATATCCCGGCACTGTATGGGGGGGCCAAAAACCAGGTCTGGGTGCACCAAGATAAAGCATCCAGCCATACCTCTCGTTCGACTCGTCTGTTCTTACAGCGAATGGAGGTTGAAACTGGCATCCGTGCAATTCCTTACAGCGACATTCCGGTCAAGGCGCCAGATGGGTCACCCATGGACTTCTGTGCATTTGGACTCCTAAAACGGGCCTTAGGAAAGAGACGTCCACGCACTCTCGATGGCCTCTGGAAAGCCTGTCAGGAGTTGGAAAAGTTGGACATGATAACTCTTTTGAAAAGTTTCTTGCAATGGAAATTACGTTGTCGGGCTATAGCGTGGAATGCTGGTTTTCCAATTGAGCATGATCGTTGGTGGCGACATGGACTTTCATGAACTTGTCACCCTTCCAACATTGTCCTCAGAGATACCGAACGACCTTCTGTAGTCTATAATCAAGTTCCTGCCACACACTTCCTAGCATGTCAGGGTCCAAGTCGGCTATAGCTGCAGTGATGCGCTCACGCAATTCCACCAATGTTGCAGCAAGTGATGGATGGCACAAGAACTCGATCCTTGATGAAACCCCATAGGAAAAATCACATGGTTGAGATCTGGAGATCGTGGTGGCTTTCCGCTGTCCAGTGATAGCCAGTTTCCTCACTGTGACTAAACGGTCCCCTGGTGACCGACAGCGCAACTATGAGTGCAATTGAAAGAAAAAATAACTTTTTGAGATTATATTCCATTAAAAAATTACATATGCAAGAAAACCTCATAACCTTTCGTATAAGAAATTAACGAAATCGGAAACATCATTTTGACTTGCGCTGTATTGTTAATATATTTGTGTGTGTGTGTGTGTGTGTGTGTGTGTGTGTGTGTGTGTGTGTGTGTGTGTGTGTGTGTGTGTGTGTGTGTGTGTGTGTGTGTGTGTGTGTGTGTGTGTGGTGAGAGGCGGTAATACGTAAGGTTGAAATAGAGAAAATATCTGCTTGTACCCTTGAAGTTTTGGAAAGTTCGCCTTGAAAACCGTGAATTATACTTGAATTTTACCATGGTCCTAAACTGGCTACCCTGATTCCTCCGGACCGCGGGTAGTGTTGTCCACGAGACGAGACTTTAGTCTGTATATTCTCGTCTGGTTTTCGAAACGAGACAGGAAATGTCTCGTGAGCAACACTGGCCGCGAGAGGTTCTGAAATTTGTAATTTTAGTTTACACGTCAATATTCATTAATAAATATTATGTAGTTGAAATATAATGATTAATTGGAATATTACAGTGTTGAAAAATGAATGTCAATGGAAATCAGCACTTAACAAATAAATTTAATGATGTTGGCCCGCGGACTTTATTAGATCCTGTGGATGACAACTATTTCAAACCGAATTTTGATTGAATTGGTGTTTAAAGTGCACTTTATGTACAGTAAGGTCAATCAGGACTGGACCTACAGTTTAAAGTGGAATCCGAACCACATTGTGCCTCCACTGGGAATCGAACCCGGGACACCTTGATTACAAGGCGACGACGCTACCACTGCGCCATCGAGGAGTCCCAGAGACCTTGTAATCAAGAGATCCCAGGTTCGATACCCGGTGGAGGCATATAGTCGTTTGGATCCCGCTTTAAGCTGTAGGTCCAGTGCCGATTAGCCTTACTGTGTATAAAGTGGACTTAAAACACCAACTCAACTTTAAACCGAATTTTGTATTGTTTCCAACAAACCTAGTGAGAATCGACTGTTACTCTTTATGGTTATGCCAAAATTAAACAAAAATATTTTTAGGTAATTTTTATTTAAAGATTTTCATTTTTCATAATTTTAAAGTCATTCTATCGGATATTTTTAGATACTTTTTTTTAGGTCTCGACATCCGAGCTTAAACGATTCGTTTCTGGTTTAAATCCATACAATCAATGGAATATTTTGTATGTTGTTGCATTTTAACGCATTGCACGTATACAACCCAACCTGCTCTGTTGTTGTGCGGGCTTAACGCACAATCAGGCGCTGATCAAAAGATCAACCACAAAAGGAATGTCTTTTTTTTTTCTCCGTGTGTTTTTAATTAAAAACTCAGCGAAATTTTCATTTCACGACTGACCACTCGACCGGATTCCAGAATTGGTTTTTGATTAATACCCACAGTTCGTGATGTAACAGACATCACACCAGCTTTCCAAACTGGATTTTTTTAGATTTAGATTTTGTTGACCAGGGATGGCATGTCATGGAAATGTTTTGTTTTCTCATTACCAGATGAGCATATTAGCCCTAGCTTGCCTGTGTCATTCGTGAAAGTTGCTTATCTGGTGGTGGGGGTAGGGGGTAACAGGCCCAAACTTCTTTTCATCACTAAAATTCAAGAAAATCAATTTTGGTATTGAATCACCTTTCTTTGTTGTTTATAGAGGTGCAGTTATACATTAATTATAATAGTTACAAATATTGCCATCATTAATAAAAAATATGAACCAATTATTGCAGGAGTGTCACACACATATTTTGTCATTCACTAAACTTCGAAAAAAAACATTTAATATCTTATCAATGCTTTTTTGTTGATATACGTTTTGTTATACAGTAATTATAAAAATTACAAAAAAATATCACTATCACGAACCAATTTTACACTATTTCAGACATGAGGGTCATGTCGGAACACACATCCCAGGTAGGCCCAGGTAGGCTCACCACTTGAATTTTTCCCTTATCCTTTAGTATATTTTGAACAAAAGTAATATAGATATTGTCCAGGAACACCGTATGTGGACTATGTAATTTACTTGCAATTTTAAAAGAAATATTAACAGTTGAAATATCTAAAGAGAAGAGGTGGTGGGCATGACAGCCCCCAAAGTTCCTTTGCTTATAATTCAATTGTAAGTCCTTCAAAGGCATCGCTGTGAAGTATATAGACTGGAGAAGGCTTTGTTACAAGTTTGATATCTCCCTTAAGACTTATAGCTCCTGTACTCTTGTGTCGATGGAAGTTGGGTATAAAAATTAACTGTGGTTGGAGTCATTAGCGCCGTGTTGGATAGGACAAAAAGATGATCTCGTGGATCCGCCACGTCATCGCTGGAGAAATTGATGTCTTGGAGGCTGAGGCTTCAATCTGTAATGAGCTTCCGCTCCTCGTTACATGATTGAAGCTCGTAGAGATCGATCTCCCGTGCAGTTTTTCCTCCGTGCGGGTAAATTAGTAATGAACCGTCTCAGGAGCTCTTTTTTGCCCCGGAAATGTGGAAGGTGAAACAGGGTTTTGAGCGAAAGGAATAGCCGCTAGTCTGCTTAAGAAGAGTGATGGCATAAACCCGAAAAGAACAATCGTGAACAGAATTAGGCGCCAAAGCAATCTGCGGCAACCAGGAAGCGCGAAAGGAATATTCGCGAACAGTCTGAAGCGTGAAAACAGTTTGCAGCAACCAACAAGCGCTAAAGAAATAATCGCGAAAACAGTCTCAGAATGTCCAGTCACGCAATATAACAGATTACCTACTAACTAGCTCTCTAGCCTTCTTAAACCCGAAGGTTTATGACTGCAGCAACAAAAGCCTTCCATGTGTCCCTATCCTAGGCAAGATCAGTCCTTACCGATTTCCTTTAGGTCCATCTCGACGTTATCCCTCTATCTTCGTCTTGGCCACCCTACAGGTCTCTTGCCGTCAGGCTTCCCAACTCGAATCCTGTAAACTCTTCTCTTCGTGCCGCATGGCCTGCCCACCTAAGTCTCCTTGATTTAATTATTCTAATAATATCTGGACAGGAATACAAATTGTGCCGTTCTAAATTATGTAACCTTTTCCACTCACCTGTCTCCTCATCCCTTTTAGGTCCAAATATTTTCCTAAGAAATTTATTTTCAAATTCTCTTAAATTATGTTCCTCTTTTAATAATAAAGAAGCTTTATTTAATTACTCTTTGTCTATGCCGTGAAGTTTTTTTTTTTAAATATGTCTCTTGGAAATGAGCCATTTCGCCATAGCTCTCTTGTGTGAAATTGAATCGTCTTGTTTCTTGACTTTGTGCGCATTGGACATTGCAGAAATTTAAGTTCCGCTGCTTGGCGATTTGCATATCCGACCTTTCCTGTCGTATCGCTTTCGGCCTAAATTTTCTTCCACCGCAGAGTGTAACTTAATTTGGCGAGCAGTACCGGATGCAGCCATGAAATATAAAAGTTCCTGTCTGGGTTAATGTCTGCTTCCCTTTGCCTTATTGGGGCTATTTTTGCGTCGCTTATTTCCAAAACTGACTGCGGGACGGACAGTTGAGATTAAACATGTAATTGCAAGAATTTTCCGCGTAGAAGCGACGCTGCCATGTCGTTTGATATACCGCACAAAACCCACAATTTGTCAGTTGACGCAAATATGTATAATTTATTTGGCTCCAGGAACACATTGTAATGCATGAACTGCTAAACTAGAACTGGACTCTATGGCGCAATAGCCTTGGACTTGTCAGAGTGGTTTTTCCACTGGGTGATGCGTCGAGTCCCATCGCCGTCGTTTTCCGGTTCTCCAGAATGTGGGACCAGGGTTGTTAAAGGTACAGGGATTGTAAATAATCAATTCAGGTCCAGGAGAGAAAATGGGTCCTGGACCGTAAAGAACCTTTTTATCTGTAAAGTATTTCAATTCGGTTCAGGAACCTTTTTTCCACATCAGTTTAAATAAGATCAAAGTTCCGTATTGAAATGAAACTTGAACCGAATTTCATTTGTGTGAGGCAAAAGGTTCTGCCCCTGTTACGGAATCCAATGTAACTCAGTGGAATGTTGTTATATATATATATATATATATATATATATATATATATATATATATATAACCCACGGTTGTTAAAGGTCCAGGAATTGTAAATAAATTTAATTCCCGTCCGGGAGATAAAATCAGCAAGCGTAAATGGGTTCTGGACCGTAAAGAACCTTTTTTATGTTTAAAGTATTTAAATACGGTCCAGGAACCTTTTTTCTGACCTGAATTTAAATACGGTCCAGGAACCGTTTTTTCTGACTGAATTTAAATATCGTCCAGGAATCTTTTTTCTGACTGAATTTAAATACGGTCCAGGAACCTTTTTTCTGACTGAATTTAAATACGGTCCAGGAACCTTTTTTTCTGACTGAATTTAAATACGGTCCAGGAACCTTTTTTTCTGACTGAATTTAAATACGGTCCAGGAACCTTTTTTTCTGACTGAATTTAAATACGGTCCAGGAACCTTTTTTCTGACTGAATTTAAATACGGTCCAGGAACCTTTTTTCTGACTGAATTTAAATACGGTCCAGGAACCTTTTTTTCTGACTGAATTTAAATACGGTCCAGGAACCTTTTTTTCTGACTGAATTTAAATACGGTCCAGGAACCTTTTTTCTGACTGAATTTAAATACGGTCCAGGAACCTTTTTTCTGACTGAATTTAAATACGGTCCAGGAACCTTTTTTCAATGTAACAATACGCAACTTGTTCCGAATTTAGATTGTGCGAGAAGAAAGTTTCCGGTCCTGCAGCGGAACCCAATAGAACCCATTAGAATTAATGTGTTCCTGAACCTTTAACAACCATACATGGGACCTTCAGTGCAACGGAAGTGGCTTTATATCCCAACCGAGCGATACGTATTTGCTCATCTGCTTCCTGTGGTCGGTATTCAAAGGTCGAAACGGACTAGAGAATTTCCATTAAGAAAGCAACATTCAATGTAGAACGTACGAAACTCTAGGTAATTTTCGAACTGTGAAGTTGGCAACCTTGACCGTGGGGAACGGATATCGGACACGCATGCGTAACGTGTGAAGGAACCAATTCTCGTCGCACATTGGCAAACGTTTTCGTGTGGTCGTGCTTCCCGATTACGATTTTCTTACTTCGCTTGGCGATCGTATTCCGAGCAACGCAGCAACAGGATGTCGCCGCCGACAACAGGTAAAAACTGTGCGAGGGGGAAATGCTGGTCGCACGCCAGTGGATCCTTGCCTTTCTCTCGTTCGGCAACTTTTTGTTTCTTTTTGGCATGTGCTTTATCAAAGTCTAGTATAAACGTGTTCTTTATCGTTATATGTACACCTAACAGCAAAAGAAACGGTAGACGAATTGTCCGTCACCATTTTCATTCGGTCTGTATTACACAGTGTGATGATAATGAATTGATATAATGACGTCATTAAGCAGAGTGCAATGTCTGCTTCGAACCAACGTAGTTTCATTCCTGTAAACAACACAGGATGTAGAATAAAAAAGTAATGAAAGTAGCGGTGGGCAATTCACCTACCATTATCTTTGCCGTTGACTGTACGTTTTAACATAAGGACAAAATCTGTAACCTACCGTTGCTAAACTTATGATGAGGGTCCTATTTGCATTTCACCGAAGAACACACATTGATATATAATTTTTTGCCTGATACGTATTTACGTAGCATATTGTTGTTATTATTTTATTATTATTATTATTATTGTTGTTGTTTAATGTTTGTGGGATCCTAACCACTATATGTATCCACCGGGTAACGAACCCAGGACACTTTGATTACGACATTAACAGCACGCCATCGGGTAAACCGTTGTCATCTATTGGTTCCCAAACTGTGCGCCGTGGTAGGTTTAGAGGGGGCGCCGCGAAATGGTCCAATATTTTCACTGAAATAACTTGTTAGTTTACTTATGGTTTTTAGGCTTACCTATCCCACTGATTACAATTGTAAATTCAATCATTCATATGATTGTTCCAAATATGTGCTTATTTGGTACTTTTTTACATGTAAAATGCCTCTGAATTTGAAATGTGTGTTTATTTTTTTTTACTTAAAGCAAGGAACCTAACCACACTATCTGAGCGTTGCAAGTGTTAGATAGGCCTAAATTCTGACTTGGGTGCGGCTGAAAAATCTTGAATCACTAAGGGCGCCGTGAAGCGAAAAAGTTTGGAAACCCCTGAGTAATGAATTATGCCTAATGCTACAAGGAAAATATTGATTGATTAGGTTTATTTTTTCGCTTTTCTGCCACTTTTGGATAATCGCGAAGATGAGTGATGATATGATGATGAAGGGACACTCACAAAGAATACCCATGCTTAGACTGGGATTCTGACCAGGGACCCCTGCCGTCGTAACGCTCTCCGCTAATCACTCCGGCACGGTACAAGGAAAATATAGACAATGAAGAAGACAGTAATGGAACCAGAGAAAATAAATTAATTTTTCAACTAGTTTATAGGTACCGGGTGTTTCATTAATACTTGAGGGGTTACAAATATTTATTGCAAGTAAACAGGGTGGTACTCACCGGGAATTCCTTGAATTCCTGGAATTCTGCGTGAATTATTGGGTCAGGGAATTCGGCGTAAATTGTACGTGAATTTCTCTCCGTAGACGTGAAAAATTGCAACTTTTATTAATCAAAGTCCCGTTGAATTTATGCACATTTATAAATGCTCTGAGGCGTTTTTCACAGTAGCTATAGGTTTTATTTTTATCGAGGAAGGAAACAAAAGCTGCGAGGAAAATAAAACAGAATTCTCTCAATCCGTTTACTTTTTTAGTGTCTTTTGCAGAACAACCTATCTCACAGACGAAAGCCGGCCCCGTGGCACATCGCGCTACAACGCCAGGGGTCCCGGGTTCGAATCCTGGCCTGGGCATGGATGTTTGTGAGTGTGTATTCGTCAATTTCATCATATCACTCATTCCCATCTTCGCAAATTACCCAAAAGTGGCACAAAAAGCGAAGTAAAATAAACCAAATCAAATCAAACTCACAGACGAAAGATTATTGCAAGATACGATATCCTAAAGTTGAATAGACAAATTTGAGTTTGATTTTCTTTTTTTAAATTAACAGATTTTCGTTATATCCCGTAACATCCGTCACTTGTGTTTGAAGGTGTATTTCCAGTCTGAATATGTGGAATTGCAAATATAACCTCTGTACCTTAAATTAATATTTTAAATATATGTATGCGGCCGCGGTGGCTCAGTCGGTAACGCGTCTGACTACCATGCTAAAGGTCCCGGGTTCGATCCCCCCGGAACTTTTCTAACGTTGGAAGCGGCCCCGGCGTCCACCCAGGAAACCCTGGGGGGTAAAGGCGGTCAGGGGCGTGGTGCTGATCACATTACCCCCACTCACGACCGGATCAAGAAAGTGTGGGGCGTTACCCTCACACCCCCTATACGCCTTCATGGCGTGGTGCTAAGCACACGGGAACACTTTACCTTTTTACCTTTACCTTTTAATTCAATTGATTTAGAGTTTTTGGATACATTGGAACCACACAGACCCTTTACATTGTTAATATATGTGTGTGTGCATATGTGTTAATAGTGAGATTCGTAATACGTTGATGTTGAGAAAACATCTGCCTGTATACCCTTGGATTTTTGGAAAGTTCACCTTAAAGCTGGGAATTATACTTGAATTTTATCATGGTCCTAGAGTGGCCACCTAGAGTATTGAACTTACGTTAATGAAACCAGTCCAGAACGAACGTTTAACACCTACGAATGTTCAATGTGTGCCCCACGGGTGACATGGCACGCATCAACACGATAGTCTACTTCTTCCCACACTCGCATCAACATGAGTCTGTCGAGAGTGTCCATCGCTGCGATGATACGCTCCTTTATGGCTGCGATATCACGCGGCATCTGTGAGACGAATACCCTGTTTTTTATGACACCCCACAAAAAGAAGTCACACGGTGGAAGGTCCGCTGATCTTGGGGGCCAAAACATTGAACAAAACACTGTTGGGTGATTCGAATGTCGCCTGGCGCCAGGGATGTGAACTCTCAGCTTAACAAAACATACATGCACAAAATGTTTACGTTCCTCGATCGTTCTGGGTTGGTTTCATTAACGAAAGTGCAATAGTTTACTTGCAATACATTTTTGTAAACCGTAACGCAACTCCCATGCTGCGTTTGGGATCGAACCAAGAACCTCTAGATTGAATTGGGTGATGTAGTTATTTCTCATTCATCTCTCAGATGGTTATCACTCGCTTGGCCTAAATGTGACAAATGCAAGAGGTTACTTTTAAAGGAATGGCGATAGAAATAAACTTAGGTTAGATATGGGTTTTATACTCTCCATGACTGAACCGATATGGATTGGTTAAGAAAAGGATATTACTTGCCTTACAAATATATGGAGATTGTTCCTAGCTTGTCCTCTCAACTATCCCTTGTCTCTTGTCACACACCATCGTCCAATAGTCGTTCCCCACTTTGCTCCTCTCTCACAATCCGTAGTCCTTACTCTCTCTCGTATTCTCGCCAACTGATCACACCTCCTGACAATTCCAACCCTCATGCCACATACGCCTTCCAAGTCAATCACCCGACCTTTGTCTGATTACTTATTCAGCATTCCTATCTCTGCTACCTGCTATGCTAAGACTTTATACTTCTTACCCAATACCTTGGGTACGATACGAAACCTTCAATTATTTATGAAACACCCGGTATATGCCACTAAGTATATAGATACGAAAAAAATGCTCGCGATTCCTTTAAATTTACTGTCTCTTTTTAAACAATAGTAGTTTAACAACAATATTTAATTAAAAAGTGGTTAATCGAGACTGGATTACACTTTGGACATGTTTATCGCCGCCTAACAAGAATGTCGCTTATGTAATGATCCCATGGATAAGATTTTGACCGAACCTTTGTACACGATGGTTTGAAATGACAAGGGGATTGCAAATCACCAAGTTCAATTTTTCATGTGCACAAATAATAGAGGTTTCTACTGATTTAAATTTATACAGGGTGTGATTCCCGTTTCAGAAATTAATTCAGCACGCCCAATATAATTGAAGGTGTAACGTGAAATTTCCATTGGTGTGTCCTAGACTGAGCATTGGTGTTCTTTTATGGGTGTCATTTCTTTCTTTCTGTTTAGGTTATTTTACGTCGCTTGGCCTAATCGCGACGATGGGGATGAATGATGATTGGGTAATAGGACAAACAGAATGTTACATGCATGTTAACCAGGGTTCGGTCGTGCAACCTCTGACTTCGTAGCGCTGACCATTCCGCCACGGAGGCCGGCGTGAGTGTCACGACGTTTATTATATTATATATATTATTATATTTTTGTTTTTGTTTAATAAATAGAATATATTTTTTAAATAATATAAAATATTTCAGTATTATCTTTAATTTTATTTAATTTTGGAAGCACCGTATTTGTATCAAACTTAAAGCAATTGCCTTACTTAATATGTAATTTTAATGCTTATTGAGTTTAGAGAAAAAGGAAGTGAATATATTTATATAGAACACAATTTTAGAGGGGAAAAATGTGTTCTATATACTAATGTGGGAGAGGGAGAAAGATTATTAGGGGGGGATTTTCGTGATATTGTTTCTAATTATAATTTAAACTAATATAATTCATCTTATGTAATAAATATGCACCTCTCTTTTTAATTTAAATTGAAGTTTTATTCTGGCTTAAATCTCCTTAATTAAATTTTACATGTGTATTTATTAAAGAGAGGTAAAAGATATCCCGCTGACTTCTGGGGGTATAGTGGTTGAGAGTTAATTGGGTGGTTCGTAGTGCGTGGATTTGTTTAGTTGAATACAATTTAGATTAACTAACTAACTCTCTAGCCTTCTTAAACCCGAAGGTTCATGGCTGCAGCAACACAGGCCTTCCATCTTTCCCTATCTTGAGCAAGTTCTATATACTCTTTTCCATCCCTACCGATTTCCTTTAGGTCCATCTCAACGTTGTCCCTCCATCTTCGTCTTGGCCTTCCTACAGGTCTCTTACCATCAGGTTTCCCAACAAGAATTCTGTAAACTCCTCTTTCCTCTCCCATTCGTGCCACATGGCCTGCCCACCTAAGTCTTCTTGATTTAATTATTCTAATAATATCTGGACATGAGTACAAATTATGTAGTTCTAAATTATGTAACCTTCTCCACTCACCTGTCTCCTCATCCCTTTTAGGTCCAAAGATTTTCCTAAGGATCTTGTTTTCAAATACTCTCAATTTATGTTCCTCTTTCAATGCAAGGGACCAAGTTTCACACCCATATAATACTACAGGCAAAATTACTGTTTTGTATATTTTAACTTTTAGTTTCTTAGATATTAAACGAGAAGACAAAAGTTTATGAAGAGAGAAGTAACATGCATTTCCTGAATTAAGCCTACTTTTTATTTCCTCTTTAATATAATTTTCATTTGTTAATATTACTCCTAAGTATTTGAATTTGGAAACTGGTTCAAACGAGTTGTTATCAATAATTAGATTTTGATTATTACCTAACACTTGGTTTCGGCCTGTAAGCATATATTTAGTTTTCTCTTTGTTAACTTCCAAACCTATCTCTTTAGCAGTTTTGAAAAATATTTTAGCATTATTCTTAATTGTATTCACATCATCCCCCAGTAAGTCTACATCATCTGCATATGCTAACAACTGAGTCACACCATTTAATTTTAGTCCTTCTTTAGTTTCTTTTACCTTCCTAACAGCATATTCTAAGGCAAAATTAAAGAGCAATGGAGATAATGCATCTCCTTGTTTTAACCCATCATGAATTGTAAATTTGTCAGACATATTATTACCCACACGAATTTTACTTTCTGTTTCACTGGTGCATATTTTTATCATACTAACAAGCTTCTTAGGTATTCCAAACTCTACTAATATATTATATAATTTATCTCTTTTGACCGAATCATATGCTTTTTTGAAATCAATGAATAGCTGATGGACATTTTGATTATATTCCCACTTTTTTTCAAGTGTCTGTCTGATGTGAAAAATTTGATCTGTAGTTGATCTGTTACGTTTAAATCCACATTGATAATCACCTATAATTTCATTAGCATATGGGGTTAGTCTTGTTAAAAGAATGTTAGACAATATTTTGTATGTTGTTGAGAGTAGAGAAATTCCACGGTAATTACTGCAGTTCATTTTATCACCTTTTTTAAACACAGGAACAATTATGGATTCTTTCCACTGTTGAGGGATTTCTTCTTTATTCCATATTAAACAAATTAATTTATGAATTTGACATATTAATGAATTTCCACCATATTTAATTAACTCAGCTGGTATTAAATCAATGTCAGGTGCTTTGTTATTCTTTAGCCTTTTAATAGCATCTTTAACTTCAGTCAAGTTAGGTTCTGGAACTAAAGGTTCTGCTGTGTGTACTTCATTCACTTCTGATATATCTCCTACATGGACATTTAAAAGGTCATTAAAATAGTTCTTCCATCTATTTAGAATATCGCTTGGGTCAGCTAGAAAATCACCGTCTTTATCTTTTATCAAGTTTACTTTAGGTTGCCACCCCTTTCTAAACTCATTTATACCTTTATATAAATCTCTGATATTTTTATTTTTGCTGTTTGTTTCAATTTCGTTCATTTTGCTTTTCAAGTAATCTCTTTTTTTACTTCTAAACGTGCGGTTAACTTCTCGCTTTATTCTATTATAATTGCTTAGATTTGTATCATCCGAGTTATTTAACCACCTAAGTCTAGCCTGATTTCTTATTTCTATTAGATTATGACATTCATTATCAAACCATGGCTTACTTTTTCTTGGTTTATGGTATCCTATACTTTCTTTAGCTGCTGATTCTATTGCATTACGTATGTGCTCCCAATTCTTATTTACGTCTGTTTCATTTATATTTTCATCATCATTTAAATCCTGCAAAACATCAAATCTATTTGACAGTTTAATTTGGTAATCTTTCTTAATTCTTTCATCAGCAAACTTTCCTGTATCAAATTTTATAACTTTTAGATTTTGTTGCTTATGATTTATCACTGAGAGTCTTTGTCTTAATTTAGCAATTACTAAATAATGGTCACTGGCACAGTCAGCACCTCTATGTGTACGAACGTCAATTATACTAGTATGCCTTCTCTTATCAATGAGAATATGATCTATCTGATTATGAGTTTTACCATCTGGAGAAGACCAGGTATATTTATGGATATCTTTATGTTTAAAAGTGGTACTTTTCACAATTAAATTCTTTG
This sequence comes from Lepisma saccharinum, assembly GCF_977018435.1. Classification (NCBI taxonomy): domain Eukaryota; kingdom Metazoa; phylum Arthropoda; class Insecta; order Zygentoma; family Lepismatidae; genus Lepisma; species Lepisma saccharinum. The sequence goes on from NC_139235.1 coordinate 95,069,245, forward strand.
AGGTTGCAAAAGTAATCAATCTTATACCATTATCATTACTTAATTCATGAAGACTTTCTTTACCAATCGTGGGTTTAAATGTCTCTTCTTTGCCAATCTGTGCATTACAGTCACCTAACAGAATTTTCATATCATACTGGGAAAATTTATCAAAGATCTGTTCTAACTCTGCATAAAAATCATCTTTAGTATTATCATCTTTATCTTCCGTTGGTGCATGTATGTTTATTAAAATAATTTTACACCACCTACCCTGTAAAACTGCATATTATATCCTATCATTAATAAATTCTACTGTTTTAAGAGCCGAGATAATTCTATTATTTATGAAAAAGCCTGTTCCAAAATTATGATTTTCAGTACCACCATAGAAAAAAGTATAATTTTTAGTTTTACAATTCCCTTCTCCTGGCCACCTAACTTCCTGGACAGCTACTACATCTAATTTATACTTCACTATCTCATTAACTGTACACTGAAATGCCCCAGGCCGGTAAAGGCTCAGAACATTCCAGGTGCCTAATTTAATATCCTTATTCCTAACGTAGATCTTATCCTTAGTCCAGGGACCTCCCAAAGTAGTCCCCACCCGGAGATCCGAACGGGGGACTATTTTACCTCCGGAATATTTTACCTTGGGAACATCCATGGCCTTATATTTCTGTTTCTTGACATGTCTTTTTACAGTGCAGAGTTGTCAGCTCTACGCCTAACCCCCAATATGAATGGAGGAACTAACAATTTAGATTAAAGGATTTTAATTTTTAATAATGTTGCCCGACCAAATTCGTGCCAGCTGTCTCATGACGTCATGTAATCACAATTTATCCAAATCATCGCTCAGGCAGATTGTTAAATTGCAAAGCGGTAAAATATTGTAAATTTTACGGAACTTCCAAGGTTGGCAGACAGCATACGTAATGGTAAAAATAGTGGTAGAAAAATCAAGGTTGTTTAAGGTGTAAGAATTTCTGTCTGTTTTCCAGTAAGTCCCTAACAACGGCAATTTTCTCTTCACTGTGCATTAACTGGATTTCCTGATGGTTCACAAGGAGAAGAGAAGACATTTTTAAGAGTTCGCTTAAAACTCAACTTCCATATTCCCTTTTGTCTGTGGATTTATTCTCTTGTGAAGTTGTCCTTTATGAGTTACGACCTGTTCAAAACTGCAGCAGGCATTGCTTAGGAGGAGATTAACGGAGTCCTTCCTGATAAATTATCTAGTGTTCAGTAGTTTTGCTAGCACGCGAACTAGAATAACAAATGAAGAGAGATAAAAACAAGGAGATTAAAGAAAATAGTCGAACAAGAGTGGTAGAGTAGGGAATATGTGTACAGATAAGTGATCAGTAGGGAACGGATTTTAAGGTACAGCATATTTCCGAAAATATTGCTGTTTTCATACCGGTCGTTTGAGATATGTATTCTAGGACTTTAAATCAAGTAAAATGAACCCACTTTTGTTGCACCTTTTTGTGAGATCAGCACATTTATCCCCTTTTTACCCACTCTTTGATGCTTCAGCACCTTTTCCCTCCATTTTCTTTCATGTTTTGTTAAAAAAATTGGACAGAAAAATAAATGATTTTCACTCTTCTTGAGTAGCTACATAACATCCTATAGTCTCATTTTGTAGAACAGAACGAGAGCTATAGATTGGTATAATATAATCATTGCAGCTCCAATAGTTCCCAAGATAATGTAGCAAAACTTGCGAGAGAAAACACAAACTTCAACAAAACCTATTCGGCAGAACCACAGTTCTCTGTGCGGTCCGCGCGCATTATACGAGGGCAAATCAAAAAGTATTTGCGCCTAATGCCAGATTACAAACCATAAAAGAAAAACAAGATATACACAATCTTCTACGTACTTCTTGCTATTTTTCCACATAATCACCACACCTGTTGAGGCACTTGTCCCACCGTACCACACGTTTCGCAATGCCCGTTGCATAGAAGGTGGCCGGCTGATCACGGAACCAACGACGAACAACGTTCTGCACTTCGGTGTCGTTCGCGAACCTCTGTCCTGCCAGGAACTTCTTCAGTGGACCAAAAATATGGTAATCACTGGGGGCTAGGTCTGGGCTGTACGGAGCTCCATAATCTCCCACCCCCATGACCGAAGTTTGGCGATTGCTTTTTTTCACCACGTGTGGTTTCGCGTTGTCATACAGAAGACCACGTTGCTCACTTCACGAATACGCCGACGCTTTTTTCTAATGGCTGCTCGCAGATGGGAGAGTGTGCGACAGTAGCTTGTCCCCATACAGTGGCTCCATTTCAACTGATAACATCGCCGTGCCATGGAAGAAATCGGAAGTTACAATAGGGCCGTTCCAAGAAAAGCCTACTGCATCGCTCGTATATCTCGCTTTTGTAATAACACTTATAACAAGCTAGAAAAAAATTAAACGCAAAGACTTTCGATTTCGAAAGCGCAGAAAAAGAGAGCATTGGATGAAGGCATTTTATCCAGGTTTTTTAAAAACATTTTCAGAACCTTTTTTTTACCTTTCCAGATCATGATTTTGCACCTTAAAATCCGTTCTCTAGTGATCAGTGTGGAAATAAGAATAGCAACTAACGATATTGTTAATGTTGAAACTCGCCTCCTCTTAATAATATTCACTTGCAATGTTAATGGTTCGTCATTGCGTGTAATCTTAATATTGATCAATGTTTTTTTAATAGTTTCATCCTTTACCTATTCTAACACTACTCTTTCACTTCTATCTTAGTTAGTTTTACGTCGCTTTTCTACCTCTTGAGTTAATCGCGACGATGACAGTGGATTCTGATGAAACGGTTGATGGGACACCCATGGAAGCCTTCCCGATGGCGTACTTAAAACGTCGCCACCTTGTATACCGCGTTTGTTACAACCTGTCCCGCTTCCCGCGCTTGCTGATCGTTGGCTTTTCTAGCAGAAACCACGCGGCATTGCCGCTGCAGACCGCGTGAACTCCGTGCTAGGGAAAGCCGAAGCCAGGCTGTGAATAAAATACGCGGAAATGCACAAATGTACACAATTCCCCTTCCTGGATGTTCCAGCTAAGATGACACTAAACACAAAAAGGACACAAGCAAATATCACCAGAATAAATTCCGTCCTAGATATTTTAAAACGCACACTACAATCAGCACCACGCTCACAAAACAAGCTTCTTCAACAAGACACAAACAAAACACGTGAGTTAGACCCCAACGTGGCAACAGCGCCTACGTAAGCTCCTCTCTTCTGGCTTCCATTCGCTCCTCGATGCCCAGCAGACGACTTTTTCCTCGTTTCTCATTGGCACCGAAACTGTCGCGCCATCGCTAGCGCGGGAAACGGGACAGGTTCTAACAAACGTGATATAATCAAGGAGTTTTGGGTTCGGTACACAGTGCAGGCACATTGCAGGCTGGTTCCGATCACATTTTAAACTGTAGATCCAGTCTTGGTTAGCCTATTTGTGCATAAAGTGGACTTCAAGAAATTGAAAGAATTCATACGTCGTCGCCTTGTAATCAAGAATCCCGGTGCAGGCACATAGTGGTTCGGATTCCACTTTAAACTGTATGTCCAGTCCCAATTAGCCTTACTGTGCATAAAGTGGACCTAAAACACCAAGTCAACCAACCAATCAAAGAATTCAGTGCCATGGAGGGCGGCTTCTCCTATTGAAACAGGTAAAGTATAAAGTAGATGCTGGAAAATATCAAATTACGATTGCCAGTAAACGTTCTCGTCCATTGTCCTCAACTGACCCCCGTGGCGGAGTGGTTAGCACAGCGCGCTACGACGCCAGGGGCCCGGGTTCGAATTCCGGCCTGGGCATGGGTGTTTGTGAGTGTCCCTCAATCAATCTCATCATATCATCACTCATCTTCATCTTCACGATTAGCCAAAAGTGGCAGAAAAGCGAATTAAAATAAACCAGATGAAACAAACAAATCCTTTGTATCCCTTCAGTGCACCCCCCCCCCCCCATGAATGGTACGCTTGCCATCTGTTACATAGCATCCATGCCAACGGTTTGAACTTATTGGACAGATTCTTAAGATACGTACATTGACACGTTCACCAAACTGGAGGTAAGAAGCCAATATTTTGTTTCATTTTTCGTAAAATTTAGTGATACTGATTGAGTCTGTCATTAAAGACAAGTTTATTTATTTCAGGAAGATGCCGTGGCCTTATTACGTCACTATTTCTCTGTCTCCTGTGGCGGGTGGACGGACTGGGTGAGTACATTTATTTGTAGCATCATTACTTTCATTAATGATGCAAATTCCATCAAGGATTCAATCTAGTTGGCAATTATAATTAGATGTTAATTGCAAATACAATATAATCCGTGAAATTAATTGTCGCTGAAATTATAATTAAATTTTCATTTGATATTCGCAATTATTATGTATTTCTTTTTAATAGGTTTGGAGGTCGCGCTTCCCGGCTTCGCATTCTCTAAGAATCAGCATCTTCAAACTGTTTTTAGCTTGTAACTTCTCCTGATGTATTCCAGGGCTTTCCCCTATAATATGTTGGTAACGTTGTCGTCTTGTAATGAAGGTGTTTCGGGTTCGATTATCCGATGAGGACACATTACTGTAAGTTCCGTCCCGATTAGCCCATCTGAGCATAAAATAGGCTTACTTAAACAAACTTAAGAAAACTCCTGGTGTGTAATAGAGACTTTCCACGTAGTACACCCAATTGTCAACGTCACTTCCACGTGGTACACCCTGGACTGCATTTTGCAGACTAACGAGGCTCTGGCGTCGCCCTATGGTCAGTATAATTCTGTGTGTTACCCTGTGTTGTGTCCTTATGTGTGCTGAGTGCCCCTTTACAGCCTCAGCCTTTAACGAAAGTCGGAAGATTTTAATATTTTAGTAATTATATTGCAAGATGGCGCCGAGTGCAGGCCGTGCGAAATTTGTAGCTCTGCTCTTTATCTGTTTTACGCTTGTGCTAGTACGAATCTGCGTAGTGAAAAAGTGTTTTCCGCCTTGTGAAATTGCAGTTAACGATGAGAACATATGTGAAGATCTGTTCTATGACAGTTATTTGAAAACTCTGAGTGCTTTCCCAACGCTTTGTGCTGTTCGAGGGGCGAGCGCGTGCAAGGGCGCTTCGAGGAAAACCTCGCCCGGGACCTCCGCCAGGAAGTGCGTGCTCCAGCACCTCTTCCTCTTGCTATTGCTCCATGGAGACGTCGAACTTCAACCTGGACCAGGGACGTCTACAGGGATAACAACATCAAGTGATAGTGCATTTCACCTTTACTATCAAAACGTGCAGTGCCTAAAAAATAAGTTTTTGGACTGTGAACTAATGACGGCTGAGTTCTCGGAATACGACTGTGTGTGCTTTAGTGAGTCATGGCTCAATTCTGATATCTCGTGTGCTGAAATTCCGCTATATGAGCAGTTCAATGTTTATCGCAAAGATCGTGAAATGCGTGGGGGTGGTGGTGTTATGGTGTGTGTGAACAAGAAGTGGCCCAGCAAGATACGACTGGATTTACAACGAGACTGCGAATTACTCTGGGTAGAAGTAAGTACAAACCACCATAAAAAAATGCTTGTAGGTTGTTTCTATCGGCCTCATAGGCGGAGTCCCAAAGAACTCTTAGAGTGTTGCTATGAATCTACTCTGGCAGCTCTATCCAGCCACGAAGTTATTTTGTGTGGGGATTTTAATATGCATATAAAGTGGAATAATCCTGTAAATGGCATACCAACCACTGGAGACGAAGACTGGTTCATAGACAATTTTATTCATGGACTAGGTCTTCTTCAGCACAATATGCACAACACCAGAAAGGACAAAAACCTTGATTACATTCTCTCCTCTTTTGAAAACTGTGAGGTCACACCCTCGTTGAATCTCGTTCAGTCAGACCACGAGTCGCTTTGTGCTATTTTCGAAATTCCAGTGAAAGCGCGAAGCTCCCCTTCTGCACCCCCCAGGCATAAGACTCCTTTGTGGAAGAAAACGCCATGGGACACCGTCTGTCGAGCCATTGACCTTTTCAATTGGAACCTGCTCTCCGAAGGGACCGTGACCGAGGCTGTTGAACTGTTTACGGACGTGATTCATACCCTAATTCAGGACTATGTGCCACATAAAACAATGAAAAGTAAAAAGTTTCCCCCTTGGTTTGATAAAGAGTTGCAGCATCTGTTACTTAACAAAAAGAGAGCATGGCAACTGTGGAAACGTTTCCCCAATCCCCACACACACAACACTTTCAAAGCACTTCGAAAGCATAGTAAAGACCTTATGAAACAGAAATACACCGAATATGTCAACACAGTCACAAATGAACTCCTTACTAATTCAAAGAGATTCTGGACATTAATAAATTCACGAAGACAAGCCAAGCGCATCCCTTTAGAAGTAACGCACAATGACATGTCAGCTGTTGGTAATGATAGAGCTGAACTATTCAATCTAACATTTCAAAATAATTTTGTTTCAAATGATGTTTTAGATCACCCGCCTATCAAATCTATCTGCTCTCACTCTCTTTCTACCGTCTTTACAGAACCAGGAGAAGTCTTGCACTTCCTTACCTCCTTTTCTTCTCACCGAGCATCTGGACCAGACAATATTCCTACCATTTTCCTACAAAAAACAGCTCACTCACTAGCTACTCCTCTTGCAATGTTATACAATAGGTGCTTCTCTGAAGGCTGCTTTCCCACTCAATGGAAGAAAGCAAATATCATTCCTATTTTTAAATCTGGAAATGCTAACGATACTACATGTTATAGGCCCATTTCTCTCCTTTCCACACTTGCTATTGTCTGTGAAAAAATTCTAAAAAAAAGACTTCTGAAATTCACATCCCCTTACATTAACCCAGCACAACACGGCTTTCTTCCAAATTCTTCATGCCTTACCAATCTGTCTTGTATGCAATCCTGTGCCATAAACGCAATTACTAATCGTAATCAGTTAGATGTTGTTTACTTTGATCTGTCCAAAGCTTTTGATTCAGTGGATCACCACTATTTACTGCATAAATTATCTAACAGATTTAACATCACTGGAAACACGTTAAAATTAGTGAAAGACTATCTAAGAAATAGACAACAACGCGTTATACTTTCTGGAACTCATTCTAACTGGCTTCCTGTTATATCTGGTGTGCCGCAAGGAAGCGTTCTTGGCCCTCTGTTATTTGTATTATATCTGGATGATCTCACAGACCTCTTTAATTCCCCCATCTCAAGCACAATTCTAATGTTTGCCGATGATTGCAAGATTATGAGAGAAATAAAACAGCCATCAGACATGCAAATTCTCCAAAATGACATTAACAGATTCTCTGAATGGTGTAAGCGATGGAAACTGTCCACAAACCCTTCTAAATGCTCATACATAACAATTTCATTGAAACAAAACATTCTTGAAGGCAATTATACACTCACCGACCTCCCTCTAGCAAAAGAAGCGCAACACCGAGATCTAGGTATCCTCATAGATTCAAAACTAAATTTCGATAATCACATATCAACCATCACAAAAAAGGCAATGCGTATGCTAGGCCTACTTTACAGATTCACCGAAATCAATAACCCGAAAGCACTTTCCATTTACTTCAAGACATTTGTGTCCCCCATTCTAGAATATTGTTCACCAATCTGGAACATGGCTGCCCATTCTCATACCTCCAAGATCGACAGTGTTCTCAGCTTTTTCCTCTCCATCGTTCGATATAGAGTGCCTGCCCTAAGACACCTGCCTAAGAGAGATCTTCTTGTAAAACTGCATATTAATACTCCAGAAACTCGTAGATACATTGCAGATATGAAATTGCTATATAAGATTATAAATGGAAACTTAAGATGCAGCATCCCACTCCACGAACTCTCCCTCAGAGTGCCTACACATAAAACACGGAGCAAGGAAACTTTTCACACTACAACTCCCAGGCTCTCACTCATACAACGATCACTATTCCATAGGCTACCGAATCAGTTCAATATAATCTCAAACCAAATAGATATATTCACGTCATATTCATTTTTTATCAGCAACATAGAAAAAATTGTACATAAGTAATGCTTTTGTGAAACTGATCTTTTTACCTTGGTCCTTTTTTTGGCTTGTTTTATTTTTGCTTATTTTATGTTATCCGTTCTTTTGTTTTTAATCTTAGTCTATTGTTTTATTGTTGTTTCTTTCTGGTTTAAAATGGCTTCTGCTGTACTGGAAATTTCAATAAATAAAAAATAAAAAAAAAAAATAAATAAATAACACGACACTGCAATTATACTATTTTAGTTATGGTAAGGGGCTGGACTCCGTATAATGGGACGGGTTCAAAATAGCCTAAGTGCTGACGCACCCAAAATTTAAAATTCAAATTTAAAAAATTCAAAAAAACTTTTTCTGTCCGTTTCACCCGTTCCATTCGTCTCCATAACCACATTTCTAGAGCTTCTAGTCGCTTTTTCTCATATTTCTAGTATGGCTGCGGTAATATTTGGATTCCACCAGTGTGTAGATAATGTGTAAAATGTTTCATGCCCCCACTTTTTTCAGAAACGCGAAATTCATGTAAAAAAAAAAAAAGGGATTTTGAACCCTACTTTTCAGTTTGCTATGCTATTGCTTCTTTCGTTTGATTGCCGTATTGTCTACCTCACCTTCCGGTTCGTTAAAGGCCCTGGAGCAATTTCCTTCATCTTCCCCCGCTAAAGTTGAAGCTGACGTGGCACCGAGCGGAGAATTGTGGGGTTCGCGCCTTTGAGATGGAAACCGGGGAGTTCCCCTTCACGGCTCTCGAGGGCTGCCAAGTGCCTGGCGTTCCACTTCACGCCAGTTGGCTTTGTCGCTTGTTTTGCGGACGGAGCCTCGCGGGACCCTTATTTCCCAAAGAGAAGGGAGGAACCTTGATTCAATTGAGACGGATGCTGGCGATTTGTTTCGCTGGATCCGTCTTGATTTTCTGCTCTTGTACCCTGCGGTCTTCTCCGTCTTGGTAGCGGATTCTTCCCATACTGCATCGCGCTTCTTATTCCTTGTTCTGGAGGCCCGAGTTCAGGTCTTGATCCAGAAGGCTGTGAGTCCATGACGCATATATATGGTTGCAGAGTGGCTACTTACCGGGAATTCCTGGAATTACAGAGAATTCTGCGTGGATTTTTATCCGTAAACGTGAAAAATTGCAACTCATTAATCCAAATCCCATTGAATTTATACATACGAGGGTTGTGGAGTAAGTCATGGCAACCCAGTAATAATTCGACAATCGAAGGATGTATTAAAAATTTGTTATATACAACTGAAAAAGAGTATCCATTATGGATATTTTGTTGGTAGGAATCATGAAAGAAAACCCAAGCACCCTGTGACATACACATGTATTAATGTACAAGTTACAAAAACCTGTCTGATCCTGTGACATACATGTGCACATGTTACAAAAACTTGTCTGATTATGACAAACCTTCGAAATAATCTCCCGCATTGTCCATTGCATGATCGTGGAGTATGATTGCATTATGCAGTAGATCTGGACGTTTCTCCCTAACGGCACGTCGTAGATCACAAACACTTCAGGCATGGTGAAGAGGATACTGCTGCCGATGATATTGGACGTCATCCATGGCAGCGTGCTGTGGACAATGCGGGAGATTATTTCGAAGGTTTGTCATAATCAGACAAGTTTTTGTAACATGTGCACATGTGTACGCCACAGGGTCAGACAGGTTTTTGTAACTTGTACATTAATACATGTGTATGTCACAGGGTGCTTGGGTTTTCTTTCATGATTCCTACCAACAAAATATCCATAATGGATACTTTTTCAGTTGTATATAACAAATTTTTAATACATCCTTCGATTGTCGAATTATTACTGGGTTGCCATGACTTACTCCCCAACCCTCGTATATATACAACTTAATTTAATAGAATGTTTGGATACATTATAACACAGACCCTTTATATTGTTAATATATTTGTGTGTGGGTGGTGAGAGGCGGTAGTACATAAGGTTGTGAAATTGTACCCTTGGATTTTTGGAAAGTTCGCCTTGAAAACCGGGAATTATACTTGAATTTTATCATAGTCCACGAGTGGCCAGCCTGGGTTGGTCGGCAAACCACATCAACGAAGGATATCAAGGCGAACAACTTTGAACCAGCACATGAACGCGCGCGGGTAAATTTTACCCACAAGCCAAAGTACGTATTAAGTAAAAATTATAATTGTTTTATAGCATTGAAATAAGCAGTACCTCTATTAATTAAACTTAATTTTGAACATTTTATTGTATTACACAAGTCATAAATATGAGAAAAATGAACATGTTAATGTACAAAACTGAAACGTATGTGCGCACCTGTGGATGAAATTTGCCCAGGCAGTGTTTTTACAGCCTTGTGAGCGGAACTAACGAAGTCTCACAGCTGATTCAGGACCCTGACAGTCGAAAGAGTTCGGTGGAAAGCCACTGAGAAGGGTGGCCTCGGAAATATATATAAAAAATGTGTGTTTCGAAATTGTCTGGGTAATTTTTACCCATACTCACGGCCTTATCCACATTCAAACATATTGGTCACACTTAGTACATTTCGAGAGTTTGAGTTGTTTTAAGTCCCCTTTATGCACTGGTACGCTAATCGGGACTGGACCTATATTTTGAAGTGGGATCCGAACCACGATGTGCCTCCACCGGGTATCAAACCCGGGACCCCTTGATTACAAGGCAACAATGATATCACTACGGCATCGGAAAGGTCTACATTTCGAGAATTTTGCTACAAATAAATAAGCATAAGGGTTGTTCGATAAATAAGTTGACTTTGCTCCGTGTGATTCCAGAAGTCGTTTTTATTTGGCATATTCTTGAGACAACGATCCCATAGATACAGTTAGCCTGTCAATTTATTTTCTGTAGAACTCTTCGGACTGGCTGTGATGCCAAGGAAGAATGCATTTTGCACTTCGACGTCCGACGCAAAGCGCTTCCCCTTGTGGGCCGAACATGTGAAAATCACAGGGTCATAAGTCGGGACTGTACGGAGGGTGGGGTAGGACATCCCAGCCGAATTGTCGGATTTTGTCAAGTTGTGAGCTGCTGTATGTGGCCTTGCATTGTCCTGCAAAAGAACGAATCACACACCGTTGCGCATATGTGGAGGAATCCACCCCTGCACTCATTCACGTTTGAGGGTCGAACGTCTACCTGCGAATAAAACAGATGACTGACAATGTGCGTGTATCATGCTCAATAGACAAGTGTATCAATAAATGCAATCGGTTTCTCATTATTTCTACACCGAAAGCACAGGCCCAGTCCACTTATTTATCAAACAACCCTTATATTTTAGTTATGCTCTCTGTTCTACCGTTTTCATGAAAACACCTTGGCTTTCACCCCTCTCCCCCCCCCCCCACACACACACATATCCTGGAGGAGCGTATAAAGGAAGGGGTTTAATGTCTCCACGAGGAGAGCCAGAAATGAGAAGTTGCCCGTATGAGAGTATAAAGACGATACGGCCATTGCAAAAAATGAAAGGAGAGGCCTACAAAATAGAGATAAAGTCGGAACCTCCGAGGAACAAAATGAGTGGAATAAATAATTCCTTGTCTAGGGAGCAGAGACCGTCCTTTTATTTCGTTGCGGGAGGAACCGTTATTCTCTCGCAAGGAACGTGAGGCGGGCGAGTAAATTATGTTCCCGTACAGTCTCCGTAGATGAGTTTATCTCTGGACTGGAACCACCCTTGAGACTCAACCAAGCTTGTTACAAGGAACTATACAGTGAATTTATCTACTGCTCCCAGATGGCGTAGTGGTATCGTCGTCGCCTTTTAATCAAGGGGTCCTGGGTTCCATACCAGGTGGAAACACATTGTGGTTCGGATCCTACTTTGGGAATTATGCTTAAATTGTTGGCTCTGGGAATTGTGCGTGCATTGTGCGTATTTTTTTCTCCGTAGACGTGAAAAATTGCAACTTCTATTATCCAAAACGCAATGATTATATACACATTTATAAATGCCCTGAGACAAGTTTTTCATAGTTCAGCTTATATTATTATCGAAGATGAAAAATAAAGCTGCATATGATATAAAACAGAATTCTCTCAATCCTTTTACTGTGGTAGTGTCCTTTGCAGAGCAATCTATCTGACAGATGAAATATTATTGCAAGATAAGATATCTTGGAGTAGATTTGGTAAATTTGAGTGTGAAATTCTTATACAATTAATAATTTTTCGTAGATTAGTATATCCCGTAACATTTGTGACGTGTGTTTGTAGATGCATTTCGACTCTGAGTATGTGAAATGGCAAATGTAAACCCCTAGGCTTGAATTATACACACACACACACACACACACAGAGTTTAATTGAATATAATTAGATTTTTTGGATACGTTGAAATCAAACAGACCCTTTAGACCCTAATGATTCATTGATTGAATTAAAAGTTTTGGATGCGTCGATTTTGCACCCTTCAATGTATACGGGGAAATATCCCCTTATCTAAAATTCTTAATTAAAGGTTTAAAGTAAGGGTGTAAATAGCCCCTTGGTAAAAATTAAGAGAGCAAGGTTGCAAAAAGACCTGCACAAAAAAAACACAACACATTAAAAAGTCAGAATCCTTTAAAAGTTTTCTCAAAAACATTGGAAGAGACCAGCTCGTCGCAAAAATCTAAAAACATTGGATAAAATACTGTTGTCATCGCCCAACAGCTGGGAAGATTAAAAGTCTTTCTGAGGATAGCAAAGTCGGCACATTCAATAAGAATATGCCGAACACTAAAACAACGTTATAAACACGACACCTCGGAGGGTCCAGACCTTGCAGCAAGTGGTCATGCGTTAGACGGCTGTGTCCTATACGCATCCGTGTTAGTAGAACTTCTTCTCGACGGGAGGGACGGGACGAGGAACGCCATACACACGTGGTGGGCTTAATAGCGTGAAGTTTGTTCCCGTTTCCGCATCCCACTCGGACTGCCAAGTGTCAAAAAGGCAAGAACGAAACGCATTCTGCAGGTCGCTAGCTGGTGGACGAGAGCGTCGCCGTCTGCATCAGCAGACTTGGCGGCAGCATCGGCTTCTTCGTTCCCCTGGATGCCCACGTGGCTAGGGACCCAACAGAAGCGGACATCGTCACTGGGACACAAGGACACTAGCCGTCGAAAGAGACGTTGCACTACAGGATGTCTGGAATTCGATAATTCCAGACTCTGCAGCAGGGTTGTTTAAGGTCCAGGAACCCACAAATTCTAATGTGTTCCGCTGCAGGACCGGGACCTTTTTTCTCGCACAATTTAAATTCGGTCCAAGTTGCGTATTGTTACATTGAAAAAAGCTTCCTGGACCGTATTATTATTATTGTTCCTGAAAAAAGGTTCCTGGACCGTATGTAAATTGATGTGGGGAAAAAATGTTCCTGGACCGAATTGAAATTCATTCTGGAAAAAAGGTTCCTGGACCGAATTGAAATTAATCCGTAAAAAGGTTCCCGGACCATATTTAAATTGATCCGGAAAAAGGTTCCTGGACCGAATTGAAATGCTTTAAATATGAAAAGGTTATACACTGTCTAGAACTCATTTACGTTTGCAGATATTCTCTCCCAGTTCGGTATTGAATTTATTTACAATTCCTGGGCCAGGGTTGACCGATTAAAAAGTTGCCTTCTAAAAATGTCCGAGAGTACGTTTTACATTGGAATGTCACGCTGCTGTTGTAGAAAGCGTAGCACAGGGAATAAATAATAACGCTGTTGTTCTGTCGTGGGCCTGCTTCAAAAACTCCCGTGTCGAAGAGTTACTGTACATAACGCAATGGACTATATTAGCGTGGCGTCACATTGAGCTCAAACAAACCCGTCACGTATTGTTCCGCATCCGATCCAGGAACTGCAGCCAATAGGAGCCGCCCAGCAGATATCACAACAGGGACAGGTAGTGTTGCCAGAGGTGTTGCTACAACCAAGTGAAGGAACACGCGCGAGGGAATGGGGCTAAATGGAGAGGGGTAACGGAACTGCAGCGTTTGCGTTTCGCCCATTTCTACCTTGTATCTTAGATTCTCGAGGCCGCCAGCACCTGGATTGTATGCAAGACAATTAAGAAATCATACAGAAAAATGTCTTATTACGAGAAAATTGAAGAAATATTTTGTAAAAACGCGAAAACGTTTAGTTTCCACAAGGGTGTAAATCTGACTGAATATTCTTCGGTTAAAGGGATTCTGACTTCATTTAAAACCCCACCCCCACCCTAGTCGATCTTCCGTGGAAGATACTGACTTCCCGTATAATGAGAAATTCGAAAGTACTGTTGCGCATATTTTTGGCTTTAATGGGAATATTTCAGCATTTTTCTGACATATTTTTTTTACTTTGTATGATATATTTCTCAATTTTTGTGACATAATTACATACATATTTTGCAGTTTTATATGTTTTAAAGTCCCGAGTTCTACTAATAACAGTTGAAGAAAATGGAAAATAATGTTTCATCCAAAAAGAATAAGAGAATAACATTGGGAAAATCGAAAACTGTGGTGGTAACATGAAGCTAACATATTTACATTACTTATAAAGTACTTATTGTGAGATTTACTTTGAAGGCCATTTATTTATATATATATATATTTATATATATTTATATTTATTTATATATATATTTATATATATATATATATATATATATATATATATATATATATATATATATATATATATATTTCCATTGCTCTCTGTTTGTTTACGTGTATATATTTCTCTAAAAAACAAAAAGAAATGTTTTAAGTCAGGCACACTATAAGACACCCATTTTCCTACATTTTTCACTTCACACTGATTCTTCCACAGGTATCACAATTCACCTAATACACCCAAATGTAATCCTCACTTCCACGTAGTACACCCTGACCTGCATTTTGCAGACTAACGAGGCTCCGGCGTCTGGACCCACGGCCACTTGTGTGCCGTCAATGTGTATTTCTGAGTGTCCCTTCATCTACTTCATCTTCAAGATAATTCTAACTACCCGTAGTCTTATTTTCAATCTGTTCAACATAAAACGAAGCACAAACAAATAGCAAATACCTTAAACCTGTTTTTGGACACCAGGATAGGCTCAGAACGTCCATTCAGGCCAACTGTATCATCAACCAAACCCCACCAAAATAATCCCATCCCATAATGACACCCTTATCCCACTACTCAACCCCCCAAATACCTATTTCCTTTAACTTCACAAACCTTCCCTTTCTGTATCCCAGAACAGTAACAAAACTTAACAGTAACATTACTTAGCCTATTAATTAACTAACTGCTACTCAAGTAGTATAACACTTGTTCTGGGCACCTGAATAGGTCGCCCAAAAAAAATAATGATTTGAAAAATGTGTATATTAAATTGAGTTAAATCACCTAACTAATATAGTAACTAACCAATCAATCATTTAAAAAAATGTTCTTTGTTATTTTTTATGCGGTATATATTGTATTATCATTCATTAATTTTTTCTCTTGTATTTTGTATCTTACATTGTATATAATAAATTAAGGACTCGGGTGTAAAGCATGGTAAGTGACATTTTCGTTATTTTTGAGTTACAAAGTAAAATGTGCCATCCTTCAATTTTCGAGTGAAATTGTCATGTCATACAACTTGCATTGGACTCAGCGAAGCCTTATGAAACTGGTAAACACAACACGAAAACAATTTATCTACAGTATAGCTTCTAATAACCTAGCTTCTTAATGAACTCGGCAATGACCAAAATGTCACTTACCATGTTTTACTCCCAAGCTCTTCAATTAATAAATAGTAAATAAAAAATAAAAAAAGCCGTACAAATTCATCGAAACTGACGTCCTGGTTTATTTAAAGGTACCACACATACCCTCGAATGTATGCGGGTAGAAGAGGGCTTACGTCGGGGTTCTCCCCTTTTTTCAATCTTTTTAAACTCATCACTAGGGATAGGATTTTGATGCAAATGGATCTTCTTTTTGGTAAGGCAGAAACGTTGCATAAGTAAATAAAAACGTCTTTTACACGTAAGTGAATAAATTGAAATGCCTTTGTTATAGGGCATTTTTCTGAATTTTTTGACCCAACTTTTTTAACCGTTTAAGTCATTTTTCGCCCTTCTAAAAGTCATCTTATGCATTTTTCTACATATTGGTGAAAGAAGGGACATTTTACGTGCAAATGTAACTCTTTGAAGGAGAGAAGTTCCCGACTCTCGTCTCATTGCCTTCAGGTCAGTTCTGAACGACTGTGTTTGAAGAAACAAAGAAATTCTGTGCAGTGTTGTTGATACAAGCTGTTGTGTAGAGTCCAGCGCAGATATTTCTGCCGTGCGATGCGCGAAACAACTAAAGAAGCAGTGTTGCTAATGGAGCAGATAGAAAAATCGCTGCAGTGCGCCGATGCACAGCTGTTACGTACAACAATAAAATTAGAGAATTCAGGTCTATCTAACGTTGAGTTTTAAACGTCATGCATTATACCAGGACTAGGATTAATATGTACTAACAAGTGGCTTTGTATGTAGCTACATACATATGGACTAAAAATTCGCAAAATATGAACTAACACATAAGTAAAATTACCAAAAATGCTGCAAAGAAGACTTCTTCATACGATTCCTTATTTGAGTGATTTCAAACAAAATAAAAAAAATATATATATTATTTTTCATTGCATTAATGCACTGGTGGCGTTCTAACTTTTCACTCCCAAAACCCGTATACACTGGTATGGAACTGCAACGGCAGATTATAACATGCCAACGTGTTAAACCGCTACAATTGCACCATAACACTCCTCCTCAAGCAGTATTATTATTTCCTCTCTGAGATCGGCGACAGTCGGTAGCCTTTGTTGTACATTTACAAAGGATGCCGGCTTCCACAACAATAACAAGTACATATACTGCCACTAGACGATAAGCTGCGCGGCTTTTTCTTTTGTTATGAACCAGGGCCGGCGCTAGTCATTTTGCCTCCCTGGGAGGTGGCGGCAGATGCCGCTCTATTTCGACCCCTCCCCCCCCCCCCGGTCATTACGCAGCAACGGGAAATTGAAAATCAATATATTCCTAACTAAAACATCAAAATATAAAATAAATAATGAGACTTCTTATGTTATTTCAATACTATTAAGCGCAAAAGAATATCTCGCTCGACCACAGTTTTCAATAGGCTTATTTTTTTCTTCTCTTCAAATTTTGCCCCCCTGGCCGGTGGCACGGTTCGCCCTCTCCTTCCGCCGGCCCTGCTATGAACTTGGTCACCCATCAAAGCATGGCAATTTTAACACAAAAAACAATATGCATCGCATTAAGCACCAAAAATGACAGCCTCCTCTTCCTCCACCTAAATCCCATCTTTTGCAGCAAACGTCGCAAACTCTCTTGACTTCCCGCAAAATTTATGTCCGCCTGTAATTTGACATGCAATTTTTTCAATGTCGGCACTTCATTTTCACGCAGAGCGTAGTCGTATATGCGCCTACGGATAACGTTTTCATCGAAAGCGTCCACTGACGATTTGGTCGCTGGTCTTTGTCGTTCTTTCCCGGGAGTGTGGAATGATGTGGAGGGGCCTTCTGACATCTCAAGAGATTGTCTTTCGTTCATGATAGCCCTGATTGTTCTTTCAGGAACTCCAGTCGCAGCCGCTGCTCTCTTGCCAAAATTCTTTATTGGGATTCTAACACCATGACTGGCTTCCTCCTTCATGAACTCGTGCACGTTGCTTAGAATTTCCCGATTGGCTATGCAAGGTTTTTGATTTCAACTTGGACAGAACTGGAGGCATTATGGAATTTAACGATCATTAACAAACACACACTTTCACATACACACACGCACACAACGTCAAATACTTAGTATAAAATAAAAATATGGTGCTTCCAATCCAACAAAACTCACCGCCACTTTACCTGCCTTTCCCCTTCCGTGACAGAAATAGTGCTTCATTATTACAGTTGGCAACACTAGTTACTAGCTAGCCAATGAACATGCACTGCATAAAAGAAGCAAGCACTACGCCGTGCTATATTGCCACATTACCGTCCCTGCCGAACGGTGGGAACCGCGAGCTGGAGCGCTATTCAATTGTTTTCAATGATGTTTGCGCGAGTGTGTCCAGGAATGGAATGACAATATGGCAACAATAGCGAAGGTTTTCGAGCAGGGTAGAACACATGATGCTAAGAGAGAGGGAGACGAAACGAAAATTCGTTTCTACGCAACGGCAAATTTATGTGTGATGCACTCTAACAATGCAATTATCTTCTCCGACAACCGACAATCATTCACTTTTGAAAATTTGTATATGATTTTCGTTGTGTACTGTAACTCATTACTTAAAGTGTAAAATATGACAAAAAGTGAACTTTCTTACTTGTACAACCATACGCAATGAACATGTGATAGATACTGTAACGTTAAATTGTAATTTGAATTTCTCTTGGTAGTTTATAAATTTGTTCTACAAATCTTTCAGAATTTTTAGGTCATTTTTCTAAGTTTATAGGGCATTTTCTTGCATGTATTAGGTCATTTTTTGGCAATTTCAAGGTCACCAAAATCCTAACCCTGCTCATCATCTTTCATCCTAATCTTCGCAATTAGCCAAAACTGGCAGAAACGCGAAGTAAGATAAATCAATACAATCAATCCCGAATTCCCCTCTAGTTACACCCCGCACAAATAACAAATCGTGACCTGGTTACCCCATAACCTCGCATGGAATTCCAAAGGATTGCTCATACCAATTCACCATTGTTGACATTGGCGAAATGCTGAACCGGAAGAAACGTGAATGGACTAACACTATTGTGCATAGAACCGTCTTTTTCGTTTTTCGTTTCATGTCACATTGTTTCACACTGTATGCTCTGGAGTCTCTAGTGGAGGAAAACCTGACAAGGAAGTAAATAGACTTCTGTACAGTGGGATCCGTGAGTATTACCGTGCAAATTGTTACGTTCCCCGGATTATTCTCAATGGACCAACTTACTTTTATTCCTCAACGGCGAGCATGAGACTTATCAGCCTACTTTGAAGCCCTCAGGTAGTTGGCAATCAGATAAGGATATGTTTACGTAAACCTTACCAACTCTCGCACACCAAAAATATATTTAGATGTCAGTTAATGTTAATATATTACACTTGCACTCGCAATTAAACTCCTTATTACAAACAAAATTGTATTAAGATCATAATAGTTCTTGACTACACAAATTAACACATTCACATTTCCAAAATCACTTCCATTATCCAGCAACATTCATAATATCTCTCTCCTAACAACCCACAATCAAATATTTTAAGGTTAGTCCATAACCATAACAGACTACCCAATTGAACAAAACAAATTACGTCATCATAGACATTTAACATATTAAACACTTAAAATGATACAATAAGTGGGTGCGTATCAAAATTGTCCACGATTATTTTTCATTAATTTTAATCTTAGATCTTATGTCTTTTTAAGCGATGGATTTTTATGTATGCTGGTGCAGAAGTTGTCAACAGAGTTTTCTTTCCATTCTTGAAGCTCTAATTGGGTCAAATGAAGTGAAGGGCAATTTGCACGGTAATACTCATGGATCCCACTGTACGAGGTTACCCTCTTAGGTAATACCGATACTGATGCCTGAAAAACTGTAAGAGTTAAAAGTTATTCAAAATATTGATTGATATTAGTGGGTGAGTATTGCACTCCAATTATATGCACCAGTTTATCAAGGCTTTGCTTTAAAATATTAAAAAAATACCAGGATTCGAACCCTGGCATCGTAGCGTCCTGTGCTAACCACTCCGCCACACTCGTATTTCTTGCGTTGAGTCGGTAAAGGCGCTGGTGACGTGAAGCTTGTTTTCCTCTCTGGAGAATATTTACAAGATATCGTATCTTTCCCTTCATTTATCAAATTTGAAGCCTGTCTTCTTCCATTTCAACGGGAAGATATTGCAGCAATCTATTTTTCGGTTATCAATTCAAAGCATGGCATATATTTATCTTGATTTCATTGATTTCTGCCTCGCCTTTCGCGAAATAGAATTTCCTTTCTGTTGAATAGCGAGGAGGGAGGGACGTATTTCCGATACGTCGACTCAGAACACGGCTGTCTCGAACAGTGAGATGCCTTAGGGGTAGAGAACGATACCAACTTGTCAGTTTGTCCAGAGGTATAATAGTTTATGATAGGTATAATCTCGAGGCTCAGACCACGCTAAAAGTCAGATATTTCCGTCACCATGGTTTTACACGGTGTGTCCTATAATTTCCCGGACTAGAACGAGAAAACAGGAACGCAATGACACCCTTGCGTGTGTATTATTCAAAATACATTCCCTGTGCTCCATACACTGAATTTAACGCTCATGCAGCTTGTCAAAACACTTCTGAAAGTCTTTGACGAGAATAGTGTTGAGATGCTCTGTCGAAGTTATTTTAGCTTTAATTTATTAGCTACTTTGTACAGTGATTGGGTGTTTTGTGTACTAATTTTCCTTGCTTTGTGTACTATTGTACATCTTTTATCCAGTAAGGGCGCTTATCAACTCTCTCTCTCTCCTTTTTACAGTACGTTTGGCAACATGCTGCTGTGTATCCGACGCTCATTTGTTTTGTACCGCCAGCGACAATCGGTGCCTTGTGATACGAAAATGCCCGATGTCAGTCGAAAAGAATTCAACTGATCGCTGATTCGTTATTTCCCAGCAGCCAGCTGGAATTGCTACCAGTATAAAGTAGTGTTGGGCTATATATCGTCCAGACGATATATCGCGATATTGAAACAATATCGTCCAGGCGATATCAACTAGACGATATATCGTTGCTATATTTTACCGATATATATCGTGTTGGAGATATACCGTCACGATATTTTAGCGATATATATCGTGTCAGCGATATATCGTCACGATATTTTAGCGATATATATCGTGTCGGCGATATATCATCACGATATTTTAGCGATATATATCGTGTCAGAGATATATCGTCACGATATTTTAGCTATATATATCGTGTCAGAGATATATCGTCACGATATTTTAGTGATATATATCGTGTCGGCGATATATCTTCACGATATTTTAGCGATATATATCGTGTCGGCGATATATCATCACATTTTAGCGATATATATCGTGTCGGCGATATATCGTCACGATATTTTAGCGATATATATCGTGTCGGCGATATATCGTCACGTTATTTTAGCTATATATATCGTGTCAGAGATATATTGTCACGATATTTTAGTGATATATATCGTGTTGGAGATATATCGTCACGATATTTTAGTGATATATATCGTGTCGGCGATATATCGTCACGATATTTTAGCGATATATATCGTGTCGGCGATATATCGTCACGTTATTTTAGCTATATATATCGTGTCAGAGATATATTGTCACGATATTTTAGTGATATATATCGTGTTGGAGATATATCGTCACGATATTTTAGTGATATATATCGTGTCGGCGATATATCGGTACGATATTTTAGCGATATATATCGTGTCGGCGATATATCGTCACGTTATTTTAGCTATATATATCGTGTTGGAGATATATCGTCACGATATTTTAGCGATATATATCGTGTCAGCGATATATCGTCACGATATTTGGCGATATATTTCGTGGAGACGATAATATATCGCCGATATCACAATACGGAGAAAATATATCGTATCGACTCTGACGATATATGGCGATATCAAATTTCCGATATCGTCCGTTCCTAGTATAGAGAGATACGTACTAAGACAGGTCTCAAGAGGGGTGTTTATAAGAGGGGGTGGGGGGTTGTGCCCTTTCGGCAGTCCAGGCCGTTGATGAACCCGACTGAAATAAACCAGATCTCACGGAAGATTGAGCATACGACTAAAATCCACTTCCTCCATCCCCTTAAGAAAGCAGCCCTTTTATTGTCCCCCCTGCGGAGACTTTCAAACTGTTAGCATCCCGCGAGATGAAGATCCCTTTGTTATCCTCCCGTTGTTCCTATTGTCAAGGATAACCAGTCGGATTCCCAGGAGATAGATTTTCCGGGAGGGGTTAGTTTTTCTCTTCCCACCCACCACCCCCAACCCCCAAGATTCTTTTAGTCTTATTAAATCCGATGCCCCCCCCTTTCTTCTTCGTCTTTCTCAGAAACCTACGCAGAGATCGATGTTAATGTTGCTTTCTGTGCGTAAAGGATTTGTCTTGTTGCTCCGTCTTCTAATATCAGTGTTTCTATATGTGGAGACTTTGTTGGAGTGGCAGTGAAAAGTGGAGCGGGTTTCAGAGTTCGAGAATTCGTGTCTTACGTCGTGCGCCAGAAAACACAGTTTATTCACTACTTATCTTAAACAGTGTTTGTAATTAACACAGTTCATCCTTTCGAGCAAAGGTAAATCTTAAAATTGTGAGAATTGTGTTATATTTTATCGCCACCATAACCACTATATATGTCGCAAATATGTTTACTTTAATATGTTCAGAACATGGGAGAATGTAATCTCGTATTAAACCTTATTTATCAAAATTATAATATGCTAAAAAGAAGAGAAATAAAACATTAATTTATGTTCTCAAGTAAAAGTATATATTTTCAATTTTATTACTTTTGTAGTTTTATATTTACAGTTCTTAGGGTTCAAGGTTAATTTTTTATTTTAAAAATAGCGAATGTTGATTGTAATGTTAATAATTATTTTCTAGTACATAAGTTTACTTTAGTTTCATCACTTCTTTATATTTGTATTTTGTTTGATTGATTTGGTTTTTTAAGTCCACTTTATGCACAGTAAGGCTAATCAGGACTGGACCTACAGTTTAAAGTGGGATCCGACGCACTATGTGCCTCCACCAAGGATCGAACCCCGGAACCCCTTGATTACAAGGCGACGACGCTATCACTGCGCCACCGGGGAGGCCCTTTATATTTGTATTTAAAATGCATGAGGTTAACTATAATAGCAAATATAATGATTTCCTTCTTATGTTATTATTTCTATAATTTTATATTTGAAATCCAATAAAACAAATCAATCAAGCATTTGCAGAAAATTTCCTAAATGACGGGAAATTCCCGTCTTAAAGACGGAGAAAAATTTTGTTTCGAATTAGAGTTGAATATTATTTCGATGCCAGAACAATCCTACTCTGGTAGCTCTTTGCACAAAGTCCCTTTACCAAAGTTTTGGCAACGTTCACATTATGTGTCGTGCGTGTTGCGTTCCACCCTGTTAATCTCCCCAGCCACTTTCCTCTTCGGCTTGGAGCGTAGGGAGGCGGCGACCGGCGGGCGCCGTCCGAGACAAGAAAAAAGGGAAACAGAAGCCCCCCTTCCCCCCACTCATCCGTCGCAATGCGGTCTTCGGTCTCCCCCCTTTCCGTTCTACACAATGAAGCAAATACAAGAGGTCTCCTCCATACGCCGAGATGGTAATTGAGCCACGTCTTTTTCTTCTGCGGCGTGGAGAATTGATCTGCATCTTCCGTCGCGGTGGAGACGCTGACACCTGTTCACCCGGGCGGTGACTCCCGTGTGGCTGCTGGTTGCCAACTCCGGTCTGGGGCCCTGGCGTGCGCGGCAGAACCCGTCCCGGTTATCCATCGACCTGGGAAACCTGGAAAAGTCGGAGTCAACCTGGGAGTTAAAAGTCAGGGAAATCAAAGTGTGAGTGAAAAGTCAGGGAAATCAACCTAGGCGTGGAACGTCAAGGAAATCAGCATGTCAGAGAAAGTCGGTAAAATCAATGTATAACTGGAAAATCAGGGAAATCAATCCATGAGTGAAACGTTATGGAAGAGTCAGGGAAATAACCTATGAGTGAGAAGCCATATGTCCATTCATCATATCATCACTCATCCCCATCTTCGCAATTAGCCAAAAAGCGGCAGAGAAACAAAGTAAAATAAATCAAATCAATCGTGAGGCAAAGAGTAAGAAGAGAAAAACCACAAATAATAAAAGGAAAACCGTGCGAGGATGGCGGGCTGGTGGTCAATGAGGACATATTTATGGTGAACTGCTTGCGATATAGTGTAATTTACAGAGGAAATTCAAGTAACAGAAGATAATACAATATTCCAGTTTTTTGTAATTGTATTAAAATGAAAGTGTTGTTTATTCCAAATACACCCTGTAGTTTTGGAAAGTTGTGCAAGGGTGTGAAAGTAAAAATTTCGACAGTTTTGTGTTCATCAACTATTTCCATAATTAACAGCTTTTCAAACTGAAATCGTATCCACTCGACGCAGCCACATTGACCGCGGATTATTCAAAGGCAGTGATATTTTGATCAATGAGCCTACATCGTCAACTGAATGATCTGTCTGCTCAACGAGCGAAAATCTTGCTCAGCGAGCGTCGCTCAGGTACTCGACTTACCCGAGCACTGTACCTCAAGACCAGTACACTCACCTCACATAGTATTCAGGCACTTTGTTTCTTTATACAGCATATTTACAGAAGATACAATTAAAGTTTATAAATGTATCAACATATGCTGCATAAAACACGCCGTATTACTAAGTTCGTTGTCCGAGCAGTAGAGGGCCGCTTGCGTTGAAAGATAAAACTACTGCAGGGAGTACAAAACCAGTATCATCACCGCCAGGATTCTGCAATTACGCGTAAAAATAGTTTTCCACATGACACGTAAATTACGCGTAAAATACATATGAAACGTAAAGTACGTAAAAAGTAGAATCAAACGTAAAAATTAAACGAAAACATGGTGTTTACGATGGTTATTGTTATGTAGGGCAGTTGCAGTGGCATAAAACAAAGAAAGACTGCAAGAAGCTTTCCTTCCGAATTTGTATGTGCTCTTATATTGGGATTTTACTAACAAAAGATAAGTAGTTCAATCTTCTGTTCATTACATTATTATACTAGTAGGCGTTCATTGCTAATTGTCCCATGAACAGTATATTTTCGCACTTTTTCCAGTTTCCAATCAGCAGTTTCTTTTTCAGTATAACGTATAACAATTAACAATCAGCGTGCTTTTTTCCTACAGTTATATATACGTATGAAAAGGGAATTTGAAGCTGTTACTAAAACTGAAATCCAATTCAAATAAATTGTCGTTAAGTTAATCTTTAGGTTATGTTATAAATAGAAGTACTAGAGCAAGACGTATATGTCAACAAGTTTCTCATTATTTTAACAATATGTGAATAAAAGTTCTATTTTTAAAAATCTGTTCGTGGGGGTGAGGGCGTGAGGTGGCTGTATAAACAATCTTCAGAAAATAGTGATTTTGTGCTGAAATATGTAAGAAAATTAAGGTTTAAAATGTAATATAATAATAAAAGTAGTTTTATATCACTAATTTACGAAAGAAAATTAGTTTTTGTACATCTGCGTAGAAAACTGGTTTTGTACGCGAAATAAATTACGCGTAACGTACGTAAGAAACGTAACGAGTAAATTACCTTGCCAAGCCTGACCACCGCGTATAAAGACTCGTCTAGAACGCAGATTTTAAGTTTAAATCAGTGAATGACCAGAAGGACGAATTTTCGGCTCGGTCCGTTTTGTCCTGTACTTTACTAGACCTGAATCGTGTGTTGGGTACAGACCGTACGAGATAGAGAAAGTGGGAGGGAAGACTTTATATTCGAATCAACACGAGGCTTTCGATTCCCTGCGGTTTGACGTATTGTCCCGTGAAAGTCCCGGAAGAATCTCGCCGGAACAAACTCCGGAAGGGTTGGGAGCGCGTGACGAGGTAACCCAAGCAGCTCCGGTGGAGAGGCCTGGGACCCGATCCCGGCCACGTCGCTTTTCAAATAAGAATCCGGCGGCGCATAACACGCTCTAATAGGCCAACTGTGTCACGGTGCTGAATTTTGAGAATGCAGCTCTCCGCGTCCTTTCCTGAATTCGAATTCTATACTTTTCCTTCCTCGGGGATGCATTTTTTCCCCCGTTGTCTCCTTCCCAAGACGGGTGAAAGGGGGGGAGGGGGTTCCTCCCGGCTTCCGTTTGATAAGATTAGGCCACGGCAGGACGGGTGTCAGCTTCGGTAAACTTTTTCTCTTGGTCCGCGATGTGATTTTTCAGCGTGAATTTCGCTCCTTGGAGGTTGCCACGTGCTTCGAAAACTCCTGCGAGACTTTTATTTACAAGGTACGTTCTGCGTATAAGCTTTCTATTTTATAGCCTAACGGGTTAAAAGATCCTATAAGGGAAAAGTAGAATTTCCTATCCCAAAATGTAGGACACAAATGATTCGAAGTAAATATTACACATCATTAGAACATGCTAGTAAGTCATATAAAAATCGACTCATTTGAATTTTAAAAAATAATAATTTTTTAAAAGGATTTCTTAGATACAAAATTCCCAATCAATAATAAACAATACATTTCTTACCACAGTCATATTTCTCGAAGGAGCCATTTTTTTTTTTTTCAAAACTTCAGATTTAGTCAAAATATAATTGTGAAACTCGGAACTCTTTGAAATTATACTGAACCAGTACCAAAACTTTTACAGACTCGGTGAGAAATTTCTTTGTTTCATCACTACATTGTGCTGACATTAATGAAAATACTCTCTCAACATTTGCATTATTACATGGAATGACAAACAAGACAAACAAATAATTAGAAATTAACATAACCTGAAATAATATGAAACATAATGTCCTCAACTTGTTCTGGCACCATTTTTTTTTTTTACAGTATCTAAATAAAAATTAATTTCGCTATTGGGTGTGCGAGTGTAGTCCACAGAATTTTAATGCATGATGTTTCCTTTGATTACTCTTTTATTCGACCGAAACACATATTTTTCTTAATTCAAATTATGTGACGCTCAAAATGTAGGACATTTGTAATTTTTAAAAAATTCCTCCCGGACGCCGGACATTAGGCAGAAATATAGGACATGTCCGGGAGAAAGAGGACGTCTGGTAGCACTAGCCTAACGAGCTGGCAAGAAGCAGAATAGGAACAACCTTTTTCGCAGGGAGAGCATATACCCGCTAAGATGCTTCTTCATCATTCTGCGTCTCGCTCTCTCTCTCCTTCTCTCTCATATTTCTCGTCCCCCTCTCTCTCGGGAAGAAGAAGAAAGACAGGAGAGCGAGGGGGGGAGAAGGAGACAGGTGTGTGTATGTGTATACACAGACAGACACCTCCTTCCCTCTTTGTCCCCGTGTTTTATTCACATGTAAGCTTTTATTGTTTTTACCACGTTCGCTTCTTCTAGAGCTGCGGTTCTCAAACGTTTTTCTCATTGTACCCTTTAGTCGTAACTACACGCCTAATGTACCCCCCTCCCTCCCATAAAATTTCTCCGAATGGTAGGTTTGGAGGACATTTTTTGGGAGCCTGGCTGGTGTGGCGTTTGGTATGTTGGAGCCGTGTATCGCCAATAAAGCAAAATGACATTCGGGCTGTTTGTGGAAAGGTGGTAAAGAAATAAACATTAGAATCCTACGTTTATAATGTAATTGGGTGTTCCTACGTCTAAACCTTTATGATTAGTTACAAAAATTAAAATGTCAAACACATGTATGCTGAGAAATACACAAAATACTTTAATTTTCATATATTTTTTCAAGAGTTATTGAAAAGAGTAAGGAACAAAAATAAGTTTGTGAACAAACTGTCAAGCACAATTTTGGAGTTTTTATTGTAAATCCTCAGAGATTCTAGTGGGAAGGATGTGCCTGCATAGCCTCACATAGTTTCTTGATGTCTGACTGTGCGCTTGAAACTTTCAAGCGGAGATTCGGCTCCAAATTTGGTCTATTATAGATTTCGAACGACTATTTTATTTCATAACATATGAAAAAATGGATGTGTCAGTGACAAAATTCATCCTTATTTTCCTGTTTAGTGTTAAAGCTATGAAGTGTGCTCTACTCACCTGCAGCAAAAATGTTGTCGTGTGGGTATTCTCGACATTTCTCTTCCGAGCTGATCGCGTACCCCCCTTCAAGTCGTTCATGTTCCGTAGGGCACGCGTACCACAGTTTAAGAACCATTGCTCTAGAGCCCTGTGTACATGTCCGTCGCCGAAAATTTTGGTAAGGAGCGGGAGTTAGATCGTTGATATAAAATAACCTACTACTAGTAGTAACACAATTTTTATTAGCTGAACTAAACTTCGCGGCTCAATAGCCCGTTGGGAGGCTTGTTATTGGGTGGCGCGCGGTCAGCGTATCGAGTCCCGTCGTCCCTGTTTTTTTGGCTGCCAGTTGTCCTCGCGATGCTGGATTAACGCCGAAACGTTTCGAGTTCCCGCCGAGAATTGAACTCGAGACTGCCACCGCCTTAAATTTGAGATCAACCGGTTTCTGTGTGCTGATAAGGTATAAAGCGAAACGGGAAAACACACCCTCCATACGTGCCCCCCTCTCTCTCTTGCTCTCTGTCTGTCTGTGTGTGTGTGCCTACTCTCGCTTTGTGCCAACTTCCGTGGCCAAGTGGTTAGCAAAACACGCTGCGACGCCAGGAGTTCCGGGTTCGAATCCCGGCGTGGGCATTCTTTGAGAGTGTCATTTCATCAATTCATCTTATCATCACTCATCCTCATATCATCTCGATTAGCTAACAGTGGCAGAACATCGACGCTAAATAACAAAAAATTAATTAAATCTACACTCTTTCGCTTTCTCTGTTTATCTCTCCGTTCCTGTTGCTATGCTTGTATAGAAAGTCCCGATTCGCCTGAAATATGCTAGATACCTGTAAGATAGATTTCACACCAAAGTGAAAAACGACACGCATCACTTGGGAACAAACCAGTCGAAAGTAACGTTCCATTACATGCTGCACAAATATGCATGAAATCAAGTGCCACGCGACCCGTGTCGCTTCCATGTGAAATCACCCTTAGAGGAACATGTCTTATTGATAGGGACACAAATTTATGGTAAATAAAAACTGAGGAGAGCGGTAAATAAAATGTTAGATCAGCGGTATATACCAGCGGTGGAAAAAAAATTGGCACACACTTTTTCATCATGAGAGGAAACAATATACAAAAGAGCTATAAATTGATAAACTATTTCTTCATTTTTATATACTGTACACATACACAAGTACTTAGCTGTCCAACCAAAATAAAACATCAACAGAAAATCACTTCATTTCTAAAATGCATATTCGGGGGAAGAAAGGAATGCAGCTTGACAGGGAGCGAAGTTTTCGAACTGAGATTATATGCATGGGAAATCCCAATTTGCAGCGTCTTCCTGATGTGATCGAAGATAAAACGTTCTTCAGCTGCAAGTGATAGGAAACTTTAGGCAAACGTTTCGTTACAAATCGACAGTTTGCGCGCACAACCTCCATTGCCGATTTTTGAAGGTTTTCTACTTAATTTGATGATATTTCACGGTTATTTCGCGAAAAAGCGTTCATTTCGTGGAAAGGACACATTTCGCATTACTTCGCGAATACAACTCATGCATATTTCATCATTGGGGGTATAGTTACATGCAGAATGTTCAAAATTGCATCTTTTTTTCACATTTCGCGATTTCGCGCATCGCGAAAATTCAATGTCCCTACTTATTGAACTCTGTCGCGCCGTAACCGGAGCATCAACTTATTTCCCCCCGGCTTGCAATTTAGCGCGTGCGTCCTTGTGAGGTTCGGGGAGATATGAAGCCAGGTTTTTCTCCGTGTTGTGGAAAGGATAGGAGGCAGGCTCTCATGGGATGCTGCGATAACAGACCGCTTAATGAAGACAAGTGGCCACCCCTGAGAGGCCAACCTGCTATGCAGATTCTCCGCTTGGAAGATAAGCGAAGTGACGGGTTCCCACCAGTCCTCTGTGCATGGCGAAAGATTGTCTGTGTGTAGGTATTGTAGTATAGTCTGACTTTTTTCCTGTTTTATGACCCACGATATAGATGCTTTCGATAAATGAGGCATTATGTTTAATAGTTCTATAATTCATCTTACGATAAACACTTCATTTTCACTCTTCGACTTCCTACAATGAAGATTTATCATTCAAGCCAAGGATGGTAGTATAAAGATGATACGGGAATCGACTCAGTACGGAGGTGTACATAGCACGCCCAATTGTCAACCTCACTTCCACGTAGTACAACCAATTGTCAACCTCGCTTCCACGTAGTACAACCAATTGTCAACCTCACTTCCACGTAGTACAACCAATTGTCAACCTCACTTCCACGTAGTACAACCAATTGTCAACCTCGCTTCCACGTAGTACAACCAATTGTCAACCTCGCTTCCACGTAGTACAACCAATTGTCAACCTCGCTTCCACGTAGTACAACCAATTGTCAACCTCACTTCCACGTAGTACAACCAATTGTCAACCTCGCTTCCACGTAGTACAACCAATTGTCAACCTCACTTCCACGTAGTACACCCAATTGTCAACCTCACTTCCACGTAGTACAACCAATTGTCAACCTCGCTTCCACGTAGTACAACCAATTGCCAACCTCACTTCCACGTAGTACAACCAATTGCCAACCTCACTTCCACGTAGTACAACCAATTGTCAACCTCACTTCCACGTAGTACAACCAATTGTCAACCTCACTTCCACGTAGTACAACCAATTGTCAACCTCACTTCCACGTAGTACAACCAATTGCCAACCTCACTTCCACGTAGTACAACCAATTGCCAACCTCACTTCCACGTAGTACAACCAATTGTCAACCTCGCTTCCACGTAGTACAACCAATGGCCAACTCACTTCCACGTAGTACAACCAATTGTCAACCTCGCTTCCACGTAGTACACCCAATTGCCAACCTCACTTCCACGTAGTACACCCTGGAATGTATTTTGCAGACTAACGAGGCTCTGGCGTCTGGACCTACGGCCAATATAATCTTCTGTAGGACTGTGTGTTGGCCTGTGTTTTTGTCCTTACGTGTGCTGAGTACCCCTTTACAGTCTCAGCTTTTAATCCCAGTAAAGATATTTTACTCCTCCTGCATTACAGTTACGCTATTTTAGTTATGGTAAGGGGCTGGACCCCGTATAATGTGACGGGTGCAAAATAGCCTCAGTGCTGACGCACCCAATATAATTTTAAAATCAAATCAAATCTCTCCTGGACCGGAATTGAATTTATTTAAAATTCCTGGACCTTTAACACCCCTGATTTAAACCTAACGCCTAACCTAACCAGAAGATAATATACAGCCCTGGCCTAGGTGTCTGAGTTTGGTGCGATGAGCCATAACACCAGTCAACCTGGTGGAAGCGGCCCCGGCGCCTACCCAGCGTCGAATAACATGGGTACCTGGGGGAAACCCTGGCCGGTAAAGGCGGTCAGGGGCGTGATGCTGATCACATCACTCCCACTCACGACCGGATCAAGAAAGTGTGGGGCGTTACCCCCACACCCCCTATACCCCTATACGCCTTCATGGCGTGGTGCTATGCACAGGGGAACACTTTACCTTTTTACCAACCTCACTTCGTCGTAGTAGACCGCGGTAACTGCAGTGTTGCAGACTCACGGCCAGTATAATCCTCCGTGGGGCTTTTCTTGTGTCTACCGTATGTGTTTGTGTTTGTCCCTTCATACACTTAATCCTACCATCATTCATCGCCATGGTCGCGATTAGCCAAAAGTGGCAGAAAAGCGACATTAAATAATCTAAATGAGGCAAACAACGTGGCTACCAATTACTTGCAAGAAGTTGAAACAAGCACTTACAACTGTAAGTGCTGCTGATCGCAAACTTTCTACTTGTCAGCACCCGAATACAACTACGAGGGGAGCCTCAGAGGGAAAGGGTGTTTGAGCTACAGTTTCTCATTATGATTTCTCTACATAATCTCTATAATCACAGCCCCCCAAGATCAATGCACTTATGCATTCTGTGCTGCAATTTGTTTACAGCCATCTGGTAGAATGATTTGTCGTGAGTCTCAACACCTCTGAATGACTGCCTTCGTCCGTGTGGAAGTGACGTCCTCGAAGTGAATTCTTCATAGCAGGAAAAAGATGAAAATCTGACGGGACCAGGTCGGGGGAATAAGGTGGATGAGGAAGTGCGGTGAAGCCACATTCGACCAAAGCAGCCTGTGCAGTGTGGCCTTTCCGACAGAGGTACCGAATGACGGCTCTGTCGGCCACTCTCTTCTCTGACACTTCATTCATTTTCAACCTGACAAAAAAATAGAAGAAAACATGTGAATTTCATAAAAGTTCGCACAGAGTGTCCTAAAACGCAAAACCTTACATCCTCCAAAATTTTAACTACCTACGTAGCATCACTCCTTCCATGTGAGGCTCAAAACTTTTCACTCTCCCCTCGTATTTCGCACTCACGATCCCTACATTGAAACACTGCAAGTAGTTTCATATTTCACGGATATCCGTCACCTCTTGTATGCGAAAAATGAAACCTCAAGATAATTCCCGAATTAGCGGAGACGCTTGACAATAAGGAACCGCATTAGTTTGCAAGACTTACGCAAATTAACCGCACTTTTAGCCCGGGAGAGGAAGAAAATGGCTCTTTTTTCGTCTCCGAAAAAGTACGTACTTCTCCCTGATCCAACGAGGCCATTTCCCTGTCATGTTTATTCACCGACGCCGAAATAACCCCCCCCCCCCCGCGGGAGGCACCGCATTAGGGAGAAAAAGGGGGGGAGAAACCAGACACTCTTCTCTCGCGAAAGACTCCAACGCCCGTCTCCGCAGTTGCTTGGCAACGAGGATCTTCTTCGCCCGGGCCAATCAAATATGTATGATTCTTCCCGCCTCGAGTTCACCTTCATGCCTCATCTGCGAATCGAACTGGAGCCTACCTGGGACGGTTTGCATCGCAGGAGAACTTTGTACGTGAGGGGGGGGGCAAGGATAGAAGATAAAGATCGAGCAAGGATTCAGGAGTCAGTGCGACGACGCCAGGATGAAATCAATGGCTAATGTTGACCCAGTATGGGGAGGATGACTCGTGCACATTGAAGGCAATACTCTATGAATCAGACAAGACAAGTATAATTCCAAGTTTTCACGGAGAATTTTCCAAATATTCAAGACGAAACTATTATAATCTTGCGCGACTCCACCCCCAAATGAGACTGGCCAATTCTGTCAAAATAGGCAACTTTTATGATACATGGATTTTTTACTGGATTGTATGGTGTTTTCTGCGTTAGTGTGTGATGGTATGCTTCTTACTGCTTAATCTTGTCCTATTAACGTTGCATGCCAATAAGGAACCACAGTCACCAACATAACTAACTAACTCTCTAGCCTTCTTAAACAGCAACACAGGAATTCCATCTGTCCCTATCTTGAGCAAGATCCATATACTCTTTTCCATCTCTGCCGATTTCTTTTAGGTCCATCTCAACGTTATCTCTCCATCTTCGTCTTGGCCTTCCTACTGGTCTCTTACCATCAGGTTTCCCAACAAGAATCTGTAAACTCTTCTTTCCTCTCCCATTTGTGCCACACAGTCACCAACATTCAGAGAATTATTATTTTTTGTACTTTTGTATCTCGTCGCGATTAGCCAAAAGTGTCAGAAGAGCGACGTTAAATATACTAAATCAGTCAATCAAACAAATATTTTTGTATCAATTATTTCAATAATCGAGACGAGACAAAGATAAAATTGATACCTTATTGTAGATTGATTGAATTGCTTCATTTTACTTCGCTTTTCTGTCATTTTTGGTTAATCGCGAAGATGATGATGTGTAATGATAAACCCTATGATGAAATTGACGAAGGGACACTAACAAACATCCATGCCCAGGCCAGGATTCGAACCCGGGACAGTTTGCATGAACAAGAAACCATTTGTTTAGCTACATGCTACATGGGAGAGGGAGATCAGCACTTTTAATTGCATTATTATCAAGATAAGAGAACCATTGACAAGAACTTGGAGAAACTGGCGCCAGCAACCAATTCTCCCTGAAGAACGACTAGTTATTTGTCTGGTCGTTCGCGGGCCTCCCCGATGGCGCAGTGGTAGCGTCGTCGCCTTGTAATCAAGGGGCCACATAGTGATTCGGGTCCCACTTTAAACTGTAGGTCCAGTCCCGATTAGCCTTATTGTGCATAAAGTGGACTTGAAACACCAACTCAAATAATCAATAAACTCTGGTCGTCCGCATGCATAGGAAATAGATGTTCAAAGCATTTTTGTCTGCTTGTATAGAGATAGACCATTGCGTAAGAGCTGACGAGCTCGGACTTGCTTTCATTGTATGTGCGCACTTGCAACAATGTAGTCTTTAGCTTCGGCTTATCGGCGCTAGGTGACAGGCTTTCTGAGCGTCCGTTCCCTTTGTGACGGTTGCGGAAGTTGAAACTGGCCGGATTACTTCCATGGCACAATTTTACAAGTGACAGAAAAGAGGCAAATTCTTTCTCCCTTATATGCATTCTTTTGCTTTTTTGCAGTGCATATTGTTTTAAAGATTGCAATTGTACTGACGCTGAAGCAGATCTTGTTTTGTACATGTTGGTATTCTTTTGTTTCAATTGTACCTTCTCACTTTGTGAAAAGCGTAATGATTGAACATGGTGACGTAATTCAGAAAATGCGTGTTACTTTTTTTCTTCATAAACTTTTATCTTCTCGTGTAATATCTAAAAAACTAAAAGTTAAAATATACAAAATAGTAATTTTACCTGTAGTATTATATGGATGTGAAACTTGGTCCCTTACATTAAAAGACGAACAAAAATTAAGAGTATTTGAAAATAAAATCCTTAGGAAAATGTTTGGACCAAAAAGGGATGTGGAGACAGGTGAGTGGAGAAGGTTACATAATTTAGAACTACATAATTTGTATTCCTGTCCAGATATTATTGGAATAATTAAATCAAGAAGACGTAGGTGGGCAGGCCATGTGGCACGAATGGGAGAGGAAAGAAGAGTTTACAGGATTCTTGTTGGGAAGCCTGACGGTAAGGCCAAGACGAAGATGGAGGAATAACGTTGAGATGGACCTAAGGAAATCGGTAAGGATGGAAAGTATTGGATTGATCTTGCCCAGGATAAGGACAGATGTAAGGCTTGTGTTGCTGCAACCATAAACCCTCGGGTTTGAGAAGGCTAGAGAGTTAGCTATGGAGACACGTGCATCCTGTAATCATTAATCAATCATTTGTGACCAGCCACCGTGGCGGGGTCATAGGTTCGAACCCTCGAAAAGACATGGACGTTTCATTAAATTGTTCCTTCCTAAATTCATCATCATCCTAAAGAGGTTGAAAAGGAACATAAAATAACCGAATAGAGCAAAAATCATCTCCAGTAAATTGCATCCTACGTTCGAGTTTTAGCCCAAAACGAAATAGCTTTAGATCTGTGGAGATGTCTACAGAGTACGTGAAGTCGTTCCCTCTTAAGTTTTAATGAGCATTCCAAATTCCTCCTGAGGAATCGAAGCCCATCAATCGATCAATAGTCAGTCGCGTTACTTATTTCTGAGTTGTGGAATGCAGAAACGGACGGAACGTAGATTTCTAAGAGTTGCTTGTGGAAATGTTTCACTGTGACTGCATTACGTATTGTTTGTTGCCAGATATGCATCTCGTATTTGTCATTCTTTCTCAGGCTGGTTTTAGGAAGGGTCGCTCCACCATTGACCAGATATTTACAATGATACAAATATTGGAGAAGTGTTGGGAAGAAAGCACAGATGTCTTCCACATTTTTGTTCCAAATTTTTGTAGACTTCCAGCAAGCTTATGACTGCATAGATAGAGATGTGATTGGTTACTTCATGAGAGAATTCAGAATACCAGAGAAGTTAATCAGATTGGTAGAACTGACAATTAAGAGTATCTTTGCCTCTGTCTGTACACATCCAAACAGAATTCGGAGATTTCTTTGAAGCAAACCAAAGACTGAAGCAAGGAGATGGGCTAGCCCCACTCATCTTCAACCAGTGTTGGAATATGTTATCAAGCAGCTACGAATTGATACCAGACACACACTACTACACAAATCCACAAAAATAAGAGGGATGATCAGAAAATTAGAATACAAAGCCTGTAAATTCAAATAGGTATTTATTAGACAAATACAAACGGACTCACGTGAAAGGATACTTCATGCACTACTTCTCAAGATAGTCTCCTCCCAAATTCAGCCATTTATCCCAGCGCTTCACGAGATTCATGTTGCCTGTCTCATAGAACTCGGTGTCCTGTTGTGGGAGCCAAGCCGCTACTTTGTGCTGTACAATAGGGCATTGCATGTAGGTATGAAAAAAAATAATTAAAAATTATATGGTGCACCCCTCCTATGTTGTTTCTACTGGCTAAATATGAATGCATACCAAATTTTAGGTCATTTGGTGATGTTTTGACCCCCGCCCAACACGATTAACTGATTTAGTTTATTAATCATCGTTTTCCTACACTAAAATCATGACAAAAATGTTTGCAATATAAGACAGTTTATT
Organism: Lepisma saccharinum; assembly: GCF_977018435.1. NCBI lineage: Eukaryota > Metazoa > Arthropoda > Insecta > Zygentoma > Lepismatidae > Lepisma > Lepisma saccharinum. Next base: position 95,105,678 of record NC_139235.1, read on the forward strand.
ATACAGAGAAGACAAACTCCATATATAGTAACTACCAAGTATGGTAATAGTGAACACACAATCATAAGAAATCACTTTACTGGATTTATGGTTTTGTGGAGGAGAGTGCTGTTAAGTTCTTTAATGTCTCTTTTTGAAAGTTGGGAATTTTTTTGCGGTGATATTCGACCACTTGCAATAAGAACTGTTTTTGTGTTTCATCATTGGTAACACTAGTTGAGAAGTCTTGGATTAGTTTCACAGCCCGTTCCGACAGATCATTCACCACTTTGACATGCCGCACATATGTCTCAGCTTCTTGGTAATTGGGATCATTATGCCATTCACTAACAGGTTTTCTTAGCCAGTCGCCGCCAATTCCCATACTGTGAAACAAGAACCAGGATTTAGGCCCAATAAGGTATGATAGTTTTGTACTGTGGCTAAGAATAGGAAAAGTTGGATGGCCCCTTTCAAACTCTTTTGGTCGAGGAATTCGGAGCAATGTTCGAGCAATCTGCTGCTGTTCTGAAGAAGAAAGTCAGTTTGAAAATAGAGAGAACACAGCACATTCTTCGGTTAAGTACCAGAAGTGCCTTTCCATGGCTTTTATGGCTGCATTTGCAACGTGAGGATCATGCTTGCAATACTTGTTCAAGTCATGCCATAGCTTGAGATCATTATACACTGCATTGAAGAGAGCCAGTTTTCAACGTAGAATAGTGCATTAAATTTGCATAATGCTTCCAGTTTACTCATCATGTCCTTGTCATATCCTGCTTAAGCACTGAAAGCAAACATATTTGCAGGATACAAAATATATGGCATCCATCGAGCTTGATGCGCTGCTCCTGGTTTCAGCCAGTGTATTCCTCTTTCAGGTGTCTCACCCAGAAGTATCAACATCAATTCAGCACACTCCCGAAAGTCAGCGCGAGGTAGCAAGTTCTTTCTATTTGAAGTAGAAAGTATTCTCTTCAGTGATTGTATAGAATTTTCCATAGTGAGTTTCAAACTCCTGTCTTTGATTTCTAGGATGTTAAAACCAGCTTCTGTGTTAATAGTTGACCAAATAGAGTCTCTGAATTGAATGAAATTGGTGTTTTCAGGACCTGATGTTGCACCAAACAATTCTTTGTGAACTGAAAACAGAATTCTTTCAAATATGTGATGCCGACAAGCCAGCATAAACAACTTCTTGTCAAAGAGGTTTTCCAGCCTAACACAAGCTCCAATTTTCCATCCTGAGTTTGAAGCTGTAGTGTCAGAAACAAGGGATCTCACATTATCTGAAATCTCCCACTCGTTTGCTAGGGCAAACGTAGCGCTTGCTTGTTCTTCACCTGTTGTGTTTGTAATTACAGGGATACCAAGAACTTTGCCTTCTTCACAGACTGGCATACCAGATACCAAAATCGCTAGTCTTTCTTTGTTTTCTTTTTTGAAGTCTGGAACCAGCTTACCATCCCAATGTAGTGTTGAGTGCTTCGGTGCTGTGAATGTAGCTTTAATTGCTTGCGCTGATGATTTCCTAACTTCTTTACTTGCTGTCCAAGTGCTTTTAATTGAAAGAGTTGCTTTTTTCAGTGGAACTCCACCTTCTGTAAGAATTGCTCCGATGAATGCTGTTCGTTGACCAGCTGATAGATTAAACCTGTCTCCCATGGTTGATATGATTTTGCTTGTAAATGGATTTCTTGGTAGATTTAAAGCAATTGACGAACTTTTTTCTACGAAGTGTTGTACCTGTACCTGTTGCACCACTGCTAGTTGAAGGGAATAAAAACTCAGGATCTTCAATTGCATCAGGTTCAGCATCCAAGCCATCCGAATCACTTGAATGAAGGCTACCAACTTTATCAAATTCTAGGCTAGTACTTGTGTTTATGTTTGTCTTGGTTGAAGCTTCTTCTTGGCGACGCTTCTCTCTCGCAGCACGCTCAATTTCTTTTTCGTTATGAGGTAATTTCCTCATAACTTTTGCAAAGTATGTCTTATCAAAAACACCTAACTCCATTTTTCGACATGACCTTTGATCTTCTAAGAATTGCACATCTTCCAGAATCATTTTTCTAGTCCTACATCTGTCATGTTCTATAATAGAAATAGCATTGTCATGTGCTATGTAAAAAAGTAGAAGAAGAGATTTGAGAAAGCTTTCACTCTCAGCTGGGAAGTTCTTCCTTGTTTTATGTTTCCGAAGATTTTCGTATTGCACAATTAATTTATTGAGTTTTACTTTGGAATGTCCCGCTCTGACAGGCGTCACTGGAATGCCAGAAAGCTCCCAAAACTTTTCTGCCTTCAGGATAACGAATTTTATAACATCATCCCTTTTATCTTTCTGCATGGGTCCACGATTGAGAAAAACAAAGTAGCGAAGCACATCCCCATTGGTGGGCAGTTGAGATACTTTTCTCGGGGTCAAATCTTGCAGTAAATTACTTAAGAGTCACGCTTCAGACACTTCTCTATCATCCTTTCTAAGTACCGGGCGGTTTGGTGTAGATGGAATTGAAGGAACTGCTTCATGAGGTGGTTCTTTTCCCACATTTACACTCATTTCTGCCTTGGTTACAACCTATAAAAGAAAAATATAATAGGTTACAACTTGTTGCCATGTTGTTAATGTCCGTAAAATGAACAAAGTACTATATAAAATTACAAACAACAGATCAGACAACTATTTTTGAGGTGGGCGGGGGTCAAAACATGGCCTACAGACCTGAAAATTTGTAGGCGATTATGTTTCAATAATAGTAACAATATGGCAGGGGTGCACAAGAAACTTTCGAAAAAAAAAATTTTTGCAATGGTCTACTGTACAACATCATCGGAGTGAAACCAGCGTTCTCCGAGATGCTTCTTCAAGGAGCAAAGAGATGTTCGTAGGCGCAGCAACGACGCCGATTTCACTCGGATGATGTTGTCAAGCACGAAGTAAAGATTGGTTCCCACAACAAGACCCTGAGTTCTATGAGACAGACATCATGTATCTCGTGAAGCGCTGGTATAAATGCCTGACTATGTTTAGAAGTAGTGTACGAAGTGTCCTTTCACGTGAGTGCGTTTGTATTCGTCTCTTAAATACCTACTGGAATTTGTAGGTTATGTATTCTTTTTTTAGATCATCCCTCGTAGTTGGAGACAAAGGTCCATTTTTACCTTAGATGTATCCAACTCTTGTCGTTTGATTCTTCTACCCGATTCTTGATGAAAACTTATTTTTTCAGTTTGAAAACTTCCCAAATCCCTAGTAATAACTCGTGTAACTCCGGGCCGGAGTTGAACGCCATTACTGTTTATCCTTTCCGCAAGTGAACCTCCACTAATAAATCCGTAAATCATCCCTCAGGGTAATTTTCGCAGCTTTCCCTTGCCCCAGGCCACGGTTGCATGCGAGTCACGTGATAGGTAAAAAGCCAGCGATAGCAAAAGCGAAGATAAATGGCGGGAACCGGGACGTGATTGGTAATTGAGAAGTTGGCGAGGTTTTATTCAGGTCTCGTTCTTGCCCGCTATCGACTTTCCCGGATCCTCAAATTTCATTATCAGTAAGGAGAAAGAGGGTGGGGGAGGACTTTGTGATGGGATTGAGTTATGTGTGGTAAGGGCGACACTTGCTGAATTGGCGTGAAGGAATTATGGGGGTGTCAAGTTTCAGGAACTCCTTAGGATGGCCTTACCGGAAGGCACTTGTATGGGAGCTGCGTGTCCCTATAACAGTGTTGTGCCCTAAGAAGAAGACAAAAATAAACACATTATGGGTTCTTTGTGAGTGTCCCTTCATCAATTTTATCATAACATCACTCATTTTCGTTATTATAGGTATTGTCCAGACTTACGGCGGGCGTTCTACATGCTGGCAAGGGGAGCGGGGAAGCAACCAATCCAGCGTGGAAACGCAGCAGCCTCCCTCCACGTCGCAACTCTCGGCGCCACCGCTGTTGTCTGGTTGGTCTGCGTCGTATTCGCCGCTCCCCGCTTCCCTTGCCAGCATGTAGAGCGCCCGCCGCAAGAGTAGACAAGGGCTATAGTCAAAAATGGCTGGAAAGCGAGGTAATATAAACCAAGTGAATCGAAACACTGGTGGGTGAAACGGTGCTTTGGACGGTAGAAGCTGCGAATTCGGACACGACCTAAGTCAAGGACACTAGAAAATTTCTTCTGTTTTCAGACGTACTAATAGGTTTTCCAATAAGAATAATATGATTTTGAAATGAACTGGCAACTATGCTTCAAATGTTATAACTCTCACTAGTTGTCATTTGTGTTTAATATACGGTGACAATTCATCATGGCTAAATACACGCTTCAAAAACGTTTGGTTACTATCCGTAGAAATTTATGAAAATAGCCGTTCTATTGAACTTGAAACGGATTATAATTTTGGGCAAAAAATTATCTTCTCAGATGAAGCTCATTTCTGATTAAGTGGATATGTTAACAAACAAAGTTTTTGGTGTGAAAACAGTCCACAAGAGATTCACGAGAAGTCCTTGCATCCGCAAAAGGTCACTCACTGTATGGTGTGGTTTATGGCATGTTGGCATTATCGGACCATTTTTTCCCAAAACGAGGTAGGAGATGCAGCGGTACCGATTGATGTTAACAGATTTTTTGTGGCCAGATTTAGATGAAATTGATTTGGAGGTTCCAACAAGACGGTGCCACATGTCACACTGCTAATACCACTATCGACGTATTGCAAGAACAGTTTGGTGAAAGGATAATTTCAAGAAATGCAACTGTTAGTTGGCCTCCAAGAAGTTGTGATTTAACTTCTTTAGATTGCTTTTTGTGGGGTTATTTGAAATCTATAGTCTATGCAAACAAACCACGAACCCTTGATGCATTAAGATTGAACATCGTGACATTAGGCCCGAGTTATTGCACAAAGTCATCGAAAATTGGCTTCATCGAATTCACTCGGGTGCACGAAGTCGAGGTGGACACTTAAATGATGTGTTATTTAAAACATAATGTAATAAACGATGCTTCAAAATAATAATAAAAGGTTTGGTTGTATCCGAAATAGTTTTTATTTTATTTCATTGTAAAAATCATATCGTTCTTATTGGAAAACACTTTATATTACTTTATCTACGGGCTTTAGAATGTTATCTTCTTTTACCAATTAACTCGCTTCATCAGTTTCAGCACTGGCAGCAAGATGCTCCTTTTGCTTTTATGGAACAGTGTGCAAACTGCGTCCAGGGAGGCTATCGCAAGTGAGCGCTGAAACATGTGCGAGCCCCAATCATATGATCAATTTCGTAACAATCTGTAAAATTGTTGAAGTGTAATGCACAGAGACCTCCGAACCCCAGACATTTAGCCGTCACCTTTCCAGTCAGGAAATAGCTCGAAACATCTAAGGAATGTCTTGTCAGACATTGCCGAGCTTCCTTGAGCTTCCTGGATCGCGATTGTTGCAAAGAGGTGCAAACAACCGCGATCAGGGAAGAGTCGTCAGATAACTGAGTCGGCGATATTGAGTAAATTGAGTTGGAATACATGTCTGGGAGGAGAGAGGTCAGTGGTTAGTTCTAAACGAGCAATTCTAAACGGTCAGTCAGTCGGGCAGTCGATTTGAGTACGGAGCGTCAGCGAGCCTGAAATGGAGCAAGGGAGAAGTACGGTTCAAGGAAGTCGAGTCCCAAGTCAGACTCTTGTACAGTGGCCATCAGAATCGAACTTCACAGAACTTCGACTGCAGTGTAGAGACAGGTATACCGTTATTCTTATCCATGCCGATCCAGTCTGTAAGGGTTTAGACTCAAGTGTTGTGTTTGCCATTCAAGTGTGTAGATATTTGTACCTTTTGCTCATTACCGTTAGGCTTACCATGAAGAGCGAGTGCTCAAATGAAGAGGATGAATGATTAGCGAGTTACATCATCCACCTGAATGGTTAAAGGTTCTTGGTTCGATCCCACGAACCACAGAGTTCGTTACGATTTTAGCACAAAACTCAACTCTCACACAGTAGCATCACTGGTAGCATGCTCTGCCTAGAGAACGAGAATGCATTTGTTACGGGGTGGCTACTCGCCGGGGATTCCGGGAATTATGCGTGAATTGTACGTGAATTTTTTCTCCGTAGACGTGAAAAATTACGTTAATAATCCTAATCCCATTGAATTTATACATATTTATAAATGCCCTGAGGCACGTTTTTCACAGTTTAGCTTTTATTTTTATCGAGGAAAATAGGACAGAATTCTCTCAATCCTTTTACTTTGTTAGCGTCCTTTGCAGAACAATCTCTCTGACACACGGAAGATTATTGCAATGTAAGATGTCTTGAAGCTACGTAGGTATATTTGAGTTTGAAATTCTTTTACAATTTACAATTTTTCGTAGATTAGTAACATTTGTGACGTGTGTTTATATATGTATTTCGAGTCGAAGTATGTGAAATGGAAAATGGAAATTTCGCACCTTAAATTAAATATTTTAAATATATATACCGTTTAATGGAATTGAATTAGAATTTTTTGATACATTGGAATCACACAGGTCCTTTATATTGTTATTATTGTAATATTGTTGCAATATATTTGTGTGTGTGTGTGTGTGGTGAGGGGCGGTATTACGTAAAGTTGGAATAGAGAAAATATCTGCTTGTAGCCTTGAATTCTTGGAAGGTTCGCCTTCAAAACCGGGAATTATACTTGAATATTATCATGGCCCTAGAGTGGCCACCCTGTGTTAACACGAGACGAGACCGAGAACCGAGACAAGATTTGTAACGCGAGATACGATCGACAACGAGACATGCATTTGTAACACAGGACGAGATCAACGCAACCTGCATATGAAACTCTACAAGAGACCAAGCACGAGAAATAAATTCACGAGACTGTGCCAAATGTCATCTCGTCTCGATATCGTGTCTAATTCCATGTATTTAGTATTTAATATCACAATGACATCTCAACAGGGCGACAGTGAGAGGCATTCGTATTATTCTGCAATTGATTTTCCGTCAGCATTACTGAGACAAGATTTTTTTCATGTGCGCCCATCCCACTGCATTATAACGGGTGTCCCACTAGCTTTCGAACCCGAATAAAACGTTATAATTTCCGAACAAACATACATAGGAAAATGAAATTCACAATGGAAATAAATGACAAAATAGTAATAAATATTCACGAATATTACTTGTTTCATGCTGAACACGAGGCAGGGTTGAACATAAACGCAAGTGTCAAAACAAAGACTGTAGGTGGTGCCAGGGGAAGTAGTGCGTGTGGGTTAGTGTGATGCGCGAGTCCCTGCATCGCGAGGATGGATCGGTACACCGTACCAGAACGCGTGTTCATTGTAAAGAAATATTGGATATCGGGATCGTATCAGACCGTTCAACGTGAATTTGGACGCCGTAAAGGACCATTGAAGGTAGGAGTTTGGTGTGCAATTTCCCGACAGCGTATCATTGGACCCATCTTCTTTGAAGATACAGTAAACACACAAGTTTACTTACACATCTTCAGTGCATTTGTGAATCAGCTGGATGATGAATTACTGCGTCGCGGTTATTTCCAACAAGACGGAGCGACATGCCATACTTCCAACGTGTTCATGGCAGAAATTTAGTCCTTTTTTGGTGGCAGAATCATCTCCAAAGGATTGTGGCCGCCGAGATCCCCAGATTTGTCAACCTCCGGATTTCTTTTTATGGGGTTTCCTTAAAGGTTGTGTCTACAGAAACAAACCACGATCACTGCAAGAGTTGCGAAACAACATCGGGAATGCGATTCGCGAGATCACACCGGAGACTCTACATCGGACTTTTCACAATATGCAACGCCGTGTGTAAACATGTCTGGACGTCCAGGGAAGACACTTGCAGCACCTGCTGTGACGATCATGTTTTCAGCATGAAACAAGGTACGTGTATTGTGAATTTCATTTTCCTATGTATGTTTGTTCGGAAATTATAACTTTTTTTCGGGTTCGAAAGCTAGTGGGATAGAAGATAAGAGGAATCAGGCTCTGCTCTTTCCCCGTGAATTTCCGCAACCCACATTTTGGTGGCGTTCAACGGGTTGCATACCCGCAAGGTTCGAAACTCTATTCGGAGGATAAAGTTGCATTGGCGCGCCTTTTTTTCCCCGCTCCTCTACAATGAAGTTCAGAGCTGTTTGCTTCGAGGTGTCTTCTCATTGTGCTTGTCTGCGTTAACGTCTTCTGAGTAGCTGCGAGCAGGTGAACTTCTGTGAAGCTTTGCCTAAGCATTTCCTAATCCCTTGCATTCGATTTTTCTCCTGCGTGTTTGTCCCGAAGCAATGTTTAAGAAATGTTCCCCTCCTGGAAACTTTATGTGCGTGTGTTTGCCTGTGTGGTTGCTTCTCGTCGTTTCTCTACTTCTCAACGTTAATGGTAATATTAAGTCAATTGGTCCATTGCTTAGAAATTGTAGGTGTTCCTTTGGTTTTATGGTAACGTCGTCGCCCTGTAACCAAGGGGTCTCTGGTTCGATACCCGGTAGAGTGGTACAGCAGTTCGACAACTCTAGATTCAGTCACGATTAGCCTTTTCTGGGCATAAAGTTGGCTCAAAAACAAACTGTTTATTGATTAAATTAGTTAGGTTATTTTACGTAATGTTTCTGCCATTTTTGGCTAATCACGACAATGAAGATGAGTGACGATATGATGAAATTGATTAAGGATTTCTGGCGTCGGTGCGCGCTGTGCTAACCACTCTGCCAGGAAGATCGGCTAAAAAAAACAATCTAATTTCAAATTTCCATTAAAGATATTACACAACACTCTAATTTCAAATTTCCATTAAAGATATAACACAAGATTCGAAGCTTAAACACCTCCCTTCGTAGCACTTTACGCATCCGCCTCCATGGATGTTGGGTGATACTCAAATTTTCGTCATCGTAAGTTCTGGGTTTAAGTCCCTTGCTGGGCATTAGTATTCCGTTGTGTGTGTGTCCTTTCACGTCAGTTTCGTCATGATTAGCAGTAAAGCTACGAAAAAGTAGGAGAAATACAATCATGGTAAACTTCATGTTTCTTTGTGATATTTTCGATTTGACGTTTCTATTTTACTTTTCTAGTTTAATCACTACGATGGGTATTTTCATTTGTTTTTTCTTATTTTGCGTCACTTTCTCCCGCGTGACACGGTCGTGCCAGATTCAACTATAGCATATTAATATCCATAAGAATAGATTTATCTCCATACAAATTGAGAATGAGTAACATGATACTGTATATCGGTATACACGTGATACCTCCCAGGGCACGGGAAAACATTAAGATTTGCAGTAAATTAACAAACTCAGGACTTACGTGTTAACATCTAGGTTCAGAATATATTTATCTTGATTATGCAATTAAGAACAACATTTTACATCATAACGAAATGCACTAAAAATCATAGTAACAGCAGCACAAAAATTATCACATGAACTTCCATTAATCTCGTAACCTCTATTCCCAAGATTCATATCTATCAGGCGGGATGATGTACTTCAGCAGACTGTTCATACGTCCGGGAAGGACATGTCAATCGCCCCCTCCATTGAGAAACAAAATCGACGACGACTCGTGGAAGCACTCACAGTCTAGGACATTTTGGATTCAACCTTCTAAAAGTATTTTCCTCATGTCTGGAGAACAATTAAAAATCTTCAGATTGTCGAAATTTACCTTGCACACTTCCTTACGAGTTTTTGTGTCCAATAACACTGCCGTGTTGAATTTCACTTGGGTAGCTATGAACGGTCCTGTCCACAAATAAAACAACTTGGAAATGGTTCGGTTAACAGCTGAACTTGGACGATGACTTCTTAGCAGCACCAGGTCATCCTCCTTCAACTGCAAAGCATGGCACTTCTGCTTCAGTTTCCGCCTCTGCACAGAATATCGTTCCCTTAACTGCACTTGAACAACCTTACTCTGCCAGTCTTTCTCACCATCTTCGGATTCGGGCTGGAAATTTAGTACAATCTTGGATAGAACTTCACGTACAGAAACAATTGGTAATTGTTATCAACCAATTAGGCAATGTTGAAGAGCATTTTGAACAATATCAGGTAGACACACTGGCAATACACGTGAAGCAAACGTAAGAATTTCTGCAACTCAACTAGATAAAGTCCTTGACTCACTGGAACGTCACTGGACAGATGAATGTCACAAACTAAGTTCTTGGCAGTGCCAGGCCTCTCTGAAAACACCTTACTATGTGCAATAAATATCTCGAACAATTCGGCTCTTTGTTCCTTATCCAATAATTCACTGGAGTCAATCTTCTCCCTTATATCCTCTAGCGGTGTAGCCCATTTATCGTAGCTAGCTTCAATCCTCCGGACGCTCATCTGCTTATCAACGGAATCATCATCATCTAGCTTTTGCTCAATTGGCTCTCCATCCACCATTAGATACAACTTTTTATGCTTGAGATTGATCTCTGCTTCATATTTCTGCAGGAACGAATAACCCAATAATAAGTCTGAAGGCAAATCCTTCACAACAAAAATTTCTAAAGGTATGGTGCTCTCAGCAATTTCCAGCACGATTCTGCGCTTTCCCACAACTCGAGTTCGACTTTTTCCAGCGAAATCAATAAGTCGTACCTCTGGAGTAGCTTGTAACATGGCCCCCGGCAAATTTTGCTTTATTTTCTTCCAAATCTCGAGACTCAGAACAGATATTTCAGCTGCAGTGTCCACTATACAAGTGATATCAACATTTGCTACACGTGCCTTGAACTCAGGCGCTCTTCCAAAATTTTTAGACTGACTAGCCTGACACAAATTGTAAAGAAACTCACTCTCTTCATGATTAATAACAAACACCAGCTTCAGATCATTACTTACAGACTGGGAATTATTTTCTGCAGGCCCCAGTTCTATCCGAGACCGCCCGACATCAGAAGGGGACGTTTCTATGCCAGGCGTGGGGTAAAATCCCGCACCTGGTCGAGATTTGCTCCATTCTCCCGGCAAAAATTTCTGGTCAGCTCAACGCTCTGTTGCTGCTCGTTACTAGGGTACGACACTGCAGCATCTGTTTGTAAGCCACTGCTCGCCGCTTGGAATCGTGGAGAGCTACGACCTTCCCTCAAAGGTTCACTGTGCTCCGGTGAAGATACACGGTTCTCATTTCGTGGTCTCTCACAAGGTTCGTATCTGGGAGCAGCATACTCACGTCTCTGCCTATTTTGGCTTTGTTGACGATAACGATTGCCGTTTCTATATGGGTCTGCAGGGCGATTTTCACGGTAATTATTCTGCCTCTGGACCATACGAACCCTCGGGTTTCTGTTTGTCGAGTTGCCTGGAATATCTCTGTTGTTCTGGTGAGTAGGATTCTCCTTCCTCCACGTAGTTCGCCAAGCATCCTGCTCTTCCGCTTGCTCGTATCTCTTAACAAAATCTGCAAGCAAATCAACAGTTACGGGAGCGTGGGCCATACACAATTGCTTCACTCTATAAGGCAATTGGCCGATTATGAGGTTTACCACCTCCTGCTCTGTGTAGTGGCTACTCAGGTTTCTGTAAGCAGAGTATACAGACCAAACATATTCTTCCAAACTATTGTCATTGTTTTTATTGTACCGTTTGGTCCTAACAGATGCCAACTCCCTTTCTTTTGCCTCTGAAGACGCAAAACGCCTCTTAAACGCCCTACGGAAATCTGAATATGTGTGGAAATCATTCTTATGAGAGTAGAACCAATGATAAGCCATGCCCGTTAGCAAACGAGGAATAATCTCCAGCCTGTATCTATGCGGGATCTGAAGGATCTCAAGGTTGGTATCTAATTCTTTGAGATAAATCTCAGCCGAAGTGGCTATAATATTTCCGTCGAATTTCCGCATGGAATTCAGGTCAGCCATCCGGGGAGTCATCCCACCACGCGTAGCATTGGTTCGAGATTTTCTTTCTTTTCTCTTTTCCGATAAAGTCGACTCGCTGCCTGAAGAACTGGAAACGATCTCTCTGTGGCGTCTTTTTTTTTTAAATGTGTACGGTTTCGTTGCCCCGAAGAGACCTCAGAACGACTAGGAGACACTAACCTTCGAAAAGGCGCGCCCAGCTGGTCCACCCGCGGTAACTCTGGTTCACCGGAGAGTGGCAACTTGCTTAAAGTGGTTGAAATTTGAGCCATTTCGTCACAAAGATTACGCATGTCTGAAGAAAGCTTCCCTTGTTTTGATTCCATATCATTTTTCCACTCTTCAGCATTCTCTCTAGGACCCTCTGTGCCTTTAAGTTTTTCCGCCACAGTCTCTTCAACTCGCAAATTCAGGTTTTCTCTCAGCTGATATGCCATATTGGTCACCTGGTTGTCCAACTCTCTGGACATTTCTTCTCTGAAACCGCTCTGCGTTTCACTGATTTCCTTTCGGAACTCCTCCTTGGTCTGCTCAGCTTCTTCCCTCAACAGAACAACTGTTTCATCGAGTTTAGATTCCAGCTGCTGAGAATTTGACTGACATGCTTGACGTAAGCTCATCATCTCAATTTCAAGGCTTTCCTTCAATTTCTGCTGTCCCTCAGACATTTGCAGAGTCAGTTGTTCGATCCTCCGTCCCATCTCTGAATTGGACGCAGCGAGTTGTGAACAACTATGGGCCAGTTTCTCCTCCATCCTTGCTTCTAGCCGGCACTCAAGAGTTCTACTACTTTCTTCTAGTCTTAGTTGTAAACTGTGCTCCAAGATATTCATATTTTCCTGAAGTTTATCCTCTAACCTCCTAGAGTTCTCATGTAACTTAGCCTCCAAGCTATCAGAATGTTCCCGCATTCTAGATTCTAGATTATTAGCATTTTCCGTAATCTTTTCCTGGATTCTAAGTTCTAGATTACTAGAATTTTCAGTAATTCTTTCCTGTATTCTAAGTTCTAGATTACTAGTATTTTCAGTAATCCTTTCCTGGATTCTAAGTTCTAGATTACTAGAATTTTCAGTAATCCTTTCCTGGATTCTAAGTTCTAGATTACTAGAATTTTCAGTAATTCTTTCCTGTATTCTAAGTTCTAGATTACTAGAATTTTCAGTCATTTTAGCTTCCAGATTGCGGGAATTTGCCTCCAGCATTCGCTGCAATGACGCAAGCAAATCAGTAGTAACAGGAACAACAGGAACTGCAAGTTTTTCTTTGCATGCGAGACATGTTAATTCACCAGGAGAATTACTTTCCTTTGGTGACTTTAGCTTTGCACAATTTAAATGAAAAGTATTGTGACACTCAGTGCAAACAAACGTATCATCAAGCCTTGATGTAGTCTCACAGCAAAACACATGAACTGTGCTTTCGTCAACATTTAACGCTTTGCTTCCACTTCTTAATATTTTCTTTTCCATTGTTGCGCATCAAAAGTTCTGAGTCAACTGCAAATCTAAAACACGTTACCAAAGATTAACGTAACTAATGCACAATGCGTTCGTGGCCCCACGTTCTGTGCGCCAAATTATTGACACGGTCGTGCCAGATTCAACTATAGCATATTAATATCCATAAGAATAGATTTATCTCCATACAAATTGAGAATGAGTAACATGATACTGTATATCGGTATACACGTGATACCTCCCAGGGCACGGGAAAACATTAAGATTTGCAGTAAATTAACAAACTCAGGACTTACGTGTTAACATCTAGGTTCAGAATATATTTATCTTGATTATGCAATTAAGAACAACATTTTACATCATAACGAAATGCACTAAAAATCATAGTAACAGCAGCACAAAAATTATCACATGAACTTCCATTAATCTCGTAACCTCTATTCCCAAGATTCATATCTATCAGGCGGGATGATGTACTTCAGCAGACTGTTCATACGTCCGGGAAGGACATGTCAATCGCCCCCTCCATTGAGAAACAAAATCGACGACGACTCGTGGAAGCACTCACAGTCTAGGACATTTTGGATTCAACCTTCTAAAAGTATTTTCCTCATGTCTGGAGAACAATTAAAAATCTTCAGATTGTCGAAATTTACCTTGCACACTTCCTTACGAGTTTTTGTGTCCAATAACACTGCCGTGTTGAATTTCACTTGGGTAGCTATGAACGGTCCTGTCCACAAATAAAACAACTTGGAAATGGTTCGGTTAACAGCTGAACTTGGACGATGACTTCTTAGCAGCACCAGGTCATCCTCCTTCAACTGCAAAGCATGGCACTTCTGCTTCAGTTTCCGCCTCTGCACAGAATATCGTTCCCTTAACTGCACTTGAACAACCTTACTCTGCCAGTCTTTCTCACCATCTTCGGATTCGGGCTGGAAATTTAGTACAATCTTGGATAGAACTTCACGTACAGAAACAATTGGTAATTGTTATCAACCAATTAGGCAATGTTGAAGAGCATTTTGAACAATATCAGGTAGACACACTGGCAATACACGTGAAGCAAACGTAAGAATTTCTGCAACTCAACTAGATAAAGTCCTTGACTCACTGGAACGTCACTGGACAGATGAATGTCACAAACTAAGTTCTTGGCAGTGCCAGGCCTCTCTGAAAACACCTTACTATGTGCAATAAATATCTCGAACAATTCGGCTCTTTGTTCCTTATCCAATAATTCACTGGAGTCAATCTTCTCCCTTATATCCTCTAGCGGTGTAGCCCATTTATCGTAGCTAGCTTCAATCCTCCGGACGCTCATCTGCTTATCAACGGAATCATCATCATCTAGCTTTTGCTCAATTGGCTCTCCATCCACCATTAGATACAACTTTTTATGCTTGAGATTGATCTCTGCTTCATATTTCTGCAGGAACGAATAACCCAATAATAAGTCTGAAGGCAAATCCTTCACAACAAAAATTTCTAAAGGTATGGTGCTCTCAGCAATTTCCAGCACGATTCTGCGCTTTCCCACAACTCGAGTTCGACTTTTTCCAGCGAAATCAATAAGTCGTACCTCTGGAGTAGCTTGTAACATGGCCCCCGGCAAATTTTGCTTTATTTTCTTCCAAATCTCGAGACTCAGAACAGATATTTCAGCTGCAGTGTCCACTATACAAGTGATATCAACATTTGCTACACGTGCCTTGAACTCAGGCGCTCTTCCAAAATTTTTAGACTGACTAGCCTGACACAAATTGTAAAGAAACTCACTCTCTTCATGATTAATAACAAACACCAGCTTCAGATCATTACTTACAGACTGGGAATTATTTTCTGCAGGCCCCAGTTCTATCCGAGACCGCCCGACATCAGAAGGGGACGTTTCTATGCCAGGCGTGGGGTAAAATCCCGCACCTGGTCGAGATTTGCTCCATTCTCCCGGCAAAAATTTCTGGTCAGCTCAACGCTCTGTTGCTGCTCGTTACTAGGGTACGACACTGCAGCATCTGTTTGTAAGCCACTGCTCGCCGCTTGGAATCGTGGAGAGCTACGACCTTCCCTCAAAGGTTCACTGTGCTCCGGTGAAGATACACGGTTCTCATTTCGTGGTCTCTCACAAGGTTCGTATCTGGGAGCAGCATACTCACGTCTCTGCCTATTTTGGCTTTGTTGACGATAACGATTGCCGTTTCTATATGGGTCTGCAGGGCGATTTTCACGGTAATTATTCTGCCTCTGGACCATACGAACCCTCGGGTTTCTGTTTGTCGAGTTGCCTGGAATATCTCTGTTGTTCTGGTGAGTAGGATTCTCCTTCCTCCACGTAGTTCGCCAAGCATCCTGCTCTTCCGCTTGCTCGTATCTCTTAACAAAATCTGCAAGCAAATCAACAGTTACGGGAGCGTGGGCCATACACAATTGCTTCACTCTATAAGGCAATTGGCCGATTATGAGGTTTACCACCTCCTGCTCTGTGTAGTGGCTACTCAGGTTTCTGTAAGCAGAGTATACAGACCAAACATATTCTTCCAAACTATTGTCATTGTTTTTATTGTACCGTTTGGTCCTAACAGATGCCAACTCCCTTTCTTTTGCCTCTGAAGACGCAAAACGCCTCTTAAACGCCCTACGGAAATCTGAATATGTGTGGAAATCATTCTTATGAGAGTAGAACCAATGATAAGCCATGCCCGTTAGCAAACGAGGAATAATCTCCAGCCTGTATCTATGCGGGATCTGAAGGATCTCAAGGTTGGTATCTAATTCTTTGAGATAAATCTCAGCCGAAGTGGCTATAATATTTCCGTCGAATTTCCGCATGGAATTCAGGTCAGCCATCCGGGGAGTCATCCCACCACGCGTAGCATTGGTTCGAGATTTTCTTTCTTTTCTCTTTTCCGATAAAGTCGACTCGCTGCCTGAAGAACTGGAAACGATCTCTCTGTGGCGTCTTTTTTTTTTAAATGTGTACGGTTTCGTTGCCCCGAAGAGACCTCAGAACGACTAGGAGACACTAACCTTCGAAAAGGCGCGCCCAGCTGGTCCACCCGCGGTAACTCTGGTTCACCGGAGAGTGGCAACTTGCTTAAAGTGGTTGAAATTTGAGCCATTTCGTCACAAAGATTACGCATGTCTGAAGAAAGCTTCCCTTGTTTTGATTCCATATCATTTTTCCACTCTTCAGCATTCTCTCTAGGACCCTCTGTGCCTTTAAGTTTTTCCGCCACAGTCTCTTCAACTCGCAAATTCAGGTTTTCTCTCAGCTGATATGCCATATTGGTCACCTGGTTGTCCAACTCTCTGGACATTTCTTCTCTGAAACCGCTCTGCGTTTCACTGATTTCCTTTCGGAACTCCTCCTTGGTCTGCTCAGCTTCTTCCCTCAACAGAACAACTGTTTCATCGAGTTTAGATTCCAGCTGCTGAGAATTTGACTGACATGCTTGACGTAAGCTCATCATCTCAATTTCAAGGCTTTCCTTCAATTTCTGCTGTCCCTCAGACATTTGCAGAGTCAGTTGTTCGATCCTCCGTCCCATCTCTGAATTGGACGCAGCGAGTTGTGAACAACTATGGGCCAGTTTCTCCTCCATCCTTGCTTCTAGCCGGCACTCAAGAGTTCTACTACTTTCTTCTAGTCTTAGTTGTAAACTGTGCTCCAAGATATTCATATTTTCCTGAAGTTTATCCTCTAACCTCCTAGAGTTCTCATGTAACTTAGCCTCCAAGCTATCAGAATGTTCCCGCATTCTAGATTCTAGATTATTAGCATTTTCCGTAATCTTTTCCTGGATTCTAAGTTCTAGATTACTAGAATTTTCAGTAATTCTTTCCTGTATTCTAAGTTCTAGATTACTAGTATTTTCAGTAATCCTTTCCTGGATTCTAAGTTCTAGATTACTAGAATTTTCAGTAATCCTTTCCTGGATTCTAAGTTCTAGATTACTAGAATTTTCAGTAATTCTTTCCTGTATTCTAAGTTCTAGATTACTAGAATTTTCAGTCATTTTAGCTTCCAGATTGCGGGAATTTGCCTCCAGCATTCGCTGCAATGACGCAAGCAAATCAGTAGTAACAGGAACAACAGGAACTGCAAGTTTTTCTTTGCATGCGAGACATGTTAATTCACCAGGAGAATTACTTTCCTTTGGTGACTTTAGCTTTGCACAATTTAAATGAAAAGTATTGTGACACTCAGTGCAAACAAACGTATCATCAAGCCTTGATGTAGTCTCACAGCAAAACACATGAACTGTGCTTTCGTCAACATTTAACGCTTTGCTTCCACTTCTTAATATTTTCTTTTCCATTGTTGCGCATCAAAAGTTCTGAGTCAACTGCAAATCTAAAACACGTTACCAAAGATTAACGTAACTAATGCACAATGCGTTCGTGGCCCCACGTTCTGTGCGCCAAATTATTGACACGGTCGTGCCAGATTCAACTATAGCATATTAATATCCATAAGAATAGATTTATCTCCATACAAATTGAGAATGAGTAACATGATACTGTATATCGGTATACACGTGATACCTCCCAGGGCACGGGAAAACATTAAGATTTGCAGTAAATTAACAAACTCAGGACTTACGTGTTAACATCTAGGTTCAGAATATATTTATCTTGATTATGCAATTAAGAACAACATTTTACATCATAACGAAATGCACTAAAAATCATAGTAACAGCAGCACAAAAATTATCACATGAACTTCCATTAATCTCGTAACCTCTATTCCCAAGATTCATATCTATCAGGCGGGATGATGTACTTCAGCAGACTGTTCATACGTCCGGGAAGGACATGTCAATCGCCCCCTCCATTGAGAAACAAAATCGACGACGACTCGTGGAAGCACTCACAGTCTAGGACATTTTGGATTCAACCTTCTAAAAGTATTTTCCTCATGTCTGGAGAACAATTAAAAATCTTCAGATTGTCGAAATTTACCTTGCACACTTCCTTACGAGTTTTTGTGTCCAATAACACTGCCGTGTTGAATTTCACTTGGGTAGCTATGAACGGTCCTGTCCACAAATAAAACAACTTGGAAATGGTTCGGTTAACAGCTGAACTTGGACGATGACTTCTTAGCAGCACCAGGTCATCCTCCTTCAACTGCAAAGCATGGCACTTCTGCTTCAGTTTCCGCCTCTGCACAGAATATCGTTCCCTTAACTGCACTTGAACAACCTTACTCTGCCAGTCTTTCTCACCATCTTCGGATTCGGGCTGGAAATTTAGTACAATCTTGGATAGAACTTCACGTACAGAAACAATTGGTAATTGTTATCAACCAATTAGGCAATGTTGAAGAGCATTTTGAACAATATCAGGTAGACACACTGGCAATACACGTGAAGCAAACGTAAGAATTTCTGCAACTCAACTAGATAAAGTCCTTGACTCACTGGAACGTCACTGGACAGATGAATGTCACAAACTAAGTTCTTGGCAGTGCCAGGCCTCTCTGAAAACACCTTACTATGTGCAATAAATATCTCGAACAATTCGGCTCTTTGTTCCTTATCCAATAATTCACTGGAGTCAATCTTCTCCCTTATATCCTCTAGCGGTGTAGCCCATTTATCGTAGCTAGCTTCAATCCTCCGGACGCTCATCTGCTTATCAACGGAATCATCATCATCTAGCTTTTGCTCAATTGGCTCTCCATCCACCATTAGATACAACTTTTTATGCTTGAGATTGATCTCTGCTTCATATTTCTGCAGGAACGAATAACCCAATAATAAGTCTGAAGGCAAATCCTTCACAACAAAAATTTCTAAAGGTATGGTGCTCTCAGCAATTTCCAGCACGATTCTGCGCTTTCCCACAACTCGAGTTCGACTTTTTCCAGCGAAATCAATAAGTCGTACCTCTGGAGTAGCTTGTAACATGGCCCCCGGCAAATTTTGCTTTATTTTCTTCCAAATCTCGAGACTCAGAACAGATATTTCAGCTGCAGTGTCCACTATACAAGTGATATCAACATTTGCTACACGTGCCTTGAACTCAGGCGCTCTTCCAAAATTTTTAGACTGACTAGCCTGACACAAATTGTAAAGAAACTCACTCTCTTCATGATTAATAACAAACACCAGCTTCAGATCATTACTTACAGACTGGGAATTATTTTCTGCAGGCCCCAGTTCTATCCGAGACCGCCCGACATCAGAAGGGGACGTTTCTATGCCAGGCGTGGGGTAAAATCCCGCACCTGGTCGAGATTTGCTCCATTCTCCCGGCAAAAATTTCTGGTCAGCTCAACGCTCTGTTGCTGCTCGTTACTAGGGTACGACACTGCAGCATCTGTTTGTAAGCCACTGCTCGCCGCTTGGAATCGTGGAGAGCTACGACCTTCCCTCAAAGGTTCACTGTGCTCCGGTGAAGATACACGGTTCTCATTTCGTGGTCTCTCACAAGGTTCGTATCTGGGAGCAGCATACTCACGTCTCTGCCTATTTTGGCTTTGTTGACGATAACGATTGCCGTTTCTATATGGGTCTGCAGGGCGATTTTCACGGTAATTATTCTGCCTCTGGACCATACGAACCCTCGGGTTTCTGTTTGTCGAGTTGCCTGGAATATCTCTGTTGTTCTGGTGAGTAGGATTCTCCTTCCTCCACGTAGTTCGCCAAGCATCCTGCTCTTCCGCTTGCTCGTATCTCTTAACAAAATCTGCAAGCAAATCAACAGTTACGGGAGCGTGGGCCATACACAATTGCTTCACTCTATAAGGCAATTGGCCGATTATGAGGTTTACCACCTCCTGCTCTGTGTAGTGGCTACTCAGGTTTCTGTAAGCAGAGTATACAGACCAAACATATTCTTCCAAACTATTGTCATTGTTTTTATTGTACCGTTTGGTCCTAACAGATGCCAACTCCCTTTCTTTTGCCTCTGAAGACGCAAAACGCCTCTTAAACGCCCTACGGAAATCTGAATATGTGTGGAAATCATTCTTATGAGAGTAGAACCAATGATAAGCCATGCCCGTTAGCAAACGAGGAATAATCTCCAGCCTGTATCTATGCGGGATCTGAAGGATCTCAAGGTTGGTATCTAATTCTTTGAGATAAATCTCAGCCGAAGTGGCTATAATATTTCCGTCGAATTTCCGCATGGAATTCAGGTCAGCCATCCGGGGAGTCATCCCACCACGCGTAGCATTGGTTCGAGATTTTCTTTCTTTTCTCTTTTCCGATAAAGTCGACTCGCTGCCTGAAGAACTGGAAACGATCTCTCTGTGGCGTCTTTTTTTTTTAAATGTGTACGGTTTCGTTGCCCCGAAGAGACCTCAGAACGACTAGGAGACACTAACCTTCGAAAAGGCGCGCCCAGCTGGTCCACCCGCGGTAACTCTGGTTCACCGGAGAGTGGCAACTTGCTTAAAGTGGTTGAAATTTGAGCCATTTCGTCACAAAGATTACGCATGTCTGAAGAAAGCTTCCCTTGTTTTGATTCCATATCATTTTTCCACTCTTCAGCATTCTCTCTAGGACCCTCTGTGCCTTTAAGTTTTTCCGCCACAGTCTCTTCAACTCGCAAATTCAGGTTTTCTCTCAGCTGATATGCCATATTGGTCACCTGGTTGTCCAACTCTCTGGACATTTCTTCTCTGAAACCGCTCTGCGTTTCACTGATTTCCTTTCGGAACTCCTCCTTGGTCTGCTCAGCTTCTTCCCTCAACAGAACAACTGTTTCATCGAGTTTAGATTCCAGCTGCTGAGAATTTGACTGACATGCTTGACGTAAGCTCATCATCTCAATTTCAAGGCTTTCCTTCAATTTCTGCTGTCCCTCAGACATTTGCAGAGTCAGTTGTTCGATCCTCCGTCCCATCTCTGAATTGGACGCAGCGAGTTGTGAACAACTATGGGCCAGTTTCTCCTCCATCCTTGCTTCTAGCCGGCACTCAAGAGTTCTACTACTTTCTTCTAGTCTTAGTTGTAAACTGTGCTCCAAGATATTCATATTTTCCTGAAGTTTATCCTCTAACCTCCTAGAGTTCTCATGTAACTTAGCCTCCAAGCTATCAGAATGTTCCCGCATTCTAGATTCTAGATTATTAGCATTTTCCGTAATCTTTTCCTGGATTCTAAGTTCTAGATTACTAGAATTTTCAGTAATTCTTTCCTGTATTCTAAGTTCTAGATTACTAGTATTTTCAGTAATCCTTTCCTGGATTCTAAGTTCTAGATTACTAGAATTTTCAGTAATCCTTTCCTGGATTCTAAGTTCTAGATTACTAGAATTTTCAGTAATTCTTTCCTGTATTCTAAGTTCTAGATTACTAGAATTTTCAGTCATTTTAGCTTCCAGATTGCGGGAATTTGCCTCCAGCATTCGCTGCAATGACGCAAGCAAATCAGTAGTAACAGGAACAACAGGAACTGCAAGTTTTTCTTTGCATGCGAGACATGTTAATTCACCAGGAGAATTACTTTCCTTTGGTGACTTTAGCTTTGCACAATTTAAATGAAAAGTATTGTGACACTCAGTGCAAACAAACGTATCATCAAGCCTTGATGTAGTCTCACAGCAAAACACATGAACTGTGCTTTCGTCAACATTTAACGCTTTGCTTCCACTTCTTAATATTTTCTTTTCCATTGTTGCGCATCAAAAGTTCTGAGTCAACTGCAAATCTAAAACACGTTACCAAAGATTAACGTAACTAATGCACAATGCGTTCGTGGCCCCACGTTCTGTGCGCCAAATTATTGACACGGTCGTGCCAGATTCAACTATAGCATATTAATATCCATAAGAATAGATTTATCTCCATACAAATTGAGAATGAGTAACATGATACTGTATATCGGTATACACGTGATACCTCCCAGGGCACGGGAAAACATTAAGATTTGCAGTAAATTAACAAACTCAGGACTTACGTGTTAACATCTAGGTTCAGAATATATTTATCTTGATTATGCAATTAAGAACAACATTTTACATCATAACGAAATGCACTAAAAATCATAGTAACAGCAGCACAAAAATTATCACATGAACTTCCATTAATCTCGTAACCTCTATTCCCAAGATTCATATCTATCAGGCGGGATGATGTACTTCAGCAGACTGTTCATACGTCCGGGAAGGACATGTCACGCGTTTGGCCAGTCTCAACTATGAAGATGAATAATGATGGAATGAAATGAATGGACACTCACGAAGAACACCCATGACCAGACCTGGACTTGAACCTAGAACCTTCGACGGCGAGATCGGACACCGAGGCGGCAAGATAAAATTTACTGTAACGTTGTTGTGTAAAATGTTTGCTTTTTTACACATTGCGACGTTTCCGTGCCTCTGCTGTATTCTTCGTCAGTTTTGGTACAATGTTTCGTGGCGCTATGCAACCAGCACTTCTTATATTATCTGCCCTGCATTTTTTCTGCTCCCCTTCTTGAAACGGTGCCAAAGTGGTTGGAAAAACGTCCATGCCTAGGCACACATGTCTTTGCCGCCCTCTGATGGCGTTAAGCATTGATTTCCACCCCATTGCCTCCGTGTAGTTTTTCTCCATTGGCATGTTTTGGCCTTCTGCCGGGAGAATGCTTCAAGCTGGTGCCAATTGCTATTTTACCAACTGCTGCGACGGCCAGGTGTGTGTTTGCTCGTGCTTTCAACGTGTTGCTCCGGTGATGAATGGTCCGGAACGCTTATTGGCCGGTAGGAGCGATAGCGAGACGAGACACGCCTCGGTAGCGTCTGGAAAGTCGAGACCGAGATCACCGAGACTACAACCACTGGTTCGGATCCGACTTTAAACTTGACATGTCCTTCCCGGACGTATGAACAGACTGTTGAAGTACACCATTCCGCCTGGTATATGTGAATCTTGTAGCTGGAAGATACAAGATTAATGGAAGTGCAGAGAGAAAGATTGGGTAAATGTCTGTTATATCGGAGACACATTTCTTCAATTTTACAGAAGAAACTACTAACGGAAATGAGTTTCTGTAGTATTTTGAAAGTTCGTGGAGGTATTTTCTCACCGTAGAATGCTGCACAACAAGAAATAAGCACTTTTGATATAATAAACTTGCATATTGTGCAAACCGACAACGTTATGCCATTGTTTCCATTATGTACCTGCAGATGGCGCGAGCGTCGAAAGTCACGCGGTCTCGCCATTGTTTCCAAACGTGCCTTTTTTTAACCAGAATTTTATTTTTTTAACTATGCTTACCTAACCTAACCTTGCCGGAAATGGTTCGTGGGGCTCTCGTGAATGGTTTTTGGGGCTATCGTGAATGGTTTTTTGGGCTATTGGGAATGGTTTTTGGGGCTATCCGTCAATGGTTTGTGATGACATAATGAACACGAAAGTAGGTATTTGTCGGTTAAGAAGGTTGAAACACTTCATACCCACTCCAAATCGACAAAACACAAGCACGACACGCGATGATCCACATCTGTGCGCGCCATATTGTATGTTCCGCAACGGAAGAAAGGACCCAAAATAATTACTCGTAACGTGAAAAATCGAAGTTATTTTCGTGTACAAAGCATGATGGCACCTTCAACTATGTTCCGCAATACACAATTGGTAAGTACGACCCATTTAAAACTGAAAATATCCGATAGAAATGTGTCTCCGATGTAACAGACATTTACCAAAGATTGTGCTATTACTGTGATTTTTTTGTGGGTTTCGTTATGATGTATAACTTTGGTTCTTTTTAAATTGCATAATCAAGATAAATAGATTCTGAATTCATATGTTAAAACGTAAGTTCTGTGTTTTTGTTTCTATTTTCTGCAAATCTTAATGTTTTCCCGTGCCCTGGGAGGTATCACGGGTATACCAATATGCAGTCTCATGTTGTTCATTCTCAATTTGTATTGAGATAAATATATTCTTATGACTAGTAATATCCTATGGTTGAACCTGGCACGACCGTGTCAAACTGTAGGTCGAGTCTCGATTAGCCTTACTGTGCATAAAGTGGACTTAAACCACCAACTCAATCAATCAAACCATATGTGAGTGTCTTCCGGGTTTGAAACCTGGTGGAGGCACATGGCACAGTGGTTCGGATACCACTTTTAAAACGGGGTGTAAGGGGTACCTTCCACGTAAGCGCCCAAACGTCAACCTCACTTCCACGTAGTACATCCTGGGCTGAAGACTAACGAGACTCTGGCGACTGGCACTATTGCCAGTATAATTTTTTGTGTTGTCCTGTTTTTTGTCCTTGTGTGTGCTGAGTGCCCGTTTACAGCCTCAGCTTTTAACAGAAGTCAGAAGATTTTAAGATTTTTAGTTATGCAACGTTAGAGTTGTCATTTGTAATGATAAGGGGCTGGCCCCTGTATAATGTGACGGGTGCAAAATAGCCTAAGTGCTGACGCACCCAAAGTTTTAAATTCAAATTCAAATCACTTTAAAAACTGTAGGTCCAGTTCCGATTAGCCTTACTGTGCGTAAAGTGAACTTAAAACACCAACTTTAATGAATCAATGAAACCATATGTTTGTGTAATTGTCCCTTCATCTCTTTCATCTTATCATCATTCATCCTCATCTTTGCGATTAGCCAAAATTCGCAGAAAAGCGGAGTAAAAGAAACTAAATCAACCAATAGGCTTGTTGCTTTTTCTCCTGATTAGAATTCAACGATGCCATTTCCTGGATCGACGGGCAGACACCTCAGTGGTAGTACTAATAATACTGATCTTTAGGAGTTATTTGAATGGCCGTACGCTGAAAAAGAAGGATTTTTCAATAAAAAATAAGAGAAGGGAACTACTGTAGCTGCAATCAATACTTGATACGGATCTGCACTAATGGAGAAACGAGGGAAACGTGGACACTAACAATCAAACGCACTTAAAACTTGGAGGTTCTCTGCTCGGAATTCCTCTTCGAATCTCATTGCGAATTCTATGACCGAATCATCTGTCAGCGTCGGTTGGAGAAGGGGAGGCTGGGTTCCTACAACCGAGAGCTACGGTTAAAGTAGGTGCTATATCACGATTCAGTTCACTAAATCCTGTTCTCCTCCAGTACATAAAAGGACTGCCTACCGTGCAGATTGACAGTTAAGAAATTTGGTTATTAAACAACAGGGTGTCCCACTAAAATTTTCATTTTGGATTCGTAAATTTGCGTGTATAGATATTTTTGCAGTAGCGCATTGAAGCAACTGTTTCTTCCTTAGCTTCAGTCTAGTGTTGTCACATGAAAGGAAATTCCCCACGGCACAGGGAAATTCATGTACAACGTTTAGGTGAAAAGGAAAAGAGAATTTTGCTTGGAAAGTGTAAGCGCTGCTCCGGGGTCCATCCAGTCTCTAATATATGCTCATCTGATGGCATTTTTAGAGATAAAGGTGATCGGAGTGTGGTGCTGATCACAACAGTTTCACTATGAATATGTGGGACTCTAACCCCACACCTCGTATACGCTTTCGTGACACGATGCAGTGCACACTTTTGCACAGGGTTTAATGAAGTACATTCACGGACACGTCTGGGTTGAGCAATCCCATTTGATTTTCAATAAGAATTGCAACCCAGAAGTGTCCGTGACTGTACAATCAGAAAAAGCTGTAGTGGTGTATTTATTATAAAATGTAACACTTTTGGGGGGTGCAGGTTGCTGATATCAAATTGTTTTTTAGAGTGGGATCCGACCTACTATGTGCCTCCACCGGCTATCGAACCCGGGACCACTTATAACCTTGAAGGAGACTAGATGAGCAAATATCTAGTACAACCCTTTTCTCAGCTTTCAAATCATTAATACAGTAAAAATAACAGGAATTGTCATATAATAAATAGGGTTTCTCTGGATATCAGCCAACTGATTTTCGGATAGGCTTCCGATCTTTCGAGAGCTGACGTCACTCTCATCTTCAAGGATTGAAGTCATTCTCCACTTCAGTCCCTGAAGGTGAGAGCGACGTTAGGTCTCGAAACTCGGAAACCTATCCGAAAATCACCTGGCTGATAT
This sequence comes from Lepisma saccharinum, assembly GCF_977018435.1. Classification (NCBI taxonomy): domain Eukaryota; kingdom Metazoa; phylum Arthropoda; class Insecta; order Zygentoma; family Lepismatidae; genus Lepisma; species Lepisma saccharinum. Next base: position 95,131,978 of record NC_139235.1, read on the forward strand.
CCAGAGAAAACATCTCCATTATTCACCGCCAGGAAAGCTTCAAGAATTAATTCAATTGGTATACGTTGCAACTCTTCTGCACAGTGGTAGCGTCGTCGCCTTGTAATCAAGGGATCCCGGGTTCGATACCCAGTGGAGGCACATAGTGGTTCGGATCCCACTTTAAACTGTAGGTCCAGTCCCGATTAGCCTTACTGTGCATAAATCAAAACCTCAGTCAAAAGAATTACTTTGAAATGTATGATGAAATCATAGTCACGAAGTTCATATGGGACCATAAAAATACCATTTTTTGTAATTATTGAAACTCTCCCATAGAACTATTTATTGAAAGGGCCCTGAGTAAAACATTGTAAGTGACATTTTGGTCTTTATCGATTTTATTAAGCAGAAAGATATTACAAGCTCTACTGTAGGTATATTGTTTTCGTGTTGTATTTATTTCAGCGTTCAATGAGCCTAGTGCAATTTGCATGTCATGGCTATTACACGCGAAAAGTGAAAGGTGGCCCTTTCAAACTTTGTAGTTCAGTAATGACCAAATAATGGAATTGAATAGGGCATGCGTTGAGGAAGGAACTAGACTGGAAGAAGGAAAAGAAACAGACGTGGCGAAAATATGTTCACGCTGAGGCATTGGAGGAAGGAAGGAGCTGGGATGCAGTGAAGAGAATTGCCGTCAGTAGGACCAAGTGGAGATCCTTTCTTGATGCCCTATGTTCCACAGGGAGCAATGACCAAAATGTCTCTTACCATGTGTTACCCCCGAGCCCTTTATCTTTTCATGTGGAAACACATACATCAAGTCTTGTTTTTAGCATTTACACTCTTATTTTTCTAGTTATGCCTGTGGAACAGTAATTAACTGAAATTTACTTCCATCATAAAGATATTGTTTTTGGACTGACTGAATTATTTAAATGCACACTTGCGTTTTCATCCATCCTCCAGTTAACAATATTTCCTCTGCTTTCAGCTCCAAAAGATGTCGTCATCGTCGTCTTGAGCCAAGCTAACACCTACCACGAGATCCAAGCCCAAGAACTGCGAAGAGACATCACGCAGCAAGCGGAAAAGGACCAACAAGTGAGTAAACCGCGTTTGGTACAACCTGTCACGTTTCCCGCGCTAGCGATCGCTCGACAGTTTCTGTGCCAATGAGAAGCGAGGAAAGAGTCCTCTGCTATACTAGGCAGCGAGGAGCCAATGGAAACCAGAAGAGAGACGCTTACGCAGGCGCTGTTGCCACGTTGTAGTCTAACTCCCACGTGTTTTGTTTTTGTCTTGTTGAAGACGCTTGTTTTGTAAGCGCGACGCTGGTTAGTGTGGTGTTACATTAACACGCGTGAATTAATCGCAGCCTGTCCTCGGCTTCCCCCAACGTATGGTTCACACGGTCTACAGCGGCAACGCCGCTTGGTTTCTGCTAGAAATGGCATCAATCGGCAAGCGCGGGAAACATGGCAAGACGCCTATCGCACCGGTTAGATCACAAGAAGGAAATTTAATTGAATGGATATATTAATTTGTCGGTTATTCAGATTCGTTTCGCAGTCAACTATTTTCATATTTTTGCAAATAAATTAAATTCAGAATGCCCCTGTGGCGCTGTAGTCGAATTTTCAACCGTAAGCGATCGGAGGGAGCGTATTCCCATGTTCCTGCGGCGTTGCCAAATTCTGCAGCATTGTCAAAAAGGCAAGAGAAAAGAGGAAGCGAAAGGAGAAAACAAATGATGGTGCGTTGATGGTAACACGAATAAGCCTTGTTTCCAGTGGCGGCGATTGTGTTCCAAAACCGGGGGGGGAGCAAGGACAGTATATTTCCCTTTGTAGATAAGGTTTAGCATAGTGCGGGGGCAAAAGTGGGGCAAAAGTGGCGCAAAAAGGGGGGCATCTTGTCCCTCCGTAATCGCCGCCACTGCTTCTTTCCATAACAGAAATGACACTACGTATGCTGACCAAGGCAGTCTATATTTCAGTAAAAAAAAAAAAAAAAAAAAAAAAAAAAAAAAAAAAAAAAACCACTTAACAACGTTACATTTCAACCCCCTATCTGGGTCTTCCTCGGACTTGAAACCAAACTAAAATGTGTTTAGAGCATTTTAGTTTGATTTCAAGTCCGAGGAAGACCCTGATAGGGGGTTGAAACGTAACTTTTTTTTTACTAAAATACAGACTGCCTTGATCAGCATATGTAGTGTTTAAACTGACTTTAGTATCTACAAATCAGTTGTTTTTTTTTGTTGTTCTTTTTTTTATAGAAAGGTAACTTCCCAAGAACTGATTGTCGGTGATCCTTAGAACAAGATTTTTGTCTTCGTTTACGTGACTGATAAGAATGTCTTCCACGTGCACCTTGGGAAGCCTGTGGAGATGCCGTCCCGCTCTCCAAACAAGCGGTGTACTAATGGGGGGTGATGGATGGGCTGGCTGTTATCGGAGAAGTTCTCCGAAGGAGTTGAATGGGGCAGGTAGAGTGGCGCCGTCGTGGCAGCGGACACATTGCTGACTCCAAACTTTTGTCTCCGGGCCTTTTCACTCCTGACAAATGATTTCGCGTCGCTCAAAGTTCGCGACGTAACTGGAGGTCCTTGCCTTTCAGTTGTCTGTGCATAAATCTGTTCCCGGAAGGAACTGTGGTTTCTGGACCTTCTTGATGTAGCGGTTACTGTGCATTCGGCGATCAAAACCTACGGGGGCACAAGCACGACCGTATTTATACGAAAATAATGGGAGGGGGTTCAAGTTTCAGAAGTCGGTTAGGGGGCCGTGGGGGGCAGTTGCCCTATCTCACTATGGTCTCTTAATGCTAAGCCTTCTCTACCAAGAGAAAGTAAACTGTCCTTGCCCCTCTCTAGTTTTGGCAGCCAATCGCCGCTTCTGATAATAACTATGTTGCTGGAGAAACAAACCAAGACACCTTAATATTTGACATCTGAATTGCAATTACTTATGAATTGAATTACGCTCGCAGTTTGGTAGTTTTCTGTAACTTTAGTTTTTGTTCTAATTTAACTTATTAATGTATGTAGAACATCCTCAAAGTTTGTTTTCTGTTGAATATATTTCCAATAATGTAGTTAGCCTTCGAATCAGAATTTATGCGTTATCACAAAAATGCAAGTCTCCATTTTTTTTCTATTTTTTTTTTTTTTTGTCCAGCAGTGTATTTATCATGTTTTCGCTCATGGTAAACTGGTTTATAATTACAATATTATTATCTTTAAACAGTTTCGAATAAACATTTCTAAATATCCCACTGTGCATATCGACATGCACTAATTATATTTACAATTATAACATTGTTTTTCATTGTGTAGATTTAGATTTTTATTTTCAAATTGTAACTGTGATTTTCATTATTTTTTTTAATATTGTGTGAGTTATTGCTATTTTACAGTTTATTTTCAAAATAATCATGTTAACATAATTTTTAACATAATCTACAGTTATTCTGAAGATATGAACAAAGTAAAATTATTGTACTTGAAGAATATAAGACCATTCATCATATCTGTACACTACCTCTAAACTACAAGTGATATTTTCAAAATGATTTAAAATATTACAGTGATTTCGTCAGATGTTGATGTGATTAATCAATTAAAGCAAAATATTTATTAAATAAATGGGTGAGGCTTGGATCTGTTAAACCCTTCCCTTATATTCATTCTAGTTTTTTTTTACTTTTAACCACTGTTATTTAAAAGAGATTTACCAACGTTTCGGAGGCTGTATCTGCCTCCATCTTCAGGGTAGCAATGCAATCTGGGGCGGTCCAGTCCCCAGGGATCAAGGTGGAAACCTAACGGTGCCACACGAAGCCTTGATCGTGACCTTGACGCAGAGGGGGCCACTCCGCGACTTGCACGTTATTGGCTAGAGCTTGTGACGTCACCAAGCGGACACGAGCGGAAGAAAGCTATGCGTAGAATGTAGCAGATGGCCCATGAAACGCTGTGTTTTCATGCATCTTTTGGTATTATACACCAAAGCTGTTAATTTAATTTGACAACAAGAGATTAAATACGCGATAGAAGAATACACTTATTCCGAAACAATGCATAGTTTATATTTCATACATTATATGCGTGATATCTTGTCCCTGTTGGCTGTAGTCCACTGCCGGCTTTTCTTTCCAGCTAACCTATTGCATTTATTTTAAATGTATAATTCTAAGGAAAGTTCTTGTCCGGGCATATTCTGATATGACTTTTTACTGAATATCCTGGAATTTCCCTTTAATATTTTTACGCTACTTTTCAGATTCTCCAGTTGATCGCCACGATGAGGATAAATTTGCTTTTGTTATGTAGTGTCTTCTTCCACTTTTGGCTAATCGCGACGAACAGGATGAGTGATGTTTAGTTTAAATTGATGAAGGGACACTCGCAACAGGCACGTATCCAAGGGGGAGCTTAGGGGGCTCGAGCCCTCCCGAAAGTTTGCGGTTTACAATAGATAAAATGAAGTTTTTGGTTTCTTGTGGTGAGAAATAAAATAATGTGACGATAATTTAAGGAGATAAATAATTATCGAGTCAAGCTCGTATCCAAGGTGGGAGTCAGGGGGCTCCAGCACCCCCTTCAGGAAATTACGCTACATAAAATTAGGTTCATGGCTTCTTGAATAATGTGATGATAATTTGAGAGAAATAATTATCGAGGCAAGACACAGAATGTTCTATAACCCTGTTATTGTTAATAGCGCGCACCCAAGGTGGGATCAGGGGGCTGGAGTCCCCCCTTATTTTTTCAGTTTACACTACATAAAATTAGTTTGTTTTTTTGGATTTGATTTATTTTATTTTACTTCGTGTTTTGTTCCTCTTAGCTAATTTACGAAGATGGGAATGAGTGATGAAATGATGAAAATGATAAATGGACATTCACATACAACCATGGCTGAGCGGGATTCGAACCCAGGACCCTTGGCGTCGCAGCGCGATGTGCTAACCACTCAGCCACAGGATCCGGCAAAATTAGGTTTTTGTTTTCTTGAATAGTGTGCCGATAATATATAAGGAGAGAAATACTTACCAAGGCAACACGGAGAATGTTCTATAAGCTTGTTTTTGATAATATTGCATTAAAACTTTTCTTGCGCTTTCGGTGTTGTCGCAACACTATGCAAAGACTTGTCAGCATTTGGAAGCTGCAAACGCCACACGTAGGACGATTCATTGTAATTTTTTAATCTCTGGAAAGCGCGAGAGGGAACGTTCTTGAATAAGAAAAGGAGTTGAACTACTGGCAACATTAACGAATCGTTTTATCTGTGGAACGTTCTAGAATATAATGAGGTTAAAATACGCGGCTTCAATTTCCAGGTTGATCTGTACAACAGAATCGGTTAATGAGTATTCAAAGGTAAGTGTGATAGTTCATACACTCTATTGGTGGCTTTATAAGATCTAGTGATTCGAAAATGAAAAGGACTAAATACCATAAAGTAACGAAGTCTACTACTAGTTCCAGTTCGGGTCCAAAGCAGAAGACATTAACGACAGCGGAATTTACGGAGCCTCAGTGTAGTGCTAGTTCGGGTCGAGGGCCGAAGAGATCGAAGGTCTCTCTCTAAAGTGAATATTTAAGCAGTAACGGGTATTGGAGCGGTTAATTAAAAAAGAAATAAGCTGCACAGATCAACTGAAAATCAAAGTTTTGAGTGATTAGTTAGTTGTGCCCGGACCAAATTTTCCCAGAATTTTAGAAGAGGAGGGTTATGCATACAATTTTTGGTGATCAGTCCTTATTTTGCCATCTTTTCCTCTCTTTGACGTTCTTTTTTTTTAAGGAATACTTGGTCAAACTGGGTTATGACCTCACCAACCCCTCCCTTGGGCACGTCACTGGAGATAAATGAGTAAGCATGTAATCATATTGGGAGATGAAACACTAGATGTGTTGGGATCGGAAGGGTTTTCATTGTGAATTAATTGTTTCGAACTGTATTCGAGAAGACTTACTTTGTTGTGTGCCAATATATGACAAGACTGCGGAAGTTGTGACAGACAATTGTGAACACTTGCGAGTGCTTAGGACTCAATATGAATAATTTGGTGAGTTTCGGCTTTTATAAGAACTGTAAACATGGGAGGACAAGACACAGTAGTGGTGTTCAGGCTCGAATCAGAGAGAAATATTCGAGAAATTTCTGCGTCCAGTTCGCAGCCCACAGTTTGAGTCTCGCGTTGTCGAGTGGATTGTCCATCCCGTGCGTGTGTAACAGCTTCGTAAAAACACTCGAAGACGCCATAGATATTTTGATGTCTGATGATAAGAAATTGACAAACACACATACTGAGATGGTTCCGGCACACAATGTTAATGCATGGAAACAGAGGAGTTGGGTGGTAAAAGATTTTCCGATTTCACGTTCTAAATAATTTGGCAGCCTTGAACAGTGGCGACGATTTTGGGGATAGTTGCTCCCCATTTTTTTGCCTTCACACTATGACCTCTTTATGCTAACCCTTGTATACCAAGGGAAGAGAAAGTAAACTTTTCTTGAACCCCCCACTCCCGTTTTGAACCCAATTGCCACCATTGGCCTTAAACATACAATTGTGAGGTTCTATCTATACCCCTTAAAAATATGGTGTTTAGCCCCACGAAAGGAATTCCTGCATACATGCCTGACTCGCAGAGAACACCTATGCCCATGCTGGGACTTGAACCGGGAACTTCGGAGGCGAAATCGAAAGTCGACCACTTAACGCCCTCGGCTACCGAGCGGGCGAATGAATTAGATGATGGCTATTGTATAAAGGGTGTCTTTTCGGGAAACATTCAAATAGCAATATTTCTTCCAGGTAATATGTATATCCTAGGAACTTCATTCTTGCAGGCTTACTAGGTTCTGTCATGTGGGCCAACAATCTGTGTAGTACTCTGTACTGTTTGTGATCCACATGGATTTGTGATCATCCATTTCATCTACTCACCATTCATTTTCATCTTTGCGATTAGCCAAAGGGTAAATTATACTTGAAATAAAACAAAAGCAATACAAATACAAAACACAAATAATGGAACGATTATGCTGTTACGTTTTCCTGTATTTTAGGCACGTCGCATGTATCAGCCAACAGTCAGAGATTGCTTTTCGGTCGAATGATACTTCTAATAATCGGAGGTAAATGCAAGCTGAGAATTATAATTTGATCTCTAAATTTTTGGATTTAATTTGTAACAATATTTACTACTGCGAGGAATTAAAAAAAACTTACGGCTAATTTCGTCACTGGCTTCCTATTCTGTAATATTTACATTTGTTGTAAGAACATAATACATTAATTTAATTTGTATAAATATTACATTATCCATCGCTTTTCCTAATTAAATCTCATACCATATCCAACACACACATAAAATGTGTTTTACTAATAACACAGCTAGAGTCGTTTTCACGTTCAGAAGACACAATGGGCTCTTATGGGCAATGCTTTTCTTATGGGAAATACGAGCGCGCTGTTGTCAAATTTCTGGATTTACAAATTTAGCTTAAGTAAAATCGGTACAGTAGAAGAGGTTAGACAAGAAACTCTCCCACCGATGAGCTGGGTCGGAAACGCGGCAAGCGCATGCGCGAACTTCCCTTATCGTGCACACAGGCAGGGTTGCCGAACGTCATAAATGTTGTGCGAGCACCGAGAAACAACGCGATCGACTTGCCTGTCTTCATTTAAAGTGTGTGTTTGTTTTGTGTGCAGTGTACTTGCTAGCATGGAAGCTTGCAGTTCAGAGAAAGCAAGTAAACTCGGTGCACGGAAAGTAATCCACAGCCAAGGGCGAGAAATTGTATATAATGTCAATGCATTTATGAAAGACGAGGTGGGAGTTCGTATGTCCGAAAACCAGTTGCAAAGGAGGGTGGCTCGCGCATGTGGTGTTTCATTCAGCAGTGTGAGAAGAATTGTACTAATAGAAAGTAAAGCATGCACTACGTTGAAGAAACACTTTCATACGCCCCGTAAAACACGACCTTGCCGAAAAATAAAAAGTCATATAGACGAGTTCGATAATGTGTTGTTAGGCGTGTTGTGCACGAATTTCACCTTACGGACAGGGAAGGTATCCGAAGGGTTTTGAAACAAAGAATAGAGTTCCAAGGCAGTGTCTGGTGTGTGCGCAAGATAATACGTAACGTAAGTTTAAGTGGGAAAAAGCAGGAAATAATAGACAATTGCTTATAGAAAAGGACGAAATAAGAAGTTTACGTTCATCGTACCTCAAAGCCATAAAAATCTTTCGTCGACAAGGACGACCCATTGTTTAAGTTGACGGACTTATTTTCACAGCTCGACAACAAAGAAAGAAGCCTGGGTGGATGGAACCGCGGCTGCCGTCAAAGCACCGGTGTCTAAAGGGCAACGTGTAATTATTGTACATGCTGGCGGTTAATGTTCAAATCTGGAAAATCTCTTGGTGATTACTACCATGATATGAATGGCAAAAATTTTGATTTTTTTTTTATATTTGATATATTTTATTTTACTTCGCGTTTTGTGCCTCTTGGCTAATTTGCGAAGATGCGGATGAGTGATGAAATTATGAAATTGATGAATGTACATTTACAAATAACCATGACCGAGCGGGATTCGAACCCAGGACCCTTAGCGCGATGTGCTAACCACTCAGCCACAGGGTCCGGGGAGATGTTGATCCTAAATTTCACACGAAACAGTGTGGTTGTTGTTGACAACGCCTCATGCCATAACATACAAATAAATCCTGCGCCTTCTTCCTCCTCCCGAAAAGACACTATGATTCAGTGGCTTGTTCAAAACAACACCCCCTTTGACGCACACATGTTCAAACCAGAATTGTATTCATTGGTGAAAATTAACAAACCCCGTTTGAAGATGTTCAAAATTGATTCCATCTTAGCAGAACACGGTCATTCCGTTGTATGTTTACCGGCATACAACCCAGATCTTCTTGCTTAGTTTTCTTGTGTTCTCGTTCTGCGTAGACATTTGACACGTATGCACTGCCAACCCTGCTTCTGTGCGTCCTTCCCCTACGTATGGCTTGGGCGTGAGGCCGCGAGGAGTTTCTTGTCTTACCTATTCTACTGTACCTGCAGTTTTGCAGGAAATTTTGTAGAGAATACGATGGTGAACACAAAAAACTGGTAACTTCCTTACATAATTTTAGATAAATTAAAAACGCAAATTTTCTGTGAAAACACAATTTTTACATTGTTTTCATTCCTAACGTTGAAACATGCCGTAAGATTGAAGCTTTCATTATGAAAAAAATTGACACTGTTTTTTAATTGTCATAGGTGACGGTGGTACTCAGAATTTATCAATACTTTAAAGCATATTTGCATTAAAAAATGTTCAAATAAAGTATGTGGAGATTTTTTATATTCGTGCAGTAGAAAATGTCGTCGCTGGCCATTTTTTGTTCTGTAATTCCAAGTAAAAACTTCCAGCGACAAAGTTGTGTAGAAAATAATGAAATTATTTTTTATAACCACTCAAAGGTTCCCAGAAATATTACTTCCATGCATTTGGAGTTTCTTTTTAACCCGAACCGCGCGCGAAGTAAGGAGACGTTGTCTGGCCATCTTGAGCTGACTCACCGCAGCATTCCGGCTATCACCACAAAGTTTTCCAGTTGTTATTTTATTTCCATTCAGTAAAAATATGAACTTCATGCAGTTTGTTATAATAGAATTGAAATTACTTAAATTTAATAATTGACAATTATTTCCAATGCTGCTGTTGTGAGCAACATTAGTGCTGTCGCAAATACACGTTGTTTTCGTTTACATTACTGTCGACATTAATGCTGAAATGAAGATCACCTTTCAGTTTCCAACGTACACAAAAATTCATAGACACCATATTAACCTTTGAAAGGCTTTCCAACACGTGACAAAATATGGGGCTTCAAGATAGAAATATGACATGCCTTGCTTGAGTCATTCGCGTCTTATCAGTTCACGTGGGCCATAACTCATTTGTTTGTTTGGGTTGCAACTTGAATCTAACCCATGTGCCAGGGTCCCCTTACTTGAGTGAGAGATCTGCTTTGGTCTGTTTAGACTTTTTCCCTCTCTCGAAAAAGTGTTTTCAGTTGCGTGAGCTCTCAGTGATTTTTACTTTTTTAAGTGATTTCTGAAGTGTCATATTCGTGCATTACACTCGCGTGTGTAGTGATCGCAATGGATCATAGTAAAAAGGGTAACTGTAACGTTCACAGTATAATATTAATGTTAATAATTACATATAATTATCATTATATATACAAAATATGTAACACCTTCATTGTGAAGGAAGGTCATCATTTCCCGGCGACATGAGCTAGCGCTGTATTGGCAACACTGTGCGGTTTCTCCATAAGCGCCGTTGTCTCTTCTGAACGTGAAAACGACTCTAGGTTTGGTTTGAGTTGGTTTCTTAAGTCTACTTTATGAACAGTAAGGCTAATGGTTCGGATCCCACTTTAAACTGTAGGTCCAGTTTCAATTAGCCTTAGTGTGCATAAAGTGGACTTAAAACACCAAATCAATCAATTACGATATCAAGTAGGTACAGTCCCTACTAGCCTATTTATGTTAAACTTTATGTTCTTTGGCAACCTGAAAAGGTCATTATCGAAATATTGCTATTTGATGTTGCTCGAAGTTTTTTTTTTTTTTTTTGTTCGTTGCAGTTTCAAGATACTATCCCTTTTCTGTTACTTATAGCTTTTGGGGGAGGGGGACAAGTGCCTCTGTGTATCCTACCATAATATGTGTCAATGCGACACAATATATTAAAAATTTGCCCCCTCTAGGATTGACTTCGCTCCCCCCACCCCCCAACAAAGAATTCCTGGCTAAGGGCCTGATTGAATAGCTTCTTTGGTCATTATTTACATGAAGCAATACTTAGAAACTTAGTTCCGATTGTGTAAAGGTTTTTGAAAGTTGCATACGTGATGATACGGAAGGCGAGTGTGGAAGATAAGGCCGGAGGCGCAACCACAAGTTTTTATCTGGAGGGAGAAAGTACCAGGATAAACGTACCAATAATAATAATAGTAATAATAATAACATTAATAATGGCATTATTATTACTAGTGGTAGTAGTAGTAGTATCAAATACGTTATTATCCTCATAAATTACGCACAAGGGAGGTAGATGTCTGTGCTAAAGCATTTATTTGGAACAAACGATTTGAAATATTTTTTCAACACCAGAAATTTTACATTAGCTAATAATTGAAAACAAGCATACAAACTGTATTTTTGAATGGCAGAAAATGAATGATAAATGCATGCCGAAGATATTTTTTTGTACATATAACATGTATAACTTTCATATGTTTTACACATATGCAACATGGAGCGACATAAAATAAGAAAATACATATGCAAGATGCTAACACTAAATTATGTACGTATTCAAAGTTTTTTTCATTACATATATACAAAACATATTATTTAAATACATCACATTACAAAAAACAATTATATTCCGAGCGAAGCGAGAAAGTAAATTTTTTGATCCAATTTTTGCAATTTAAAACAATATTGATTTAATAAGGAACAAATAATATCACATGGCGCCAAGGCATTCTCTCTTTCACATTTTTTTAAAAATTAGATTATTTGGCACCCATGGCCGACTCCCGACGCTCCCTAGCTACGTCTCTGAACTTGACGAGACTGAGAAAAGCTGGCACTGCAAGCGAAGCGAGCAAGAAAATTTTACGAAATGTATTTTTATTTGTATAAAATTTGAAATAGAAGAGGGCAATTTCTCCTCTGTGCCCCCTGCAGGTGCCTTTGCCCATCAATGTTTGCCCCCCCCCCCTAGAATTGACTTCCGTCGAAGGTTGGGGGACAATGCCCCTGCCCTCCCCTGTGGTTTCACCACTGAGTAAGTCCGAAATTTGGAGGAACAAATTGAATCAAACCTGCTACAGCAACTTTTTGGGAAGCGATGATCACTTTATTCCAGGCGATTTTCTTCTATTATTATTGCACGTGGCAAGAGCACAAACAGGTTGATTTGTTCTCATTCTACCGGCATTCAAGAAAAAGTGTGTATAAGTAAATAATCGACCCATTTATCTCAAGCTTCCGTATACGATAACGAAGTAAGTTCCATTCTGTCCTCTTAATGACGTCATAGCGCGCACAGAATCATGGGAGAAAATTTCGGAACCTCGGGAATGGCATACCTTATAAAGGTACCTTGACCTTGACGTGGTCATTTTAAGAAGTGGAGCCTGGCCACTGATAATCCTACCTGGCAACTTTGTATATACTAGAGGTCCTTGTGACCGACGGACGCAGCGGAGCCAATGGTTAAAAGTAAAAAAAAACTAGAATGAATAAATCACCACTGATTAGCTACAAAAAAGAACCTTCCCTTATAGCTATACCGCCATGAACACAATCATTCACATGCATATTTCTTGGAAATATTGTGAATTAGAAATATTTTATATTCGGCAGTAATTATTTTTGTAATCCAATAACATCAATAGAGCTGTTTGCCATCATAATTCTCCGATCAGCCAATTTTTCTCAAAATTTTCAGTTTTGGTTCAAACGTAATTACTATAATACTCTGAGTAGTTGAATTATTTGCAGTCTCACTGAACCAGTGTCAACTTCGCAAATGCAAATAAATTCCACTATTTTCTTGAGCCGGTTTCTTTATGGAATATATTCTACATAAAATATTTCTTTAAAGTTTATTTTTGTTAATAATGTTTGGCAATGTTGAATGAACTTTATTTTCTTGAATAGCAAGTTCAATTTAACACTCAAAGCTTACTTATTAGGCTGTTAAACCATCGAATACTCAGGAAATTTATTTTAAAATTGCCTCGAAAAGTAAGGAAATGTGTTTTGCCAAAAATAGTAGGGAACCCTGATTACTACTAATAATATATATAACATTAATAGTACAAGTTAATTCAATGATTTTTCCTATATTGCCTTTCCCCCACCAGAAATCAAAAGAAACTGCCTATGCTATCAAGGTGGTTTCAAGTCCTAGAAAAGCATGAATTTATGGAAATGTTAATTAGTACAGAAAATACACTTAATTCATTAGTGGAAATATTCAGTAGGCTATACCCTGTCCCAGCTAACTGTAGAGCAGGGGTGTGTATATTGGCAGAGGAGAAGGAGGAAAATCGAGTGGTGAAAGCACAGTGTTGCCAACCGTACGATGCAGACCTTAGTCCGTACGCTAAATGCACGGCTTGTCAAAATTTGCTCTTGCAGTTTTATCCCTAATATTTCCCTAAGAAATTCTTAAGCCAATCGTAAGGACCTGGAGACAAAAATACGGTCCGTTTGCCCTGTGCGTTCGGTATTATCCTTTTCAAAAGTTTGCAACGCTAACTGATTTCCTCGAGGAAATCGGGTAACTCCCGTCGCCCATTACACAATCCCGTTTCTCTCATTGTTCATTGGTGCAGCCGTCTCGCACCACTACTTGCGCAGAGACTTGTTCTTGTTCACTGGGTCTACAGTTAGCTGGTACGGAGTTTAGTTTTGAATTCTCTTACACAAATACCATCTGTTTTTGTTTTTTTTGTCTTGTAGCAGAAATCGTATCATTGTATTATGTCAATCTAAAAAGAAACCAACATTTTTTCAATGTTCAGTATTGTAATTAATATACATCATTGCATTATCATAACAGTGTAAAAATGCTGTATCAATGTAATATATATTTGTTGATCCAGTATGTTAAGATTTTGTTAAATTGAAAGTATTTTTTTTTCTTTTCATAGGAGAGACCAATAATTCACCTTATACATGAAGATTTTCCTCACCCTGGTGCCTGGACAGTTCTTCCTATTATTCCTAGGTGAGTACTGTCAATTATAGGTTTTAATATGAAGTGTTTGTTAAAGTTTTTTAATGTATAATGCAATGTCATACGCTAGATGGTGTTCACCCATCTTGGCATTCAATAAGTGTTGGGGGCAAAATCTGGAAGAGAGCATTAAGTCAAGCCAAAGTTCAACATAAATATGACATATTTTCTGGTAACAATTAGTAATATGTTTCATAACAACCTCTGGCGTGACAGCCCTTGAGGTCCAAGGACTACCTACCAACTGCCGGCCTCACTCCCACATTGCTCAGCAGTAGTGGGTGATTGTACAACCAGTTACGGGGTGGCATGTGGTCAGCACAACGAACCCCAGTCGTTGTTGTGGGTTTCCATGACTGGGTTACGCTACTCATTCATAGCTCCACAATTTCCTCGGGATGGTAACCAGTCCCATACATTGGCCGAAATCTCAGGAGAAAAGTTGTTATGCTTTCCCCAGGAGACTCAACCCAGTGAGTGCCCCATCCCTTATCTGAGCCCAAAGCCTGCCACCTTAGGCTTCACAGCCATGGTGTGGGACAATATGATTCATAATACAGTTTTTGTATTGATCAAAATCACACGTACGAGGGTTACAGCAAAAGTCATGGCAACCATTTTTTTTCCATGGTAATGCGGGTCAAGCAAGAAATTTTAAACTATACAGTGGAGACTCCGTCACATGCAAAGAATTGTGATGCCACTAGATGGCAGTGGCTGCCAAGACATTGAACTTAGGGAAGTGGAAAGTCAGTGCTTGTTTAACAGTCGTGCAGGATGAATGTGACCTGGCGTGAACAGCGTTCTTATGTGAAAATAGCAGTTCTCCTTGGAAGGAATGCGAGAGAATGTCACACTGAGCTTGTGGAAGCTTTAGGAAACGATGCTCTACCATACCGAACTATTGCGAGGTGGGCAGCAGCATTCGGGCATGGAAGAGAAGCAACTGCCGACATGCAACGTTCAGGACAACCTGTGACTGCACATATTTTCTCTTTCTCTCTGTCCTGATACAGATCTCTATTTTGTTCAAAATTCATACATTAAACGTTAGCATACCTTCCAATTGTATATTTTACAATTTCTTGTCTGACCCGCATTATCGTGGGAAAAAATGGTTGCCATGACTCTTGCTGTAACTCTCCTAAAAGATTCTTGGAATCCATCTTCGCTCTTTCAGATACAGAATACATCCATAAAAGATATGTCCTCCAAATAATCACTTTTGGAGAATTATCTTTTCTACATTTTCGACTTTTAGGTACATTTCAGACAAAAGCAATAAGCAATATGTGTTGCATTGTTATGTGAGGATTTCTCCAATTGAATCCAGACTTGTGCAGCCTGTCACGGTGTGGAACATTGCTTCGTTCCCAAGTGACATGTGTTACTTGTCACACTTTGGTGTGAAATCTTCCCAAGCATTTTGGGAATTTACACCAGCAATGGCTCTGCCTTTCGATGACCTAACTAGCATTCTCACAAGAACTATATGGTTGCTATAGCAACCATAAGTGAGACCCCACTTTCTTCAACCACAAGCACAAACTTGAAACCTCAACAGTTCTCTTATATTCTGTTTGTTCATTGTAAGGTTTATTCAAATATATTACCAGATAAATTGCCCAATCCCTTTTTTTTCTTACATTCTATATGTTTTATGAAACTGAATTGTACTTACACTGGTGCATTGGCATTTTGGTTACATTTGTTGAACCTTATATCACATAAAACAAAGTGAGCGAACATGGTGACAAACAGTTTATCTATTGTTTGTTATCTTTGCACTCAACGGTGTTAACATTTTTCTCGACTGTGAAGTAAACAAGAATTGCAGAGATCTGTTTTGCATGTTACACGACAACTAGCTTAAAAGGCTTTTTTCTTTCCAATATTCTTTCTAAGGACGTATATATACTAATAGATGTATAGTCTTCATAGATAGATAAGTAAGGAACTAAGTGTTATTTTTCTTTCTCAGATTAAATGCTCTACACGGACGAAATAGTTCCTGGATTTTCTTCTGTGAAGGTGAAACAAATATCAATCTTCCACGTTTGCTACATGTTTTGACTGAGTATGATCCCGATGAGGTAAACATTCTTCTTTAATTTTCCCTTCATTTTCACAGTTAGAGGTTTTGTCTCTGAGGGTAAGACTTGAATTTAGTGAGTACTCTTGATACAATGATGTTTTATAAATGATGTATGCTTGAAATATAACACAATGCAAAGTATTATTAACCCTGCGCCATTCGCACGTGGAACCTGTTTTATTACACTTTATAAAAACAAACATTTCCTAGTTTCGGAGTCTCACTCCACAGTGTGTGTGGTGGAGGGTTAATTAATACTGAGAATACTTTTATACCTAGAGGAGCAATAAATCTAGTGGAAATGCAGCTCCCAAAGGCTAGTTGTTGTATAGAGTGGAGCTCAACACATGTCCACAGCATTGCAGTGAATTCGATTTTGAGCCAAATTGATCAGCTTGTGTCAATATGGTGCACCTTCAACTTACCAACCAAAGTTCAAAAAATACATGCTATATGAATAGCATGCCAATACTGAAGTAAGTTAAAATACTGTTCAGTTTCAGGAACAGCAGATTTGGAAACCCAATTTCATTCTTACATGTATTCTGTTCACAAATGTAACATTACTCTGAAAGAAAGTATATATTTTTTGAGAGCTGAGATTAAACACTGTGCCAATTTGTAAATATAATTTTAGATTCCTATTTTCTCAATATGTGCCTTGTTCGCCTACGACAGTGCTCGCACAGTGATGCCTCACAGAGTTATCTTGTATGTACAATTTATTTACACTGCTCCCCTTCTTCGTATATACAGTGCAGTGGTAGCATCATCGCCTTGTAAACAAGGGGTCCCAGGTTCGATACCCAGTGGAGGCACAAGCAGTTCGGATCCCACTTTAAACTGTAGCCTTACTGTGCATAAAGTGGACTTAAAACAACACAATCAATCAATCGTATGAACATCATTCCATTACGGTTCCAGTACAAATATACTCCAGGTTGCCTTTTGCTCCATTACAGACGAATGCCCTTCTCAGAACTTTGCTCTTCGAGCACACTATTTACTATAGAGCTAACCTGCTCCAGCAGTTTATCACGCAAGAGTCCCTACATGCAGAGTTGATAAGTGAGAACTAACCGCTGAGCCCTCTCCAACAGTTTGCTGGAATTGACTTCATCTCGACATCAAAGAACCTCTGTTTGTTGCTGTGTGTCTCTCTCGAACGAGTCAGAAATGGGTATTTATACCTCCAAGGAAACCGGCCCAACCCTCCCACTGGAGCGAAGGCCCTTTTGTTACATTTTAATAAGAAAGCCACCTGGGGGAAAAACTAATCCTTGAATTACCTGTCTACCTAGCAAGAAGCAACCTTGGAAGAGCATTTACAAGCACATGAAATGTTATACATAAATTTTCCCATTTCACAGCTGTGTGCATTAAAAACCACACAGCAGCCTCTAAATAAGCACTATTATTATTATTATTCTGAAGCAATCATTTTTATAAATAACTAGCTGATTACCCGGCATTGCCCGGATATTTATATTTATCCCAATCTTCTATTAGACAGGAAAATAATGAATTCTAACTATAGTGTAAAATGTAACTAATTTTATTTCATCGTGGTCACCAATTAGCTTAGAGACTCTAAAAACTATGGATTCGACACTAATGTTTGACATTTTATTTTCCAACCCCCATTCCAATAGGTGATGAACTTGGAGTTCAACGGTATTGGGAGCAACTCCGAAAACTATGGATTCCACACTAATATCGGGCATTTTCGCAACACAAAGTCATATCATCCTGAATGTTAGACAACCCAAAAAACACTATCGTTGTGCAGGATTGCATAGAGTCACGGATGTCTGTTTCTGCGGAATTTAATATCGGTCGTTTTCGATTATTTTTACATGTCACTCCTTACCAGGGGTGTCTTACCCCCAAAGTATTCTTTCCAAATTGCAAGTGATATGTGTACCAAGTTTGGTTGAAATTGCTCCAGGCCTTCGAGAGTTATGCTGGAACAAACATACATACACACCCACACATACATCCATTTATATATATATATATATATATATATATATATATATATATATATATATATATATATATATATATATATATAAATAAATCCCGGTATCATTACGGCAACCACTATACTCTGCAGGAGTGTGGCAACCACTGGAAATCTTTGAGTATACTCGTTTTTTAACGTGTATATTTATATATCATATCGTACTGAGAAGCCTGTTTAACTTTATTTGTAAAATTTGGATAAATCTCTAGTAAATTCACTCCGATATCATTGTGAAGGCCATTCGCACCACTATCATTGTAACACCCAATGTATATATTTGTTATTTTGCTATCATTGTGGAACCATTGCAGCAACACTGCTACCAACTGTTGAATATCATACTTTTTGTCCCCGGCTTTGGTTATCAGTTGACATCACGTCTGTTCGTAATGAAAGACAAAGCAGCTTGACAAATATATTGTAATGATGGTCACGAAGAAGGAGAAAAAGAAGAAGAAGAAGTTAGCTGAAAGATGCTCGTATGATTTAATGTGGTGTACTGTGGTGTCAATGAAACCTTTTGAGCATAGCTGGAGTGAGTTGTAGGATGATTTGCGAAATTATTTCCCTCGCACTCGAGCATTGGAATTTTACATAGCATTAAATCGGAACAGTTCCACATTGTGTATTTCAGGCTTGTATAAATACTGAACTTGTGTTGCAATTTGCAGGAATAAGTACCAATCGTCATGAAATGGCATATCTTATGGTGTATGGTACCTCAACGAAATCAATATCAAACATATTCAATACTTAAAAGGTAATTGTGTGGTATGTAGAGACTGTAATGTTCCTACAAATTACTTATGTTTGCAACCCACGAAACTGAAAAAGTGCCATATATTTGCAGAAATAAATATTCCGAGTGAAAAATACGGTGAAGTGCACCACGAAAGTGAAAAAGTGCAATATAATTGGAAAAATAAATATTCCAAGTGAAAAATAAAGTGAAGTGCACCATTTATATTTATTATAGAATTGAGAAGGTATGTAGTAATTTGCACAAGATAAGCATGTTAATTGCAAACAATTATGCGCAGCAATTATAATTCTACTGTACAGTTTTCGTTATCATGGTTGATTCATTCTTGTGGTTTTCATGAACGGTATTTGTACTCGGTGTTATTGAAGATCTCTTGTTCATGAAGTTTTATTAAATTATGTGCTAGTTATTTCAGAAGAAAAGGAAAATTTGTAAACATCCAAACTAACTTTTTTAAAAAATACATATGGAGGATACTCACTGCTAAAAATCTGTAGTTTAGAATCTGTAATTATATTTATCTTGAGACTTTATCTTCCTTAAAATCCTAAATAAACTTAGTGAATTTTTTCATCCACAGTTGCATTATTTTCTCTTGTAATTAGTTCTTCTTCATGCAAAAAGTATGACAATTATATACTAAAAAAGTGGGAAAATGTAACATTATATTTCATGTCATGTATGTAGCTGAACGTTTAAGGGAAACGTGCCCTTTCAAGGATGTTTTAATTTTGAAATCATGGTAAAATTCTGTCCCATAGGAGACGCATGGAAATCATCGAATTTCGCGTATGTTACATTTGTACTTACTTATTATGCATTGCTAAACGTCGTCTGCGTGTTTTTTTTCTGTTTTCACTTCAAAAACTTCGATTTCTGACAGTATTCTTCGATGCGTTTTCACTTACGTTACGCAGAACATAGCGACCAAATTTTGACGACCGTTGTCTGTGATGGACCACAAACCATTGGCGCTAGCTCCACACACCATTGGCACTAGCCCCACACAGCATTGGCAATAGCCCCACATACCATTGGCATTAGCCCCACAAATCATCTACAGGTAGCCCCACGCACCATTCGCAGGAATGAGGTATGCCTATGAGGTTAGGTTAGGCCTGTTAGGTTAGGTTCTATTAGCATAAATACAAAACAAAAAAATTCCCGTAAACCCCCCCCAAAAAAAAACATTGGCACTAGCCCCACACACTATTGACATTAGCCCCACAGACGATCCACGGGTAGCCCCACGCACCATTCACGGGATTGAGGTATGCCTACGAGGTTAGGTTAGGCCTGTTAGGTTAGGTTCCATTAGCATAAATACAAAACAAATTTACAGATTTTCGTGTTAATCAGAAAAAAAACACACAGACTATGTTCAGCAATGCATAATAAGTAAGTACAAATGTAACACATGAAATTCGATGATTTCCAGGCGTCTCCTATGGAGCATAATTTTACTGAAATCATTTGTGAAAAACTGGAAGATTTTTTTTTTAAATGGAATTAGATGGAATGAAGGTGTTTTGATATTTTATACCGTTGACCTGTTTTGTTGTGTGTTTATTTTAGAAGGCACATGTCACAACACCCTTTTATTTTAAAATATTCCTTTGGTAAACAATTTCAAAGTTTTACATTCTGTAAATACTAGAAGAATGCTCAACACTACTCAGCTGGCTTATGTAAATAGTATGTGTGAACACAAATACCCAAAAAGATGAGATACATCCTTTTTACCAGTAACTGCACACTGGACCAGCATTGGAATTAACTTTTATCAGTATTAGCACTTTCAAGCAAGGCTTTGAACTCAATTTAGCCAACACTGGACTTATACCACTTTCCCTTCTCTTCTCTCCCCCAACATGATAAATTTTTTACCAATTCTCTTAGCAGGAAGACTAATTTTTGTAGAATTTTGGCAATCATTGTTACACAAAATTTGAACCTTCATCAAAGTAGTGAGCACTGTTTGGATTTCGAAAAATGGGTAAAATTATCGCAAAGTTAAAACACTTTTCAAAGACATTTCTGTACAGTTTTTAATGGTCATTGATATTTCTTCTTGTGAAAGAAACACATTCCCAGTTAATTACGATGTGTTTCTAACGCCAGAAACCATCTACGGATAGCCCCACACACCATTCACAGAGACGAGGTATGCCTACGAGGTTAGGTTAGGTTCCATTAGCATTAAAATACATGATTTTCCTCTTAAATTAAGTTATTTTGCTTCTGAAAGTTTGCGTTCGAAAAGAATACACTTCCATAAACATAGGAGAGTCCACAGAAATGTGTTAAGGTAAGTAGTTTCTTGTGTAAAACGTAAGAAAACTGTTTTAACTCTGCGATAATTTTACCGAAGAATGTTATTGGTAAAGTTCTTGATGACGGCGAACACTATTTCTACAGAAGAAATTACTTAGCAAGTTTCTGTACCATTTGTGATGTTTCTTGATGTTATTCCTGTAGAGTGTATTATGTTTTAACATGAAAATTGGTATATTTGCTTTCTATTTATGCTAATGAAACCCAGGGACGGCGACAGGGGTGGGCACGGGTGGGCAAGCGCCCATCCAAAAATTCCTGTGCCCACCCGATTGCCCACCCAATCAAATTCAATAAGCACATATACTTGGAGATAGCTATATGAATGATTCGATAAGTAAGTGTATTCTGGTGTTCATAACATGTATATTTTACTTTTGAATATTATCTATGTTAGAAATGTTCACATATTATCATCCCATAAAAAGCCAATTTTGTCATTAGAAAGTGAAAGTAATTACTAGAACTATTGAAACAAAAATTGTGATAAAATGAATACTTCCATGATTAAAAGCAGCTAGTAGGCATAGGAGGCTCAAAATTATGCAGGGTATGATCAAGAGTAGATCAGAATTTAGGGTGAACTTGAGGACTGCAGCTCCGGGCCTCGACATACGTATATAAATCCCGGCCTGGGTATGGTTAAAATAATCTCTAAATAAATAATTATAAACATCATCTTAGCGTTACTTCCTCCGGCAACACAATACATTATTTCGACTTTTTAATTATTATTAGAATAATTTAATCAAGAAGATTTAGATGGGCAGGCCATGTGACACGAATGGCAGAGGAAAGAATAGTCTACAGGATTCTTGTTGGGAAACCCGATGGTAAGAGACCAGTAGGAAGGTCAAGACGAGGATGGAGGGATAACGTTGAGATGGACCTAAAAGAAATCGGCAAGGATGGGAAAGATTGGATTGATCTTGCCCCAAATAGGAACAGATGGGAGGCTTGTGTTGCTGCAGCCATAAACCTTCGGGTTTAAGTATGCTAGAGAGTATAATATAGTTTTAATTAGCTCTGCATTGAAATTCTAGAAGTGTCCCTTTTTTAAATTTCATTACAATTTTTATATACCTGTTACCTTGAAATATCAATATGGTATGCGAAATATGAACTTTATATTCATTCTACTGATAAGAAAGAATCACAATAATCACTACAATACTGAAGTGAATAAATTTTAATAAACCAGTTATGTATGAAAAAAGCTACGGAATTATTCAATTACTAATGAGTGGCTTATCCTATTTAGAAATCCTCGTCCCACACATAAATTTTGCCACATTAATCAACCGAAAATATCAACAGAATCTGTACACGCAGTTGAAGTTAAGAAAAAGAAGTTATGTCACGAAGTATCCAGAAGACGATTTTGTTTGTTTGTTTGTTTGTTTGCTTTTAAGCCCACTTTTATGCTCAGATAGGCTAATCGGGACTAAGCCTACAGTTTAACGTGTAGTAGGAACCAGTGTGCATCGTGCTTCCACCAGAGGAGGGGGGGAGTCGAAAATAGGACCTCTTCATTTTTAATGCAACAGCGTTATGCCATTGGGGAATAAATATACAGAAAGAACTCGCACCAAACGTATCATCTTATCACCACAGAAGATGCGTCAATTTTAAGAGGGTGATTGCCTGAGACAAATATTTGAGACTTTCGGAAAACAACGTCAATGTTCACGGAATTAGCTGCCTTGATCCACTAATGAAACGCTGTGCAATTGAAACTTCCACCTCAACTTTCTAAGAGCTATGGACTAATGCAACTCCATTTTTGGAAGAGTAAGTTGTGGTTGATTTGTTTTATTTTAAGTCATTTTTCTGCTAATTTTGATAATGACGACGATAAGGTTCAATGGTGATTAGATGAAAGTAACGAAGGGGCGAAAACAAACACTGCTGACATCAAAATACAAACCCTCATAAATTATTACTTTGACAGTGGTTCCGAACGGCAGGGACTCGTTGCCCTGAAACAAAGTTTCCAGGACAGAGGTTGACATTCTAGTGTGTTCGAAATGGTCACACCATACAACCCAAGTCATCTATGAAAAATAGATGAATTATTACTGGCACGGTGACCAACTTCCATGAATTCCTTGTGTCCTAAAAAATTTTGTTACCTCAAAAAATATGTTCATGTAACCATACGTGTGTTGCTTCTCCCGCATTAGTAACACGACAGTTCAGAAAACGAATAGCAACTTAGCTAATAATCTCTTCAATTCTGAACAGATTTTTCAATCTTACTTGTTTATTACTTATGAGTGATATTTTGTCAAAATAGCCTTTCATTAGCCTAGGAATACTTCCATGGACAATGAACAAATAATTTGTTTTCCGTGTGTGTTTTAAATCATTCCTAATAAGACGTTGATTTTAATCCAAACATTCAGTGGCGGCGATTAGGAGGAGCGAGAAGTGGGGGATGCAGTTCCCCTCGCCACATTTGGCCACTTTTTGTCCACACACTATCGCCTCTTTTGCTAAGCCTTTTCTACTAAGAAAACGTATATTGTCCTTGCTTTTCAAATGTTGGCACCCAATCGCCGCTACTACAAACATTCACATAGATTTATCAGTTGTACAAACCTTGTAAGTTAAGAAAAGTGACCCCAAAGGAGTAAGAACTCATACGATGAAAATACTATGCTCAGGAACATGCATTTAAATTAAGAGAATTTCATGATTGTCTACAATCGCACTTTCTGTTATTGTCGCCGAATACATAAAATCAAGTATGTGCCTTGTATTTGCAACACAAGCTTAAACCTAATTCACATTTATTTCACTGTATTGACATGCATGAAAGAATGTGATTAGAATGTAATGCTGCGTATGGATAAACACTTCCTTGAAATAATTGTGTCCATCAGAGACAAAACGAAAGGAAATGGAACAAGATGCGGGAATAGATTAGAAAAGATAAAGAGAAAAACAAGAAAAGGAAAAGAAGTAAGAGGAGAATCGGGAGTGTAAGAGAGAGAGGGGGATGCATACATCTTAAATACACATATATACAGGTACTATAGTATATGGTCTTACATTTATACTGCCCACCCTAATTTATCAATAAGGAACTTCTGCCCACCCGGTCGAAAATTTCTGGCGCCGCCCCTGATGAAACCTAACAGGCCTAACCTAACCTCGTAAGCATACCTCGTCTCCGTGAATGGTGCATGAGGCTACCCGTGGGTGGTTCGTGGGGCTACAAAATCGATTCTTGTTTCGCGATTAAACGTGATTCCCATGTTAAAGAATGTTTCGCAATTCATAATAGGCGAATTCCGATGGAAAAAAATATAAAACTAACGTGGGAAACGTGCTCGCCGTCATCAACAGTTTTAATATGTTATTTATGTTTTAAAAAAAAACAACTTATAAATTACCGTATGCAAGTATGCACGCTTCCCATGGAAAATGTATTTTCCGTTGACAAGTGACTAAGTATCGTACACAAGTGGTAAATAATGTAGAAGTAAATTAAAACCTCAGTAGAATCCATTTACTGAATTTATATTGATGCTAAAGAGAATCAAACATGTCCTGCTTAACCTAACCAGGTGGTGAAGCTAGAATTTGAACTATTTTCACCAGATTTTAAAGTATGCACGTGCATGATCTACACTGTGGTCTGGCATGCTATATACATGTGTGTATTCTTCAGTTGTCAGTGTGCATTTATTTTCATGTTGGCAATATTTTTTTTCTGCATGCCATGGAGTTGGAAAAATACTGCAGGGTGTTCTGATAAATACTGGTTCTGCTAATATGTCACAAGGCATTAGTATAAAGGGGCATTACATTCTTAAATGTTTTCATTGTTAGGTTAGGCCGGTCAGGTTTAGGGCTATTAGCATTAAAATTACTTCGTTAAATATTCCCAACACCATTGATGCAATTTCTGGTTTCAGTACTTTGTGCTACTGTCGCTACTTGGTGACTTGTTAGCAGTAAGTTCTACAACATTGCTAATGATTATAATGAAATAAGGTAAAATACAATGTACTGTTATGATTCAGGTAATTAATTTTGCTGGTGAAAATAGCCACATATAATTTTCTAAGCACTTGGCGAAAATATTCGAGGCCTTTGTTTATAACATTATATATATGCTTCTTTAGTAATTTTTACACATAAAATGTTTCTGAAATTGAAACATGTGTTTATTTTTAACTTCAGGCAAGCAACCTAACCACACTAAATGAGCATTGTAAGTGTTAGATAGGGATGCATTCTGACTTGAGCGCTACGGAAAAATCTTGAAACACTAAGGGTGCCGTGAAACCATGCTCTACAGCTTGTTAGTCTATGCCTAACGATTTATTATGTGTATATTTTTTATCAATATAATGTTCCACACTTTTGCGAGTATTGGTATAAATGCATAATTATTAGATTTATCATCATATGCAAACAATTTTAGGCAAAAATGTTGCCCCACCTGTAAAGTTAAAGTGTTATTTGATGCTACGTGCATCTTGTGCTGTACTTTACAAATGCTTTCTTTTGTTTCATAAAGTGGCACACATTTCCACTGCTGAACTATATAAAATGTGCGACATTATGTGAACAGGAGTGTACCAAACACATATGCTTTGAATTTGAGATTTAAGTCCACTTTTATGTTCAGTTAAACTAATTGGGACTTGACCAACAGTTTAAATTGGGAGTGGGATCTGAACCATTTAAGACTCCAATGGATATCAAGCCCTTGATTACAAAGTGACGGTGTTACCAGTATGCCACTGACGAAACCCTTACATATGCTTTGATCAATGAAAATGTTCAGTGAATGAAACAAAAGAAACCTAACCTAACCTTTTCATTTGTACATCCAGTACTGTTTTGCATTTAAAATATAATTTTCTATAGTTTGACGAGTGTTGACTTTTGCCCCTCTGCGACTTTTCAATTACTAATGTAGTCAGCAATACAGGGTTATTAGAACAATGGTTGCAAATTTGACTTCATGCTGCGACACCTTTAAGGGTCAGAGTATGCCTGCCAAGCAGATTCTTGTTGGTGACACATGCATCAATTTCCATACAGGTTGGCATGTTTAAAACTACTTGTTCTAAACGTTTAAAACACAAAACTTTGTTTTCTTTTAAAATACTTTAAACATTTCAAGCACACTGCTGTAAGCATGTTTTTTCAACTTTGTCTTGTTTAAAACATATTTTGAAACTTGATATTTGAAATTTTGTTGTTTTACTTATCCTTAATCTCTGTTATTTAGTTTACTGTGCACAGACATTGGCCAAATATGTATCCATTTCACAAAGAAACATGCCATTATGACTACCTGTAGGTTACATTTAAAACACGTGAATAGTGTTGTTCCGCACTCATTGTTTATTGTTGTTAATGCGATTTGTTTGCATCCACAATAAAATGTGATATTTGGGAAAACAGTAAAACAACTACAGAGATTGATTTGCTTTATTTTAATTGCTTTCATGCCACTTCTGGCTAATTTGAGAAGATGAGGGTGAGTGACGATATGATGAAGGGACACTCACAAACATCCATGCCTAAGCTGGGATTCTAACCCAGGACCCCTGGTGTCGTAGCACGATGTGCTAATCACTTCAACACACGTGTCGGCCACTAGAGTTAGAGTGGGGACTGACAACCGTGGATTAACTAAACCTTGAGCCTACATGTAAGATTTAAAAGTAATGTAAATAGATATTTTAAGAAGTTCTTCAAATGTTTTCCGTGTAACTAGAAATGCAGTCCTTTCTTGCATGATAAACATATTACTTATCAAAAATGTATTCTTGGCACTCTGTTTAAAACACATAGCTATTTTTTCTTTTACCAAAGTTTAAAACACATTTGTGGGACTGATACATGGATGAACAGTTTTGTTGTGCACTCAATGTACATTCCCCTTCCTGTAAAATGACACAAACTTTGTAGGGTTGTACAGTTAATGAATGTGTCACTTTATCTGAACTGGAATGTACATTATTGTTAATGTTTTTTTTTTGCATTCACAATAAAATGTGTGGTATTTCCGGCAACAGAGTGGCTAGTACAGGGATAGAGTGGATCCTGGTAACTGTGGATTAGTTGAACATTCTCAACAGCACATGGAAGACTTAAAAGTATAATGTAAGTATTTTAAGAAGGTACTCGGGTGTTTACATTATAACTAGAAACACAGTCTTTCCTTGGATGATTAACCCTAAACAGCTAAAGTGGAAAATCAGTAACAGTAACGCTAAAGCTAAGGCATTCTCATCTTGACGACCTTATTCTTTGGCTTTATTGGCTACCAACATAATTTATTTCCGATAGTAACAAACAAAAAAGTTTTGACATGATTTAACGTTCATAGTTGCATTAAAAACAGCAATTTGTTTGGTATTTTCCACATATTGCTTTGGAACAAAGACTGCAATACATTTTTGTTGTACCCTCTTTTCCTTTGATATTATCACAGGTTATTTGGAAGTTTGATACATTGATGCTGTGGTGTGAGTTGTCTAAAGCAACAAAACACATATTTTTAGTTTTGTTCTGAAAAAACAATTTTTTTTTACCTTGTTGAAACAAAAAAATAGATATGGCAAATTTGGTTACATTAAAGCCAATGCTTCGTCACAATGACTACCCACATAAAATAATATCAAATAATTTGTCAACTAGACAGAAATTGAACCCAGACAGTATCACTCCCTCTTTCAGAGTTTAAGGTCAGTTGAAAGTATCGAGGGTGCCAAGTATATCATGTGGTAAGAAAAGGTGGAAGGGGGGATACCTTTTTGTATTTACTAGTCTTCATTTTGATAAAGCTTTATCTTTTTGGGTTAACAGATAATTATCTGAATATGTTTTCTTGGCATTATGTTTTAAACATTATTTTCTTCATGGTCAAACGGCCTCCCCGATGGCGCAGTGGTAGCGTCATTGCCTTGTAATCAAGGGGTACCGGGTTCGATACCCATTGGAAGCACATAGTGGTTCAGATCCCACTTTAAACTGTAGGTCCAGTCCCGATTAGCCTTACTGTGCATAAAGTGGACTTAAAGCACCAAATCAACCAACCAACCAATCTTCGTGGTTTAAAATAATTTAAGAAAACAAGGAAAGTTGTTTCTTCATTAAAAAATGCGAACCCTGCTTTTATAGCTGCAATTATCTGGTATTCTTGACTTAAAAATGACAATTTTTGTTAACTTTTCCACTTGGAGTTTTTAAGTCTAGTCTATGTATAGTACAGCTAATTGGGACTGGACCACAATATTTTGTGAATTTCTTATGATGAACACAAGAAGAAAACAACTTCAAAAGTTCCAGAACCTTTATTCCCAGAAACAAGTCGGATTAGAAGCAACCCCCTTTTTTAGCACAGCTAGCACAATTTCAGTGTAACATAAAATTGCATTTTATCCTTAAACAAGCACTGCATCCGAAGCATAAAATTTGCAATGTTTAATGTTTTTTTGTAAGTATAATATTTTCTCTTAGATATATTAATGATTTTCAATAGGCCGTAATAATTTTCAGTTACATTATTGTTGTTGAAACATTGCTTACAGAGAAAATATGGAACTGTTGTGTGTACATAAATTATCAATTCTTGACTTGAGAAATGTTGCGAGAATGCATATCCAGTGTTTGTTTCAGAACATTCTTAATTTTGTTACAAGTGGAAAACATCAATCATTATGAAAAATTGCAAATATTTTCTATAATTTGTCCCTTACTTGCTACAGTTCTAATTAGAACTGATCAACAAAATTTTTATTTCAATGATATTCCAGGATATCATGTTTACAACATTCCGTACAAAGAATTATATAAAGGATAACTTACACCACATAACTGAATTCCAGTTTTGCATGTACTTTTTTTTACACAAGTTTTTACCATACCACATGCATTTTTCAGGGGTAAGACAAGAATGGTCAAATAATAAAACTTGGGAACGTAAGTACATTTAAAAGATTAAAGTTGATGGTGAAGAACAGCAGTGACAGGGCACTCTGCTAAGGCAATCTGCCATCTAATAACTTCAATGTTGACCTTTTAAACCAACGTGCCTTCCCATATTTTAAACTTTGGCTAATATCAATGAAGTCTTACATCTTTAGATAAGTGATAATTGAGTAATTTGTTAATCGAAGTGAGAGAGGCTGTGTGCACTGTACATGATTATTTTGCTGGTATTGTAGTTTACTTTATAAGTGTTTGAAGTTTCTTGGATAACTTTTTAGTGTAACAGTTCTGTACAAACACTTTTATTTTAAGCCAATTTTTATTGTTCAGTATTTCAGGATTTGCTTCAATCAACATCTCACATTCGAGTCTCCTTGGTGGCTTCTTTTTGCAAATATGGTTTTTGAAAAACTTCAAAACCACCTTCTTTTGTTCATCGGTCCAAGGTACAACCTCTCGCTTTGTGCCTTCTACATATCCTGGAGCTCTTTCCTTCCGTTTGACTGAAATCAAAGTTCCCTCAGATTTTTCATAAGTTTTTAGTGTCCTAACATTCTCATCCATTTCTGTGGCTACTTGTTCATGATTGTCTTCATTTTCATCTCCTGAACTAGCAATCTCATTCTCAGTCAAGTTGGTTTCTTCCGATGCTAACAAATTTTCTTCAATGTTGACATCTATTTCATCTAGACTTTTACCTCTAAACTTAGAAGCTGCACCACTTTCCATCATCAGAAGTAACTTACTAATTTTGGCTGTTTGAAAGATATGATCAGGTAGTCTGTATTCACTCCGGTGAATGCCACCTGTATGTCCCATAAATGTAGACAACTGTTCAATGTCTTGTTCTGACATCGCTAGCAACTGGCTGATTGTTGCAAGGTGTTTCCTTAATCTTCGTGTAGTTATAGCATCAGGATTTTGGAGTCCTGCTCGTTTGGCATGATTGGTTAATACCTTGTATCCAGCAAACGGATTGGTTGATTTGGTATTGCAAAAGAGATAAGGATTATCTTCTCTAACGAATTTGCTCCTTAACTTGATCAGAAGGTCAATATGTTGCTGAACGTCCAAGCTGAACAAGACTGGCGTCGTTTTCCGTTTACCTTCTATCACAACTCGCTTAAACTTCTTAATCAATATCTTTTCGGTTTGTTTCACAGCATCTGAAAATTCTTCATACCCCTGACTGTTTCCAGTATTTTGATAAAGGTCAACTGTAAGCCTAGCAAGTTCCCCAGGTCTTTTTCGACATAGCAGCATGACTCTGCAATACACAGTTTCAAGCAAGTCTTTGTAAGCAGTCTCATCATCGTTGTTCATTTCCAAGTTAGAAAATGCAGTTCTCCCTTGATCTATTAGAAAGTCTCTAAATTTTTTCAGATCACTCGCCAAAGGAATTGTTGTAATTGTATTCATTTCACTTGTGCGCAGGTTGTTTGCAGCCTGGTGCGACACTTCATATTTCCAGTTTGATTTTATGAGCAAAATCATTGTTCGAAGGTCAGCCTCGACTTCACTTCGCGTGTGTTGATCGAATTTGTTTTGTCGTTTGTAAATGTGAGAAATCGCTATCTCACAACATTCTTTTAAGGAAGTACTTATATTCATAGCATAAGTAGGGGCATTATATCTGTCTTCATCTCTGTCATATCCTGCTACAGATTTCACAGCTTCAACTATTAGATCAAAATGTTTTGGTTTTAGAGCCTGCAATAAGCTTTCTATTGTGGGATTTCTATTCTTGATTTCTATTAAAAGTTTACCCAGCTCTCTTATTTTCCTTGACGTTACATTTATTTGATGTCTTTGCCGGTGTATTTTGAGGAAACGTGCACCAAAAGAGCATATTAATGCATCCTTTTTAGCAGCAAGTGAAACACTGTCTGCCCGCATTCTTGGGAAAACACTTTCTTTCAGCTGTAGGTCAACATGTGTACCCTTAATGAGGTAATCTTGTGCATCCAGTTGTGCAGATGTCTTTTTTGCATTGTCAGGTTTCTGTAGGCAGTGTTTTCGATGTTTCCATAGCTGTTTTCGAGAATAAAACCCAAGACAGTAAGAACATGGTAATACATTACTTGGAGAATCATTCAATACTGATTTCCTTACTGGTTTGATATTTCCTAGGTTGCAGTTAAGGTAGTTGCCTTTTTTTCTTAAAACTGTGATTAGATGTTTCCGTTCTTTACTTTTTAATGGTTTTGACAAAATTCTTTGAACTTCAATTTCACATTTGTGATTTCTTGCAATGTGTCTGGCAAATTGTGTGACTAATGTTTCGCAAAAGAAGCAAAAATCTCTCTCTCTTTTTCGGGTTTTCTTTTCTACAAAGGTATTATGCATTTCAATTGAACCTGAATTTTCATGAACTGGAGTGATAGAATTTTCATGGATGTTGTTGTCCTCACTGCCTGTCTGAGGTGATGGAAGTGAACATGGTGATACTTCGTCTTGTAGTCCATGAAGATTTTTGTCCAAAGTTGGGTTCTCTGAGCCTGTGCTACTCTGAGGCACGTAGTCTGGATCTTTTACACTATCATGAACAGTTGAACAAGATGAAGATTCAAAATCATCATCAGTTTGAGTTTTCAAACAACCTAAACTCTGTGGTTGAAAATTTGTGAAATGATCCCCTGCGACATTATTTATGCATGAATCTGCTGTGTTACACACATCACCCAAATCATATTGCTGCACTGTCATCATGTTATCACTCAAATTAAGTCCTTTCACGTAGTCTGGATCTTTTACACTATCATGAACAGTTGAACAAGATGAAGATTCTAAATTATCATTAGTTTGAGTTTTCAAACAACCTAAACTCTGTGGTTGAAAATTTGTGAAATGATCCCCTGCGACATTATTTATGCATGAATCTGCTGTGTTACACACATCGCCCAAATCATATTGCTGCACTGTCATCATGTTATCACTCAAATTAAGTCCTTTCACACACATGAGGAAATTGCTTTGCATGGAATGGGAATCTGTGAATGGATCATGAAGCAAATATTGCTTGCATTCGTCACCACTGTACACTGTCGAGGAAGGTGAAGGTGGAACAACTTCTTCAATTTTCACTTTTGGATCACTGTGTAATAATAGTCCATAACCTCCAGCATCTTCTAAAACTTGGCATATTGTCTCTGAACATGTTACGTTACTATTTACACTCCATGACATGGGTTCGGAAACCGTATGAGGTTTATTTTCACAGGACCTTGTTTCACTGTTGCTCACATCCAGCATTTGGTAAACTAAAAATAAATACATGAGAAAAAAATAGTAAATACTATCTTAAATATCTTTAAGTGAACTATAGTGAATGACCATTACAGTTATCATAAAACTGTATTCATGAAATTTAAGCAGATTTATTAATACGCACTATTTTGGGTGCATTCCGAAAGTCTTAACGAAACAAACGCATCCAATGAAAATAACTGGGCTTGTGAATCTGTTGAAACCTGTTATTTTACAGACTTATGGGACACTAGGCAAAAGCGCAGGTGCAGCGTTTTGATTAGAAAAAGTTTCCACATGGCGTCTAGCAGAAGGAATATCCTTATTGCAAAAATAAACTCTACTGTGGGCACTGTTACTCACTTTACTCACATTCTAAGAACTGTTATAGTCATACTCATTTTGTGCATGTTGCTTCATATCGCTATCTGTTAAAATTATAATACATTTTCCGAACTAGTGCAATTTGAATCCAACAGCACGTACGTTGTCTGGAAGCAGCAACTATTCTCACCGAACAAACGAGCCTCCTGATCCATGCGTTTGGTGAATCTCATTCTTGCATGAAACACACGGAACGAGACTTTTGGAACAGCATAATGAAACTCACGGAAACACTTATGTGACAGCCAGTTACCATAACTCATTTAATGTGTTAAACTTGTGTGACTTTCGGAACAGACCCTTTGTTATTTTGTATATGAATAAAAACATATAATTCATATCTCATGTTTTGTACATGTTTATATTCACTGTTTGTTTTTCAAAGGCAATCAGATTGCAATCACTTTGTCATATACATTAATTAACGATGTGAATGAACTATTCACATTTTGCTATGCATTGAGGAAATAAATCTAAATTTCAGTTTGTGATGTACAAATTGCCATAAATAATAATAATTATAAGTCCAGTGCATTTCAGGCAGGGCTGAAGCACAATAGCTTCCCTTAAATGAATAATTGGTGTGACATACATAATAGCTGATCTGTGCTTAAAATATCTGATGGTAAAATCTTGTATTTTTTTTAACTCCAGAGAAATTGTACACATGC
Organism: Lepisma saccharinum; assembly: GCF_977018435.1. Lineage (NCBI taxonomy): Eukaryota > Metazoa > Arthropoda > Insecta > Zygentoma > Lepismatidae > Lepisma > Lepisma saccharinum. The sequence goes on from NC_139235.1 coordinate 95,165,304, forward strand.
TTGAATACTTCTATTGCCATTATTATATGTATGTTTGAGAGCAAATGCATATAACCTACATCTCACAATGTTTGCAAGATGATGGTCGGGTGGAGCATTAACAACCAAGCAAAATGCATTACAAAAAGTATTGCTAATGCAAGAGAGAAACATTGCTCAGTGGTTCTCACAATTTAGAATATTAATATTGTCGAACATTAGAAATTCCTCAGAATTAATGAAATGGTACAAATAATTTAACTGATATTGTGTCAATTTATAATATAAAGTTTTGGAGTCAGAAATAGTTTTGTTGCAATATCCAGAACTGTGGACGTACAGTATTTCGAAACCACATACAGTAGAGCGTCGATTATCCGAAGTAATTGGGGGACATGGGTGTTCGGAAAACTGGTTTGTTCAGATAATCGAACTGTACATGTTTATTTGCCAAAAAGAAGTACTGTACAGTAAATTTATTCATAAAAACAGGCATCTCTTTAAGTATGTATTACAAAGTAACGTACAAAGGCAACTTTAGTAGGAATATATAGTATGTGGTACAGTTTATTAAACAAAAATATGTACATATTTCATACGCATTTTGCATGAACAATACACACAGTACACAAAATTAACGTTTAAAAAAATCCTTTATTTTGGTCTGTCTAAGCAAGCCTACACGCTTACGAGCAGCTAAGTCACGTACTTTTTTCATTACAGATATCTGAAAGTGAGCGAGTACACAGTTCGGTTAAGCGGTCGTTCGGTTGACTGATGTTCGGATAATCGACGCTCTACTGTAATTCATTTTATTTTTTATTCAAATGTGTATCTTAATAAATATATTTTGACACTACTACGTAAGTACAGTGTTGGCAATAACTATTGAATTTGCATTATATTACGTAGTGAGACATTGTACCATTATGAAGACCTAAAGACTCAATCCCATCCCTCCCTCCCTCCCAGTTGGCTTGTACAAGTGTAGTTAAAGTAGCAATCGAATAATACATAACAATTTGTTTGAGGTAGTACATATCATCTTATCTGGATTTTTTTTAAAGAGGACATTATAATATTTTTTCATAGCAACATTCGAATATTATCCACAAAATGTTGTTTTCGGCTCCTCACTCTCCTTTCCTCAAGGTTCTCATTTGAAAATAATAGTAATGGCAGCAGTAATGAAACTTCTGAGAGTGCCATGAAGATTTGTACTGGTGTTCTTTTTTTCAAAACACACAAATTACACATGAACTCACAATGAATTACAATTTCTAGGAACAACCATCTGATTTGTCTGCATTGATTACTTCATGAAATACCAAATGCAAGTATACAGAAAGACAGATGTTTTTTTAAAAAAAAAAAAAAAAAAAAAAAAATGTTCATGTTTTGAACTACATCATAACGTTTTTTGTATGTACACACATTCAAGCGCCTGTTCACTAGGCAAGAATGCAATTCAACATCAACAGCATATTTTCGTGAGTAGTTTGGGTTTCATATATACAAGAAAATGAATTTGTCTGATCACTTAAATTTTAGTCTGCCATACAGAAGTAATTTTGGACTGAACCTACAGTTTAACACAGAATCCAAATCTCAGGACCATTTCGCACATAGGAGCAGCTTAGTTTAAGTTTCAGCCTGACAGGCAATGTGATCCTCAAAAGTGCATATCATATAGTAGCATGTAATCAAAATATTATGCAAATCCAAAATTTTCAGACTTGGTAAAAATTAACTTCTTTAGCCTTCTTGGACCTGGATAGCAAAGTAATACAGTCCTTATTGTGATTTCACAAATGTCAGTTATTTAGCAAATAATCGTGAACTCTATATTTATGGGATGGCATTTTTTTTTTTCGATTCTGGCCCCCAAAGTTAAGCTTAAAGTAAGATTCTGCCCCTTTAAAATTAGGCCCCAAGTTACGTCCATGTAAACAATCGTATAAACAAAGCCTACAGAAACAAAGAAACTTACAATTTTGCAAAACGCAGCTTCTTTCCTCTTCTGACAGTCCTTTTGTGCTTTCATATTTTGGTTTCCATCCAGTTAGGGTGTCTTTTCCACCACCTCTACTCTTCCGAACCATTTGTAAGATCTTTTTCGCTCTCGACGCCTGGAAATAATAATAAAGTTTTTAATGGTATGTTGTTAAAGGTGTGCATGCTTCTACTGTAACACGCTATTCAATAATTTATTAGGGATCCCTGGTTCGAATCCTGGCCTGGCCATGAGTGTTCTCTGTGAATGTCCCTTCATAAATGTCATCACTCCGTCACTCATTCTCATCGTCGCGATTAGTCAAAAGTTTTGAAATGGTACAAAAACTCATTTACATTGATTGGAAATATATTGTAACGGCATGGGAGAGATTCATATCGCAAATATAACATGTTACAAGATGATAAAAAATTGAATTAAAAACATTTATGACAAATTTAATGTAAATCATTGCCACTTCTATTTTTACAGTGCTTCGCCATCCTAATACTATGTATCTCAAACTCTGGTCTTAGAGATTACTTCGTACACAGATCATGAAATAAATTAATTTCATGAGCATTCAGGCTACTAATGGACGGCTCTTCTATTTCTTATTTTTTATGCAGAAATAAAGCTTTCCAGCCGCTGACAAAATAGGACAAGAAAAAGCAGCCCTAAAAATATGAGAACAAAGGCTTATATAACAATGAGTGACAGATTTGTAGGAACAGAACATGTACCTTGCCTTTCTGATGTATTTGTTCGTTTCAGTTTTTTTTTTAAAAAACAAAAAAAAAAAACTATGTTTGCAATCTGCGCATGAAATCATTGATTTGATTTAATTTTAAACATGGAACATACAAAAGTCCGATCTCACTGCAGTAGATTTAAATTAAAATCTCCACAATCTTACGCTAATAATTTCGGCCTCCCCCCTCCTCCCCAAACACATACACACAAAGTAACACCGATTTTAGCTTGATAACCTCATATTTTGTCTGAATTGAGAATATTCTAGTTACTTAACGTACGTGCAATAGTATGCTATTTAAATAAAGTTACTGAAACTATGAACAAAGTGTATAAAATCAACATATACAGCGACCGACTGTCGCGCTCCAAGCGGAGGAACCGTGAACTAAAAAAATATACAATCCAGACATTCTGCTACCAATGTGACAACATGGTCGAATTTTCGATGACAGTTTATTGTACTATTACTTCAAAATTTCACAATTTTGACATTCTACTATCATTGTGGCATCAATGACGTATTTCCAACGACAGTTCATTACACTCTCTCGAGTATCAGGAAGACGATAAGCAGGGTTGCCTTCATGGCAACCGTATACGGTCGTCCTAAACACCCGGTCGTCACTTTAAATGGAATTTTCAAATTGACGGTAGTCACATTGGTTGTCGGATAAATATATATATATATATATATATATATATATATAAGATATAGGAATCTACCAATTGCCATGATTGCTAAATGTAAGATGTCATAGATTTGTTGTGGAGGCCTTGCTGCAGTTTGGTGAAGGTGGTGTTAGCCCTCTCTCTTGCCTAGCCCAATAGCCTACATGATAAGTTTTCAGGTGATGAAAATAAGTATTTTTAAGTTAGTTAAAATTGCAAAATCATTAGCAATAACAATCACCAAAGAGGAGCTGAAATTGCAAAATCATTAGCAATAACAGTCACCAAAGAGGAGCTGAACTGGTAAGATTCAATTCACCTTTGTGCCTATAGCATTGGTAACAACACTAGTTTATTCGCATATTTAACTAGAACCATTCATCCCAAAAATTCTTACACAAGGATGTCAAGAGTTTTTATTTGTGCCAAATCAAGGCATTATTTGAAGTCAATTATCAACAGTCCAATCCTCATCCTACAACACTTTATCATCGTTTGCATACTCAACATGTTGACTAAAATGTTCAGCAACAGATGAGCACCCAACCCCTAGAAGGGGACAATTTTCGCCACTGCTTCATTGTATTATGTGTGTGTATGTAAGTAGGAAATATGACAAAATAAAGAATATTTCTGGACGAGATGCTTTCTCTATGTACTGAGCATAGCAGTGTGCTGAGAAAAAAAAATAGTGATATGGACAGGATATTGCTGGTTTCAATTGATGACACCCATATACAGTAATCCCTCAGTAATCTGGCAGATATCAGACCACAGGACTGCTGGATTAACGAAAAAGCTGGATTAGTGGAGGTTCATTTAAAAAAATGCATTTTAATAGCAAAACGTATGTTTATTGCACAAAATATGTACATATGTGCATATATTAAAATGGAAATTAGTGTTGTAAAAGAAATTACGAAACTAGATACATATTGCATTTTCCTGTAGTTTACATAACCTTAACTAGGCCTGCGTTAGATTTACGTTATAACAGAAATTAAACAAAACTTACATTTCTGCACTGTTGTACAGTGTATTTGTATTATTCCTTTGAGGGAACAGGTCTAAAAAAAATGTCAATTTTCTTTTGTTTCTTTGCTTGAAATTACACTTTTAACCTTTTTTCTTGAAGTCGTTTTAACACCAAGATATCACTCGCGGAGACACCATTTTTTTTTGCCCATGTAATGGACGTAGTGAAGGAATCCATGGCAGCATTGTGAGGTATTGTTTTAACAGCTGCTGCTTCTTCTCCCTCATCCTCTTCTTTAGTCATCACTTCCTGGAGGGACATTTTTCACTCACAGCAATATGCATAATTAACACAGAGACAAAAACGGTGCACGTGGGGTTGCGTGTGCAACAATGACGTGTACAGATCGCTATACTGAGCCTAGTGTTTACCTCATGCCAAGGTCTCTGACACCGACATGCAGTAACTTGTTTTCCCTTTCATGCTCCCCACTCGCTCAACGCCAGAGTACTGGAGACGCCGACTTGGCGAAGTGCTAGATTATAGAGGGACCACTGTATACACACACACACACTCACATACACAAATATATCCATACATAGAAATTTCAGCAGAAAGTGCAGGCTCAATCAGGACTTGAAACCAGGTCTTTGGCATACCATTCCATTACTCTACTAACCGAGCCAACCATGGTTTTGCCTGAATTTTCGCTCTTGATGTTTCACCTGCTTGGAATTGTCTCTGTATATGCATTGTGCATACATGTTTAAACATTTCCAGTGTGTGGTGAGTGTTTCCTATTTCCTTCTTATTTTGTATATTAACCATTTCAGCTGTCTTCCTTTCAGGCACTACATAGATGTGGTATTTCACCCTGATGAGGGTGAATCAATAGCAATTTTTAAATTGCAAATATGACAAGACTTTGCTTATTAAACAGTGCAATTTTTTTCAGGTTTTATTATTAGTGTTGTTATTTCAGGGGTGTTTCAGAAAGTTTGAACCCTCAAACCCCACCTTCCCTCATCAGCGAGAGATACTGCAAGATAATATAATCTCCTTAAATAAACTGAAATATTTCTATTACATCTAAAGATGTCCATTTGGCGAGTATGCGTAGGAATGGATCAACTCACTTTTGCATGTATTTTCTGGACCGTCAGCGATATTGCCGCCACTTTCTGGCAACTTCGTACATGCCTGACGAAGCTGCCAGAAAGATGGTGAAATCAGTTGTCGACCAAAAACTGCCTGGAAAAATGAGAAGTTAGTTGATACAAGTAGATGAAGTATTTCTGTTATTTATAATAATTTTAATTTTAATCACTAAGTAATTCATTCAAAACATTAAGGAGCCATGGTACCTTCGTTGGTAGAGCAACTGGCGACCATGCAGAAGACCCTGGTTTGAATCCCAGAGCAGGTGATCTGAACCAGTAATTTTTCCAGTCATTTCCCTGTTTCTGCAAGGCTCTGAGGCCTACCCAACCTCGTATAAATGGGTACCTGGTTGCAACCTGAGGGGGGGGGGGGGGGGGTAAAGACAGCCAGGTGTGATGCTGATCACATCATCCCAACTATGGCCGAGATCAAGAATATGTGGAGCTCTATACCTCCACATCACACTTTATGTCTTCATGGCATGTGTGAACATGCACAGGGGTACTTTTCCTTTACCTTATAAGCTGCAGGAATATAACATCATCTTAACATTATGCTAAGGTTTATAGTTCAGTAAGCAGTACCTTTGTTCATGTGTGACTTTTTTTGTCTTTATATTGTAGGAACTTTGGGTAGGTCATGCCTTGTATGATAGGGAAGCTACCATTATCCACCACTTTGCCTTCTATGATGATCCTGAGCACTTTAAATATCCTCATCTCGCAGCGGGATTTGCTCTAAGTGCAGCCCTTTTACAAAGGTAAATACCTCTAACTTTAACACCACTTTTAAAGAACCTTGTACTTAAGTGGAAACTGAGCATTTTGGAAACTGTAGGAATATTTTCAGCTTGAAACATGTACACACACTGAGTGCTCACTGAATTGCGACCATCCCTCCAAACAATAAGGAATGGCCACGTCACCACCCTGACTGGAAGTATTGTGGTGAATGTATAGACACAATGCTACATGTTAGTTGAACAGCACACGTTGAAATGGGAGGTGATCAGGATTTAACATCGTTCCAAAAGGATATGATTGTGGGTGCCCGAGCATCAGGTGCATCAATAACCCAGACAGCGACACTGGTCGGATGCGCCCATTCCATTGTATTGAAGGTGTACAGAGAGTAGCCAGAAAACGGGGCAACAACCAACAAGAGGCAAACTTGCAAGGGCGTATGGAAGGTGACACCGCGGGGAGTGCACCGAGTCAAACGGCCTGTCACAGGATCTGAGAATTATGGGACCAATACAACAGTGGATGTACAACACCCATATCCCACGCAACTGTGCAGCGCACACTGGCATGCATAGAGTTCCACAGCAGACAACCCACTCGTCACCCACTCCTTACGAAGTGTCACCACCGACTTTGTCCCGCTTCGGCCCACGAGCATGCTGATTGGACCGTGAACGATGGAAAAGGGTGTGTTGGTCCAATGAATCACAGTTTTTGCTACACCACTGTGATGAGGGTGTGCATCTGTGGCGCCAACAGCAGGATGCTATGGACCCTTCCTGCATGGTGAGTGCTGTACAGGCGGGTGGTTGGCATGGACTGGGACCATTGGTGTGTTTGACTGCCGTGTGACATCCGTTGTGTATCGGGATGTGTTAGGGGACCACTTACACCCAACAATGCAACACTTCTACCCACATGGGAACATCATTTTCCATGACAATGCACGGTGCCACCGAGACGGGACTGTACTTGCTTGGCTGGAGGAACATTCCACAGATATGCAGCATATGAAGTGGCCCCCTAATTCCCCCGATCTTAATCCCATAGAGCATCTGTGGGATGTTGTGGAACGAGCTCTTCGAAGCATGCATCCTGCACCGACGTCAGTTGGCTCGTTATGGGATGCCATCAGGAATATATGGTGTCAGATCCCCGTGGAGACATATCAGCACCTCATGGAACCCATGCCACGTTGTGTCCAAGCTGTCCGACGAACCAAAGATGGACCAACAAAGTATTAGGTACGTGGTCGCAATTCAGTGAGCACTCAGTGTATAATGAAAAGAATAAGTAAATGCCTTCTGTGGTGTACTCACAGTGTTTTTCATTTACTAGGTCATAGAGTTGAATTTAACAATGTTAGGTGGATGGTTGTAAACTGCTCGGTAATTTCAAAATGTATTACTGTAAATATTTTGCATTTCAAAATGTAATAATGTCACAAGACAAGTGTATTCAATAAAGTAATTATGTTTATTATAAAAATTACAAACACTAGTAACCCCCCTCCCCCTGCCCCCATTACATAACATGCAACTGACCAGGTGGCAAGCAACATGCATTACCCTGCTTGCATTAACTGTTAAATCCATGGTGCAACAGCCCTATAAGAACCAAGGCTTACCAGAGCAGCTTTTTCATTGGATGACACCAAGTGGTCAGCACATTGACTCCCATCACTGCTGTTTTCTGTCTTTTGAGACCGGAGCTCACTACTTCTTGTTTTCAAGAAACTCCCCAATTGTCCTCACAATACTGAGTCAATCCTGAACTGCATGGGGCTCTTGCCAGGGAACGAACCTGAGAACAAAGGCGAGCGTGATAACCATCTGGCTATGCAGGAGTCCACATTACTTACATAGTAAGGCTTATAATGATATGTCACAAATTCCCTACATAAACAACCACTCAGGGCCTCCCGGATGGCATAGTGGTAACGTCATTGCCTTGTAATCAAGGTGTTCTGGGTTCAATACCCAGTGGAGGCACAGTGGATCGTATCCCACTCTAAACTGTAGGTCCAGTCCCGGTTAACCTTCCTTTGCATAAAGTGGACTTAAAACATTTAATCAATCAATCAAACAACTTACTAAGTGACAAAGTAATAATCTCTAACAATATATGTTTAAAATCCAATAACCCAAACAGTTTGTGTATCCAAACAAAACAAGGCAAGATTTAATTTAAAACCCTTGTCTTATTTGGCAAGTAAAGTCTGGAATCAGCTACCTAGAAACTGCAAAGAGACTGACAAAATTTAACGAGTTAGGATGTATCATATGAACACTGACATTATACCTCATTACGTCCCTCTCGTACACACACACATATGCCAGTTATGAAATTGCTTATATATATATACACACAGGGTGTCGCAAAACTCTTTCAACAACGCTTGGGTGCTGGTAGATATCATAAAAGCAAGTAACTTTTCCCTATAAAGTTTACCTCGAAAGCGCTTAAAATCTATCCTGCACGTATGCAACCCAACACAGCAAACGCTTGCTCTGACATAACTACCAGGGGCACGTGGCAGGGTTGCCACTAGCGTTCCTCGTTAAGAGAGAAGACTTGAAAACAACAACTTGGGAGTCTTGCCTAAGCAAAATCCAAACATTAATGATACTTGCGATGTTGTGAGAAGCATTCACAGTATTTATAAACTGACCAAGACAAATAATGGGCAGACTGAAATTCAAGATTACTCATTCTAAAATATCTCCATAATTGATTGATTAGGTTTATTTTAATTCGCTTTTCTGCCATCTTTGGCTAATCACGAAGATGAAGATGATATGATGAAATAACAAATGACACCAATGTCTAGGCCAGGATTTAAACCCGAGACACCTGGCACCGTAGTGAGCTGTGCTAACCACATCACCACAGAGTGTTTCGTGTATCGTGCAATATCAACAATTGCAAGGGACACGTGAGATAGGGGAAATCAGTACGAACAAATGTAAACATGATGTGTTTGCTGCCTTGTTTCGAACATGCAGACTGTAATGTTATTACAATTTATTTATTAGAAAATTGTGAACTAGCGCTATTGTGAATCGATTTCGTTATAAAAAGCAGGCTGAAAAGAAACAACAATCTCCGGCAGATGAATATTCTTGAGCCACTTCGGTGACTGAGTACGTTTAGTGATTAACACATGATCTCTCTACCGAATGTTCCGGACACGAGTTCTGAGCTGGACAAAGGTGTCACTGGATCTTTCATCCTCGTATTTACTATTTGCCTGAAAGTGTAGAAAAATAACGTACAATGAGAATAATATAAATTCACAAGAATTATTCCGGAAATTCATCTAGATGTCAGAATGTCGCTCGTTTGCTACAAAACGTTGTTTCCAGGGTGAACTAAAAGTTAACATTTTGGTTCCTTCCGAAAATGTTACTCTTACATTTCAATGTTGATATGAAGTTGCTACAATGAATGATAAATATGTACAATTTATGATGTATACTCAGTGGTTTCCTTTTGATTGTTTCTTTTCACGTTCGATGATAAGAATGCGAAGCAAAGATACAAAATGAGAAAACTAATTCCCACACATGAGAAGAGTGTAAATTACTAGCATTTATCTTGATGTACCAATATCAAATGATATCGTGAAGTGCGGAACAAACTAATACAGGCAGAGTAGGCACCGAACTTACTGTAATTCCTTTCAATAAAATATTAATTTCTTCCTACAACTTCTTTAATAGAGCATTGAAGATGAACAAGTTTGAGTGGAGAGAAAGAGAGAGAGAGGGAGAGAGAGAGAGTTTTTAATTCGCATGTTCCTAGTATTTCAAATAATCATTGGATTTTTCTTGATACCCACTTTTAAAACACATAATTTTTTTTACATGCATATAAGTTGTCGGTAAAATTTACAGGTTGCCACTGTTTTCTAAAATAAGCCAGGGGTCTTGGGTTCGAATCCCGGCTTGGTCATATATGTTTGTGAGTGTCCATTCATCAATTTAATCATATCATCGCTCATCCCCAGTTTCGTAAATTAGCCTAAAGTGGCACAAAAAGCGAAGTAAAATAAAGCAAATCAATCAAGCAATGAATCAATCAATCATTAAATTAAAAGAGCCTCGCAATTATTTCCTTATGAGATGAACACGTTTAGCAATAACGCTATCACAGATAGGAATAATTTTCAAATAAATTTTAATAACATTACAGTCTGCGTGTTCGAAACGAGGAAGCAAACACATCATGCTTACATTTGTTCGTTCGTGGATTTCCCCTTCTCACGTGTCCCTTGCAATTGTTGATATTGCATGGTACACGAAACACTCCGTGGTGATGTGGTTAGCACAGCTTGCTACGGCGCCAGGTGTCTCGGGTTTAAATCCTGGCCTAGACATTGGTGTCATTTGTTATTTCATCATATCATCTTCATCTTCGCGATTAGCCAAAGGTGGCAGAAAAGCGAATTAAAATAAACCGAATCAATCCATTATGGAGATATTTTAGAATTAGTAATCTTGAATTTCAGTCTGCCCATTATTTGTCTTGGTCAGTTTATAAATACTGTGAATGCTTCTCACAACATCGCAAGTATCATTAATGTTTTGGATTTTGCTCAAGCAAGACTTCCAAGTTGTTGTTTTCAAGTCTTCTCCCTTAACGAGGAACGCTAGTGGCAACCCTGCCACGTGCCCCTGGTAGTTATGTCAGAGCAAGCGTTTGCTGTGTTGGGTTGCATACGTACAGGATAGATTTTAAGCGCTTATACCTCAGAAACTAAGCGCTTTCGAGGTAAACTTTATAGGGAAAAGTTAATTGTTTTTATGATATCTAGCAGCACCAAAGCGTTGTTGAAAGAGTTTTGCGACACCCTGTATGTGTATATATATATATTTTTCCTCGTTATGTACGCATAATTAAAAATGTAAATATTTTTAATTTGTTTTACTGGGCCATCTTGTGTACGAGGTGTGGCAGAGAAGTAATGAGACTGATTTTCTTTTAACCATGAATATTATTCTTTTTACAAATCAAGGTTATCCCCTTCAAAATAGTTCCCTTGGGTTGCTACACAGCGACAGAGGCATTGTTACCATTGTTCGTAGCAGCGCTGAATGGTTTCTGCTGGAAACCCTTCAGCTTGTCAGTTACGCTCTTCTGGATATTATCCAAAGTACCAGAATGGCACCCTTTCAAGTGATTTTTGAGCCGGAGGAATAGAATGAAGTCCCAGGGACTGAGATCTGGTGAATGCGTGGCCTGAGGAACCACAGGAATGCTTTTTTCTGCCAAAAATTCATTGATGGAGACTGCCGTGTGACATGGGGCATTGTCGTGGTGCAGCATCCAAGTGCTAAAATTTGATGGACGGTAAACCTGTTCAAATTTAACTCACTACTGATCATTCTCAACGTCAATTGACGATCTGACCTAACAAGAGACATTGTCATCCATTTTTAAGGTTGACGATCTTCCCGCACGAGGTTTGTCTTCCATTTGTTCTCGGCCTTCTAAAAGAATTTGTGTCCTGGATAGAGAATGTTCTTCATAAGCCCTTTGTAACTTTTTATAAGTCGCAGTAGCAAATTCACCAAGCTTTGCACAAAATTTGATGGCAAAACGTTCCTCAAACTTTTTGCCAATCCATTTTCGTAATGCACCTCACAAACACACCTTCACTTCAGACACTCTCAACAATTCCGTAGCAACTGTAGCAAGTTCAAACTTGTACTGAGTCAAGGGCATGGGTTAACCTAACTGCCATGTGAAGGGGAAGGCAGCAGTGTCGTTGATTTGTGTGCAGTGTTGCCAGTCTTATTACTTTTCTGCCAAACCTCGTATTTTTGTATAGTTGTCATTTGCCACCATCGTGAAAACAATTGGGGAGCTACTTGGAAAGAAGTAGCAAGGTTCAGCCTTGAAAGCTAGAAAACAGCAGCAATGGGACTTGATGCACTGACTATGCATCACTTAACTGATTTATTTGGTTTATTTTACTTCGCATTTCTGCCACTTTTGGTTAATCGCAAAGATGAGGATGAAATTGATGAATGGACACTCAGAAAATAATGCCCAGGCCAGGATTCAAAGTCAAGACCCCTAGCATCGTATTGTACTATGCTACCCACTTTTCCATGGAGGCCAGCACATCACTTAATGCAAAACTGCTTTGTAGGCCCGGGCCCTTGCACAATTGAGTGTGGTTTTAGTTAGTTTTAGCATAATCAGGTATCATAACACTTTTATATATGAGGGTTACAGCAAAAGTCATGGCAACTAATTTTTTCCACGATAATGCAGGAAATTGTAAAATATACAATTGGAAGGTCATGATATATGCTAATGTTTAAGGCTCGGCTGGACCTTTGGCATGCAAATGCGCAAATTTTTTCAAATTTTCCTCTCCATTCGAAAAACCTGTTGGATATTTTAAAATATGGAAAATTACATATGCATAGAATTGCTTTTAGAGCATTGACGTGAATTTTCATGTAGTTTTCTTTCACTGTTGTCTAGATATTATCAATAGTTTCGTGATTATGTAAGTCTATTAAACTATTGATAATATCTAGACAACAGTGAAAGAAAACTACACGAAAATTCACGTCAATGCTCTAAAAGCAATTCTAAGCATATGTAATTTTTCATATTTTGAAATATCCAAGAGGTTTTTCAAGTGGAGAGCAAAATTTGAAAAAATTCACTCATTCGAATGCCAAAGGTCCAGCCAAGTCTTAATGTATGAATTTTGAACAACATAGATATCTGTATCAGGATAGAGAAAAGGACAAAATACGTGCCGTCACTGGTTGTCCTGAACATTGCATATCGGCAGTTGCTTCTCTTCCATGCCCGAATGCTGCTGCCCATCTTGCAGCAGTTCTGTATGGTAGAGCATCATTTCATAAAGCTGTCACAAGCTCAGTGTGACATTCTCTCACATTCCTTCCACGGAGAACTGTTATTTTCACATAGAACGCTGTTCATGCCGGGTCACATTCACAACTGTTAAACATGCACCGACTTCCCACTTCCCTCAGTTCAATGTCTTGCCAGCCACTGCCATCTAGTGGCGTCACAAGCCATTGCATGTGACGGGGTCTCCACTTTATTTTTTAATATTTCTTGCCTGACCCACATTATCGGGAAACAAAAGGTTGCCATGACTTTTGCTGTAACCCTCGTATATAGGGCAAAAAGCTGTTTCATATGATTAGAATAGATGTCAAAAGAAAAAGTAAGCTTAGGTGTAACCCTACTGCAAATATGAATAATAATATTATAGAACTTTTGTTTTTGAGAACCAATTAATTACTTCGTATTTTTTTTCATATAGCCTTGGGGAGAGAATAAATAAAGGGGAGGGGCCTGCTCCAGACTTTTCCATTGATTCTTCCCATGAATTGGCCCTTTACATATGGAATAAAGGGGACGGCCCTGCATTAGAGCATTCACTGCACTTCTGTGTCTCACCAGATGACCAATGTGCCTCGTATCCTGTGCCTTTCAAACCATGTGTAAGTATATGTGTGTACGAAAGCAATGGTAACTAGAGGGGAAAGCTAGACGGGTTGGTGGATAAATAGTTTGAAAAATGTGAGTTAGAAAGGGTGAAAGAGAAGTCGATGATGTAATCATTCAAAATCATAGATACAGCCAGAAAAATATAATTTTCAAATATGGGACAATATCTGGGTAAAGATTGTCACAAGATGCAGGACATATGAGGGGTGCTGATAAGTATTAAGCATTACCCAGAAAAAAATTGAGCTAGGAGGCTGAAGTTTGTAGAGTGTACTGGTCAATTCTTCTGTATGTAATGGTGCAAAAATTGACTTTCTATGATTTTAACTTCCCTTTGTTTTTCAGGTCCAAAGTGAAAATGGCAGCATCTCCAGGAAAGGTCTCCAAATACGCCATCCTGTTGCATGAGAATGCCTCGCCACACTCTGCAGGTGAAACAATGGTGACACAGATCTCCTTGGGCTTTCAAGTGTTGCTCCATCCACCCTATTTGCCTGACCTGTCTCCATCTGTTCCCCCATCTGAAAAAAGACCTAAAGGGACAACGATTTGCAACATGATGACACCTTTGGAGAGCTTTTCTGGAGGTGCTGCCATTTTCACTTTGGACCTGAAAAGCAAAGAGAAGTTAAACTCATAGAAAGTCAATTTTTGCACCATATAGAAGAATTGACCAGTACACCCTGCTAATTTCAGCCTCCCCTTGTATTACATAAAATCTGGGATGCCTGGCAACCTTGGTTTGATCGCACAGTGTGCTGACACTATTTGATTTACTAGGAACAGGATAGCAGCATTTGCAGGCCATATATCGAAAGTAAACGACTGTACTTGAAGCATTAATTTTTATCACTTAAGCTCTTCATTTACATCCATACATGATGATACATACACTTCACACTTGGCAGGATTTTCGATATTCTGGTTTACCTTGACTGCCTTAGGTTCGATACCTGGTGGAGACACATAGTGTCTCGCATCCCACTTTAAACTGTAGGTCTAGTCCCGATTAGCCTATCTGTACATAAAGTGAACTCTAAATAAAAGCTCGAACTCATGAAACCAACTCTTTCACCTTTCAAGAGTGACCATAATATATTTTTGCATTTGTTTTATTGTAAAAGTAATGTTTTGAGCGAAGACCAATAAGATTTTCATGTTCTTAATTTCAGGATAACCCTATACCTAAGGAATCTATATTTTTTGCAGTAAAAACTTGTAGCAAGTTCCACAAGGACAGGGTGCCAATTGTAAAGAAGACCTGGGCTAAATATGCAACACATATCAAGTTCTTCAGTGATGCAGAAGGTAAAACATATATACACAATGCATTAATTTAAATATAATAATAACAATAATCATATTTTTATGGCTTATAATTCCTTTATCTTAACAAATGTTTCCAATTTTCAATGCTAGGATTACTGGAATATGCAGAACTGTAATTACAACCTTGGTGACAATGAAGTTCGACCAGTCACAAATATAGGAGTGCGTTGTGAAAGAAGGAGAACACATGCATATGCTGAACATATTTTATTCAGCAGGCTACATGGAACAAAGGAAAACGTAAATTACCGCTGCAACGCAGCAATGTATGGTGTCCACACAAAATAAAACATTTTCGTCCATCTACACGTGACATTGAAGTTCGACCACTGTTAGAGGGGATCCTGTTTACCATGGTGTGACGCCGCCCCGTCGGCGAATAACTGTGGCAATGCGACGGGGCATGCTGAGGACGAGTCGTTCAAGGTATTCCACATCGATGCGGTGCCATTCCTCCTGCAGGCAGGCGATAAGAGCAGCCACTGTCGTGGGTCCCCTCTGTTGCACACGTCGCTTAAGAACACGCCACACATTCTCAATGGGCGAGAGGTTGGGACTCAATGGTGGCCATGGCAGAGTTTGCACGTGATGGCGAGTCAACCATTCTCTTGTCAGCCACACTGTATGAGGCATGGCATTGTCGTGTTGAAAGATGAGACGCCGCCTGTGGAACAGGTGCCTTCGCACTGTGGCAAGATGCCGCTCCAGTATGCGTGTACAGGCGTGTGCATTCACAATGCCCTCACAGACGTGTAGTGGGTCAACCCCAGATGCCGTCATGCATCCCCATACCATCACTGACGCAGGTTTCTGTACCCGACGTGCATAACATTTTGCTTCATTCTGTTCCTCCTTCCGACAAATGACTGTTTTCCGTATTTTCCCGTACACAACATTGAAAATGGATTCGTCCGTCCACAAAACCCTGTTCCACTTCCGAAATGTCCATCCCCGGTACATTCGTGCCCACTGTAGTCGATTGCGTTTGTTCAACATGGAAAGGAAGGGTTTACATTTCGCCTTGTACACTCGGTAACCACATCGCTGTAGGTAACGGCAAATGGTTCTGGTTGACACTTCAATGTGAAAGCGTTCTCGAGTCCACAGTCGTAATTCGGCCACAGAAACATGATTGTTGGTCTGGATATAGCGCCTAAATATCCGTAGGTCACGCACGCTCAGCAGGCGTTTTCGACCGGGGGACTTACCTGGCTCTGTAGTACCCGTATTTTGGTGGTGTTTGATGATGCAGTGGACGGTTGACTTGGGTAAGTTCAGTTGGCACCCTATTTCCCGTTCACTGAGTCCATCCTGTTGCAACTCCACCACTCTTCTCCTCACGGTGTTGTCAATAGGTTTGCCCCTGGCCATGGTGATGATGCACTGCGGTTCCTCGGTGCACAGCACGTGCTTATATACGGCGGACTCCCTTATCGTGTCCGTGGCGTCATGCTTCCGTCGAATGCGCCACTATCTGGAATTTTCCATATGGGTCTGGTGCCTGGTCGAAGTTCAATGTCACGCGAATAGTTCCCCGTTTTCGTTCTTTACGTGACCTTGGGTGCAACATGCTGGGATCACGATTCTTGCCTGCTCACACGCCTCCTCTTACACACATGCGTCACTTCTGTGGGTCACCCATTCCACCGCCTATACCTCTGTGTATTTAATCACGTATTCCTTTCTGGTCGAACTTCATTGTCACCAAGGTTGTAGTTGCAACCATTGATGCAAATATGCTTGTGCTAACTGGAAGAGTCCAGTGGGGAGATTGGGGTACAGATGTGCAAGTGGAGCCCACAACTGATACAGTTTCGTGATAATCTTCTGCTGAGAGAACATTAAGTTGCACACTTAGTAATGGCGCCATACTAAAAAAGATCATTAATAAATAATATAATGCATGTAAAGTCCCGCACAGTAGGTGTGCAGTCTAAGGCGTCAGGCTTTAGGCTTCGGCTACAGGATGCATGCTGGTTCGAGACTCCTGGGGGAAGATAACAACTTTTCTCTTGAGATTTTGACCTGTGTATGGAACCGGTGGCCATCCACCATCATGAGGAAATTGGGGAGCTACGAATGAGTAACACCATCATGGAAAATCTACAGCAATGACTGGTGGTTCATCGTGCTGACCACACGTCACCCCGTAACTGGTTGGATGAGGCTGGTAGTCGGTAGGTAGGCACTGGCCCTCACGGGCTGTTACGTGATGGGTTTAATGCATAAAAGATGAAATGCATGTATTCGTATCATACATCTTTCTAACTCTTTCCCCTTTTGCATTTAATTTTGTCCACTCGAATTATATGCATCTTTGGCTGTTGGACATTATGTGTCTTTTTCACTGCTCCCTTTCGAACCTTTTTTCTCTGCACTGCCATCTGCCTTAAATTCTCTCACTCCATCCTCCCCTTTGTTTATATTTTATTATTTTTCAGTTATGATCTTACTCTTTCTTCCTAATCTTTCATCATGGATTCTTTTTAAAGAAGTGTTATCATTATAAATACAACCATATCTAATTTCTTACATTAATTCTCTTCTTTATACAGTACCAACTGGTTCAGAGTCTTCACACAGATCCCTATACAATGTATATATCTAAACTCCATGGTAAGACCTTTGGATAGAATATTAATTTTGGCAGAGGCGAGATTGTGGTTGGACAAATTTTGTACGGCTATGTTGGGGTAGGTTAGAGTCGTCGGTAACCATGGGTCTGGTGGGGATGGGTTTGTCCATGGACTGGTTGTACATGCTCTTAGAGGACTAATGAAGCACAAGATGGAATCTGCCAGCATTGCTTCCAAATAGCTCCCCAGTGCCCTCACAGTGCCAGGTCAAAACCAGAACCTCAATTTATCCCATCTGCTAACGATCTTGGTACATTTAAATTTAAGTTTAAAATATATACCCATCATAAAATATAATTTTAGAATCATACAATTATGACTTCAGCAAAAATAATTTAACAGAAAAATGGAATAATGTACTGTATTTATATTTTGGGGGAAAGGAAGATGCAGTAGTACTGAAGTGAAGTACTCACTTATCCACAAAACTGGTTTTTGTGATGTTCTTTTAATTTCAGTGCTCTCTAGTACCATCCTTTCGGGAACTTATAATGTTGCTTGGCGAGATTCTTTTGTTTTTGGGGCCTCCTCGATGGCACAGTGGTAGCACAGTGGTAACTGTAGGTCCAGTCCCAATTAGCTTTTCTGTACCTAAAGTGGACTTAAAACAACAAATCAATCAATCAATCTGTTGTTTTTATTTTTCTTGCACGCTGCTAGGTGCTCTGCTGTCACTTGCTTCTCCACAGCATCATCTTTGCCAACTTGCAGTAATGGAATCGAGGCGTGGTGTGCCTGTCCACTGTCGTTTAGTCCATGTGGGGAGTGTATAATGGCATATGTTTCCTGGATTTTTGTGTCAACCAGAGGATGAGCTCTATATACAGTTAGTCACAAAAAAATAGTAGCACTCTTAAAAATTGCATGTTTAGTGTGATTTAATAAAAATCATGATTTTTATCCACCCTTTATGTGACCATGGCTCCACTCTTGTCCGGTTCACAGGCTCGGAACAAAATAAATTATATATAATAAATAATATATCGTCCAGTTGCCAGAAGATCACATAATTCATAGCGGAGCAGTGGTGTTATTTTTTTGTGGCAGATTGTATATGGTGCATACTTTCGTGATGTTGTTGTTGTTGTATTTGATGTTTTTTAACTGTAATTTCTGTCTTTGTATTTTTGTTACCGTATTTCAGCGCATAATCGTCGCAGATTTTATGGAAATTTTTTTGCAAAAATAAGGGGTGCAACCATTATGTGAAGTTGTTTTTTTTTTTTAATGTGTATTACTGGTACTAAAAACCATTTATTATTAAACTGTTTTTGGTGCAACATAAGGATGCACAAAACACTCGTTAATATACGTGAAAATTGAATAGACCAATTGCACATAATTTCTTCCTGACAGTTTAACATTATTTGTTATTGATTTGTGCATTATAGTCTAAGTATTACACTTGAGAAAATCAACTAGTGTTGAGGAGTACGGAATTACAACTTTTAATCTTCTGTGTTGTTGCATTGTTCTGCATTGGTGTCGTTATTTGATGTGAAGATTACACGATGAAGGTTATGAACCAATTTTTGGATTGAAAGAAAGAGGGTGCAAGGATTAAGCAGTGAAATACAGTCTTTTACGCCACTTCTGGCTAATTGTTATGAAGGAACAGAGAACACCCAGAGACTTGAACCTTGGAACTTTAGTGACGAGTTGAAAGTTCTAAGGGGGACATTTAATGCACTCAGCCATCGAGCTGGCAACTGTAAGTTTGTGAAACTGGATTTTTTACAGATGATTTTTTTCCACATTATTATGTATTCTTTCTTGTTATTTGTTTCAAATTCTTGGAATAATAATGTTGGGATTATATTTATTATTAATATTTTCATACTTAATTTAAATATTTTGTTTGGTGTTTGAGACTGTATTGAACCTTATCGTTTATGAAATTTACTTGTACTTTCAAATACCTATATCTAGAAATGTGAAGTTTTCGTTTTAACAATAACACCAAAAAGTTGAGGAAAGCACAATTTGGATAGATTAAAGAGGTAAATTTTTGGTGTTTCAGTATCACGAAATAACGTGAATTATGCTATTTTTCAGAATAATACCAAATTTTGCACTTTAGAGTGAAAACAGCCACGAAATATGCAATATAAACTATAGATGACACTCCTGTTGAAAGAGAGTTACCTGAAGCACAATGAGTTTTGTTATGTGTAGCCCAGCTGGTGAAAGTTCGATTCAAAAGAGATTGTCACGCTTCATTGCTGCAGTTTGGCAGTTTAGTGATTATTGTATATTTAGTGGCTGATTAAATTGTTTTTCAAATGCAAAGGTAAGCCTTAAATTTATATATTTTTTGTTATTAAAACTAAACTTTGTCTGTTTCCAGAATTGAAGCAATGTGAAAATGTTAAGCATAGAAAGAACTCTAAAAATGTATGTGAAAATAACGACGATTTTAAATTAATAACACCAAATTTTCCCGAACCCACGAAAATTAACACCAAATTCCAATAAAAAATAACAGAAATTTAGGGAAAACTAAAACGAAAACTTCATGTCCCTACCTATATCATATTGCTAAACAGCATGGCACAAAATTTGTGCTGCAACTTCACTATTTTTAAAAGAATATAATTTACTTCTCAATTCCCCGATTGTATTATGCTGCTACCAAAAGACTAGGGTAATCACTTTTTTTTATTATTTCCTCTCTGCTTTGAATACAACGTTTGTTTCAAGTCCACTTTTAGCTCTCATGGCCTAATCGGGACTGGACATACAGTTTAAAATGGGACCTGATTTCTTTTTCATTTACAGACCCTTCCATACCAACTCTAAGCCTAGGAGTGCCAAACACTGAACTTGGACACTGTGGTAAAACCTTAGCTATTTTGAAGTACCTTGCTTCGCAGGAAGAAAGTTCAGATATTAACTGGCTTGTTATTGTGGACGATGATACAATTCTCAGGTGAGTTACTTTTATTTTGCTGTGAATAATTTTCTTAACTAAGTGCATTGATTTTGTGGGTGGTATTTTGGAACCCATTCTGCATTAGAAAAGTAAATTACAACATGTAAAATTTAGATCTATATCCATCCTGCAGATACTCTGCCAGTTAATGAGGAAGTGTTCTCAAAACATTTAATTTGGGTAGAATACTGGGGGTATATTCATAGCAGTCTTTGTCAAAACACATTTATTTCAAAATGAGTAAACAAAAAATTCTTGGTAATTGTCTTTTTTTGTCGCATTTGCCATGATGAAGTAAAGAGAAGTAAGATAAACAAAATGAAACACATTCACAAGTCACGTTATCATTAATTGGGCCTTACTTTTGGAACACGACTCATGTTTTAACCCTAGAAAGCTAACGCGTCGTCTGGCAGACTACACATGTGGGTCCGTTTTCTTGTTTCACCCCCTTCCACTGAAATCCTCTGCTCCCCCTCCCTTCATTTGGATCGGAGAGACTGACAGAGAAGTATCGGTATATTTTTACCAGCGTTCCTTCAGTGTGGTGTCAATGGTTTTTAATTTTGTGTTGTCTGGTGGACGAATCGTTAGTGTCTACGTACACCAAACTTCCACAACAACTTCGTAAGATTTCGCTATCAACCTGAATGTGGAAATGCAAAAGCTAATGCAGATTCTCAAAAACAACAAGGAAGGAAAATTTGTGCATTCTGTCCCACAAGCAAGCGGGTGAGGACCAGATTCTTCTGTTGCCGTTCCTCCAAAGCCATGTGAGGTGAACACCAGTCTAAGTGTTGTTTTGACTGCACACAAGACTTATAAAAATGTAATTTTGCATTTCTGCCACGCTATTTTTGTATTTTGGAAGTAAATACTAACTTTTGTTGTAAATAAAATGGGTTTTCCAAAATTTAGGCTGCGTTTTAATTCTGAAGAAATCAGTAGTCCAGCAGACGAATGGTTAACTTTAACGTTTGGCACAGGATATGTTAGCTTTCTAGGATTATTGTTCCCTTCTGCATGTATCCAAAAAAAGAAGTAGATTTCTGAAAATATATGCAGGAACTTCCTATCAAGCAATGTACATATACCCCTCACCGCAAACAGTTAGCACACTTAGTACTAGGCTATAATAAAGATGACTGCTTTACTTCTTGCATTTTATCATCCTAATAGTGTGGCCAGATTACAGCAGCTGCTTAGCTGTTACGATGCAGACGAGCCTGTTGCTCTCGGGGAAAGATACGGCTACCAGGTCCAGCTGACACAAGGATACAACTACATAACAGGGGGTGGTGGCATGGTGTTCAACATGGACACCGTGAGGCAGATCGTGGACTCCAATATGTGCCGTTGCCCATCCAACAGCACTCCTGATGATATGTTCCTCGGAATCTGCTTATCAAGGCTTAACATACCGATTACCCATTCTTCCTTTTTTCATCAGGTACGTGTTAATATTTCTGTTGCCTCTGAGGGCATAGTAAACTGTACACTTAATAAGAAAGTTTAAAATATTAATTATATCAACTAGGGATACGCTAAGATTAAATTTTTGCTGATACCAATGAGGTACTTTCAACTCATTTCATAAGTTGCCATTGGCTTATGCTAGGATAATACACCTCCTCTTCTACTGAATAAGAACCTCAGTATTAATGTTTAAATGTCTTTGATGTTTTCTTTCAGGCTCGACCACTTGACTATGCTCCTGAATATCTCGCTCCTCAAGCTCCCGTGTCCTTTCACAAGCACTGGATGATAGATCCCGTGAACGTGTACAAAGAGTGGTTTGCAAACATAGACCAGCCGACTGCAGAAGAACCTCACAGACATGTTGAATTATAATATAAGGAACGTTCACTGAAAACTCTTTATGTTAATTATTGTATCATATCCCACGTACAGGACATATTCATATCATACTGATCAGTTTTTTTTGTAAGTTTCATAACTAGTTAGAAATTGACACATT
Source organism: Lepisma saccharinum (assembly GCF_977018435.1). Lineage (NCBI taxonomy): Eukaryota > Metazoa > Arthropoda > Insecta > Zygentoma > Lepismatidae > Lepisma > Lepisma saccharinum. The sequence continues at coordinate 95,187,962 of NC_139235.1, forward strand.
TACAGCATTTATTGTAGGTAGAATCTAAACGAATGACACTTCCGAAATGCCATTTCCTTCTAACGAGCTGTGATAGTGCATTATATTAATTCTGCATTTTTATTTTGTAAGAATATGTTTTTCCAATTGAACGTTTTGATTACTGTGCTATATTTCATGTTTTTTTTTTTTTTTTTTTGCATCATATTGCAGTCTGTTTTTCAATGTAGAGCTTGATTCTCATTACTCTAGTAAAGTTGGACAGTTAGAAATTAGATGCGACAAATTAATTTTCTGCCTGATGTTCTTATACATTGCTTTTGTTCACAGAATCATTGCATTCATTTAGTGCACGCAAATGTTTTTAGAAAACTATTCGTGTCAACATGTTGAAATATATACAAAATATCCTTTTACTTTTTTTAAAAAAATACCTAAATTATACTGAAAATTGCACTGTACTTGTATTTTCAGCAACATCATGCTTTATTATGTGAATCATCATCATCCTTCTCTGTTTCCTGCCTCTGGCTGAATCGGCATAAAAGACAAGCCTCTCCATTTTTTCCTGGTCTTCCACCACTCCTCTCTTCCCACGGTGTTCCAATCTTGTCCTCTTCTCCTTGAATATTGATACATAATATCAGTGAATAGATTAATCATAATTTCAGTAATATTAAATGCAGCAGAAAATGGTTGATAAAATGGTTTTAATTCTATTTTACAAAATAGATCAATGTTGTTTTTTAAGTGAAATCCTGTGAAAGAATGCACAGAATTACCGCGTTTCTTCATTGTACAACTGAAGGTAGAAGAAACCTCATGGATCTCGATCATTGTAGCCCAAGTATCTGAATTTTTCTCATAATTGTACACCTTGGATTTGGGAACTGGCATGAAGTGGTTGTTTTTGACGCAAACATAAACCCAATCTTTGCTTATATTTCTTTCATCTACCACCTCATCATAGGCATTTTCTATATCCTCATCATAACATGCATTTACTAGTTTAGAAATCTGTTATTATAATAATAGTGCGTGGATTTTAAACAACGGGCACTAAAAATTATTAACTCAGTCTCTTGCTCCATGTAAATCGTTTGAGAATTGTGGGAAAGGTTATGCAAGTAAGTTGTTGTAACATGAAAATCTATTTTTTATACACAGCATTTTAAGAATGGATTTGTATAACAATTTAACAGTGGGTGCAGATTGCATGTCATTTTGAGTAAACTGTGTAGTGTAATGTGTATTGAAAAATATAATAATAAGTATAAATATAATACAAAATATATAAATAAATATGATATAAAAATATTATCAGTTATCCAGCAGGATGAGTAAAATAGCATCTTGTGTGGTTTATTAACTGCATTTCATTTCCATACAAGACACAATTTTAAAAATATATGTATAAATTTAATACATTTGTTACAGAATCTTTTTGAAAGAAGAACATTATGCTTTTCCAAAATTTAATTTTAATGTGCTGCTGGATTTTTGGCCTCTGTCTCACCAGAGGTCTTTTTGAAAATTTATCGTTTCGAAAAACCCCTATGATAATACAAATTATGAAAAATTACATTGCTCACTTCTTCACTCCTGGAAAAATCATCTTCAATTCCAATTTTTCAATGTTCATAATGCAAATCTAACATATAGGTGGTGTTGTGTGTGTTCATTTATTGAAGTTTCATTTGCTCTCTTGTTTTCTCATGCATTTTTGGTAACAATGGGTATCATAATTGTTGTATCATTGATATCAAGTTAGGTTATGAAGCAGCAAAGGACTATCTTGCTTTTTATTATAATAATGTAATAAAGAGGAACGGGCTAACCACACTGTGAAGTGTCCTCGAAACAAAAAATACGATGGTTATTACGACAAAAGATAAAAATTTGACTCCAACATGAAATGTTAAGTATGCCCACGACTTCTAGGTTTTTAAAAAACTATACTTATGTACTACGATAATCTCTTCTATAACATGTTTAATTTATATTTTATATGCTAATTCAGTAATGGGTCATTTTGAAATGCATGTTGGAAAATTTCTTGGCCAAAAGTTTTCTTTTGTGTATATATAGGATGTCCACAAATATTATGTGTTTATAAATAGGCATGGTGTCACTGAGGGTGGTTGTATGCACAAGATGTTGGTGTCTCCAGGAGACACTTCTTACACTACATGTGCTCTATACCTGGCAGAGATGCCAACGCTCAACTTAGGGAGTATTCCTATTCCATTATACACTATTTCGAGTCACCTTGTATTAAAGTGTTTAATAATACTTTAATTTTCACTGAAAAATGAATCGAAAAGGCTCTAAATCGGATCAAAAAAGGTAACATAGTTGTTGAAAAATGAACGATAACATCCCAAAAAAGCATGCTAGGTTGGCCATTGGGTGGTTGTGGGTTCGAGAGGAAAAAATTGCAGAAAAGCTCAGATTTTCACTGAAAAATTAATCAAAGAGGCTCAAAATCCTAAAGTAATTTTGTATTTATGTAATTGTAATATCAGTATGAATATTTTATGGAAAAGAATGGACATACTTTGTAACTACATTTTCAGCTAATTGCATAGCATACATAGTAAGTTTACTGCCATGCACATTCATCTTAAATAAACAACAGGGTCACTAACCAAGGTTCAAACAATACTGGCAAACACATCAAAGTCAAGAGAAAAGACTATTTATTTATTTGAAAAATCATGAATACAGAAAAATCCATTGTACATCAGGATATCAACCGGAAAAGAAATAAACAAAATAAGATGGACACATACACACACCCACATATACATATGTAACAAGAATAATAACAACTAGGGTAGAGTAGAGTGGATAGAATTGGAGAAGTTTTGACTATTCTGACAAAGAAATTCACTACTTTGTCTGTTTTCTTTATATCTTGCCATTGACCAAATACAGGAACCATATTCAAGAATACGAACAATGCACATTGTAAAATAGGTTTTGAGGGCAGAAACATGTGTTATATCTGTAAACCTGTAAATTTATTTAAGAGTTTTCATCACTTTCGAACAAGAGTCCAGCAAATGGTTCTTCAACCTTACATTTGAAGAAGAATTTCAATACTTCATTATAAGAAAATCTTTAATCCTTAAAGGACGGCTGTCACAGCAGGTATTTCCCTTAAGGACATCTTGTGACACTGGTTTGTCACTTTTCTCGTAGTATGTTACTTTTTTAACATACTGTAATTTGGATAATGATCGGAGATACAAGTTTTGAGTTCTGCACGAATCTTGAGTTATGTAATTAACAATTAGTAAAGTTCAATTTCATTGTTACTATTTGGGAGAGGGGGGGGGGGGCGCAATGTCCGAAAAATTGTGTGCAGCCAGGCAGGGTCAAGGTAAGATAACAAATTACTTTTGTAGCTTCGAATTTTTTTTGCTCTATATTGAAAAATATTGTTTTTCTCCAAAAGTATTACAAATAGGTGCGTAAATTTTTCCACATCAATGGCAAACATACCAAGCATTATGTGGGTACTTTTTGGAAATTCACGTCCTGGCGTAGCCTGCATGGGGGTCCGATAAATTTCAAATTTTGTGTAAAAATATAGTTACTTTCACTTTTTTCTTCCTCTTCTTCAAACTGATTACGGGGAAAAATCCATCAGGATTATAGCCCAAAGTATACTGAACAAAACGAGGTATCATTTGTACCTCTAATGTTCTTAGTTCCGGAAATATAAAATTTCATTTAGAAGCATGCAGAATTTTAAATTTCCCGCTGAAAACACGCTCGGTGTTAGTTCAAATACCTGGAAAATCAGCCTCGGCAGCTAAGAGTTAAAAGTTGAAGCAAAACAGGTCTTTCGTATCCAAGAGTTTGTATATTCAATTAAACAAACCACATTAAAAATACATATGCCTCCTGTTATTGGACATTGTTTCTTCCGCTTTCCCTGAACGTCCAACCACAATTGAGGCCATAACTTTGGATCTTAATGCATGCAGATTGCTACATTCATTTTTCACATGGCAGTGGTGTGTAGTGTGAATATCAAAAATGTCATATTTGTTAGTTACTACTACACATAACTCCAGCCAATTGATATGCCAGATCATGTGTGGTTTGAGTGAGTGTATCACCTTGATGTCTGCCACATGACAGAAGGAGGACACATCGAGTGTCTGTCAGATAAGTGTTTGAGTTACTCTTTGTGGACACCCTGTATAATGTATATATTTTTAGGATTTGAAATTCATGTGTTTTATCATTATACAACTGTCATTTATTCATGTTTTTGTTTCTATCTAAGTAATATGTGTGTGTTTAGTTACTAGTCACTGGGTTCCTAGAGTACAATACAAAGTTGAAGAAATGTTGAATTAAACATAAAATTGTGTCATATTATTATTTATGTGCCAATTTAAGTCTCAAGACTGTTTTTTGCAATCAGACATATTGCAAATATGAAGGTAAATCTAGTAAAGGTATACCTTTCTATAAATGTAATTTACGTGAAAATTTTTTTGTCCACTTTTGATTGTATTTTGTTTGCTGTGTTTTAATTAACAAACGTTTAATTTCATTAATATTTTAACAAAGGTGGTATCTTGCATTATTAGCATATTTAAAATAAGGTACCTTGGAATGCAATAAAAAAATTCCAATATTTAACCAAGAGCACTTCTTCTTCAGGTGTATTGAAACAGCAACACTTTCCATTGGAACTGGAGACATTAAAAATATAAAAAACAGTGTTTGCAGGAGGGTTAGAAGATTGTTGAACTGCATGTTAAAAGGTGGAAGATAAACAAAATGTTGGATCCTATAGGAATGAGGCTTGTGCTGCAGAATATATAGTTCAATAACCTTTTAACCATCCTACAAATACTTGTTTTTATATTTTTAATCAAGGGTAGACAAAACTAAAAATAATTCAGATGCCAGTTCCTTATTCTCAGGAGCCAGCATTTTTTTTATCAAATAAGCTGAACTGATATAGAAGCAAGGGCACCGCAGGGGGGAGGCAGTTGCCCCCCTGAAATTTCTGGAAATAGTTTATGAAATTTGACTGGTGAAATTGTAGCAATATTTTAAAACAAAGTATACAGGGCACAAGTTGCAGTAATTAATATTATTATTATTTGAAATAGGGTTACATTTAAGCTTACAGTTTATTTTACACTGATTTAACTATAAAAACCAGCTTTTTGTCCTGCAAGAATTAATGTTAAGTGTACAGTTATGCAAATTATATGCAGATATACAGAATATGGAATTTTCAAATGTATGTAATTTTTGAAAAAGCAAGTAGTTCTAGTAGTATTAATAACAAAAGTAAAAGCAGTAATAATAATAATAATAATTATGATAAGTTTCTATGACAGCCTCCATTGAGAAAAATCCTGCGGGTGCCCTTGTATAGAAGTTTATATATTTTTTTTTTGTTTCAACATATATAGGACTGTTTCATATATATATATACACATATATCTTTTGTATCTCTGACATAGTGTATGTAATGGAATCTCAATTTTATGTTTTTTAGAGGATGAATGTGAAAAAAAATGTAAAATTGGGAAAATTGCATAACATTTGCTCCATGGGACCATGAAGATGTATTATGTATAATGTAGGAACATGTAAAATTGAAGTTTTGCTGTATTAATCGTAGTAATGTTAATACTTTAGTTGTGTTTTGATTAGTTCTGATTCAAATTTGTATCATTATTCACTCTATTTTTTTTATTAGTGTCATACTGAAATAGATCATAATTTAAAAGAACTGCTTCAATATAGATGAGAAAGACTGGAATTATTATACCTGTTTGTTTGTTTTCTGGTCCAAGCACTATTATTTAAGTTTATAGATTTTTATGCATTAAGAGATACAGGGTGGCCAAAAAAAAGGTAACCGAAATGTTGCCGTTACCTTATGTGTTTGGTTACCTTTTTGGGACACCCTGTATACATATACAGGGTGGTGCATGAGAAAGTGGCATGGGTCAGCAGCATGACTTGGGCTACTTTTACATTCACCACCTAGTATTTTTTGCCTAGTTCTTACCAACAATACATGTCCAGATTAATAATAGTAAAGCAATTTTGATGAAAAATTACCCAATATCTAGATACAATTTTATCCTGATTTTGAAATCGTAGTTCAAACTGGCCTGTGGAAAATGTAGAGCGAAAAGTTCGAGATCACTGAATGTATTCAAATATTTGCATGAGCCATATAACAAAATGGAACAGGTAGAGTAATGGATGAGCCTATCGTTATTTGTAGAAGTTTCTTAGTGCACTAATGTAAAAATTCACCTTTTGCCTTAACCTTTTTCTATTATATAATTGCCCTACTGTCTCTCTACTTTAATAGCTTACAAAGACTGTTGTTAAAAATAACCACCCTGATATATTTCCCTCATGTGGTGAAGTAGGAGCATTTTTTCCTCAAAACTGCTTATACTAGAAAAAGCCCTATTATATTAATGCTCATTCTTCATGCTCTTACATATATTTATGTATTGTTTATAAGTAGTGTATGTTATTTATGCAAGCTACATATACTGTAGCTTGTGTAATATTTTGTGTTACTTTATATTTCGTAGTTTCTAATTTATACATATAACGCAGCGTTTGCTTAGTGTTGAATAGAAAATCTGCAAGTAGTTCATGCACATGAAGATATACGCTGCTGTTAGTAGTATTGGGCAAATAATCTCTGTTTTGTATGCACTGATTTGTCTTCCAAAAAAAAATCATTTTCTTCCCAGAATTTTTGTAGTTTACCATGTGTTACTAGTTAAATAAAACAATATTTTAAAAGTAAACAGTGTACATTATTTTGCTTGAATTCTCAACACCGCAGTTTACAGCGTAGTGCTGTTCGGACAGAACTAGTTACGATGGTATTGCATGTTTTCGTTGGATGGGTAAGTCCTTGCAAGAATTCTCTTGCACAAGCACCATCTCCATCTCGTCACTATGCCCAGTTGCCTCGAGCTGTGCTACTGTCAAAGCATCAAACGTTTTTGTGAATGGGGCTTCATGCACGCATTGTTGTCTTTGTTTTGGAACATACAGTGTTGAGGTTTCCTGTTCGAGTTGTTGCTGAGAAAATGGATTGCGAGGCGGATTTTGGTCCTGATGAACGAGCCGATTGATCAAGAGGATGGAGAAGATACTAGTGGTGGTACTGATGTTGTCGATGGTGATGAGTAGGGAAGGGATTTTAAGGTGCAAAATTATGGTCGGAAAAGAGAAAAAAGTTCTGAAATAGTTATCAAAAAGGTGCTGATAAAATGACTTTATTCAATGCTCTCTTATCCTGCGCCTTCTGTTCGTAATGAGTGCGAACCGCATAGAGAACTGTGGTTCTGCCAAATAGTTTTTGTTGAAGTGTGTGTTTTCTCTCACGGGTTTTGCTAAATTATCTTGGGAACTATTGGAGCTGAAATGATTATATTACACCATTTTATAGCTCTCGTTCTGCTCTACAAAATTAGACTATATGATGTTATGTAGCTGCTCAAGAAGACTGAAAATCATCTATTTTTCTGTCCAATTTTTTAACAAAACATGAATGAAAAGGAAGGGAAAAGGTGCTAAAGCATCAAAAAGGGGGTTAAAAGGGGATAAATGTGCTAATCTCGCGAAAAGGTGCAACAAAGTGTTCATTTTACTTGATTTCATGTCCTAAAATACATATCTCAAACGATCGGTATGAAAACAGGTATATTTTTTGGAAGGTCCTGCACCTTATAATTTGTTCCCTACTGATGAGTCAGTTGACAGTGATGCCAATGGGTAGTGGAAAATAACCCTGAACCAGCAAGTTATATAGGGTGACCAGACATACTCTTTTTAAGAGTATTATACTCTTTTAGAGGTTCATATACTCTATACTCTTTTCAATTTGCAAAAATCCCCAAATATACTCTTTTCCTTGCTATTTAATTTCATTCATTATTTTACGCGTAAAAATGCCTTAAAATCCACAGAACGGAAAAATTCAAGATGTCAACAAACTGAAGTATTTACTCCTTGACTCAAGAATTTCCTATGAACAATTTCAAGTGTCATTTTCATATTCCGTCAACAAGCAAAACATATTTCAAATTCATTGGAATTTAATGATAATGATTAGGGCTGAGCCGATACCACTTTGAACTGATACTGATACCGATGCCGATACTCTTACCGATTCCCACCGATACCGATACTTGAAAATTGCAATAATTAAAGTTTGTTCAAAATATTGATCAATATTGGTGTGTAAATATTCTCCTCCAATTATATGTATCAACATACCAAGAAATTTGCTTTAGAATATTCAAGAATTGCATCAGAATATTAAAATAGAGATTATATAGTCACAAAATATAGTTTTTTTTATATGCAAAATTAGTGTAAAATAAAAAGGAAGTTTTAATTTTGCATAATTTCCAGGATAATTAGACTGTCAAGAAGTCGCGCGGGATTTTTGCAGACCCCGTGAAAGAGCAAAATGCATGCGCACCTTCAACCTATAGACTATACTCTTTTTGGTCAACAAATATCTGGTCACCCTAAGTTATACAGAAAAAGTGATGAGGAAAGTGAACCTAGAGGATCTTTAAGCCTCTGACAAAAAAGTGCAAAACACGCAAGGAAAATATTACGAAGCTCCTTGGCCCACGTCTAGCCAGGAATGTTAGTACAGAAAATGATTGCTGGAACCTTATTTCCAGATATACTGATCCACAATCTAGTAGAATACGCCAACTAGGCTGTACCTAGCAGTGGTATGTCACTCCCCAAAAAGAAATGTACTTGATTTATGGAGGGCAGATGGTGCTGAAATTGATTCGTTTCGACTCATGTGTGGAGTGAAGTTTAGATTTCTCTTGTGTACGCTACGGTTCGATGACGTTTCTGATGTCAACAGAACGGAAAGATAGAGTAGAGACAAGCTTTATTGCATCATAGACATTTTTGATGAATTTATCACTTACTGCAAGAGAAACTACAGTCACGGACCATGGACATGTAGCAGGCATGGTGCTACAAAACCACACAACATTCATTTTGTGAAAAAAAACAGCGGTAGTTACTACGAAGATATAAAGTATAAAGTAGTCATTACAGATGTTTAGCCAAATGTTCCGTTGTGTGTACAATGAGAAAATAAAATATTGTTGCTGGGGAAATAACTGCATTATTTGTGATTTTATATCAGTGAGTGCAACACTGCCTGCACATGTAATTGTGTTTAAGAATGGAGTTCATGCACTGCGGTGTTAAGCAATCTTTGCCGTGATATTTGTGTTCCGACTTCTGAAAATACACAATGTTTAAAGTATCTTGTGCATTTTTTTTCTTAATGTACCTTCAGTAAAAAAAGTATTCGGAATTTGGCTGGTAAAAGTCCCACATTGGAGGTATCGAGAATTCATTTTGTCTATAGGATGGCAGCACTGTATTGAATGACCACGCAGAGGGTTAGAGTAATCTATCCATCAGTTTGTGCACAGCAGCTGTATACGTTAGTTGTGTTGACAAGTGTCCTGCGATTTGCCAAATGGAGACAAATATCGAGCAAAGAATTTGTTTGAAATTTTGTGTTGCCAACGGACTGTCGTGTGCTGAATCATTGAAAATGCTACAAAAGGCCTTTGGTGATTTGTGTCTGTCGAAAAGACAAGCGTATGCATGGTACAAGGATTTCAAAGAAGGCACGATGCTTTGAAAATTAACCAAAACCCAAAAAACCATGCCAAAGTCGCTCAAAAATTAAGGTCATGCTCATTCTTTTCTTTGATTATCGTGGTGTTGTGCACTCAGAATTCCTTCCAGCGGGACAAACTGTGAATAAAGTTTTATGTGACCATTATGAGGCGTCTGCATGAGAATGTTCACCGGAAAAGACCAGAGTTATGGAAAAACAATGCTTGGATTTTGCACCACGATAATGTGTCGTCGCAGATGTCGATTCTTGTTCGTGAGTTTTTGGCCAAAAACTCAACACATGTCCTTGTCCAAGCCCCATATACTTGATATGGCTCTGTGTGATTTTTTTTCTCTTTCCGTGACTCAAGATACCACTTCGCGAAAGGCGTTTTGAATGAATTGAATCCATTAAAGGAAATTCACAGAAGGAACTTGGGGCGATACTGTCTTCTGCATTTGAAAAGTGTTTTGAAGACTGGGTTAACCATTGGCATATGTGTGTTGCATCTGATGGGGCCTATTTTGAAGGCAACAAAATAAATGTTGATGATTAACCAAGTATTTTGTGTTTTATTCACATATTCCGGGTACTACGTAGTAGTATACTTGGAAGCTGATGGAGCCTTGTGTGCATTTCTAGTACCTCTGGACAGGACTTCTCAAGCATGCACTTTTCAAACTTGCCGCGACATATAAAAGAAAATCATAGCTCAAGAACTTATTGTCATAGAGATATGAAAACTTTTTTTCTTTTCTTTTTCCAGAATTACAGGGTTTTTAGTGGAGTTAAAATTTACACACTGTAAACAAAAAAAAGGTAAAGTGCTCTCCTGTGCTTAGCACCATGCCATGAAGGCGTATAGGGGGTGTGGGGGTAACGCCCCACACTTTCTTGATCCGGTCGTGAATGGGAGTGATGTGATCAGCATCACGCCCCTGACCACCTTTACCCCCCCCCCTATAGTTTCCCCCAGGTAGCCATGTCTTTTTTTTTTTTTTTACAGCTTCCAAAACTTACAGTTTTCTTTGTGAGAGGTCACAGAATATAAACTTTCCAATAATTATGATTTTCAGTACATTAACTGTACAAATTTTTAAGAAAAATAATGGGCAACAATTGCATTAGATATTCAGATTCAGTGGATAGAGTAGCAATGTCTCTCCATTTATGTAATAACAACAATAAATTTGGATTGAAATTGGTATATTTTAATAACTTATAATAATTATTTTTGTAAAAAATATTTGTACTAATCAAGTTTTATCTATGGCCTGACCCCTTCTGCAAATATTTCTGGCAATGCCTGTGCTGTTAAGGTATGAGCCCCACCTGAAATAAAATTCTGGCTACGGGCTTGGTGCCAACCCTTCAATGCATTTTTCAACGGACCAAAGATACGGAAGTCACATGGTAATAGATCAGGGCTATATGGTGGGTGTTCCAAAACTGTCAACCCAAACATCACCAACATGTTCTTTGCAACAGCTGACATGTGTGGCTGCACGTTGTCATGCAGCAAAACAACTCCAGAGAACACCAAGCTGGGCCGTTTAGCCACTGGCCTTTGGACAATACTGTTGCCTGCCAGCGTACGACTATCTACGACGAGTCCATTATGCAGTACGGGTTTCTTTCCATACCTCCCCCTTTACCTCTACACAGGGTTGTCGCCACACACACGCATAAATATAACCCAATACATCCACTGTTCCGTTTTCATTTGATCCAACCTAATTCTTGGAGGAAAAAAAAATAACATTGTATAAGAGCAGCAGTGTTGCTTCTAGAGCCAGCACTATGAATCAAGGTTATTAGAAGTATAGGTTGGGCCAATCCGTTGTTTACTCGTGATGAGGAAACGACGGTAAGAGGTGAATTTATCCATGAAATGAATTCCAAATCTATGCGCTAGTGTTGCACTATGCAGATAGGAAACCATGCCAGAAACTGAACACACGAAATCGAGTACACAAATGAGCATTTCCACCCATTTACATTTTGTGGCTTCAGACAAATTGAAAATAAATATCCATGGGTACTTATTGTTATGTGGGACAGAATATTATTGATCGGAACTAATTTTTTTTTAAATCCCGACATTCGGGACGGGAAATATTCGTAATTTCTCGACTAGTCTGAAAATCTCAAATTCTACACGTCATTCTCATCTTAAGTGATTGTCTTTGAATTTCTGGAATGAAAACTAACAATTTCCGATAAGTTCCAGACATTTGCAATGTAGAAAACGTCAAGAATTAATACAGTTTTAAAATGACCCTTCGGTATTTCCCGACTGCTCGGGATCCAGAAAAGTTGTATTTTTGCTGCTTAAGTTGTGTTGTTGTTATTTTACACTGTGATATTTCTTTAGTTTAGAGTGAGTGAGAGTGATTCTAAAATTTTGTGTGCATCACATAAGGACAAAACACAGGACAGCACACAAACAGTCCTAGGAGGATTATACTGGCCGTAGGTGCACACACCAGAGCCTTGTTAGTCTGCAAAATGCAGTCCAGGATGTACTCCGTGGACGTTAGGTTGAGAATTGGGTTCACGCTCGATGATGAGGATGAACGATGAAGTGATTAAATACATTTCACAGCAAAGACAAATTCACTGTGCCATGTTTGTTTGTTTGTTTTTATTTTAACAAATGATGATACTTGCAATCCACTTATGTTTCTGACAAACTGTTAATTGTTATAAAATGTAAAATATATTCACATTCTCATCCGCTAATCATATATTTATGCCGTGCAAATAAGCAAAAAATTTGATATTTCATAACTTGAACATATACCTTGAACATTTGAAGCAATGACAGTATCATTCATTTGCATGTCAGAAGTTAAGTTTAAGATGATACAAAGTATATTTATTTAAACTCATCCTCATACCTATGTAGGAATTATGTAGAAATTAACGAAAATGAACAGCAGTATTAATCGTGACAATAGATAGCGTGAATAATTTGCGATATGAAGCCTCGCAGCAGTGGTCCTTAACAATCATATGAAATATGAATTGGAGAAACGTGGATGAATTGTGCGCTCCTAAGGATAATTACTCATGGCCGGGCATATAATGGAGTTAAACGGATTGTAAAGAGTAAAGACACATAAATTTTGACTGGAATACTTTCAATCCGTCAATACTTTTTCCTTCAGGACAGAAATATAGTTTTCTTGAAACATTAATTTAAAACAAAATTAAAGGCATACAGCCAACTACAAAGATTAATTCATTGATTTCCATTCACTTGATCATACAAGTACGTATAAGTTTCACTATGATATGGGATATGTCAATAATATTAATGTCTAATTTTGAATACGAGGAAATTAACCTATAGTCTAGTTATATCTATTAAATTAGTAAAAATAACAATACTTTAAGAAAGTTAAGAAGTAATGTAGTGTATTTTGTAATAATAAGAAAAAGTTTTAAAGTTAATGTCCATTAATGGAAAATGTGATACAAATAATCTTCTATAAAACAAATGTTACATTAGCAAGCTCTTTAGTGTGGTTCTAAATTTAGATGTATTTTTGTTCTTGAAGAGATAAATGGATAATAATAGGCAAATTGTCCATCGCTATTTTCATTTTTTTGTTCTACATCCTGTGTTGTTGTGGAAAGCAGATGTTGTCCTCTGCTTATTTCAATTTGTGATCACCACATTGGGAAAAACAAACTGGAGGAAAATGGTGATGGGAAATTCGCCTACCATTTCTTTTGCCATTGGTGTACAATTCTCTCTCGTTTTTCCCTACATATTCACATAAAGCAATAAAAATACAAACTGCTAATTTTCCATTCTATTTTGGTTATTTATTAAACTGTACGTGTTTGCATTTATATTTGATAAATTTACTGTGATCTTCCGACCATTTAAGTCAATTGAGATGATGAAGAAGTGATAAAATAGTTGAATGACCAATCACAGTTCCCCTTACTTAGACGAGCGACCACAAGAAAAAGAACCTTTGTCAATAAGTCCCCGTGCACCTTCCTCCTCTTCCGTTCAACTCGGGCTATAAGAGAGCTGCTCCACTCTCCCCCTCCCCTCCACACTGGAGTATGGTGCACAGGAGTCGCGAGTCTGCGAAGGTTTCTTTACTTGTGGTTCCACTATAATAGTAATATAAAAATGTACACTCACCTCACTTAGTTCTCCAGCAGTTTGTTTCTTGATACATCATATTTGGAGAAGATACAATTGAGTCTATAGGTGTACACTGTATATAACACACCTTATTACTGACTTCCTTGACCCTGGATGTACAGGGACAAGGAAAACAAAGAAATGAGCATAATTTTCTCTTCGGATATGTTGAACCTAAACCAAAAATAACACAAATAATGAACTCGACAATGTAAATTGATGAGATTTAGTAAATCATTTGATGAAGTGAACTAATTCTGAGAGGACTAACCGCAAAGGACATAATCAGCTCAGATCCTATTACTTCTTCATGGTACGTGACGTAAAGTTCCCGCCCAACTGTTTGACGGCGTTAGTGGCTATCGTATATCCTTTTCCACAGCCTGTAGTACACATCCTCAGCTAGACATTGTTCTTGTTCTGGTGTTTAATATCTGCATACTGCAGCACTGTCGTTTTGTCAATTCACGTGACTTTACATTGAAGTGATGCATTCACTTGGCCGGTTACACGTCATCGCACGCAAAAACTTCAACCGTTACCATGGATATGGGCCAGGGCTGCTATGAATGCCAGATAGATTAAATTTTCAGGGAATCAAGATGTAACGGCCTTGTCAGTGATCACTGACATTTCACCAGTATGACACATTTCTGAGAGTTTTGGTTGACGACCAACCTGTACGTGTAACTCTTAAATAAAATAGAATGAAATTAAATAATCTAGAATGTTGGTGGATATAAAAAAAAATTACTAACCATTGTTTTAACTGTATCTTTAGTTAAAATGAAAATAAATGTCTGATGAAAGGAGCGTGTGTTCTCCTGAAACGTCACAAAGAAAAACTGTTTTCTTATGCTTGTAATAACCGTAAACTACAGGAAAATAATCATATATTGGACTGTTCCAAAAAAGTTAATGTAACATTGTTTAAATTATGTGAATGTTTAAATTAGTCTCTATGGTTCAGAGACTCATTTACATGTAAACCTGATTTGTTGCAGCAGATTCATAAAATAACTTTTGTTCTTTTGATAACGACGTCAGATCTTTAAAATTAGATAGAATGAAAATCACAAGTGATAATGACTTTTTTTTTTTTTGAAGAGCACATACAAAAGTATAGTATCGGTGGTGTGTATGTATGTGTCTTGTGTTGTAGTTGTGCTGTCTAGTATGTTTGTGTAGTAGTTGTGCTGTTTAGTATGTTTGTGTAGTAGTTGTGCTGTCTAGTATGTTTGTTTTGTCTTGCGTAGTAGTTGTGGTGTGTTTGTGTTTATATTGTGTTATAGTTGTGATGTGTTTGTGTGTATCTTGTGTAGTAGTTGTGTTGTCTAATGTGTTTGTGTTCGTCTTCTGTAGTAGTTCCTCCATTCATATTGGGGGTTAGGCGTAGAGCTGACATCTCTGCACTGTAAAAAAGCCATGTCAAGAATCAGCAATATAAGGCCATGGATGTTCCCAAGGTAAAATAGTCCCCCGTTCGGATCTCCGGGTGGGGACTACTTTGGGAGGTCCCTGGACTAAGGATAAGATCTACGTTAGGAATAAGGATATTAAAGTAGGCACCTGGAATGTTCTGAGCCTTTACCGGCCTGGGGCATTTCAGTGTACAGTTAATGAGATAGTTAAGTATAAATTAGATGTAGTAGCTGTCCAGGAAGTTAGGTGGCCAGGAGAAGGGAATTGTAAAACTAAAAATTATACTTTTATCTATGGTGGTACTGAAAATCATAATTTTGGAACAGGCTTTTTTATAAATAATAGAATTATCTTGGCTCTTTAAACAGTAGAATTTATAAATGATAGGATATCATATGCAGTTTTACAGGGTAGGTGGTGTAAAATTATTTTAATAAACATACATGCACCAACGGAAGATAAAGATGATAATACTAAAGATGATTTTTATACAGAGTTAGAACAGGTCTTTGATAAATTTTCTCAGTATGATATGAAAATTCTGTTAGGTGACTGTAATGCACAGATTGGCAAAGAAGAGACATTTAAACCCACGATTGGTAAAGAAAGTCTTCATGAATTAAGTAATGATAATGGTATAAGATTGATTACTTTTGCAACCTCAAAGAATTTAATTGTGAAAAGTACCACTTTTAAACATAAAGATATACATAAATATACCTGGTCTTCTCCAGATGGTAAAACTCATAATCAGATAGATCATATTCTCATTGATAAGAGAAGGCATACTAGTATAATTGACGTTCGTACACATAGAGGTGCTGACTGTGCCAGTGACCATTATTTAGTAATTGCTAAATTAAGAGAAAGACTCTCAGTGATAAATCATAAGCAACAAAATCTAAAAGTTCTAAAATTTGATACAGGAAAGTTTACTGATGAAAGAATTAAGAAAGATTACCAAATTAAACTGTCAAATAGATTTGATGTTTTGCAGGATTTAAATGATGATGAAAATATAAATGAAACAGACGTAAATAAGAATTGGGAGCACATACGTAATGCAATAGAATCAGCGGCTAAAGAAAGTATAGGATACCATAAACCAAGAAAAAGTAAGCCATGGTTTGATAATGAATGTCATAATCTAATAGAAATAAGAAATCAGGCTAGACTTAGGTGGCTAAATAACTGTGATGATACAAATCTAAACAATTATAATAGAATAAAGCGAGAAGTTAACCGCACGTTTAGAAGTAAAAAAAGAGATTACTTGAAAAGCAAAATTAACGAAATTGAAACAAACAGCAAAAATAAAAATATCAGAGATTTATATAAAGGTATAACTGAGTTTAGAAAGGGGTGGCAACCTAAAGTAAACTTGATAAAAGATAATGACGGTGATTTTCTAGCTGACCCAAGCGATATTCTAAATAGATGGAAGAACTACTTTAATGACCTTTTAAATGTCCATGTAGGAGATAAATCAGAAGTAAATGAAGTCCACACAGCAGAACCTTTAGTTCCAGAACCTAACTTGACTGAAGTTAAATATGCTATTAAAAGGCTAAAGAATAACAAAGCACCTGGCATTGATTTAATACCAGCTGAGTTAATTAAATATGGTGGAAATTCATTAATATGTCAAATCCATAAATTAATTTGTTTAATATGGAATAAAGAAGAAATCCCTCAACAGTGGAAAGAATCCATAATTGTTCCTGTGTTTAAAAAAGGTGATAAAATGAACTGCAATAATTACCCTGGAATTTCTCTACTCTCAACAACATATCAAATATTATCTAACATTATTTTAACAAGACTAACCCCATATGCTAATGAAATTATAGGTGATTATCAATGTGGATTTAAACGCAACAGATCAACTACAGATCAAATTTTTCACATCAGACAGACACTTGAAAAAAAGTGGGAATATAATCAAAATGTCCATCAGCTATTCATTGATTTCAAAAAAGCATATGATTCGGTCAAAAGAGATAAATTATATAATATATTAGTAGAGTTTGGAATACCTAAGAAGCTTGTTAGTATGATAAAAATATGCACCAGTGAAACAGAAAGTAAAATTCGTGTGGGTATTAATATGTCTGACAAATTTACAATTCATGATGGGTTAAAACAAGGAGATGCATTATCTCCATTGCTCTTTAATTTTGCCTTAGAATATGCTGTTAGGAAGGTAAAAGAAACTAAAGAAGGACTAAAATTAAATGGTGTGACTCAGTTGTTAGCATATGCAGATGATGTAGACTTACTGGGGGATGATCTGAATACAATTAAGAATAATGCTAAAATATTTTTCAAAACTGCTAAAGAGATAGGTTTGGAAGTTAACAAAGAGAAAACTAAATATATGCTTACAGGCCGAAACCAAGTGTTAGGTAATAATCAAAATCTAATTATTGATAACAACTCGTTTGAACCAGTTTCCAAATTCAAATACTTAGGAGTAATATTAACAAATGAAAATTATATTAAAGAGGAAATAAAAAGTAGGCTTAATTCAGGAAATGCATGTTACTTCTCTCTTCATAAACTTTTGTCTTCTCGTTTTAATATCTAAGAAACTAAAAGTTAAAATATGCAAAACAGTAATTTTGCCTGTAGTATTATATGGGTGTGAAACTTGGTCCCTTACATTGAAAGAGGAACATAAATTGAGAGTATTTGAAAATAAGATCCTTAGGAAAATCTTTGGACCTAAAAGGGATGAGGAGACAGGTGAGTGGAGAAGGTTACATAAATTAGAACTACATAATTTGTATTCATGTCCAGATATTATTAGAATAATTAAATCAAGAAGACTTAGGTGGGCAGGCCATGTGGCACGAATGGGAGAGGAAAGAGGAGTTTACAGGATTCTTGTTGGGAAGCCTGATGGTAAGAGACCTGTAGGAAGGCCAAGACGAAGATGGAGGGACAACGTTGAGATGGACCTAAGGGAAATCGGTAGGGATGGAAAAGAGTATATAGAACTTGCTCAAGATAGGGAAAGATGGAAGGCCTGTGTTGCTGCAGCCATGAACCTTCGGGTTTAAGAAGGCTAGAGAGTTAGTTTAGTTAGTTAGTTGGTGGATATAGACATTGAAATGAATGTGACAATTCTGTAAGTTGGTTAATAATGCAATTTTATTATGTTTAAGAAGGCTCGTTGTTGTGGACATGGATAAATGTTACAAAATGTAAGTTTAATGGTAATTATGGAGTTGAATATATTGTTCATTCTGCATACAAGTGAGTTGAGTTTCTTGAAAGGTGGAATATTAAATATGATCTATGTTTCAAGCTTGTTATTTGAAAACTGTGTAGCTGGGCTTACCAATTAAGTGTATATTTATGATACCAAGTGAACTGATAAAAGGTTTTCTCACATGCATAATGGCAATGTAAAGTGAGTCAGTGTTTCACTTCGTTGCTAAACCTCTGAGAAGTCTGATTGTGAAGAGAAGCAAACTTATTACAACTTTATACAAGCCGGTTGGTGTGTGTCAAACACAAAATACAACTATTTGAGGACATGTAATTCTAGTAACATAATTAAAAATATTAATGAAAAAAGCTTTTCAAATGTAGTATTTTCAAGATTTCTTTTTTGAAACTGGGCATTTTCCGTTGCACCTCTTAATAGCTGCATATTGTGAATGTTTTGTTTTTTTCATGTATAAGTAAAATATCAGCTTACTTACTTATTCCGATCCTCTTCTACTGATTGGTGTCTAGGTTTTGTAGAGAGCTCACCATCTGTCACGATCTTCTGCCAACTTCTTTCCTTCACTCCACGAGATGTTCTTCCTGCTCAGGATATCCTTCATTCCCTCATTCCATGTCCTACGTGGTCTTCCTTTCGGTCTCCTTGCATCCAATCCTCCCATTCTTGCTTCCCATACCTGTTTAGGTATTCGATGTTCAGGCATTCTGCTGAGGTGTCCAAACCATCTGAGTTGTGCTTGCTCCACATCCTGATATATTGGTTTTGTGTTTAATGTTATTCCGATTGTTTGATTTCTGATTTTGTCCCTTCTGGTCTTTCCCACTGTTCTCCTCAAATATTTCATTTCTACTGTTTGTAAGTTTTGTTTTTGTTTTTCATTAATTATCCAGGATTCACTTCCATATATCAATGTTGGTACATAAGTTGATTTGTACACAATCATTTTTGTTTTTTGGCTTATTTACTTTTCCCTAAAAATCCTTTGTTTATGGCATAATATAATCTGTTTGTATTCTTTATTCGAGTGTTTAATTCTTTGTCTATTTTTCCATTACTATTGATTGTAACACCTAGATACTTAAAACTTTGTACTTGTTTTAGCTCTGAATCTTCAAGGCTTATTATGCAGGGTTTTTCTATTCTCCCTATCCTTAACACAGTTCTTTTATCTTTGTTTATTTTCATATATTTCTTCGACATATTACCATTTATTATTTCTAAATTTCTTTGTAGGTTTGCTTGTGAATTTGCAAACAATACAATATCATCTGTAGAGCCCGTAAGTTCAGGCATTTATTTTTGTTAAAATAGGCAGGCAAAAAGGCATTTATAATGTGGAAAATAGGCACTAAAAATGGGAAAAAAGGCAAAATAAACTGAAAAAGGCACATTTGAAAGTCACTTACTTTTATCTATAATTTCTGGCAAAATGTTAATGAAGCATACATAAAACAAGCAAATGTAGCTGGACTCATTTCGATAACAGCATTTTCACCTTTTAGAATATCACAAATTGTTTTCAATTGTTTCAAGTCATCATTTGCACTCACTACCCATTTGCACTTTTCCACAACAGCTGACCCCTTTTCTCCTGACACTTCCATCATCTGCTGCATAGATTCCTCGAAGATTTTCATGGATGCTACAAGAGTCTCACCTCTTTTTTCTAGCTTTGTAAATGTCTCGGGCAATGCACCATAATGTGCAAAAATAAACGACAGTTCATTCTTCAGTTCTGAATAGCACATGAGTTTTTTTTTTACTTCACGAATTGAAGCCACTTCATTTTCTGGAAGAGCATCGATCACCTCACTGATTTTTTCAAGGTGGTTAGCATAATATATAGCTGCTGATATGCAGGCTCCCCATCTCGTCAAGACTGGTTGCGGAGGTAAACTAAGCTCAGGTGCAACTTCCTGAAATGTTCGGGTTCGAGAGGGAGATTTCAGAAATATCTTCTTTGTGTTCGAAATCAACCTGTCCACTTCTGGGTGCAACACTCTAACTTTCTCGGCGATTCTGTGCATTGCGTGGGCTACACATGTGATATGAAGCATGTTCGGGAAGAGAATTTTCAATGCTATGGCAGCCTTCTTCATATAGGGAGCTGCATCACTGATAAAAAGTAACACGTCATCATGATGTACACCATCTGGCCAGGGCAGAAGTAGGGAATTTGAGAATAGCTGAGCTATTGACGAACCATTGGCTCTCTCTAGTTGTTCTGACGTGAGAAGAAATGACGAGGATTCTCCGCATGTTGGTTCCATTGTACCTATGATGACGTTCGCTATGTAGCATCCCATAGCGTCAGTAGTTCCTTCTATTGAAATCCAGATGTTCTTTCCACCAACTTCAGCACGAATTCTTTGCAGAGCTTCTTCGCAGCAGACGTTTAAATATGTTTTCCGCAGCATAGATTCCGACAGCACCGTTTCTTTAGTGTATTTCTCCAGGAATTTCCTCAGTGACTTGTTTCCACTTTCCAGAAAGGTATTCCTGCTTCCATAAAAGCTTTGCACTGTTCAAGAGAAAACTGAGATTGCCTGTTGGATGAAGTGCTCACTGTTGAAATTAGGGATATCTTCTTCAGTCTATCATATAAGTAGCTGCAGATTTATTTTTTGCTGTTGACACATGCTGAGATATAAAGTATTTTTTCTCATGGTTGAATGTTTTTTTCACATATCTTGCAGAGAAGAATAGTACCATCTGTCAAAAATGTGCTTTCACCAAATTCATGCACATAACAATGTAACTTACCACTTAATAGCACACTAAATTTCGACATGATGACAACTACATGATCCTTTCCTTCCAAAGTGCAGAACTAAACTAAAGATAGAGAACTTGATTTTGGAATCCATGCAAAGGCCCTTGCGCATTAGTGCTGTTTCTTGTCAATAACCTCCTGACACGGACGCTGGACGTGATGATGTAATTGTGCAGGTGTTCTGCAACAGGTTTTCAACAGTCAATCATTCACAAGGACATGTTAACGGAAAGGCAATATCTTAACTCAGCATGAAATACTATTTTTTTTAAACACACTTCTCTCCTTCAGCAATGTTGAAACATATGTGAGTTCAATATTACTTAAATAAGGCGAAAATTATTCACATAATAAACGGAAGAAAAATAAATGCCAACAACGTTTTTTGGGAGAAAAATAATTTATTTACACATTTTTTTTAAAAAAATGTTCAAATTTCATTGAAAAAGGCAAAAAAAGACATTATAATTAAAAATAGGCAGTGGGGTCCCAAATAGGCAAAATGAAAAGGCTTCTAAAACATTCGAAACAACATAAAAAACGTATATCCGGAAAAATTTTATCAATATATGCAGTAGATAAAAAGAGGCATTTTGCCAAACTTCCGGGCTCTAATCATCTGCATATAAAAGTTCAGATACAGTTACAGTTTTCAGTTTCCAATTTCCTACTTTGACTTTCTCATCTTTGGTTTTATTTCTTTCAGGACATCATCCATCAGAATGATAAACAAGTATGGGGATAAAATATCACCTTGTCATACTCCTGTTGTTGTTATGAATTCCTCTGATCTGTTATTGCCAGTTCTGACATAGCATCTATTTGTTCTGTAGAAACTTTGTATTGCTTCTACTAATTGTTTGTTTACATTGTTTTTCTTTAGGGTTTTCCATAGCTCTTGCCATGGCAACCTATCGAAAGCCTTTTCCAAATCTATAAAGCATAGGTATAATTCTCTATTGTATTCTATAACTTTCTCTATTATTTGCCTTATTGTAAATATGTGATCTTGGACACCTCTACCTGGTCTGAATCCACTTTGCCTCCTCTAATTTATCCTCTATTTCTTGTCTTAGTCTAGTTTCCAAAATTCTTGAATAGACTTTGCCAGGCACACTGAGTAGTGAAATACCTCTGTGATTTCCGCATTCCCTGTTATCTCCTTTCTTATATATTGGTATTAGTATTGATATTTCCCAATCCTTCACTATCTTCTTTTCCTTTTCAAATGTAGTATTTTCAAGATTTCTTTTTTAAAACCGAGCATTTTCCGCTGCACCTCTTAATAGCTGCATATTGTGAACATATTTTGTTTTTTTCATGTAGGCCTATAAGTAAAATATCAGCAAAAGGCTTATTATCCCTTATATTCCCTTAAAAAAGCATTTAAGGGAATAGATTTTTACAGTAATTTGAAAGGTGAAGACGAAAAACTTAAAATACTTCTAAAAAGACATCAGTATCCTTATCACCTTTCATTTATCCCCATTCTACTGAAATCAATGTGCTATGAAATTTGGAGAATCTAATTTGTGCATTTTTAAAGTATTGACTTTTGAGAAATTTCATCATGGAAATTATGTTGCATAAGTGGCCACTATGTGAAGCATTTATTTTTCTTTTTTTGCACATGAGAAAGGTTATATAAAGATGCACGGGAAAAAGGAATGTCTGGAAATCAAACCTAACAATTCTAATCTAGGCTACTCAAAATACATTTAATGCAAAAAACATTCAGGAACTGTCTGACCTGCCTAACCTTCCCACGTACACAAATTCTGAACAAAATACAAAGAGGTTTTCTCGGGATATTAGCCAGGTGATTTTCGGCTAGGTTTCCGCGCTTTCCTGAATATGAGAGGGTATGAATGCACAATATAGAGAATGTCTCCAATTCCTTTCCTACTTCTTATATTCACTAAATATGCAGTCTTGGTAACGTATCTGGATTTAAGATTTGGAGGTCATGTGTAAAAATTGTACACTTAGGTCTATATATGTTGCAAAATTACGTTCTTCATTACTGCAATCATTCTCCATACATAAACATAACAACCATGTTTGATGATATGAACAAGTGACGTTCGGCATTCGTTGCACTGTCTACAGCATTGCCACACTGTTCCTTCATTACTTGCAGAGCATTAGTTGTTGCTTGGACAGTGAGAACGACGAGGTAGAAAAGCATGTGGAATGCAGACTTTGATTAGAGGTAGGTTTGGCAACGGTGTTCAAGCGTTCTTCTAGAAAAATGGCATGTTGGTCAGTGAGGAAGCTTATATATTATATATTTTGTTACAATGTGTGCTCATTGGGAAAAGATTTAACTGATATCCCCACGAAACTTTTTTCCGGTAAGGTTAGGGTAAGAAAGTATCTTGAATTTCATTAATATTTGGTAGATGAACTAATGTTGGCCTTCTGATCAGTACATTATGAACAGGCAGCTGCACAAACCATGCACGGGTATCCCCACAAAACATTGACGGATAGCCCCACGAACCATTCACTGATAGCCCCATGAACCATTTCCGGTAACGTTTGTTTTTGAATTTTGTTTTTCCGCCACTTTTGGCTAATTGCAACGATGAAAATGATAGGTTAAATTTATGAAGGGGCACTTGCAATAGAACAACTATGCCCACACCAGGATTTGAACCTAGGAAGTTCAGCAGTGAGATCAAAAGGCGACGAGTTAACATGCTAGGCTACCAAGCTATCTCTGTACTCTTGAGTCAACAAATTTGCTTTATCTTAACTTTAATAAAGAAAATGCATACACCACATATTTACTGTTCCTTTATTTTTATTAATATTTTGGTCAGGACAGGAGATGGCCAAGTTTGGCCCATAAAAAAGTTGTTCATCTCAATTACATCTTTCTACTGAATCTCTGAAAATTGAATTTATTTGTTATAAATATCCCATAAAGATATCTTTTGATCCTTTGAGCCGGCAGCTAGCAAACATGAGGAATTCCAAGCTGTAACAGGTTCATCTGAAAACCCTAAATCTTGAACAGTTTCTTTGTGGAAAGTTAACACAGCCAATGGCTTAAGTTTCTTCCATGAGAAGACACGAATTCTCCCATCCCAGCCTCCAGTAGCAAATATTCTGGAATCATGCCTAATTTTTACACATGACACACCAGCATTAGTTATAGTAATTTCACATTTCTTTAACAGGCACCTACTCTCATTAATCAAAAATACTGACACATCATTGGATGATGTCCCACAAACTCCTTGACAGGATGAGCTATCAAAGTCAATGCACATTGGAGTATCACTAAGTTTGAGATGGCTTGTAATTTCATTTTTCTTAACATCCCACAAGTAAATATCACCACTCTCATATGCTGAAAGTACAAACAAATTCCCCCCAAGATGTATAAACTTAATGGCCATTAACATTCCTAATTTCACAACATCATTCGGAGGTTTCAAAGAAAGTATGGATTTTCCTGAGCTAGAGTCAAAAATATCTACTTTTGATTCAGAATCTGAAGGTATGCCAATAACGGCAGCATCTTCATATACATCACAACGGCAAAAACCGTGATAATCGCTTGCAATCCTGAAATCTTCAACTAAATCATGTTCCCTTGCAGACCACACTTTCACACAGTCATTCTTTCCTTGTGTTACAAACTTTCTCCCAACACTTAAAACTGATAAACATGAGTCACAATGGACATTTATAACACTTTCAATTCGACTGCTATGCAAGTTCCACACATGCAATTTTCCTTCCTGTGTACCGGCGAAAAGTCTTTCCTCACATCCTACACTTCGGAACAACAACGAATTGACAGGACCCTGGTCCCCTTTCAAAGTAAAAACAGGGTCAGGGGGAGATTGGGCCATTTCTTCTGAATACTTACGAACTTGAATCCCAAGCTTTGTAATTCAATTGGCAAAATTTAAATTGTCTTGATCACCATTTCAACATTTTCTCTGAATTAACAGCACTGAAAAAATCTCCTTTTTACAGCTTAGCATCCATGCTCAGGCAACGAAATTTATTAACACACACAAAACCGTTCCAAACCGTCAATGGTACAGCACAAAATTTACGAAATCAAAGTACCAAGCACTACATACACGAAGCATGATGTTGTTTACAAACAAGATCAGAAACCCGATGGTAAAATCTATTTGTGTCGGATACGAGCACCTTCTTTCGTCTGATAACTGCATCGACACATATCAGCTAATGTTTTATGTATGATCCATAAACGTTTCCACGTTTGATGGTTTTGTTTAAATGTAAAAATACATACAAATCATTGATTAATCCGGATTAATGAACACGGTAGTCGGTTCTAATTTGACTACAAGTTTGCTTCGCCGAAGTTTGCCGAAGTATCGCAAAGGTAAAAGTTGAGTGTATTCTGTGCATTGATCCTGTGGGTGTATTTACCAGAAAGAAAAGAACGTCAACGTCATATATTTACTTTGAGTAAAGAGGAAAATAAACAGAATTATATCTTTTAACAAATGGCGCCAGGCACTGGAAAATTTCAACATTACAAAAATGAAAATGTAGATGAGTATTTTAGAGCAGTAGGTATGTCAGTTGAGTATTTTAGAGCAGTAGGTATGTCAGTTTCAGTTTTTATGTTGAAATTCGAAGTAGTTTGTGCATTTGTTTTATTTGGACATGGGTCCATTGCCTTACTGTACCCCCTCAAAAATTACGTCCATAAGTCCACTTTATGCACAGAAAAGCTAATCGGGGCTGGACCTACAGTTTAAAGTGGGATCCGAACCACTATGTGCCTCCACCGGGTATCGAACCCTGGACCCCTTGATTACAAGGCAACGACGCTATCACTGCGCCATCGGAGAGGTCCAGAAGATAGACTAATTATTGTAGAGTTTTAGAAATCATTGTCTCGCGAAATTTGAACTTTCCTAAAGTAGCGAGCACTGTTTGGACTCGAAAAAAAAAGTTATTTATGTCGAAAAAAAAACTTAAAAATTGCCTTACACAAGCATGCACGCTTCCCATGGAGAAGATATTCTCCGTTGACAAGCGACTGCAAGTATCATAGAAGAGTGGGAATGAATGTAGAGGTAACTCGGAACGTTAGTAGAATGCATTTAGGGACTTCATTTTAATGCTAAGTAAACCAAACCTGACCTGCCTAACCAGACCACGAATGCATATTGAACAAAATCTTATGTAATCGCTAAAACTCCGCAGTATGTGTTAACAGACGTACATCGAAATCGAACCATGTAAAATTTGCATTCGTAGCATGATGAAATCGCAATAAAGCATGAAAAACGATCTTGGTGCCTTTCACCAGTGCCGGATCTACAAATTTTGAGCCTTCCCGCAAGATATTACTAAAAAATACTCTTGTAAAATACATGTACTTGTGAAAGGAAATGTCAAAGCGTTTGCTGTTATTCATTGTCTTCAGTGTGTGCATGTCTGTATTTCTGAAAACATTTAATTTGATAAATGTTATTTAGTGTCGCTTTTCTGCAATTATTGACTAATCAAGACGATCAGTGATCGATAGGATGAAATTCATGAAGAAGCACTCACAAAAGAACACCTATGCCCAGACCGGGATTTGAATCCGGTAGCATGCTGTGCTTACCACTCCGCCACGGAGGTTGGCATACCTCTGGAGAACTAGGTAGAATTAAATTGTATTTCTCATACAGAAGTTTTGGTAAATCATGTACACATGAAACTTTTGATAGGTCACTTCTGAGAGCTGTTTAAAGACAGAACAGTTCAGCTGGGAATGCTTTAACAAGGCCTGTTCCATAATATTTCTGTAATTGCTCCTCATTTGTTATTAGTTTGTCATGCTTTGGGTTGGTTAGGTAAGCAAATCAGGTTTGATGGCCCTCAAAGTAAAAAGTAATTTGTTCTATCCACTGGTCTTTCGTTCCTTGCTTTGCCTTCTGGTAAGACTCATTTCCCCCCTCAACTCATGTACCTACAGTACAATTCAACTAGTAGCTGCATAGGGGAGAAAAACTCAAGATTAGGGAGTAAGTAATGATTAGTTTGTGTTAGGATCACTAAACATAAGTTATTAACCAAAAACTACTGCATGTTAGCCAATTTAAGGTGATAACTTTTACTGTAAATTGCTGTTTGTTTGTTTATATTTTTGTATGGCAATTATTTGGCAATTATTTCATATCATGCTTATAATGCAGTAACAATTAAGGTTAAAGTTACTAATTTATATAATGTAATTTCTAGCTGAGTGGCCTTGCTATTTTTTTAAAAATTTATACATACTTCTTAAGAAATTTACGTCAATTACCAAAAGAGTGATTGCGTGAGTGTGAGTTTACGTTAATGAGTGTTTATAAAAATTATATTGAAAAGATCATAACCTAGGAATGTGTTGTAATGTCGAGTTGAGTGAATGTAACAATTTTCCCACACAGGGAATTCTGTTTGGTACTTACAGTAGGTATCACTTTACTTCTACAGTGGTTCTGGCCAAATAATGGACTTGGAAATTCTATTTTTATCTTCTCTGTCGAAAGCCAGCGAGGGTCACATCAACCACTGAACCAATCAGCTTGGTCCAGTTGCCATAGTGAGGGGAAATGCTCGTGGTATTCTACGTTGCCAAATTTTTCATTTCGGGTCATTTTCGAAACAGGTGGCACACCCTCAACAGGGTCAAGCATGGCGATGCCTAATGGTTGCCGCAGCGCAGCAAGTGAATGGGTCTCCGATTCCCTGCCTCTCCCTGAAATGCGAGCGAAGGAACTTGTTGACAGGAAGAGGTGTCGTGTACGACTGTACAACAATCAGTCATGTAGTAACGCCGCTTTTTCCCCCTTGAACTGGAGGCGTCAATTCTGGTTTTCCTCAAGTCCATTCTTTGGCCGGGCAGACTTAAGGTGGTTGTTTCCAGTGGTCCATCACAATTTATT
The DNA here is from genome assembly GCF_977018435.1 of Lepisma saccharinum. Taxonomy (NCBI): domain Eukaryota; kingdom Metazoa; phylum Arthropoda; class Insecta; order Zygentoma; family Lepismatidae; genus Lepisma; species Lepisma saccharinum. The sequence goes on from NC_139235.1 coordinate 95,216,159, forward strand.
CATAGGGCTACTTCACAGTTCATTATTTTGAAAATAATCTCTCATGTGGGAAATTTTCACATGACAGCAACATTAATACATGATGTACATCATTACTATCACAAAATGAAGTGAAAAACACCAAAGAAATCAGATAAACAAAAAGTTGCCATCAGTCATGAAACTACCATCTCTTCAGTGATATAGGCCTCCCCGATGGCGCAGTGGTAGCGTTGTCGCCCTGCAATCAAGGGGTTCCGGGTTCGATACCCGGTGGAGGTGCATAGTGGTTCGGATCCCACTTTAAACTGTAGGTCCAGTCCCGATTAGCCTTACTGTGCATAAAATAGACTTAAAACACCAAATCAATCAATCAATGTTCAGTGATATGTAATGGCATTCTCTGCACTATTAATTTCCATGGTTAAATCTCTTGCAACTATTTACTTTCTTCTCTATACCTCCGTTTCAAAATGTCCCATCCCGTCCTTTTAAGATACTTTATGTGCAAATTTTATTTGTTTGCAGGTGTACCTTACATACCACGCAAAATGATGCAGGCCACAAGCCCTCTCCTAGAGATTCAGAATGAGGGTGATGAATGGAGTGTCAAGACAATTTCACTGTTTCGCACAGTTGAACAGAAATTTAAACTTGGTGAAGAATACACTGAATCAATGCCAAGCGGAGTTGAATTTAAGGTATTATAACCATACTGTAAAGCTCACTCAAAAACATCCAGAAGTATCGGTCTTTGAAAATAAATAGACCCCCCATTTTTTTTTATATCAGTTCTGTACTGATATTCTGATATTGTTCTGTAGATGTGGATTTCTTTGTTAACAGCAACTATTTTAATGTACTGATTCATAATTGAATTGGTAAATATTAAACAGTAACGTTGCATCTGGCCAGTGATCCTTTAACACTGCAGTGCACGCACTAAATTCTGAAACATAACTACACGAGTGGGCGGGTGGCTTTGGGCTCACCGACATATAATCACAAATAACATATTAATTTTTCTGCATCAATATATATATATATATATACACACACACACACACACACAAATGATGGAGACAGTAAACACTTACCACATGAAAAGAAATAAGTGTTTACTGTCTCCTTCATCAATTTTATTTATCCGCCCTTCTGGCACCTTTTCTCATCCTATTCCTGTGCGTATGTATACATATTTTCATTTTATGTACCACTGAACATTTGGCTACACATCTGTATTCATTGTTTTGTAATAATTACCATTGTTTTGTTCAGAAAATGAAGGTTTTTCGTGGAACTGTGCCTGATTTTTCCAGGCTCACTGAAATATTTTGCTAAAAAATATTAATTTTCAGCAATACATGTGTGATTATTTGTACGCTTGGTCACTCAGCTCATTTTTCAGGTCCAAAATTCACCTCTCCTCCGCCTCTCAATAAATTTTCACAACAAATCGGGCAGGAATCCTCAGCGCTGTACGTCCCAAAACAGAAATATCAATGCACACACGGGAAGTGCAGAGCCCTTATGAACAGAAAACCTGACTTTTTTGACAGTACCGCAGCTAGAGGCAACTGGCCATTGTAAGGAGATGGCGTAAGAGAATTATTGCAAGGGCAGATCCACCCAAAGTTGCAATAATATCACAATGAGTTCTCTGTGAGCAGCATTGCACCATCCACCTGTGTACTGCGGTGTTAAGGGAGTATGAATGACTAAGACTCCCAAATTTCGGAATGGTCTCCATTTCTAGCTCCATATCCATCCCCTGCAGTGTCACAGTGAAGCGTTTATTTCTGGTGTTACAAAGAGAAGACACGAAGCACAATGGTATTCAAATTTTTTGTAATGTGAATATTTTCACCAATTATATCATCATCAGAACCTATGAAGAATGTGTCATATTGTTGAATCGTGTAAATGATAACACACTCATCTCATCCATGAGGACTCCCATTTCATCTATAAAGCATAGAAATCTGTGTGCATATTATATTTTAAAACATGTATGTAGTGAATTTACTTGGAATTCCCTGAAGAGGGAGGCAGAACAAGACTGAAATATCAAAGTAAAATATAACGAAAGTTCAAAAATAGGATCAAATGAGGAAACTTTTTCAAAAATTTGATTTTTCATTAAAGAATAAAATATATACTAAATATTTATTTAGATATCTGTTTATTACATGCATATTTAACTTTCACGTAGCTACACCCTATCCTTGTACATCCCCCCAGTTTTCTCTTCTTTTTGTTCAGATTTGTCTTGTCTCAGGTCAAAGAATTTTAGACATTGCTTGAATATCATGTTAAATTTTAAAATGTAATGAATAGAAAGGTAAAAGATTCACTTAAATTTATTGATAGTGTGTGATGATGTTTAGTGCTAGGATTTTGATGCAAATGCATTTTTTTTTTTTTTTTTTGGTAAAGCAGAAACATTGCATAAGTAGATAGAAATGTGTTTTATACGTAAGTGAATTAATTGGGATGCCTTTGTTAGGGCATTTTTTGATCCCTTTTTGGAGTAAAGGTCATTTTTTAAACTATTTAAACCGTTTGTCATTTCTTATGCATTTATCTACATTTTGGTGAAAGAAGGGGCATTTTACATGCAAACATAACCCTTTGAAGGAGAGAGGTTCCCGTCTCTCGTCCCATTACCTTCAGCGCAGTTCTGAACGACTGTGTTTGAAGAAACAAAAATTCTGTGCACTATTGTTGACACAAGCTGTTGTGTAAATTCAGCTCCAAAAATATGATTTTCCCCTCTATCAGTAAATACTTTGTTGCCGAACGGATTATTGTTCAAAATTCCTCTTTAGTTGCACTCCATGGAATCGAAAGTGACTTAATAGCAAGTGATATTGTTCATTTCAAGTACGCTTCTCTTGTGTCGGTGGAAGTCAAGAGAAGTTTTTCCATGTACAAGGAATTCTTGTCCGAAAACCGACGATCATTCACTTTTGAAAATTTGCATATGATTTTCATTGTGTACTGCAACTCAGTACCTAAAGTGTAAATGATGACAAAAAGTGAACTTTCTTACTTGTACTACCATATGCAATGAACATGTGATAGATACTGTAACGTTAATTTGTAATTTGAATTTCTCTTGGTAGTTTATAAATTTGTTTTACAAATCTTTCAGAATTTTTAGGTCATTTTTCTAAGTTTATAGGGCATTTTCTTGCATGTATTAGGTCATAAATGCATTTTTTAAAGGTCATTTTTTTGGCAATTTTAAGGTTGTCAAGATCCTAACCCTAGTGATAATCAAAGTTTCAGATTCGATACCCGGTAGAAGCACAAGTGGTTCGGATCTCACTTGAAACTGTAGGTCCAGTCTCGATTAGCCTTACTGTGCATAAAGTGGACTCAAAACCAAACTCAATATATGCATTAAAATGAACTTTTTTTTAACCCTAGAGTGTTACAACACTGGATGGCGATAAACTGCAGACGGATTCGGAAACACCCATGGGAACGGTTCATAGGATATATGAATTCACAGATGAAGAACTTGTACTGGTAAGACAGACAACAATCTGAATTTGTTTTGTTCTTTTAACTAGAGTCGACGAGCCATATGAAAGCGGCTGACCTTGAACAAGCCTCGATGCGCAGTAGCAAAAGGAGGTGGTGGAGACTGCCGTGCAAAACGCGCGATGTCGTTCTTTTGTTTTACGAGCGGCAAGAATCGGTTTGGTTTTCGTTGTGACTGTTCGTGTTTCTTCAGTGTGATCACAAAAATTTGTCAATATACGTGTGCAAGATGGCTACAGAAACACCTAAGCGTCGTATTCTACACAAACAAGCACGAGATATGGTGTACAAAGTGTATCAGTTCTTCCAAAGTGAATCTCGCAGTGAAGACAGTGCCTCGTGTTCGTCAGGGAGCGGTGTTGCCAAATGTCAGGAGCGTACAGCGGCTGCATGTGGGATAGGTCTGCGTACAGTTCAGACGATTGCGAAGGAAGCCAGGTCGTCGATCGGTGATACAGGGTCGGTTTCTTTTCGCTCGCCTGGCAAACGTCGTAATCGGCGAAAGAATGTTACGCACTTGGACGATTTTGATAAAGGGGTATTGCGTAATATTATATTTGACATGTACGCAAATGGCGAATTTCCTACTGCAGTGAAACTTAGGGCTAAATTGAAGGAAGCTATCGGGTTTGCAGGCAGTACGTGGTCAGTGTTAAAAATTTTGAAGAACATGGGGTTCAGATATAGGAAAGGTAACGACGGGAGGAAATTTTTAATGGAGAGGGGTGATGTTGTAGCTGCGAGAGTGATCTTCCTCAGAACCATGCACGAAATCAGGAAAGCTGGTACTGCAAATATATACTATTTAGATGAAACCTGGGTCAACCAGAATCACACGAAGACGAGCTGCTGGAGAATGAGTGATGGTTCTGGTGGGTTAAAGGTGCCATTAGGAAAAGGTGCTCGTCTTATAGTGTGTCATGCTGGTTCACCTGCTACAGGCTTTGTGCCCCAAAGTAAATTGGTTTTCCGCTCCAAAACAAACAGTACTGACTATCATTCAGAAATGACGTCTGCCGTGTTTCGAAAATGGTTTTGCGAGCAGTTCTTGCCGTTTCTCGCTCCCGAATCCGTGATTGTAATGGACAACGCGAGCATACATTCCTTGCAAGTGGATAAAACGCCTTGTTCGAATACAAGGAAGGCGGATATTATGGCATGGCTCTGTAACAAGAACATTCCCCACACAAGCACGCAAACCCGAGCAGAATTGTTGCAGTTGGTGAAACATCATACACCAACTCACAAAAGTTACGAAATCGATATAATAGCAAGAGAATATGATCACAGAGTTGTTCGTCTCCCACCTTATCATTGTCAGTACAACCCGATTGAAATGATTTGGGCCCAGGTGAAGGGGTACGTAGCTGACAAGAACAAGTCTTTCAAAATTGCCGACGTACAGAAACTGACTCACGAAGCAATAGACAGAATAGGTGTTTCCGAGTGGGCAGATTGTGTGGCTCGCGCAGAAAAAATACAAGAAGATGACTTCCAGCGTGAAATAGTCAGAGATGATGTCATCGAGAAGGTCATTATAAATTTGCAAGACACGGATTCCGAAGAACTTGAATCAAGTGACGAGATTGACAGCAGTACGGAATGAGCGTTATGTAAGTAAATGGCATTTTATTTTTTATTTTCAGTTCATGTTATGCATGCCAGACAGTTGTTTTGTTATTGCGAGTGCCACAAGACCGGCGCCTGGTATCTGCGGCAAACGAAGTTGCCTTTGCCGCGCCGCGAAAGAATGAATCAAGTTCTTCTCTCGTTTTCTCAGTAACCAAATAGCATATCGCTGTAAATATTATACGAACTTAAAATTTGGAGTTTTCTTTGTAACTTTCTCACTGGAAGTTATTTCAAATCTAATTTAATAAAAATCGGCTCGCAAGAGAACTTTTTCTCTATACAATAATGGTCAATAAAATATTTAATTTCTTTCACTTACTTTCAAGATTCTACACATTTAATTTACAACACAATACGATTGTCTAAATCTTTCTGGTAATACTCGTGCTGGATTGGTATCGATTGTTGCAATAATAGCCGTGCAGCGGCAATTTACAATTGTTCGAATGTAAGCCATTGTTTTTTTATTTTGAAAGAATGGCGAGAACCTCGAACGGTGAGTAGGTGGCAACAGCGGAAATGTATCTCCCTCTCTCTCTGCGCGGACTTGTCAAGGTCAGCCGCTTTCATATCGCTCGTCGACTCTAGCACATTTCTGCATGTAGGTTGTACATGTTTTATGCATTTTAGTATAGACTCATTCCTCCTGTAGATATATTTTTGAATTCTGATCGATTCATTTTTCTGCCACTTTTGGCAAATTGCAGAGATGAAGATGAGTGATGATACAATGAAATTGATGAAGCGACACTTATAAAGAATACCTATGCCCAGGCCAAGAGAGTTAATGCCTGTATATCAGAAGAAGGAGAAGAATCCTTGGAATGCATGTGCAGTCACTTACAATCCTTGGTGAAGGTCTTTCCACCCATCTGTCTGGAAATGTAGGCCATTGTTGAATTTTCTTCTCCATTCATAAGCTTCCTGGCAGGGTGGATGAAGAACATGATTTTTTATTTAAATTAGATTTTTTGATTTAAGAAAAAAACACTTGAAATTGCTTGTTATTTTATGGCACCATACATATATATAGAGATCTTTGTTTTTATGGAAAGGCTTTTTTTGGTAAACGTTCCTGTAAAATATTTGAACAGTTTGATTAAAGCAAATAAAAAATTGTATGTAAATGTATTTTCTGAAGTAAGTCTTGAAGCTTTCCTGGCAATGAATGATGAATAAATTATCTTGGGCTATCAAGCAGATCAATTATGGAAAAAGTTTCCGAGCTTTCGATAGATAACGTCACTCTCATCTTCAGGGTAGAATTTATTCATCATATATTTTTTCTTTTTCTTGTATGTACGCATTGCTTGCATTGTAGAATTATTTTCCTGTAGTTTACGGTTATTACAAGCATAAGAAAACAATGTAATGAAATAATAATAATAATGAAAATAAATGTCTGATGAAAGGAGTGTGTGTTCTCCTGAAACGTCACAAAGAAAAACAGTTTTCTTATGCTAGTAATAACCGTAAACTACAGGAAAATAATATTTTTTTTCTGTTTCTGATACTGTATATATGAACATATGATGGAAATGTTTGTTGAGTGTGCTAATGAAACTGAAACTTCTAATAATTTCAGTAACTTTTCTTCCAGTGAAAATAAAACATTCTGGGTGTATTAATTATCTAACTTAAAATATTTTTTATTGTCTTTGTAGCTGAATTTGGCAATGATACTTTCCAAAATATTAGCTGCTATGTTTATTTACAGCTTAATGCTAATGACACTATTTAGGGTTTAACATGATTATTATTTTGTATATTATTCTACACAATTTGTTTTGCTGTTTTTGCCTGTAAACATTATTGAATTTTAAATGAAGAAAAATTTGAATTGCAATATAAATCAACTTAATCAGACCACCTTGCTTGCTGGTGTGGTAAACATTCATAGAAATATGAAATTATTATTTGCTGGAGAATTTCCATGAATTTTAGGCTTCCAGAAGGTAAGAAACCACTGTTCACTGGTGCAAATGTGTAGAGGAGTTGCCATTTCCTGAATGGCAAATATAGCATTCGAATGACTTGATCAGGGTTGCAACCTTGAGATCATTTTGAAAATAGCAGTTTATACCTCATGTTTTTACTCTCATCTGCCGGCAAATTGGATGCAGCATCTGCGTAACTGGAACCTGTAGCTAAGTAATGAAATGATCTCGTACAATTACATTCACAGTGTGTACCTTGTTAGAAGAGGTGTTGGAAATGATGTCCTTCATCATCCAAACATTTATGGCATATTTATAGGATATTTTCCTCTTCCGAAATTGCTTCAATTTCTCTCATGATATTTTATTTTAATTTTTCTAATGTATGGCTTCAGGTTTAAAAGCTTGCTAGCTCGCCATGCAGATTTTATGAAAATGGCTGTTTCTTGTTCAAGGTGCTGGAGGGATGTTTCTTGTGCAAGGTGCTGGAAGGATTTTTGAGCAGTATGTTCCAATCGTGCTCAGTCATTGTCTGGTTTCTCCTCAGTAAGCGTACGCTGTTTCACCATTCGCTTCTATCAAGAACAGACCCTGATTCCCTAAATTTGTTCACAAGTATCCGAACACTGTCTGTGTGTGAGGAACATCTGGGAATCCTGCTGCAAAATGTATTCTAACTTCCCTACAAGAATGACGTAAGAGTCTTACATAAAAATTCGTTCTTTTAAATTGTACGGATAGCGTAGCATTATTAGACTGCAGAAAAGCACAAGTAATACGTAAACTAAAAACAATCTGAATCACTTGTTAACACCTGAACAATTCACAAACACATGCAAACTGGACACCAGTTATCTGCATACTGAAGCACTGACCCGTCCAGTGCCAAGGTCAGCATACATCTGTGGGTCTAAATGCCGGCAGATGCGATTTTACTTCCCTGCATGCTAGCCGCTGATCCATGCCATCTCGGCCATGAAAGGTAGTGGCGTAGGCAGGGGGGGGGGTGACTCACCCGGCTCAAGCACCCCCCCCCCCATTTTCATAAAATTTTTGATTTTAAATCAGAGAGAGAAGATTGAGTATGAGTGCAACACATTATATATTTTTTCTCTTTATATTCCGTTAATTGTCCGAGGACTAAGTCTCATAGTTAAACTGAAATTTGGGCATCAATACATTGCGAGTTGACACTTGGATGCTTGGTCATAACATACCTGTTTATGGAATGGGTGGAGTGGTCGCAGTGCATGGATGGAAGGTGGGTAGAATTAAGCTGTCCACTGGAATTCCACGGTCAGCTGGCCTCGGTATTTACTACATTAACAAGAAATCTTATTGCCCTAGTTATTTCTGGATTGGAAAGTTGGGGAAATGGAGATTTGAAGACAACCCCCTTCCCCTCCCATTTGAAATTTCTGACTATGCTACTGATGAAAGGCACTGTATATTTCCCAGCCTGACTGTTCACTGAAGAACAAAGATGATGGAAGAAGTTAGCAATAAGACTTAAGCAAAAGAAACTTCAATAACTCTTTCTGAGTAGCCATTATCCATCAACTATCCCTGTCAACCAACACATTCTTTCAGAAATATTGGGATTTGAACCTGCATCTTCCATATTGGAGCCAGACACCCTACACACTGAATCATCATGACTCTCTCCATCCCCCATAGTCATGGTTAGCAAAAATTAAAAGCCCCTTTCTTGATGAATTCATATTTGTTTGTTTGAGCTCCACATAAGCATGGATGAAGTACAAGACAAGAAAACTAAGGAACAAAAGTGCTTTCATTATTCTACTAGAATGCACTCTTCCAATCATTTCTTCAGCTGACATCTACCATCAAACCAATGTATTGTATAATTTTGATATTCTCTTGTTTTAACAAATTTAGCAAAGGTGTTTGTACTTTTGCTTTCAGACTATGAAAGAAGATAAAACCAACGTAGTTGCCAAGAGATACTTCAAGAAATTGTCATGAATTTCCATTTTATGTGCAAACTCTGGATGGATATTACCAAGCTTATATATTACTAATTAAAAATACAAACTGCAAAAAGGGTGAGGGAAGTTTTATCATGAAGTAGTTCTTTTTACATTGAATAAACAGCATAGTAACATATACAATTATTTGCTTGGATAAGGTAAGTGCAATTTCAGATGCCAGGTATTATGATAGTAAACACAGAGATATTAGATTAACACCTTTTAGCAGTAAGTTTGTTCCATAAGTTGAAGCATCTCTGATGTTTGCTTTTTCCTTTATTTCCTAATTTACAAGCTTTAAAGTAAGTTTCTCATTGTGATATGAAATGATACAGTATGAATATTACGAAAAGAAATGTTCCTGATAGAACAAATAATATATGTAGATAAATAATTGCAAGGTAATCATTGTAAATGTGTTTCATTGTTATTTTATACTGTTATTGCCATTTTAACTTTGTTTCATTTATTAGCTGCAGACAGTTGAAAAAATTATGGAACTATACCCTGTACCAGCTAACTGTAGACCAGGCGAACGGAAACAAGTCTCTGCACAAGAAGTGACACGAGACGGCACCACCAATGAGCAGCGAGAGAAACAACTGGAGTTTGCCCGCTTTCCCTGCTTTGCTCTGTCAGCGTTGCAAACTTTTGAAACCGATAATACGGTACACACATGGCACACGAACCGTATCTTTGTGTCCAGATCTATACTCTTGGTTTAAGGATTTCTTAGAGAAATATTAGGGATAAAACAGGAAGTGCAAATTTTGACAAGCCGTACATTTAGCTTACGGACTAAGGTCTGGACCGTTCGTCCGTACGTGTCATGAAATTTCTGTGCATGTACGGTAATGACCATACAGTTTGCAACGATGCACTTTCACCACTCAATTTCCCTTCTCCTCTCCTGCCACTGTGCATGGCTCTGCTCTACAGTTAGCTGGGACAGAGTATATGTAAAATGATGATTGTAAACAAGAAAAAAGTAATGCTTTTTTCCTGTTGAAACATTTTTGATAGTTTGTTTCATTTTTTTAAATTTCCTAAATGCACAATAGAAGAAAAAAATGGTGTTGGTAAGGAAAAGATATAAGGACAAAAACTTGTTCCATTTCTTATGGGAAAATATTTTTCATACAGTACCATTTTTTGTGATTGCATTAAGAGTACTATGTTGGAAAATGAAATATTTACACTATGAAAAATTTAGCCTTGAAATTGGCCAATAACCAACAATAAACAAGATTTCATGCAGAACCAGAATAGTATACAGTGGAGCCTCCATTACACATTTTTAAGGGACCAAAAAAAAAGAACCTAAAATGTTGGAAAATGTGAAAACTGGGAACAAGAAATAGAGATAACACTGTATGTGTTCCTCATTCACCAATGCTAGTGAACAGATAATGCACATAGATTTGTTTTGCCTCATGAGTCACAAAAATCAGAAATATAAAAATTGAAGGGCACAGTGTATGGTACTGTTCAATGTGTTCACAATGTAGATCATGTGTGCCAAGTGTAGGATAAAGAAGAGAGCAAAACATCCTTATAGATAGTAGCATCATGCCACATGTGTTTACAAGTCAGAAATCATATAAGCTTTACAGAAACAAAAGAAGGACGTCCTATGGTAGGATGCTATTCCTCACAGTTTCCATCAGCTCTGTGTGGCATTTCTTCCCCAGTAACACTGTTGTCTATGTCCTGTGACTACGGTTGACTCAATAATGAATTAATTACCGCTGCTCACTGTATGGTAACCATTCATTGCACTGCCATCTAATGAAATATTCACATACTGCAGGTGCCACGTTCTTCGGAACATATTGTGGTACCATTGTTTCAGTTTGAGAAAAAATATAGTTGCCATGACTTATGCCCCCAGCCCTCGTATGTATGTATATGGGTTCATGCATCATTTCAGAGCTAGTTTGGGCTTCCTGATAAGGATAGTTTCTTACACTTAACCTTCTAACCAAGGCTTCCTGATGGAAATGCATTGCACAGTACTTCAGATCCCACTTTAAACTATAAGCCCAGTCCCAATCAACCTGTCTGAGAAGAAAGTGGATTTTAAAAAATCTCAGCTGATTTAAACATCATGAACCCAGTTTTAAATAGCTGACCAATACTTCTCAACACCGTACAAATGATGATTTGTTTGGGCAAATTTGTTTTTAATCTGTATGTCCTAATCACTCTGCACAGGATATCTGGTCTGAATATTCATGTGCCACAAGCCGGCAATAAAGTGTTGATTTTGCAAACTGTAGTCTACTTCCGGTAGCTGAAAAATTCTCAGATAGGGTTGCATCATCAGCATCAGTCACGAAGCTAGACCCAAGCCACTACACGGACCATCTTTATATGGCTCTGCGGTATAGTCTGAACATTACTTTGAGATCTCTTCCACCTTCCCACATCAATGTCCTTTTCAGATATCATGGACAGTGGTAATGAATAAGTCCTTCCTTTTTCTCCATGAATGCCAGCAACAATGGCTCTATAGAGGCAATCTGCCAAATGCTCTATCCTGCTTTCATATACTGTACTAACCTCAGTGCTTTGGATAGCTCCCTACATACTGGATCTACATTCAAAAATATTTTTAAAAAATCGTGGTGCCATCTGCACTCCCACCTCCCGATGTGGAAGATCATTAAACCAGTTACAGGGTGATGTGTGGTCATCACAACACCCCCCCCCCCCCCTTCCTCAGTCATTGTTGTAGGTTTCCGCGTTACCCTACTCATTCTAGTTCCCCAACGTAGGTGGGTGACCATACACTGGCAGAAATCTCTGGAGAAAATTCGTTACTCTTCCTCCCAGCAGGCTCGAACCAGTGTGAGTCCCATAGTCTGAGCTCAAAATATGACATCTACGGATGGGCAGTATTGGAAACTTGATATTGCAATATATCGTCACAGACGATATGATATTTTTCAATATTGTGATATTGGCAACATAAATTCTCCATGATATATGTCACCAAATATCGCTAACACAATATATATTGCTAAAATATGATGATATATTGCCAACAGGATATACATCACCAAATATTGTGACGATATATCATCCTCCCTGATGGTTTAGTGGTAACGATAATCAAGGGGTCCCGGGTTCGATACCCGGCAGAGGCATTAGTCGTTCGGATCCAACTTTAAACTATAGGTGCAGTCCAGATTAGCCTATCTGTGCATAAAGTGGACTTAAAGCACCAAATCAATGAAAAGTGACAGTATATCACGTGGATGATATTTTTTCAATATCGTGATATATCGTCTGGATGATATATTGCCCAACGCTAATGACATGGCCACGGTGTGGGACTGGTTCTACCTTCAGTAAAGATAAATTTTGATTTTGTAACAATGTAATTGAGAATTTGATAACAGAGTAATAAACATGGTCTCTTCATGTTGTCATGAGAACCCATACATCTGGCTCTTGAATATCCGAGCCGATTCTCATCTTACTTTTCTCTATTTTATTCATTTAACTCTATCCAGGCAAAAAGAAGCTCAATATTTCACTTTACAATCAAAGAAGTACAATCTTTCACTCTAATATGCAAATGCAATCATGCCACAAAATACATTATCTTTTTGTTTGTTGAGTATTTACCTGTATCCTTCAATGCTGATATTATTTGATTTTTTAATCTTATTTCTTTCCCTTTTCCTTATAATGTATACATGTATGTATGTCTTCCCAGCGCATAGTGGTAGTGTTGTTGCCCCGTAATCAAGGGGCCCTGGAATCATTTCCCAATGGAGAGGCATTCTATAGTGTTAGGGTCCCACTTTAAACTGTAAGTCCATGTTCGATTACCTTGTATGTGCGTAGACTTAAACTTTGACAACAGATGTATGTTGGTATGTATTACGGATGGATTGACTCATTCACCTCTTTTATTAATATATGAAACCAGATGATCATTAGGGAACGGAACTTTATGTGCTAAAATACTCAGAAATATTAATTTTTTTATGTGTCATAAATGTTGAAAATATGTGACAAAAATAAAAAAAATTTGGTAACAAAAACAAAATATTACATGCATTTTAAACACCTGAAATCAGTTTCAAAATGCTTACCTCGTAGTGAGCTATTTTTTGGAAGAGTTGCAGAGGATCACCATAGTATTTCCCAAATTCTCCATTGTAAATCTGTGACGATTATCTCTAAGAAACATCTTATATTGTGAGAAAGATCGCTCCACGGCACAAGAAACAATTCTTGCATATTTGAAGCACGAAATGTCACTAACACTGAAATTTTCCAAAGCTTCCTCTTCCTCACCTTCCAAAACACGTGCAATTTGGCACAAAGTTTGAAAACCTTGGTTTTTTCCCAAATATGTCTGTACATTTAGAGATTAGCACTTGTGCGTTAGATCCAGTGAGGGTAATATTTTCCCCGAATAGGATCGTAGGGAGGCGCCAGAAGTCTGCCAGCGAGCGTGTTCAAAGACAAAACAAACCTGACACTCTCGATATGAATGAGGTGCGGAGAATAAACAATTTTCCTTCGAGGATTTCGAGGTAGCTGAAGCCAATTAGCAATTTTATGTATTTAAAATGAAAATTCGCAAAATATGTATTTACATATGGAAAACTGGAAAATATGTGTTTTTATGTAAAATAAAATTTGCTGTGTTGACATATAAGGTTATGATCAGAATTTTGGCAAAAACAAGGGGGTCTATCTTATCGCAGAAAAAACATTTACTTACCTAAAGTTCCGTTGCCTAGTGATCATAAGCAGTTTTGCCTGAGCAAAGAAAATTGTGTGCTTTTGGACATTACAAAATTAGGATATTTGAATTATAGCTTTGTAGTTTCATGCAAAAAACAAAAAGATTCAAGAACTGAGGCAATTTATAGAAATTTGGGAACAATAAAATTATCATCGATTTTACCAATAATTTGTGCAGCTGTATGCCTATATCAGCTGATATCTAGAGAGTACCAACCAATATGTCCCATCCATAATATACAGGGTGATCTGAGATATCACAAAATGTTGCAGGAAAATATCCACTTGGTTACCAGTTATTGGTATGTACATATGTAGGAGCAAGAAATCATTAACACATTAAGGAAGATTTCAGACAAGTGACACACGGCACATGTTGCTTGGGAATGAGCCAATCACACCATAGTGGTATGCCAGCCTGCATTCAATTGGTGAAATCTCCCTAATACTTTGTCATTGACACTCAACATGGCTTCTCGAATGAATGCCTACGTCTCGTTCCGATCACACACGATTCCACTGGTGTGAAGCATAATCACACCAGTTTCCAGGAACCTGTTATACCATTTTAAAATGTCTTGACGTGAAAGGGTGTGGTGACTATTTTGTATGCTGCACTGCACAATATACTGTGTTCACTGTTGAGGTGTGACTGTCACGTTTCTCATATACTAGTGACACCGTATGGCGTTTCGCCTACACAAGCATCCTTGCTGCTCATATTCAAACTGCTGAGGGATGAGGTATATGTACTATAAGGATTGCCCAAATGAAAGTTAAGACTTTTGCCGTACCATCGTAGCTTAACTACACAGAGCTTTGTGTTTGCTCTGGTAGGTGGCATTGTATGTAAGAAAGCTTCATATTTATCGATAATTGCCCCCCCTCCCTTCTCCCCCCAATAATACATCCTATGCATACCTGGTATGGTCTGACAGCGCAGTGTGTTGTTTACATGTGCAGAACCACGTTCACAACATGGATTCGTCCAAACAGGCCCAGTGAGTAGTTATTCAATTTTTGAAGGCAGAAGGTGTTAGTGAAGGCCAAAAAGGGCTGGATGTTTTCTCCTAACATCTTCAGGCCACTAAAAAAACATCTGAAGGGCCGCCGGTTCGCCAACGATGCTGAGGTCCATGACGCCGTTGAAGATTGGTTTCGCAGTCAACCATGGACGTTCTTCGCTCAGGGTATCCATACCCTTGTGACGCGCTGGGACACTTGCTTGAACAGACAAGGTGACTATATGTAGAGAATATGTCGCCTATGGATCACTTTTACTTCCTGTATGTTCATATATTCCAACAAATCATTACAGAAATAAAAAACAAGATTCTCACTTTCATTTGGGCGACCCTTATACATTACATTCAGTGATTTGCTTTTCTAATATCTTCGTTGTAATTAGCCAAAAGTGGCAGAAAAGCAATGTAAAATAACCACTTTTATAACATCTCAAACTGATAACCCTATATATATTGCTTCAGTTGTAATGAATACATGAAATCTTTGTGGTATCATAATTGTTACGTACTATTGTACAAAATAACTTGTAGGCAAATCTTTTCTTCCTTGATGTTTGACGAGTTCAATGTAAATTTGAACTCTGTTTCCAGAAATTTCCACATAACTCATGTAATGAAGTCTTCCCTATCTTGTAAGCATGGAGAAATCATGTTAACTGTCGAGATTATCATAAAATGTTGAATGTGGACTTGTTTTCTTGTTGTGGAAAGCGTAAAAGTGTTTTGACACAATGTGTAAATTTAGAACCTTATGCTAGTGATATGAACTGGGACCAGTGCAATATTGCGATTTGTGTTTGTACATTCCATAAATATCGTCCATAAATTTATATTAAGATTAAGAGAACAAATATTGGTGTAGCAATGTTTTCTACAACTTCCATTGTTCATAGTATGACTTTAGTATGATGGGTTTTCTGGGTACCCCCGGTGTATCAAGCTTTTTTCAGCACTCTAAGTCAAAGCATGTAACTATTATATTTGTGTTATTGTAATTGGATTCAGTAGCATAATGAAGCATGTATACCTGGGGCACATCGAGTATCTGAGCGCTCAGTGAGCAATGTGATTTCTCAGCTACTTGACAGCCAAATAAGCTTTGCTCGCTGAACAAACTTGAACCTTGCTCACCACAGGTTTATCCCACAGAATATATCCTCCTTGTGTTTCAATATTGTGAGGGAAAGAGTAACAGGAAGAAAAATATGTAAAGATGGCAATTAATTATGAAGTATTTGTGATTAACGGATTACCATATACGAGGGTCACTATTTATATTTTGAGCCTAACAATGAAAAAACAGGAATTTGGCATTGAAAACTGCTTTATTGTTTTTCGAAGTATTCTCCTTTATGGGCAATACACTTTTACATTCGTTTGAACCATTTGTCAAAGCAGTTTTTCCACGATTGTATTTATTGAGCATTTGTTTGCACCAATTGACGCGAGCGCCTTTTTGAGTTTTTGTCAAATTGTGTGGGATCCAACGAGAACATACCTTTCTCACAGCTAAATGATCATGTAATATTTTATATATGCTGGTGGAACTAATGCCTATGGTTGCCTCAATCTCACAGTATGTCACATGACGATCTTGCAGTATTAGGTTTTGCACAGCATCAATGTTTTCTTGAACAACAACTGATTTTGGACGACCTTCGCGAATCTCGTCGGTGAGCGAATGGCGGCCACGATTAAATTCGTTATACCAGCGTTTCACAGTGGCAAAGGATGGGGCTTCATCGCCAAATGTGGAAGTAAGTTGATCGATGCACTCTTGTCTTGATAATCCACGTCGAAAATCGTAAAAAATCATCGCACGAAAATGTTCACGAGTTAATGCCATTTTATTGTTGTCGCGCAATCTCCAAGGCAACATAAACAACACAAATGAAGCTATTGACAAAACATTTGAAGTACGTTATGGTCAATAATGCCAGACGATTCCGTGCAAACGTCAAATCGCGCCTAACTTCAATCAGTGTTGCCAAGGCTCAAAATATAAAGAGTGACCCTCGTAGCATAATTACAGAGGAAGTTCAAATAATGGTAATAAAATTTTCCACTTTTTGTTGTGCTGTTTATTCCAAATATACACCTTAGTTTTTGAAAGTTGTGCAAGTGTGTGAAAAAGAAAATTTCGAATCACTCTTGGTGAAAAATGTTTGGTTTTATTCTCATTGATAAGCACCCTGCCATTGTTTTGAGAAGGAATAATTATATTATTTTAATGTTTAATATTATTATAATAACCACTGAAATCTTGTCCACTTGATGCAGTCATCTTGATCACATATTACTCAAAGACACTGATATTTTGATGAATGAGCACACAGCGTCAAGTAAATCATCTGTCTGTTCAACGGGTGAAAATCTTGCTCGGCGAGCCTCATTCAGATACTCGACGTGGCCCTGATTCAAATTATGTATTTTAATGAAGGTTCAGGCTGTACATGCATTTCATTTATGTAGCAAACCTCAACTATGTTTTCTATAGTTCATAACTCATGCAGAGAAAAAAATATGCAGTGAAACCTCGATTTTATGTTTTTGAGGGGTCCATGTTGAAAAACTTAAAATATACACATTTCAACTGTCCAACCTTATTAAATGTGCCACTTTATGTGAACAGGAGTGTACAATCAGGGTTCCACTGTAATATCGCTCATAGTGCTGATTGCCTCTGCACAGTAAAGAGATAAGTTTATATGCATCCTTGTGTATAACTTCTCATATTAGTTTGTCATGCATATTTTTCTTTGAGACTTGTTCAGTTTTACACATTTCTCTGTGTGTGGTAATTTGTGTAATCATCGTATTTACTCCTGTATAGTGTGCACTTTTTTCCAAAATTTTTGCCCTTCCCAAAAAAAAAAAACAACTGTGGTGCGTATTATGTTTTCACTATGTCATTGTGTATAATAGGCACAAATACAAATTACCAGGTTGGGTTTCTTCAGCAATGATAATTCAAAAAGCCGCGTATAAAAGTTTTAAGGCGGTTTTCGATGATTTTTCACTTTCTAATGTAACATTCTATGACACCAAGAAAAGCAGCGCTGTTCTGACGGAATTCGAGCATGCACCTCCCGTCACACAGGATGTGCATCAGCGGTATTTGTTTGGCAAGAAATAATAAAAAAATAAACTTCCTGAATGCTGCAAATCCATAATGTAAGCAATTTCTTGAACCTGAATTGTACTGCGCATTATATACAAGATATGTTTGTTGCTTTTTCCCCATCAAAAACCAGGATGCACATTATACTGCATACGGTAATTGATCTAAATTACACATTGTTAGTCATGATCGTGGCCATCCAGAAATATGTATTGTGTGTATGTAAGATAATGTTGTATTATACACCACGCCCCACCCTTCTCAAAGATGGCAATGCTTAAGGTCAGGATTGCTACACTTTGTCATTGAATTGATCACGTGATTCCAATTTCAGTGTAATTTTTATACTTGATGTTCTTACCTGTTAATTTTCAGTTATTTCTATGATGTTATATGTGACAAATATAAATGATTGTAAAATAATATATTTATGGTTTCACATTCTGAAAATCAATATTTTCTGACAATTTTTATAATCCATTTAACTACTAATTACACAATCTAAGCCTCTAGCTCTTTACAATTGCAGTAATTAGTCTTGACTTTAAGTGTGTTTGTTTGGAATGGTACCTGAGAAAAAACGTATGTGTGTTTCTACATTTATTTTTTACAATTTATGTACAATGTACACTGCATAATTTGTTTTAATCTTTTACTGATTTTGGTGGCACATAACAGAAATAATTGTATTTAAATCGCAGTAATTGTCAGTTAACAATACTATAGTATAAAAAATGATGATGATTTACAGTGGCATGCATAACTCTCCCCCACCCCCCTCTTTTGCCACAGCATCCTTCCCCAAAAAAAGGATGTCAAATGCTGGAAAATACAGGACTACCTACTAATAAAAGAAAATCCAGGGCATGCCACTGATGATGCAAGATCTTCCTGTTGTGTTCTTTTGTCATATGAATATTAAGTATTGATAATAATCATTTATTGTGCTTCCAAAATGGCTATTATACTTTTGTTGTAACCTGGATTTAGAAGAAAACTTCTAAATCAATGCTGTGCAATATTAAAAATGTGATATTGGACATGTTGGTATTTGCTAGAAATTACTAAATATAAATGTTCCTGTGATATCTATATGTAATTTGTTAATCAATGTTAATATTTGTACTAATTTTGACTTTTTTTGTAAATAAAATGGTGAGCAACTGTATTAATTCTCCCTTGTAATTGATAAGTGGTGGGTCATTCATGATTGTTTGGGATCATTCCATACCATTTTCACCAACCCTTGTCACATCACCATTTTTTACAAAAATTAATAATTTAATCACTTATTTCTATCTCCTTGAAGTGTTCAAAATCAAAACTGAACATTTTTTCAGGCTTGCATTTTTAATTTGCCACGTGCAGTGATTTTAGCATTTTCAGACATTTCTGAAATTTGGTGTAAACTTCTGTTGTATAATTCCAAATCATTCAAAAACCATTTACTTCAATAATAAATAAAAGGTAAAAAAAGGTAAAGTGTTCCCCTGTGCATAGCACCACGCCATGAAGGCATATAGGGGGTGTGCGAGTAACGCCCCACACTTTCTTGATCCGGTCGTAAGTGGGGGTGATGTGATCAGCATCACGCCCCTGACCACCTTTACCCCCCAGGGTTTCCCCCAGGTACACATGTTATTCGACGCTGGGTGGGCACCGGGGCCGCTTCCATCGTTAGAAAAGTTCCCGGATTTGAACCGGCCGGGGATCGAACCCGGGACCTTTAGCATGGTAGTCAAGACGCGTTACCGACTGATCCACCGCGGCCATTCTATTTCATTTTGTTTATTACCATCTTTTGCTCCCAGATTAATAGTTTACATTGAGGATGGGACCGATGAATCGGCACACTAGCGGTATCAGCCGATATAGGCATATCGGTGTATCAGTAAAATTACCGATTATTTTACAGATTCGATATATCGATAAATATCTGATCATTTAGTGCAAAATTCTGCCGCTTTGTTGTGATTTTTATGGGTGCCTTACTTTCTAAAAAAAAGTAAATGTCTAAATATGCAATTTCTTTTGCACTGCACTCACCTTGAAACACTCATTTATTAAGGAGGTCAATGAACCTTTCAGGTTCTTGAAGGACCATTTTGAATTTTATATCGGTACTTTATCGGTATCGGCCAAAATTTCATATCGACTCATCCCTAGTTTTCATGCTATCCTACAATAAATACAATATATTTTTTTTTCAGTTTCTCAACTTTGGTTCTCAAAATAACCATGAAGGGGGCAAAAACACCTTAACCATATTTCTTACATTTACTATACAGTTCCAGGTAAGTTCGAAAATTGTTAAACATATGAGGTGCCTAGGCCACTCTTTTTCTTCATAGGCTCAAAACAATTCAAAAGTTCTGTAATCCCACATTGGGGATGGAGGGAAAAATCTTAAATTTGCACCACAGTGAGAAATCTTAAGGCTTAACATAATATTCAAATTTGATGAATGTTTTTTTTTCCATACAAGAAAAATATTAGATAAAAGTTACCCAAAATTAGCACTTTTGCAATAGTAAAGTAAGAAATTGAGAGATAAGAAATAGCTATAAATACATTTGAAACGTACTTATTAAAATTTTACATTAAATATGAAATTATCATATGTAGATACAGGGTGAGTCAAAGTTAGTGAACCACCTGAGTATCTTTAAAATACTTGGACTAAAAACAAGATGCAAACTGCACTCGACGACTTCTTTGGCTCTCGTTCCACCACAGTGTGGTCCATGTGCTCTGAGATCATTGGAGACATGTCATTGCTGCTGTGACTATGTTTGAACTCCCATGTGTTGCTTTTTGCATTTGAAAATATTGGTTGCCTTTATAGAAACATCTGAAAAAAAATTATCGAATAAAAGTAATAGAATATCAACTGGAGCGCCCAAAAAAATGTGCAACAGGGAAGTAAAACGAAAGTTTTACTGGCATGAGCATTATGGAATAAAATGCAGTAACTTTTTGGTAACAATTTTACTGCACGTATTACAACTGACTAGAAACAGATGCGAATTCTTACAGATCTGTCAAACGATGGCAAGTCAATCGTATAACTACATAAATTCTTTGTCAGCACAAAACACAGAAAGTCCGCTCGTTTTCTGGATCCCATTCACCCTTTTTTATTTCTTCTGCCTTGAACTTCAGAAGCGTGTTTTTCTGCCGTTCTAGTACCCAATCTGGTAAAGGTTTATCCCAGTCTGGTGGCGGTTCTTTTCTCTTCTCCCAAACGTCATTTCTGTAATGAGCTTCTAGCCTCTTTAGTCGCCTGTCCTTTTCACTTTTGATCACAGAGTTCTACAAGAAGAAGACAGTTATAAAATACAGCAATAACCATAACTTCACGTTCTGGTTCAATACAAAATGTTAAATTAAAAAAGCTAAGAGAAGTGAGATTGTGAAATGTTCTTGTGGCATTCCAGAAGTCTCCTTCCATTCGATTACGGTGGTTTGTTGAACAGCTTAATGAAATTCAAACAAGTAGAAAGAACATGTATACTAATCCATGAGAAGTTCAAAATTATAAGAAATAATACCTTTATCTATACAGGGCATCCAGACAGTGCCACAAACAAATAAATCCACCCCTATCCCCAGAAAACTGGAAATAACTGCATAAGTAAATGCTCTTTTAGCCCAAATATGCACTTTTTGTAAGGTATCCAGGTGTAGAATAAATGTGACTGCCCTCCTCTCAACCAAGATGGTGTATATTCAAAAATAAAATGACATAAAAACTTATTTATTACTTAATTTTATGAGGCAAACTCTCAATTTTTTTCCCCGGTCATTCCAACGGGGGAAATTCGTAAGGTGCCACAGAAAACATCCAGTCAATATTGAAAACACAGTTATTACCTATCATTTGTTCTCTACAAGTTTAAAAATGGGTAGCACGCACAGTGTTTCCAGAATTGCCGGTAGTGCTTAGAATGAGGCTGGTGTGAAAACTACCTTGCAGAGCAGAAACTGTCATTGAAGATATCTTTCGTTGTCAAGTTCAATGTGTTTTTGTGGCATAAACTACAATGATGAGAAAAAAAAATGAGGTTTAACTTAGTATTGTGGGAAGCTGAATGTTTGAGTGACTATTTTTTTGGATATTCGCATTTTCAGTTTTACTACAAACAGTCAAAAGTTTCAACTTACCAATTCATCTATATTCTCTGAGCTTCTCCATGCCATACAACTGTTGTAATCTTTTTTCCATTGTGAGCAGTCAACTGTTTCACCATGCACGAAGTATTGATGGAAACGAGCCTTTATGCTTGTACAGTCACTATACTCTTCTTTGTAGAGTTCGCATGGGCGCACCTGAAAGATAACAAATTTATACTATCCCAAATAATTTACTTTCCTTACATTTTACCATTTAGTTCTTACAACACATAGCACTTAAAAAGGGCGTTCAATAAGTTTTGCACAGATGGTTATAATATTTTTATTAGTTGCAATATGATGATGAAATTTTAGGTGAACATACTTTGATTCTTTGGCTAGAAGACCATGTCACTCAACCGCAGGTGGGCCTTCAGACGACCAAACAGGAAGAAATCCGAAGGAACCAAGTCTGGACTATAGGGAGGCTGAGGGATGACTTCCCATCCCATTTTCATGATTTTTTACTGTGTCATCATGACTGTGTGAGGCTTGGTATTGTCATGATGGAGTTTGATGACCTTACCTTGCAGCTCCAGTCTCTTGGTCTGGAGAGCACGTCGTAACTCCATCATGAAAATGCCAAGCCTCACACAGCCATGACGACACAGCAAAAAATCATGAAAATGGGATGGGAAGTCATCCCTTAGCTCCCTATAGTCTGGACTTGGCTCCTTCGGATTTCTTCCTGTTTGGTCGTCTGAAGGCCCACCTGCGGGGGAAAAACATTCGACAAGGACCTCATTTCTTGTGTGAAACAATGGTGTAAAAGTCAGCCACCTGAATTTTACCAAAGTGCATTCAAGACATGGAAAGAACGTTGGACGAGATGCGTCACAGCAGATGGAGGCTACATTGAGTGGCATGGTCTTCTAGCCAAAGGATCAAAGTATGTTCACCTAAAATTTCATCATCATATTGCAACTAATAAAAATATTATAACCATCTGTGCAAAACTTATTGAACGCCCTTTGTATTTTCATAATTATTGTTGTTTCCTCTCCCCCAATGCTGTTTCAATTGTTATTTTAAGTCCACTTTATGCACAGATAGGCTAATCGGGATGGCCTAAAGTGGGATCCAAAACACTGTGCAATGTGCCTCCACCAGGTATCGAACGTGGGGCCCCTTTATTATAAGGCGATGATGTTACTACTATGCCATCGAGAGGTCTGCCATACTTAGTATCATTTTGTAGGTTAGTTGCGTATTACTCAGAAATCCAGAATATAAAAAAGGAACGTTAAAAACTGTACTTACGTATGCGAGTATATTGTTTCCACTGTAGAACGACGTTTCGGAGATTGACTATCTCCTTCTTCAAGTTCGTATATACACAATACTCATATTACATTTCGACGCAGTACTATGCTAAGTACCTAGTTTCTTTATACGAACTTGAAGAATGAGATAGTCAATTTCCGAAACGTCGTTCTACAGTGGAAACAATATACTCGCATACGTAAGTACAGTTTTTAACGTTCCTTTTTTACATACTTAGTATATCATTAAGCGGTTAAAACTGACATTCCACTGTCTGTGTATGTGTTTCTCTCTCATACACACACACACACAATAAACATATCCATACAGAGTGCACTTTTCTGGTGGGAACATTCCAGTATGATGCTATGGTAGTTTGCTAAATATGGAGTTAAATTTATTTCTATGTACATCTGTAATGTCCTGAAACCTCTCCCCCCAGGAAGGAAATTAAGACTGTTGCCTTGTAATCAAGGAATCCTAAGTTTGATTTTTGATGGCACAGAGCAATTCACACCTCACTTTAACTATAGATCCAGTCCAAATTAGCCTATTTAGGTGCTGGTAACCCTCCGTACACCTGTGAGAAAGTGGAAATTTTTGCCTGGTTTAAGAAGATCATGCTTCATATGAGCACCGGCTGTTTTACGCTCATAGTAATTTTATGTTTTTCTTCAAAGCTTCATCAAACATGAACCACCTGACACATTTCATCCCCACAGCCACGTAGTGGAAAGTGCATGTTTTCAAGGTATGTATGCAATTTCCTTATTATGATTGTCTATCATATATGATCAATTTATTTGGCAAGGAATGTGGTGCGATGTAAAGATAATGGTAATTTTATAGTGTTAGGTTAGAAGCGTTGGGGTAGTACTGTGGTAGCCATATTTGATGTGGACAAGTGAGGTTCGGTATACAGCATTGCTGCAGTTACTTTTTCATTTGGGGTTCATTGATCGTGGAAGAATGGAGGCGGAAAGCAGTGAAAAGATCGTTAATATGGTGAAATTTTGTACAATCCAACAAGCTCGGAGGAGAATGGCGATAGTGACGATGACAGTGTGGAGGGAGAAGAGGATGTGGAATGCAGCTTCGAATAGAGGTGAGTTTGGCAACGGTTCACTTCCTAGTGTGTTGTATGAATAGTTATACCAATTGCATGGAGCATTCATTTGCATGTGAGAAAATGGCATCTTCAATAGTGTGGATTAAATGTTTGTTCCACGATTCATTGACGGTAAGGATAGGTTACGTTAGAATAACGGAAATATCTGCACTTTGAAATTCGGTGTACTTACTAATTTTGGTCTGGTAATCATGATTGTGCAGTTGAAATTTGGTGCTTATTTGGGGGCAGGTGAATCCAGCCAATTTCTAACATGCCTTTAAAAGGGACTCTTATAGTAAAAGCCAGGTAGCAGGAGCGTAGCGGAGCAGAGGTGGGGCCGCGGTAGCGGTTGGGGGCCGTAGGTCAATTACCAAAGGAGCGGAGCCCGGAATCGGTGGGAAATTTGGACTCAAAAATTTCGAAAGGCAATATCTGAACTTCAGTCGGCTATACATTGGTAAATAGTTCTTTCTGCGCTCCAGATTTATGTTCTTCACAATTAGCATCACATAAAGAAAAAGAAAAAAAAAAATACATTTTACTATACCCGAGATGGATTTCTTCAAATTTATAGGAGAAAGTTCTTATGCAAATCATTTTCTGTAGTGTTGTTGACATTCGGGAATGTAGTTCTGATCCATTTTAATGTGAATGAATGTGGTTTTCTACGAAAATATATTTCTGATGTGCTATTGCTGCTGCCGCAATTTGCTTTCTGCATGAGAGCACAATGCGTAAACCCCATAGTCAGTGTTTCAAACCACGCAGTGTTATTGCTACAAGATGACGTGTCGAGGATGCGTCGTGAAGTTGTTGCCGGGTGTGGAAGATGCCGTGGAATTTGTAATTCAACATAGAATCTTGAAGAAAGTAGTGGAATGTAGGACGTGGAAGGTTAAAATTAAAAGAATTCCGTGTATTTTCTTTCATCGAGAAAAACTGATGTTGTCCGTATATGCTAAATTGAACGAAAATAATTCTAATGGAACCCAAACCTAACCTAGTAGGCATACCTTGTCCCCGTGATGGTTCTTGGGGCTATCGTGAATTTTTGGGCTAACGTCAATGGTTTTTGGGGCTAACGTCAATGGTTTAATAATTACTCTTTATGTCAAAAATTCAACTTTTGGTGAAAAAATTTCCTGAAATGTTTTTAACTATTTTTTTTTAATTCAGGGGTACTACTTTACTATACGTGAGGCACCTGCCAAAATCTATCTGTTCTAGATCGAACATTTACCACCTTTTTTTTGTAATTTTTTTTTTACTAAACAAAATTAACGGTACCAGTTGTAGAAGCCGGAGACACATTAAACTCGTTTTTATTTTCAAATAAAAATCATTGCTACTTACCTCATATGCACTGCATAGCAGAACATTTTTCAAGCTGGGGATCACTTTTTTCCCCATGAAAAAAGTGTTATTTTTAACATTATAATAATTTATTGGTCGTTGCTAATTCGGCGGGCAAATCTTAACTCACGTTGTCTATCGTCAGCTGATATGCAGTATCGTCAGCTGATGTGCAGTGTTTCCAAACTTGAGGCTAAACTCTACTTTACGTCCTTATCTGCATGGTGATTGCTTCTTTGCGTTCGCGGTGCGCGATGGTGGTGCGGCACCCGGCATCTCTTCGGGTAAGTACCTTTTTCTTTTTCCACTTTCTGTTCATGATCGCCCCACTATCCATTCACGGGGTAGAGGCATGCCTACGAGGTTAGGTTAGGCCTGTTAGGATAGGTTCCATTAGCACTCATTTCACCCCTAAATATGTGCTTCATCATCTAAAAAATTCCTCAGTACGTTCAATTACGCATATCCAGACAACATCGGTTTTTCTTGATTTACTCTTTCAGGAAATTTTTCCTAGCTTTGGGATTTACGTTGTTCAATTCCTTATAAAATAAGCTTTCCAACTATATATGACACGTATTCCTTAGGAAAAGGATGTAAACTTGAGTCTTACCTTAAATTGGAAAAAAAAAACGCTCGCACGTCATCTTGTAAAACTACCGCGTGGTTGCTACACTGACAGGGGGTTACATAATTGGGTAAATGTCTGTTATATCGGAGACACTTTCCTTCAAATTTACAGGAGAAACTACTTACGGAAATGAGTTTGTTGCATTTATCAAACTTCATGGAGGTATTTTGTCACAACGGAATGCTGCACAACAGAAAATAAGCACTTTTGATGTATAAAAGTAGCCTTTTGTGCGAAGCGACAACATTATGCCGTTGTTACCATTATGAACCAGCAGATGGTGAGAGTGTTGAAAGTCACGCGGTCTCGCGAGAGGAAGAAGTGTTTCCAAACGTGCCTTTTTTTAACCAGATTTTTTTTAAAATTTTTTTAACTGTTTACCTAACCTAACCTTGCCGGAAATGGTTCGTGGGGCTAACATGAATGGTTTTTGGGGCTATCGGGAATGGTTTTTGGAGCTATCCGTCAATGGTTTGTGATGACATAAGGAACACGAAAGTAGGTATTTTTCGGTTAAGAAGGTTGCAACACTGCATGCCCACTCCAAATCGACAAAACACAAGCACGACGCGTGATGATCCACAGCTGTGCGCGAAATATTCTATGCTCCGCAACGGAAGAAAGGTCCCAAAAGAATTACTCGTAATGTGAAAAATCGAAGTTATTTTCATGTAAAAAGCATAATGGCACCTTCAACTATGTTCTGCAATACACAATTGGTAAGTACGAACCATTTGAAACTGAAAATATGCATTAGAAAAGTGTCTCCGATATAACAGACATTTACCCATAATCAAACGCACGGAACAATTGATTCACGTAGTCGACGGTAATCGCGGCACGAGCTATCGTACAACGGAGATGCATGAATGACGAAAAATACCTTATTTACAGGCCAAATAAGTTGCACGATTCGAAAAAACAATTTCCCCGGCTTCAGAAAGTCCTCAAAAACGGAATTCCGAAAGTACTTTCTCGTCTTTTCTCCTGTAAATTTGAAGAAATCCGTCTCCGACTTCTACAATCGTTACCAAATTAACAAGCATACATACCAACCACGAATACGGAGGAAGTTTCATTTTCTCCGCTGGATGAACTTTACTCGTATTTGACATACTTTAACGAATGATTCTCCAATATTCACCTGTAACAGTAAACGTTCATTATGTGCGTTACAGAAAATTATCGAAATTCGTCAGCTTTTTAAATGCCCATCGATGCACACTCCATGAAGAATGAAGCATTATATCCCTTCTCCCTTGGCGTTCATTTTTTCGTGAGTGTAGCAGAACAGCCAATCTGTGAGCCCAGCTGGATGCACAGACTAGAAATGAATGCTGGATGTTTCCAGAGTGGGGTTGGTGGGGGACATTTTCATATAATTTATACAAAACAACTGACATTAAATAACATTTTCTTTTCATTTTCTCAATTTTCAATATACTTGGCTGATAACAACATACACACATTTGTTAACAGCTTATTTACATTTGAACAATTTCCATCATTTTATCAAAATTTACATAAACTATACGGCGCACGCTTTTAGAAGGAACATGAGTTCGGCCAATACCCAGCCAGTGCTACTGCGCTGTTGCCAAACTAACTGCTAGCGCAAGGGAAGGACAGAAAATTCGCGATGTGTCCATTATTTTGATAATGCATGCACAGTATATATGAGTACAGTGAAATAATATAGTGAATATTTCTACACAGGATTATAATATCATATCACTGTAGCATATACGAGAAACCCATACCTGATAGAAGCTTGAAGGTATTTATTCATCACCGCTCTCGTCGTCTTCCTCGGTCTCCGTGTCACTGATTTCACTCATTTCCGAGTCACTCTCCTGGAGGTTAATGATTAGATTTTGCACCCTTGGTGCCTGTAACGCTGGTGCTAGGTTTTGAGAGTGACATTATTTAAAATAAAAAGAACACACGGAACACACACTATCGCACGAAAGGGCTGTATTTAATATTTTCACAAACTGTTCTTTGTGGCGCACGAGTGAACGTTGAGCGAATAATTTTACACCGGCCTTGCTACGAAAACGCTGAACTCAAACTGACCCAGACTTTCAATGTTCGAGAACGCCCAGAACAATAAAGGGTCATTGTTTATATCGAGGCGAATTCAACACCCACAGTTTTCCCTAGACACAACAACTCAGCTGCGTCAACACGGTGGCGACGAAAAAAACAGGCTGAAGGAAATGAAAGGTGTTTCCCTTGTTTCTTCAAGGAACGATAACTCCGGCTGTAGGCGACGGAAATTCATGGGATTTGGACAGTCAGGTTCAAAATGTCTTTCCCCATCTTATGATGAACCTTAAAGTGGCGAGTTTTATGAAAACTTCTTGCGCGCAAGAAAATTACAGAACACGGCTTTTAACTTCCGCGCCGCAGTCTCCTAACTGTACAACGTTGCACTCCTGCCATTGGTTAATCGCCACGCACACCCTCTGCGAGGCCCCACCCGATATCGCTTCTAAAAGCGTGCGTCGTATAGTAATTTTCAAAATGTTCAAGAGAAATGGAAAATTAGATATTTTTTTTAAAATTTACTAACTTAATAATTACATTCTATTATATTACCCAACAAATTAGAATGCTTCTCATCTTTAGATTTATCAGTCCTTGCTGTTTCTTCAGTTTCTGAATATTCCTGTTTGTCGTTACTATCATGTCTCTTTTCCGTAATCCTCTTCTTCTTTTCCCTCATCTTTTTCTTATCTCTTCTCTGCTTTTCAAATTTCTTCTTCCTCCTCTTCCAACTTTCGTTAAGTAGAGAAACTATTGTATTTTCTTTTAGGCAGTGTCTGCTGCCACGTTCTTTTTCTGCTGGAATCTCAAAAAAGATGCGCGTGGCAGTAGACTCGGTCTTTGTTTTATCGTGATTTCATCATGCTATGTATGCAATTGCGTCTGTAACACATTATGTGAAGTTGTAGCGATTACTTTCACAAAAATGTTTTAAGATTAGGTCCCTCAGCATTCTTCTAATAATAAACCTAAATGCTCTCGTAGTTAGGTTAGGTTCTGTTAGCATTAAAATAATATCGCTAAATGCTTTCTAAAGAAAAAGATTCTAAATTGCCTGTACATTCATTCCCACTAATCATAAATTTGCATTTCTCTCTTCTTAATCAGTTCTTAAGATTTGTAACATACTCTTAGCAGACGAATTACGTGGCAGCAGCAAATTTGACGCTTATTCTTGCTGCTGACACGTGCGTGGCAGCAGACTCGGCCTTTCTTTTATCCATACTGTTCAAAATTTCATTATTACATTTCAAGTTTTCAACTTCCAGATTTTCATACACCCTTACATCTACTTCACAAATATATACAGATTGCAATTTTAAAAGAGTCAAAAATTCCTTCATAGCCATTTCATTCCAGTGAACTAAGTCTTCACGTATGCCCTTTCTCTTTAGAATATAACGTTCATATTTGCTTAAATCTATCTCTCCATTCTCCATATAAACCATCTTTTCTAGATCCACAACCTTCACATGATCACACACTTGATTTTTTATTACTCTATTAAAATACAACAATTTTTTCCAATGAACATATTCAGAAATATGGGCCACAGCCGGAATAGGTTGAACAGTACACAAAATAATTTCTTTGCTTCTTTCTTTCAAATACGACACTAAGTATGAATACATTTCCTCAAAATGATCCTTTTCAGTGAATCTCATGACATCATTGGTTCCTACAAGAACTAGAACCTAGAACTTTCTCCCATTTACAACTTGCACCTTCCTTTCTTTCTTTTTCTTCCAAAACATGAACAAGCTCAGAAACACTACTTCCACTAACACACAATTCTTCCCAGCCGCTTTCAATGCAGTTTTTTTATTTATTTATTGAAATTTCCAGTACAGCAGAAGCCATTTTAAACCAGAAAGAAACAACAGTAAAACAATAGACTAAGATTAAAAACACAAAAGAAAGCATAACATAAAATAAACAAAAATAAAACAAGCCAAAACAGTACCAAGGTAAATAGATCAGTTTCACAAAAGCATCTATTTGGTTTGAGGTTATATTGAACTGATTCGGTAGCCTATGGAATAGTGAACGTTGTATGAGTGAGAGCCTGGGAGTTGTAGTGTGGAAAGTTTCCTTGCTCCGTGTTTTATGTGTAGGCACTCTGAGTGAGAGTTCGTGGAGTGGGATGATGCATCTTAAGTTTCCATTTATGATCTTATACAGCAATTTCATATCTGCAATGTATCTACGAGTTTCTGGAGTATTAACATGCAAATTTACAAGCATAATTCAGGAAATTGCTTTCTACAATATGAAGCTAATCTTTTAACAAACTATCTCCTAACAGCACATAATTCTTGAGACTAGCCACATAATTCTGTAAGTCTGCATTTATTTCAACATCAGTATGCTTTTTATCAGCATCAAAGATATTTTTACGGTCCACCTTCTACCCTACTTTTGATACTCGTGCTTCACTCGCACTTTCATTTTTCTTCTCTGCATACTGACTTCTGTTGCTTATTCGTTCAAGAGTACTAATTATTTCATCCTTTTGTTTCGTCAGATAAATATCGCTGTTTATTTCACATTTTGAAGAATTTCCTAAATCTTTTTCCTCCGAGTTTAACTGTTCAAGTTCGTCTTCTATTCGTTCTTCACCCTTTCTTGCAGGTTCAATAGTTTCTTTGATTTTCATTTTAATATTTACATCTTGGTTTTCGGTCCGCCCACTCTTTAGTGGCGGAACGGTAACTCGTTTTTTGGATCCTCCTGGTTATGTACTTCGGCGGCGACGATCTCATCTTCGCTTGTATTCCTCCTAGGAGGCAGACTAGAACCTTCATAATTTTCACTCTGCCAGATTTTTCTCTCAAAACGAGGTGAATAGTTGCTTCTTCTTCGCTCATCCCACGGAGATACATCAGATCTTTCATTTCTCTTCAAATTTTGGTCCTCCTCTTCCAAACTGCAAATTCCGACGATAGAATCTTGAATCGTTTCTCCCATCATCATGATTCTCGAAACTTTCCATCGATTTCTGTCTATAGTTATCCTTTCTCGGTGATATAGGGGGCCTCCCCGATGGCACAGTGGTAGCGTCGTCGTCTTGTAATCAAGGGGTCCCGGGTTCGATACCCGGTGGAGGCACAAGTGGTTCGGATCCCACTTTAAACTGTAGGTCCAGTCCCAATTAGCCTTACTGTGCATAAAGTGGACTTAAAACAACAAATCAACCAACCAATCGGTGATATAGGAGTAACACCGACATTACCAACATTATATCGGTGCTCCTCTCTTCCTCCGACGTTTTTCTCATTTTTCTGGCCTCTAAAAGAATCTCGATTCTTCTGTTCCATCCACAATAATTCATGACTCCTTATCAGATCAGCAACTGATCTATGGTTTTACTTTTGACGGTTAACAACATTTCTCGAAGCCTAAAAGGGAGTAAGTTTGCTATTAGGCTAACACATTTTTCTTCTGATAAGGCAGGTTCGACCAGCTTCAGTTGCCTCGCCTTGTCCCAATAGAACTCTTCTACACTTCTTCCCAGACCTGGCACAAATTTCTGTGTTAGAACTTGAGCTAAACGGGCAGCCTTAACATTTTCTGACCCTTCCCTCCTTTGTGTCCAGTATTTTAAGGAAAAGAACGTCAAAGGCAGGGAAATATGGCAAAATGAGGACTGACTACCTGAAAATGTACACATAACCCCTCCCTTTCGAAAATCCTGGCCACGCTACTGACTTCGTAGGTTTCCGAAGGACGTAGAGACACGAAACCTGTTGATACAAGCAGAACGAAGAAAGGATTGGTACTCGGAAAGTATTTGTACGACTTGCATTTTTTTAAGCATGTTGATCGTTTATCTGCGTATTGTGTTGTGGTGAAAAGCACTCCTCTTATTGAGGTTTTAAACTGAAGCTACACCCGACAGCAGTGGTTCGTACCGAAGTGACAAGCGACACAGTCCTATTTAGTCTTTAAATAAGCATTTACCTACCGCTCATGGGAAATCAAGTCTCAGACGGCACAATACACGCCATTGGAAATCTGAGCGACACGTGCAGCTTGTTGTGTCGGTTCTGTTCGAAAAATTTCATTGATCACTGAGGATTCACTTTTAAGTGGCACGGAGATTACACCCCGAAGCGACAAGCAACAGCCCCTTTACTCTAAAGGAAACAATTCACCTTGCATACGAGTACAACAGACCGAGGCGACACGATGCATGGTGCTGACAAAACAACAGTCCAGTCCAAGCGACACGTCCATTTTCTCGTGATGAATTGGTTCGAAAGGAAGCTTTCAGACTGCAGCGATACGTGTTTCTTGGAAACCAACATTCAAAAATAAAAATCAACTTTCGAATTAAATCGACACGACAAATTGGAGGTGTCGCTTGTCGCTCGGACTGGGCCGTTTTATCAATACCGTGCATTGTGTTGCCCCGGCCTGTTATTTCCGCAAGCATGGCTGGTGAATGGTTTGCTTTAGATCCAATGCATCTGTGCGAAATCCCGATATCGCTTGTCGCTTCAGTCTGAAAACTCCCTTGTTGTTTGAAGTATATTCGTGCAAGTGAAAGTGGCATGCCATATCATAGGTTTTCCCTAAATCCCTCAGGCGGAAAGGCGACGTTGAAAGCACATATATTTACTTTAGCATTTGTTATGTGTCATTACTTCTGCAGATTTGTTGGCAAAGATTCACTTAAGCTTTACTTTACTTTATAATATAATAATATAACTAGTTTTATACAATTATCTTTCCCTAATTTTTCCATTTACATAATAATTGAATATATCTAAACTTTTGTACGTTTTGAGTTCGTCGTGCTTGTACATAAGACACTTGTATTTGTATGCTATACAACTGGCGGCCACAAAGACACGTCATATTTTAATAATCTGCTCTGCAGTTGATCATCCGACGGATTCTAGACGTCCACTCCTTCATAGTAGAACTTTAACAAATACCTTTCTTGACTATCGTCGCACAACCAGTGGCGGATTACCAACTAGGCCCACTAGGCACGTGCCTAGGGGCGACAACTCTTGGGGGCGGCAAATCTTTTTTCCAGAATATCAAGAATAATGAAAATTGTCTTACGTACACAGTGACAATTTAGACCTATGAAACCAATGTTTCAAATCAACGGTTTGCAACACTTTCACTTCATACAAAAGAAATCTTGATGTATCGGATTTATGTGTTATCAAGAAATGTTTCGTTGCTTTGCCTCCTTCAGGCGCCAATCAATTTGTTTTTAACCCGTGCTGTGGATTTTATTGCTTACAATGACAATGCAAGCCCGCCAGCCTTTGTTGATTTGTTTTTGTAAATACATACCCCTCGATCTTCCACTAAGCTTTTGTTAATGGCCAGGCAGGAAAGAAGACTGATTGTTTGAAACTCGCATCTGTAACAATGCCAGTCTTTAAAAAAAATAATCACATAAACACTGCTGATAAGTGAGTGAGTGAGTGAGCTTTCGTGTGGACCGCAATAGTTTTGTTTTACTGGATTCTCTGGCTGATGCATTGGTGTTTTTTTTTTTTATGCAGCAGGCAGCATGAAGCGAACAAAGTTAAGTGGAGCGGCTTATCGTAAACTTGCAAACGAAAAGCGTGGAAGAGAAGCAACCTTACAGAAAAAGCTTGGTACAGTGGACACGTTTTTTAGGCGAAAGGAACAAGTGATTTCCGAAAACAGTCCAAAAATTGAAGTGGAAGCGGCTACATCGAGTGAAGTCTGTGAAACGCAAAATGTCGAAAATATTGTGGGTTTAGTGGAGAAAGAAAGTGCACCTGAGGTAGTGTCCCCTCAGTTCGTAGGTGTTCCTGATTGTGACAGTGAGAGTGCAAATTTCGTTAGTGACGATCCTGCCGAGTGGTGTCTGAATGAGTCTACAATTAACATTCTTCTAAGACGTGGAATTAATCAGAATGCTGAAAACGATTTTTCTAAATCGCAAAGACTCATAGCAGGTAAGACAAGATTTTTAAATAATAGAGTTTTTTTCGTAAACTTGTAAATGGAGAATCAATTTTGCGGAATTATTTGGTACATTCGTGCAGCACTGGTGCCGTTTATTGTGCATCATGCAGGTTGTTCAAGGGCAAGACAAACATCGCAACTCACGGCATTTCAGACTGGAAAAACATTTCAAATATTCTAGCATCACACAAAAACTGCGAGTTGGCACTCTTAAGAAGGCAGAAATCTGTTGGGACCTTGGGGAACCATTTTCAATCACATATTCAGATGGAACTTACGTACTGGGTCAGTGCAAATAAGTTACTACTTTTCTTTTGAGAAGGGCGCACATTAAGTTTGTGCCTAGGGGCGGCGAGGAAGCTTAATCCGCCACTGCGCACAACTGATGAAAACAAGCGCTCATTTCTTACTTCGTATGCCGGTGAATTTGCACTGGCAACAACGGGGACTGGCCTAAACCGGAAGTTCCGGGGGGACCGGGCAAGACCTCACCAATGTTTATGTTTACATTTTTAACACGGTCTATTCTCTGTAAGGTATGTGTGATATATAGTCGTATTCTCCGAAATCTCATCTTTACATTGATGTACGATACGCATCATAATTTTGTTTCATAACTGCTGTCGCAATAATTAAAGATACCCCTTCCGAAGGAAAATAGCATTGAAATGGATAGGAAGAAAGCACCAAAAAGTAATCTTTTCTGCTTGTGACGTCACCACTAATGGACTCCGTTGTCTGCTGCCGAAAGGAAGCTCGTGAAAGTGATAGTGATACACTTGCAGTTTGCTTTTGAACTCGCGTCTGGTGAGTTGGAAGGAACGTGAGAGAAAACGCCGCTTTAATCATATTGCAGAATTATTCCTGTCTGACGTGTGCGTGTGGTTTTATGATGTATTACTCAGGTGTAAAACTTAACTTTCGTGGTATGCAGTTCTATCTGTACATTTGTGTCATTATAATCTTAATTTCTGTAACAACAGGACTTGAGGAAGTCATCTATGCCGTCAACGCCGGTGGGGACAGTCATGTTGATATTTATGGAGTTAAATACAATCGAGATCCATTACAGCACATAGGCACAGCTTCTGATTATGGGAAGCAACTTATTATTGGACGTGTCAATCAAAATGACCAGATATTGTACCAGACGGAACGATATCATCATAGCACCTTTGGTTATGATATCCCAATCAAGGAAGATGGGGACTACGTACTAGTGCTCAAATTTTGTGAAGTGTACTTCAATGCGCCAAGAATGAAGGTAATGTAAGGCAGTGGAATGTGTATTAACCATATTGCTTGGCCTAATTTAAGCTGCTAGTAATTTCCCCAAAGATTAAAGTTGTAAACATTACAAATTAAAATAGATCTCTTTTGCTAGATTGCTGAAAATCAAACATTTATAGAAAATATTAAGAACAGTCGAACTAAGATAAATATTTTAAAATAATCGAGGTTCACAAATCATCAGATACAGTTTAAATATTCCTGGTATTTGAATCTGCCACATGTGCATAATTTTATCATGTTAAGATGAATGTGTTCTGTGGGTAAAAATCTTGTACGGAGCATGGTAACAGGTAAAAGTAAAATCTCCCGTGCGCATTGCACTGTGCCATAAAGGTGCATAAAGCGAACCTCAAATTCTCAATCTCCACCATAGTGGAAGTTATATGATTTCCACCAGACTTTAGCCTCCTTACATCCCAGGTACTCATTGTTTAGAAGATGGGTGTAAAAGGTATCGTTCTCCTGCAACTCAAGAAATACATAAACCAGACTTGCTGAAGATACTCTACACCTCAAATTCCACATAATCTGATAATTTCCTTATCACCACGAATTCAGATGCAGTATCACAGTAGAATATGTCCAAAGTGTAGTAATACCACATCATTCGCACAATACTTCATTTACAATAAAACAAAACTACACGCATCTGTAAATCACCGAAACTCCCGATAACACTACAATATATAATGTAAAACATGAATGTGACATATTACATGCAACTTCCTTTCCAATATTTTTCCCATTCTTTTCTAAACCATGATGTATAAAACCAATAACATTTTGTAAACATACATACATATAATATCCCACATACAGCACAAAATACATAATGTAATAAATGGTACCACATAAAACCATTCATTACTTCACTATAACACATCAACACCAACTAAAAACAACAGAGAAATATTGATGTAGACAAATTACGTAAACTACGCAGAAATTTTTACTCTCGTCTTTTTTTTTTTTTTAGTAAAGGAATAAATTTGGTACAGTTTAAAATTATGAAAGTAAATTTATGGAAATTATGAGAAATACTCTTCTTTCAATGGGATGCTGTCCTAATTTCCTAAGTGTTCTACCTGTCATTTTAGATGGGTGCTATCCTTAAACCTAGAATACTAACCTTTGCTTGGAGTAACGTGTTCACTAACCCCTTGTACTTTATTTTTCTTATGTCAACAAAACCATTTTGATTTTCAGAAATGATTATTTTCTTTTATTTGTATTGCGAGTCTAAAAATATAATTTTGTTAGTTTCTCATTTACCTTTATATTTTTGATTTACACAGTCTCAGAGATACAAAATTTGGGGTGTGAAGTATTGCATCACAAAGTTAATTTTAAAAACATATTTGGAAATGAAACCTTTTCTTTTCAATAATAAAAATGCAAGAAATGATCTGTAATATATGAAACTTAAAATATTTTTATAATCATCAATTAGATTTTAAATTGAAAATACAATTAAAATACATTACATCCTACTGTAATTTTCTTTATAAGTCTTTAGTTTCCTTTTATCGGCACTCAGCAAACCTCCTCAACCATGATTAATTGATTAACTGATTTTGTTTATTTAGTGTGTACTCATAGTACTAAAAACAATCATAGATTGCACGAGTAAAATATAGGTAGTCACTAACCCAGCAGCAGGGGACAAGTGGGACCCATCGGGACTGTAGCTCAGCATGGACCCTTTCTAAGAAATTCACAAAGGTACACAGATTGATCTTGTAAGAATTATGATGAGTTAGTGGTCAAGTCTTTGACAAGTATATGCTCACTGTACATAAGTAAATAACAAATTTTGATTTTATAGTTATAGTGGTCTATGGTTAAACAATATACCATTGAGTGGATGTCATTTGTAAGGAAGTAGAGAATTTTAATCTCCTATCTGATCACTGTATTTTTGGTATAGCCACTGTGAGAAGAAATTAAAGTAATTTCAAGCACCTCCGAAGTTGAAGTGTCCTGATATATTGTAACATTATATCCAAAATAAATGAAAATGTGTTAAATTTCTCATATCAGACAAACGGTTGAAATTTGCTACTTCATTTAATTTGAATATTCGTACTTACGTATTCTGCATTGAGAAACGTTGCTGAAGGTGGCATTTCGCTTATTTCACGGAAATAAACTCTATTTGCGACATATCGAGTAAGTTTTCTTCGTTTCTTTTTGCCTTCAGTAACAAGCAAAATGGCGGTCACAGTTTCACTACCATACTCGGCATGCAGTGTTTCCACCCCACTGCACATAAAAATACCTACGTAGCTCCACAAACCATTGACGCATAGCCCCACGAACCATTTCCGGTTAGGTTAGGTAGGGTCACTATAGGTTACAATAGTGAAAAATTGGTTTCGAAAAAAATATGCGTAGCCCCACACACCATTCTCGCATAGCCCCACAAACCATTTGTGGAAACGTACCTTCTTCAGTTACAAAAACACGTGCTTGGAAACACTGACCGGGATTACGTCATCAGACACAGGCTACATCCACCTGGAAGTAAATGGATGCAATAGCTTTCGTGCATTGGTCACACATTTATATCGAAAAATAGATGATTTACCGGCAAAATTCAATGAACGATGCGAGAAAACACTTCCCCGAACTTCCACAAGTCTAAAGAAACTGCATTCGGTAAGTAATTTCTCCTGTAAATTTGAAGAAATCTGTTTGTCCAATACGAGAAATTTACCGAAAACGTTTTGCAACATGATAACTAGCATTTGTTGTCCTGCCCCAAAGAAAAATGTCATGTTGGTCGGCAACTCTAAAAGTCATGTTTTTGAATTGAGTGTGAGCGTTTTTTGGTTTGGCAGTAAATGCCCTTCACAGAAAGCTCTTTTCATGGTGCAATTTGGAGATTCTAAACTCCCATGTCACAACCATTTGCAAAGCAGCTTTGGGTGTCCCCACAAAAAGTTGCATACCCTCAGTTTCGTTCCTTTTGATGCCCAAGTCTGCTAATTTATTTCAAATAGCTCCCACTGGGGATTGAACCTGAGAACACTTGCAATACAGGTGGGAGCACCAACCATTTAGTTAACATGGAAGCTCTCCAATTTGTGAACAGAATAGAAAACTGTGACTCCACCAGGTCACAACTATTCAGGTTTCAAATTATCACTGTAGGGCTAGTGTCGCTGCCTCTATAACTGCTGAAGAATGTGATACCGTGTTTATTTACATTCTTCAGTACAGTGCAAGATGTGTGGTGATGATGCTCTTTCAGAATGGGGGAAATTTTAAATCTGCTGAATGTTCTCGTCTAATGCGAACTCAATCGTGCGTAAAGAAGATGGAAATATGATTGGAGCAAAGCTTTTTTTACTTACAATTGTAAACAGTATAGAAATATAGGCAATTCAGAAAAATGCATTTGCATTGTATGTTCATATCATAACTACTGAAATTCAAGATGACTCCCATATTAAACATATTTACATGAATGTATATAGCTCTAGCAGGTGAAACCTGAAACACATCATTGCCATCCTTATTTATGTAAGCAGATAAGCGGTGAGAGACTTTGTTGCTATTGGTGATGGACATTGTGGTGTAGGCCTAAGCCTGTAGACTCTGTTGTGTGAAACTGCTTTAGAAATAATTTGGTTCTTTAGTATTATACAGACTAACTGATTAGGTTAGGAGTATTAGCCCCAGTTTCAGGATCGAGAAAATCATGTTTGTGGGGGATTTTGACCTAACCTAACCAGGTAATACTAAAGTACCAATAATTTTTGGCTTGACAAGGCTGCATTCTGTGGAGTTGTGTGTATTGCATTGCTTGAAATGTAGTAACCAATAGCTACAGATCACCTCAGTAAATGGTAATCTGGATTTTTTTTATTATAAAGTGTAAACACGTGTATAATATTTTGAGAATTTTTCCCTTGCACCTCTTTCTTTTCTTTTCTGTGAGGAGAGCATGCAAATGATTTGAGAATGTTACTGAAGGGGATTTGGCTGGTTGTCATTGATTTTAAGCTCCATGGAAGCAAATATTTGTTCAGTAATCAACATGTTTTTTGTTCTTTTTTCTCCCATTTGCAACCACATGCACAGCAATTTGTGCCCAATATATTACTAGAATCACGAACCTTCCGACCTTCTGTAAACAACCGTCTCACTTCGAGTAACGTATCACTCCGCGCCAGCTGTTCGTGAATGACGCGGCCATCATATGCTGCTCCCTCGCAACCTTTAATTTTACGTAACATGGAAAAACGTATTCTTATTTTAACTGATACGAGCTACACATTGAAGTATAATAAATTTTCTACAAGTGATTAAATACGTGTTCTTGTTCAAGAACGAACATATTTTTCTACGCCAAAAGTTCCATTTATCTGACACTGGGTTAACAGATCCCCCTTCCCCCCTCCTCTCTCAGTATGACCGCCAAAGTTATACAAGAGAGAGAGAGATTCGTTTCAGTAATTCAAGCCTTTTGGTTTTATTTCCACCAAATTATTGCCTAACATTGTTGACATGTGGGGTATTGTTTTCTCCTTTGTGCAACAAATATACCGCCAGTTTTAGCAGAAGCTAAACAAAGATATAAGCCGGGGAATAAAAAGAGCTTGTTTATCTTTCTCTCGGTTTCTCGTGTACTAGAAAACAAGACGACGATAATAAGCACATTATTTACGCACGTCTCATGCAAGTAATATATTTTCTTACCTTGATTCAGTACTTCCTTTTTGAACTTGAGGCATTTTCGGCGCTAGACATCATCCTGTCAGAGTACGGTCTGTCAAATTTGCTTGCCAAAAAGGAACTCAACGTGGCACAAGAGGCGATTTAACGTCGACTGCTAAAATTGGGGAGATTGTCATCAATCATCACTATCAACATCTTCTCCACAGTGGACAGGACGGCTCTTTGATTGAAAGAATACGAAAGCACCTCGCATTGTATTGAGCTTATCTCAAAATCGGTGTACTTGTTTATACAAGCAACAACGTGTTTTTTTCGCGGGACTCACAACTTGACCGGTCGTTTTCCTTTCTTTCACCACACCGAAAACACAAAGACGCAGACACACAATTACACTTGGACACCAACTTCACTGCTTGCTCAGGATAGCACAGACACAACGTCACATAAACGTTAAGAACAACCTGCTTCTTGCCACTTTTCAAACGGCTGTATTTCCGAAAGACTACTCTGAAAACACGGGAGAACTTCCTGCACGCATGGAAGTCGCCATGTTCGAAACTGGCGCTATTTTCTTGCTGTTCACGTGATTGATTGTAATTTATACAATAATCACGTATTATTATTATAAACAGAAACCTTTAATGAAAATATATTTTAAAAAGTATAATCCAATGTAATTTACACGTTTTTCCTCCATTGGCGTACTTTCATAGAACGGACTACATGATGCGGAAGAAATCCGTTATTAGGCTGTTGCCAACCACAATACTTCTCACTAAGTCAAGTACAGAAACGGAAGTGGCATGTCGATTGTCGGCATATGATAGTGTGATTTCACATTGTCAGTGACGATCCTCCGGGGATGGGGAAGGGGGTGAGACGCAGGAGTCGATCTATAATACAGAGGTGTTCACCATCCGGATGGTGACATCCTCACACTCCGGAATACTTTTGCGGGTGAGGGAGGTTGATTTAAATTGAACACCTCACAACAAGAGAGAAGAAAAATGTGACAATGTTATAAAATTCACCCCCAAATATGCATTTTATTTTATATGTAGCGTACAATGAAATGTGACTGTCTCAAAATATTTCTGTATTCTACAGTCTTCTTTCCCCACTTTTATGCTTCTCTAAGTTGCCGTTTTAGTTTCCCTTGGTGTCTTTGCTGCATAATTATTAATTTAGTCAATCAAATCATATGGTATTAGCTTACTTTCATTATCTATAATAATAAATCATAACACTTTCCAACATCAAATAAATTTAATGAAGAAACCCCGGTTTCAAAACGTAATTTATCTCATGTGTCACATTCTTCTAGCAAGGTTTTTTTAGTAAAATATGAGAGAAAATTAATCCTTTGGTACGGAACCGTCTTACTTCTGGGGGATAAGATGTACTTGATTTTTTTAATTTAGCGTTGCTTTTCTTCCACTTTTGGCTAATCCCGACGATGAGAATGAGTGATCGTCAGATGAAATTGATGAAGGGATACTCACAAATAACACCCATGCCGGGATTCGAGCCAGGGAACTTCGGTGATGAGTCTGAAAATCGGCCACCAGGCAAGATGTACATTTTTTAAACTTTTTTTTAACATACATTCAATAACTTTCAACAGGTCATCACTCAGTGATACACTGCTTATTCCGCATCTGTTGACAAATATAATGTTTTTACACCTTTTAGGCTATGTGGATTATTTTTTTTCCATAAGTTTGCAACACTGTTAGGATACACGTGCTTTTGTTTACAGAAGGTCTTAAGTTCTATGATTCTCACTTTAGAAGTCACATGCTTTTGTTCACATTAACTTCATGCATGTGACCTCACTGCATTTCCACAAGATAGTTAATGGATTTGTATAGGAAGAACTCCCAATTTGATGGAGTGTATGTTTTGACCTCATCTTATACACCTTCTGTCTACGGGGTCACATCAAGGGCAAGATGTGTGCTTGAATTCTACATGAATTTTTCTCCGTAGATGTGTAAAATTGCAAATTTTATTAATCCAAATCCCATTGAATTTATACATACCGGGTGATCCGTTTGAGATGTCAGAAAATAAAACCTTTATACACAAGAGGTTAATGTACGTATCTCTGAGCAGCTTATTGTAATATAAGCACAAGGGATGTAAGTTTCGAATGAGTGGAGGTTTACAGACCAGCCACGTGGCGGTGCTAATGTGCATGGTAACAAAGGTGGTGATCACGTCACAACAGCGCACACAGTATGTCATATTGTATGTGAAATTTTCAAGTATTACCTGCATGCTACTGCCACCATGCAGCTGAAGTCAGTAAACCTCCACTCATTCGAAATTTACATCCTTTCTGCTTATATTACAACAAACTGCTCACAGATACGTATATTAACCTCTTGTGTATAAATGTTTACTTTTCTGACATCTCAAACGGATCACCTGGTATTTATTAATGCCCTTAGGGAGGTTTTTTTTCAGTTTTTTTTTTACACAAGAAGAAAAAGAAAAGAAAGCTGCGTAGAAAACAGAACTGAATTCTCTGTCTGTTTACTTTGCTAGTCTCCTTTGTAGAACAATCTATCTCACAGACTGAATATTATTGCAGATATCTTGAAGTTGATAGGTAAATTTTAGTTTGAACTTCATATACAATTAACAATTTTTCGTAGATTAGTATATCCCGCAACATTTGTGACTTGTGTTTGTAGATGTATTTCGAGTCTGAGTATGTGAAATGGCAAATGTAAAATCTGCACCTTAAATTAAATATTTTAAATATATGTACCGTTTAATTGAATTAGAATTAGAATTTGGATTAATTGGAATCGCACAGACCCTTTATATTGCTAATATATTTGTGTGTGCGACTGTGTGTACGTGGGCGATGAGAGGAGGTAATACGTAAGGCTGAAATAGAGAAAACATTGCTTGTACCCATGAATTTTTGTAAGTTTGCCTTGAAAATTGAGAATTATACTTGAATTTTATCAAGGTCCTAGAGTAGCCACCTAGATATAAATGAACTAAAGATCCAAATTTCTGCTGCAATGTTAACATTGAGTGGTCTAGTGCGAGACCCATGTTTGATTCCCAGGGAGGGTGGTTGATCTAAGGTAACAATTTTTCCAGGCTTGTCCCAGCCTAAAGCAGCCCCGGGGCTCACCCACTCTCAAATCAATGGGTACCTGGGGGGTAAAGGCAGTCGGAGTATTGTGCTGATCTCATCACCTCCAAAATGGCCAATATTGAGAATGTGTCCAGCTCTATCTCCACATCCACTTAATGTGCCTTCATAGGACAGGGAACTTTATCTTATCTTAATGTTAACATTGAAATGCCTGAAAGGGTATAAGATGAATGTGAGTACAAGATGAACATGTGTCAAGGGACTCGCGTGAACACTTGAAATAGGCATGGTAAAGTAACCACACCTGATCTTCACCCGTAACAATAAGTGGAATTCATACTATGGGAATGAGAGATGCGGTAATAGATAATTCAGATACTCACGTTTTCTGCGAAGCTGTTTTAAGTCATTTTCTTTCTATTAATTTCGGTAGCCACTGCCACCACCCTCGTTGGAATTCGTTGTGTCGTTGCTTGGTGCGTTTCTGCTGTTTCTTCCTAAATTGCCGCTAGGTGTGCTGTTGTCACGTATGTATGTGTCGTCTGCTGTTCACCGGCTGCAGTAAAGGAAGCCAGGTGTGGTGTGCCTGACCACTATGTTCAGTTCATGGTTCTAGTGCACCACCGGACTTGCAAAGCATATCAAATTCCACAACCATAAAATCGAAAATGTACATGTCAAATACAAAGCACGCACTCTCATAGACACAAAAATCAAAGAAACACGCGTCATCATGCACTACAGCCATGAACCCAACATAGATAGTGGTCAGGCACACCACACGTGTCTTCGTTCACTGCAGCAATTAACACCGGTAAACAGCAGACGACACATACGCAGGCATACAGGCGACAACAGCACACCTAGCAACAATTTAGGAAGAAACGTGCCAAGCAACGACACAACAAATTCCAACGAGGATGCTGGCAGTGGCTACCGAAATTAATAGAAA
Organism: Lepisma saccharinum; assembly: GCF_977018435.1. Lineage (NCBI taxonomy): Eukaryota > Metazoa > Arthropoda > Insecta > Zygentoma > Lepismatidae > Lepisma > Lepisma saccharinum. The sequence goes on from NC_139235.1 coordinate 95,260,747, forward strand.
GAAAATGACTTAAAACAGCTTCGGGGAAAACATGAGTACCTGAATAAGCGGAAGTGTTTAGCTACTGAAACAGTATACGTATGTACAGTGGCATCTCGTCCCTTGGGGCTTCCTTGTTTAGCCCCTAAACAAAAACGGACGTATTCACGTAATTATCAATCACCATAACACACAACTATCACACAGTCGTTTAAAAGGCAATTTTTACCCATGTTAATTCATCGTCTGTTGCAATGGATACGGCAGCGCTCCTAGCAGCATTGATGTCAATTATCGTTTTCTGGGGCACGTTGCAAAGGAAGGCATGGCCTACACCCACCTACGCTACAGTGATGGTCACATGCTAGCAGAGAGAGGAGTGCTTTGAGTGTTGATTCGGGGCTAGCTCCGTTGGGTCGCATTCGATCTCGCGTGTTGTTCTGTAGTGTTTTGGTGGCTTTCATTCGCTATGTTTGAGTGAGTTTGGCAGGCTTGATGTTCGAACACAAATTGATGAAGGACATAGGCTGTCAATTACAAGACACAATGAATTTGTCCGGAAAAATAGGCATATATTAAATATAATTATCAATTGCTTAAAATTCTGTGGTCGACATGAACTTGCTCTACGAGGACATAATGAAAGAGAACAATCTTTAAACAGAGGGAACTTCGTGTTGTTTATTGTAGTGAAGAGTTGAAAAACAAACTCTATCAGTAGATTGCATTCATTTTTTATTTAAAATTATTTAGAGGGTACCTTTTCAGAAACAGTAAAAATGACAAACATAGTTTTAATAACTCCAGTGGCAACAGCTGAATCTGAACGATGTTTCAGCACATTGAAGCATATTAAAACCTGCTTAAGAAATGCAATGGGACAAGACAGACCTTGCACTTGCTTACAATAGAGATAGAATACATTTCAAACATAGAGGGCTTCAACGAAAAAGTAATAACAAAATTTGCTGAGCAGAAGAACAGGAGTCAACGTTCATAGAAAGGTATGTTTCTTTTGTAATCATGTGAATTTTCATTATATTTTAAATTCTTTAAAAAAATAAGTCCAGTTTAGAAGAAGATAAATACCCATTTTTTTTTTGTAATTCATGTAATTTGTCATTACATTTTAAATTCTTTCAAGAAAGTAAGTCCAGTTTTGTAGTCTAGAAGAAAAAAATACCTTTTTTTGTAATTCATGTGAATTTTCATTATATTTTAAATTCTTTAAAAAATGAGCCCTGGCCAAATTTGAGGCCACGAGATGCCACTGCTTATGTACATAATTTCTAAGTTAACAACACATAAAAATCTGCATTCTAGTTACATAGCCATGCGATAAAATGGTGAGTGCACAGATGGTAATAGCAATACCACTGTAAGAAAGTGAGATCATAATTTCAATTTAACTGGTTTTTGTGATGTTTACATTTTTCAGGTGTTCGATGTGGTCCTCAATGGGGATCATACTATAATACCAAATCTGGATATCTTTGCGCATGTTGGAAGAGGTGTAGCCCATGACGAGTACGTTCCGTTCACAGTGAGCAAAGGTCGCCTTTATTACAATGAAGAGGAATCTGAAATCAGAGGTGGTAAAGTTCGTGTTGAATTTATTAAGGTAAGCTTGCTACATGACTAGTTACCTTCCTTAGTAGAAAATACGAAAAAAAGTGCTATGTGATTTCTATGTTGAACAAGAAGTGTTTATAACACAGGTCAAACAATGTGTTCTTAGTGTTATCTACTGTCTGCATTAGGTGATGCAGTCGAAGTGTAATTCGAAAGATTTTCAGTTAAAGTTCAAAAATTCGAGACTGAACTGTTCGACCATTCTCGAAGTATGTTTGCTTCAAGTACGGTCTGGCATCTTTTGAACACAGCCTTTGTAACATGTTGTTCATGAAGACCTCGTTTCAATGTTGCAGGCATTTGAAGAAACATGATTTTCATCCTGTGTTGTGTGGTGTGTCCCAAAAGTCACACACCACAGTCTGTATTACAATATTTGTTGAATGTGTTGGCCACCATTGTCAAAAAACTACTGTAGGCCCTACCCATCACTCGCAGAATGTCAGTCACAAAGTCCCACTCTTCAGTAGTCAAAATGTTTCACCTGCAAGAAAAATCGCAAACATTTCACATTTATTGCCATACGCCTGTGGTGCGGGACTTTTGGGCCACCCTGTATATTTGTTTGTGTGTGTTCATTTTAATTCCTCACATATGAAATAGAATAAAATAAGTCATACGTCTGCATTAATAAAACAACAGAGGATTATTTCTTGAGTCTACTACTCTGATTTTGTGTGTATATATGTAGTAAACTCTGATTTAAAAAAAATTGAAACTGAAAGCCACAAGAGAAAATTATGGAAGTGGTCATTTTATTCAATAATAATGGTTTGCAAATTAATTTAACTCCAAAATGAAATGTATGCATGTCGAAAGAAAAAAAGGGCTGATATTTTTTTAAAAACAAGAAAATGATAGGGGAAGAAATTTATTGTGATTGATAAACAAGTACATACCTTGGCTATTTTTCGACGTAGTCACCATTAACCTCCAGACATTTCTCGTAGCGTGGCACAAGCTTCCGTATACCCTTTGCGTAAAAATCTGCCGCCTGTGAGTGCAGCCAGTCGAAGAACTGATGTCTTTAGCATGTCACTGTCGTTGAAACTCTTCGATGCAAGTCACTTTTTCAAGTGAAGAAAAAGAAAAGAAATCGCTGGGACAAGATCAGGGCTGTAAGGGGGATGATTGAATAGTTCCCATCGAAATCTTTGAATTGTCTCAACAGTACGAGCAGCTGTGTGTGGGTGGGCGTTGTCATGGATCAGAAAAATTCCATAGCATAGCATTCCTCTCCGCCGATTTTGGATGGCACGTTGCAGTTTATTCAGTATTTCGCAATACACCTCTGCTGTAATTGTTCGTCCTGGTTCAAAGAATTCCACAAAAATCACACCCTTTTGGTCCCAAAACACGGTTGCCATGATTTTGTGAACTGATGGTGTTAGTTTGAATTTCTTTGCAATAGGAGAACCAGAGTGCCGCTATTGCATTGCCTACTGCTTCGACTCCCCAGTGGCCTACGATATCCACGTTTCATCCCCCGTCACTATGTGCGAAAAGAGGTCATCCCCATCCTCCCCTCAGCGGGTCAAAAAATCACGTGCAGCTGTCCTCTTTGCTCTTTGTGAGCATCTGTGAGCATTTTTGGTACCCACCTCGCACACAGTTTGTGATACCCCAGGTTGTCAGTCACAATTCGATGGACTGTTTTCGCAGACACTTCTGGAAACTCTTTGGCGAGTTCAGATATTGTGAACCGGCAATTGGAACACACTTTCTTGTTAACGTGTTCCACCAGTTCGTCCGTCTGAACACTAGCCACCAGATCGTCCGTCTGAACACTAGGCCTTCCGCTACGCTCATCATCATGGACATTGGAACGCCCTTCCCGAAACTCTGTGCATCATTGCCTGACCTTCCCTTCACTCATCACTGTCTGTCCATAAATGGCACACAATTCCCGATGGATGTCAGCTGTATTCTGTCCTTTGGCGTTCAGAAATCGTATGACAGATCTCACTTCACATTTGGTGGGATTTTGTATTACGGCAGCCATTTCACCTTACTGCTACTCACACGTACGCAACCCCACTCTGACGATTCTATCTCTGTTGCAAGCACAGGATACTAGGTCATGCTCCTGCGCATGCTGAACTTCATTAGTGTCGCCAACCCCGCATAAAAAATTATCGGTCCTTTTTTTTGACGACTGATCCAGTATCATTAACCATGTAATTGCTGGACTTATTATTTTTTTCAACCAGTAGCATAAGGCAGGAAACCCATAATTTGGGAGACAAATTTATGGTAAATAAAAACTGAGGAGAGCGGTAAATAAAATGTTAGATCAGCGCTATATACCATCGGTGGAAAAAAATTAAATTGGCACACACTTTTTCATCATGAGAGGAAACAACATACAAAAGAGCTATAAATTGATAAACTACTTCATTTTTATATACTGTACACATACACAAGTACTTAGATTTCAACTGTTATTGCCAGTAGCAGCAGCAATTGGGTGGGGCAAGGATAGGTTACTTTTCTTGCTAGACAAGGGTTAGTATTAGAGGCCATAGTGCAGGGGCAAAGAAAGCTAGCAAGTTCAATGAAACTGGAAGTTGAGTAGACATTCGGGGGAAGAAACAATTGCAACTTGACAGGGAGTGAAGTTTTCGAACTGAGATTATGTGCATGGGAAATCCCAGTTTGCGCGCACAGCCTCAATTGCCGGTTTTGCATGTTTTGTACTTAATTTGATGATATTTCACGATTATTTCGTGAAAAAGCGTTAATTTCGTGGAAAAGCACACTTTTTGCATTACTTCGCGAATAAAACTCATGCATATTTCATCAAAGGGGGTGAAATTACATGCAGAATGTTCAAAATTGCATCTTTTTTTCACATTTCGCAATTTCGCGCATCGTGAAAATTTAATGTCCCTGCCCGTAATGAATGGTTTTCATGGCATGACTTGCCATGGCATACACCAACATTGGTCAAATTTGTTTTAGCAATATCAAATGTTAAATATCTAGGCATCTTAATTTTTTGCATCACGAAAATTTTGACACTTGCTTGTGTCTAAGCTCTAGGTGGCAACATCTTGCTAAGTGTTTTTTTTTTTTTCCTCTATCTGGCTTTGGAGACTAGAATTCTGGTTCATTAGTTTTACTTAAAAAAATAATTTTTATTTGCCATAATGTTATTACAGTTGAATTTTGTCTTGCAGGGTTACAGGGACAATCCAAAAGTAAATGCAATTTATGTTTTGAAAGGAAAAATGGAAGGTAAGTTATTTTCTTTTTCTATGAATACAAGGAAGGGAGTGCCAAATTAATTTTCTGAATTAAGGAAAAGTTATGTGGCAATTGTGTCAAGTGACGTCAATGCTCTACTACTGAGCTACCAATCCAACCCTCTGGTCTCCTTGCAAGTTTCACAATGTATATCTCTGCATAATAGCTTACAAGAGACCACACCACTGAGGGGCCTCCCCGATGGCGCAGTTGTAACGTCGCTGCCTTGTAATCAAGGGATCCTGGGTTTGATACCAGGTGGAGGCACATAGTGGTTCGGATCCCACTTTAAACTGTAGGTCCTGTCCCGATTAGCCTTACTCTGCATAAAGTGGACTTACAGGGTCTGTTCTGAACGTATCCGAACTTATTTATTTGCAAACAATTTATTGATGACAATTACAACTGCTGTCAATATTCTTGAATGTAGGCACCTTCAGCCTAAATACAGCGAGTATAGCGACTTTTCCACTGTTCACAGCAGTCCTGGAAGTCCTTGACTGACACCCTCTTTAATGCTGCGGTCGTGGCAGCTTGAACCTGTTCAATTGAGGCAAAACGCTTCCCCTTGAGCACACTTTTGACCTTGTGAAACAAAAAGAAGTTGGGGGGATGAGGCAGCGTTACCACACATACGTTGGCCAAGAACTCACCTACCAACAGTGCTGTGTGAGCCGGCGTGTTGTTGTGGTGAAGCACCCACCTGTCAGCAATGTCGGACGGGACGCGCTGGACCCTCTGTCGGAGACGCTGAAGCACTGTTTTGTAGTTAGCTGCATTCACGGTGGTCCCAGCAGGTACAAACTCTTTGTGCACGACCCCCTTTGCGTCGAAAAAGACAAGGAGCATTGTCTTCACCTTTGATTTTGACGAGGGGACGTGGGGGTGTGCCATTCTGAACTTTGTCTTTCTTTCGGGGTCATACTCGAATTGCCAAGTGCGCTCCATTTTCACCAAATCCACCAACTGTAAATTCTCGACGCAACGTTTTTTCCGTGTACACAACACGAGCGATTGCACCTCAACCACTGCTCGCAGGCAACTGAGCGAGGCCTTGTTTTGAAGGTTAAGGTCCCCACTGCCACCTGGCGCAGCTTACCCGAACCCTCAACCGATTCTCACACCACGCTGCAGACAGTTCGGATACTTTCAAATGGACCCTTTAAAATAAAATCAATCAATCAATCACACTGTTGACTCTTAGGACCGCACATGCAGGCTTCCAAGTCTGCTAATCAGTGAAAATTCACAGGTTAATTTTGACCACAGATCCCAGGGACTTTTAACCTCGGTTCAACTTTTGTACAACACAATCCCGGTTCAGCATGATTGCAGATCAGTTTTACTGACTAATCAAGGAGCAACTGTTTTTTATAATCAGTCTTTAGTGGCAACATAGTTGAGATGTGAAATCTAGATGTATGTGACAAATTACAAATTGCTCCATCTGTATTATAATTTATAAATGCATATTGGTTTATCAGCAAGTTTAATGTTACCTGTCCAATAGAATCAGTTGCATCATTTTCCAGTGCTAATGACTCAAGACCTACAAGCAACACTGGATAGAAACCTACATGTAAATTAAATAGCAAGATCTTTGCTCTATGCTTATTTCATTGTAGGGCATATGTTTTGCTTAGTATTACAAAAGTTTAACAATTCCCACTTATCATACATTATTTACCTGTTTGATATTTCCATACTGTATACGTAGATAGATCTGAGATACTTGAGATGACTTACTTAAATTGACACGATCTTTCAAAACCTGCTATCAAAAATAGCTAACCTTAATAGTTTGCAATTTGAGTAAAATCATTTAATATTCACCAGTGTGTAGTTGTTTTCTGTTGGTTCTTGATTACTAAAAGTTGTATTGAAAGTTTAAAACTGTTAAATGTTAGTTTCATATAATATAATGTAGATTTCTTGAATTTGCTGCCAGGTGTATATCATGTACTTTGGAAACCTTAGCATTTGAGTAATGTACGAGGGTTATTTTTTAAGTAAGGTCCGTTTTGCAATAGAAATGAAGTAAGTAAATGTTTTTCAAAAAACATTTACAGTAGAGCGTCGATTATCCGAACGACCGCTTAACCAAACTGTGTACTCGCTCACTTTCAGATATCTGTAATGAAAAAAGTACGTGACTTAGCTGCTCGTAAGCGTGTAGGCTTGCTTAGACAGACCAAAATAAAGGATTTTTTTAAACGTTAATTTTGTGTACTGTGTGTATTGTTCATGCAAAATGCGTATGTAATATGTACATATTTTTGTTTAATAAACTGTACCACATACTATATATTCCTACTAAAGTTGCCTTTGTACGTTACTTTGTAATACATACTTAAAGAGATGCCTGTTTTTATGAATAAATTTACTGTACAGTACTTCTTTTTGGCAAATAAACATGTACAGTTCGATTATCCGAACAAACCAGTTTTCCGAACACCCATGTCCCCCAATTACTTCGGATAATCGACGCTCTACTGTATTTTCTGAATTTACATACACTTCTCTATTTTTCTACATAATTTCCTTGTCGGGTTAAACATTTATCGTAATGAAGTAAGAGTTTTTGGTTACCCTCCTCAGAACTCTGCCACCTGTGAGATAGCCAGTTACGTTCGTTTTCACTCTTTCATCAGTGTCTAAACGCTTGCCGCCCAGGAAGGTCTTCTGATGGCAGAAGAGGTGGTAGGTGCAAGGTCTTGACTGTATGTGGATGATCGAATACCTCCCAGCCAAAATATTCGATCAGATCATCATCCGCATACAGTCCAGACCTTGCACCTAGCACCTACCACCTCTTCCGCCATCAGAAGACCTTCCTGGGTGGCAAGCGTTTAGACACTGATGAAAAAGTGAAAACGAACGTGAGTAACTGGCTATCTCACAGGCGGCAGAGTTCTGAGGAGGGTAACCAAAAACTTGTAGTTCATTACGATAAATTTTAAACCGGCGAGAAAATTATGTAGCAAATAGAGAAGTGTATGTAAATTCAGAAAATAAATGTTGTTTTTTTTAAAAAACATTTACTTCATTTTTATTGCAAAACACACCTTACTTAAAAAATAACCCTCGTATATGTGTACTTGTAATTTTGTTATTTAGTTGTCACTTTTCTGCCTCTTTTAGCTAATTGTGACGATGAAGGGTGAGTGAAGATTAGATAAAATTGATGAAGGTCCACTTAATATAATATATAATGATATATATATATATATATATACTGATGATGAAGGAGACAGTAAACACTTACTACACGAAGAGAAATTATTCTATATTTCGCGATCTATGTCGCATTTTCAAGTTGAAGAAGAAAGATCGGCGTTACTAAGAGAAGAGGCACAGAATACTGACCGTAGCGTCTCTACGATCAGTGTTGCCAGAAACAGTTGATAGATGACGAGAAGTACTTTCACCAGTGTTTACTGTAAGGTGGGTGGGTAATTTTGGGGAGGAGAGGAAAGGGTTACTGGTTGGCTAGGTTGAGTCCGGGGGGTATAGTGGCGTGCATGCCTGTTATGTAGGCCCTTTCCCAGCGCCTGCGGAAAGATGTGTCAGAGCAGGGGGGGGGGGGGGTAAAAGATGGATGATGGCAACACGGAAGCAGTTATTGAAGGTGGTGTTATGGCTGTTGGTGTGGATGGCAACAGTGAAATCGAAGTTTTGGGTGGAGGAACGGTGATTATTAATCCTTAGGTTCAAGGGGGTGGAGGTTTCGCCTATGTAGAAGTTGCCGCAGATTTGGCAAATGAGGGTGTAAATTAGGTTGGATGAGTGGCAGGTGCCCTTAGGGTGAAGGGTGAACTCACCTGCCGCTGTGGGGATCAGGAGGGTGGGGGAGGTGATGAGTATGGGGCAGGTCTTGCATCTGGGTTCTCTTCGTGTGGTAAGTGTTTACTGTCTCCTTCATCATTAGTGTTTATCTGCCCTTTTGGCACCTTTTCTGATCCTATTCCTATATATATATGATATAACATATAATGCTGCTTTTTCTATGGAAAAGACCTATATCAATTAAAGGAAGTGAAACATTCAGCTGTGTGAAATATTTCACATTTTATATTGGATTGGTACAGTATCAGAATTGATTTAGTGATATTGTTGCAAAAATTATGAGAGTGTCTGTTCCATGCATAAAAATAATATTTCAGGCATAGATTTTTTCCAGTGTAACCTGTATGTGTTCAACTTCCAAATTGAATGATTATGTATTTATTGACCTTCAACAGAGATAAATCTCCAATTTGAGAAGATGTAGAGCGACCACACTCTCCCCTCCAACGGATCAACTCTGGCCATAAGGAAGAATGCTCCACTCTGCCCCTCCCCTCTATGTGGGAGTATGATGCACTGCTCATTCGTAGCTCACTACTTTCCTCACAGTGGATGGCCACCGGTCCCATACACTGGCTGAAATCTCAGGAGAAAAGTTGTTACGCTTCTTCCAGAAGACTCGAACCTCCGTGCATCCTGTAGCCAGAGTCCAACGCATGAGACCAAGACTGCAGGACAATATCTTTTTAACATATTTAATATTTAGTTTGTGTTATACTGAAGTCTTGGTTCATAAAATAATGTTGTTGTAAATTTCAGATGCACCACAACTGCCCCCCATGCCTACAGCATCTGAAGATGAGTTCCAGGAAGAGGAAGAGGACAAAAAATATCCTAAAGCCAGACGGCCTAGCGGACCGAGAACTCCGGACCCGTATGCTGTAGATGATAGTTCTATGATGCTTCCCGTTTTCGTTGCTATTGGTGCCTTCATACCATTGCTCTTCTGTTTGTGCAAACTATGATGAGGTATTTCTACTAAATGTATTAATTGTACAGAAACATTTTGATGCTATTGTCATGTCTTGACCTAAGATGCTGATTTGATGCACCTTTGGGAAAAAGATGGGGAAGGGTAAAAGTTGAATCAAGGCTGTTCCTGGAAGAAGAAAAAATAATTGAATGGTAGATCGTTTGATCTACCCGATCTCAGGTGATAAAAATGTTTTAGTATCGCGACTTCAACACTATCCAGAGCTGGGAACGGCTCGTTATTTCAGATCATTCCAAGGTATTGGCACGAACGGATGATTTAGAGTGTAGCACTTGTTGTGGTGAAAATGATTTAATTTTGTTGTTGTTGTTTTAAATCTTTTAGGTTTCCTCTGGTTTTATGGTTATTTTTTATTCTTCAATCTCACTGACACCGACGACATGTCTTTTTCATAGATTATTTCAAAGTATTGTTGTGATCCTTCCCAGTGTCTTAACGTTAGGTATTTAAACAGATAAGTATTGAGTGCTCGTTGATGCCATACCTGGATGTGTGGTTTTTATCAAGAAGTCTTTTCTGTGAAAAGTACGTAAAGTGGTCTTTAGGGACTGCATAGACAGAATTAGAGTGGAAAAGTACCAATCTAAATGCATATTTTGCACTGAAATGTATGTATTGCCTACTTCATGTCCACTATGTAACTGAAGTTGACCAAGCACTTTGAAAATAATTTGAAGAACTTTGTGCGCAGAAATTCTGTAGGTTGTCTAATGGTGTTGTTCCTGTCAAGTTTGTGAAAATGCAATTGATGTTTTTTTTTTTAATTTCGTTCCTTCCTATGTAGTTAAATACATATATCCCTTTATAACTGGATATTATGTTTTGTTCAATCCAATTGTTATTGTGTACTTTGCTTGTTGAATTGCACTTTCATAATAATAAGACAAACACTCAAATTAGGATTATTCAGACAGTTTTTTTTGTAAAAAGTTTTGGCACTTGGGAGTTGAATGAAATAGACACTGTATTTATGCAGTGGCATAGTACTGACGGGGGTGTGGCTGTAAACATAGACAATGGCATGCACTGTTCATTTAGGATATACATTTGCAGGCATTGCGTTATATTAATTGATTTTTTTCTTTTTTAAATTGACAATTTAGCTTTTTCCATCACCATTTGACTATTGCACTTGTTACTGAAAAATATTGTTAACCAGCATAAAAGACACTGTTTAATGTTAAATACGTATCAGCAGTGGCGGGGGGGGGTTACGGGGTTTAAACCCCCCCCCTTGAGCTTGTGAAATATTATGAAAAATGCTGTGAAAAAAAAATTAAATGGCCAATTTACCACAGTCAGAGATCTGAGATAATACTATTACTATTACTACATCTACTACTACTACTACTACCACTAATAATAATAATAATAATAATAATAATAATAATAATAATTTGAATTATTATTTCCATGTAGCATGGAGAAAAGCACAGCATTCCAAGCACACGCGTCTTTCAGAGTGATGCCTTGAAAATAAGCACAAGTTCTTGAAAGTGAAATATGAGGGTAACTATGATTTAAAAGAGAAATAAAATGTTTTGTATTTCAGTTGCAACAATGTTCAATACTCTGGCGTACGCAGTTTTTTTGGGGGGGAGGGGCCGGAATAGTAAATGTGGATAACACATGGCTTTGTTTTGGAGGAAAGGATGCATAATAAAATATTTCGTATTTTTGGAGCTTTTCAGTCTATTAAAATTGTATTCAAAGACAAAAATGGTAATCGGGACTCACTTTATAAGAGGTTTCGTATTTACACATTTTGATTTTTTAAAGTTATTAACGGATTTTTATTTTAAAATTCTGATTTTCTCAAAATTTTGGTAGGGGCTGTAGCATCATCGGTAGAGGCAATCATATTTCATTTTTGACAAAAAGAAAACGAAATTTGAAATAACACATTGCAATGTTAATTTTTAAGGTTTCTGAAAGGTGTGAGGTACATTTTCCTACCCTGTTTTGTCACGAAATGATGCGAAATGAACTGCAAAATGCGAAATAGACTCTTAAACACGAAATTTACCGTTTATATACCGACGCGACACTTTCTGAAGTCTGAAGTATCCTGTGTGTTATGCAATTAACGGAAAATTGATTAATTTTGCTGTAAATATTTGAAAAACAAAAATGGACTCCTCTATACATGAATAAACTTAATATTCTGGTAATGATTTAATATGCTATTAGAAGGGATGTGTTTATTTTGTGTAATAGTGCAGTTTTTAAATCAAATTTGGGATTATTTTCACATTTTTAAAACCAAAATGTAATTTTATATACCGCTTTTTCACCGCTATAACAGCGAAATTTCATTTTATTTACAGCTTTTGAACCCGAAATTGACTCTGTTTTTATACTGAAATTTTGCTTTTTTATTTACCAAAAGTATGTGCCTCTAACCATCGGCCATGCCTCTACGTACGCCAGTGTTCAACGAACATGTATTTTTTTTGTGTGAACAATGAGAATTAACTAAAGAAAGTTCTTGTTCGTTGTTAGAGGCTAATGTATAGACAAAGGCTAGGCGGACAAGAATACAGTCACCAGTCTGCCTTCCCATTGTATTATTTACCACAGCACGTTTGAATGTCTCTCTTTAAAATGTCTCACCTTGTTGACTAGACAATTATTCAAATGACAAGAAGCTTAACTATTGTAAAATGTTTTGTTGGTAAGAACAGCGAGACAATCCAGATGTGAATTATCGGGGACATTTATGCGGGGAAGAAGCCGGAAAAATTTCAACCAATTTCGGGAATCTAATCCGGATCTCCCGCGTGGTTGTCAGACGCTCTACCGACCAGACCACCGCAGCTCCTTGGATGAGTTCCATACTTTCATTATTTCAATTTATTTTAATATATTTTCTTGTTTTATGGATTTTCTTCACCCTTAAAATGTCTCACCTCGTTGACCAGACAAAAACAAAAACAAAAACAAAAACAAAAAAAATGCTCCCAGGATTTGATAAAAATTGAATGATTAGAAAGTAATTTCTTTCTATTGTTTTCATAAGTGTTATATTTATGTAGATCTCTACTACATAATAGTAGTAGTGGTATTAGTAGTATTATTAGTAGTAATTCAGCTAATTAATTAATTATAAGTATTATTCATTAATTGTGATTATTATTATTTAATTAAAGTATAATAAATCAAAGGTAATGTGAATTTGGAGTTTGAAGTTTTAGAAATAACCCCCTCCTTGACGAAATCCTGCGTACGCTACTGCGTATCAGCAATATGTGACGTGACAAAACCAGGCTGAGACATTTCCACAAAAGAAATATAGTCTTTGTTTTTAGGTGTTTTTAGGAAGACCCACATGCCTGTCTTTAATTTTTGTGTGAATGATAGGTTTTATACTTCATTATGCATTATGAGTTTGACCCAGAATACAATGTGCTCCTCAGAGTTATTTAGTACCACGTTAGCACTTATGTGTTTCAATGCAACATGTTTGTGGTAATTTTATTACTACACAAGTTTGTTGCACTTGGATTCTTTATTTGGTCTGTGTGCACTGAAATAAAATTTATATTCATTTTTTTATGCAAAACTAAATTATATAAGTTTAATATAAATATATATGTATGTTGTTAACTTTTGTTTTGTTAAGCTTATAATATTCATTGTTTGTTACCAATACAGTATAGCGACACATTGCTTGTCTGTTTATTATATTTTTCATGTTGTTTTTGTTTGCATCTGTCTGTACACTGGATTGATTTGCTGATGTCAAACTGAAGAACACTACTTGGGTGAATGGATTTATAATTTGACGATTTCTTTGTATGTTTTTGAATCCACGTTGGTTATATTATGTTTTAACATACCCTGGATATGCAAATTGTACTATTTGTCTCACCATAGGTATTTTATCATCAGATTTATCCTCCTGCACAAGAATAATGACAAGAGAGAATAGATAATTCAAATTACTTTTAAAAACTGAAAAAGAACAAAAAAAAATGAAGCATTCAGATTGCTGAGACTAAGTCTGAATTATCGAAAACTTGTAATGTGTCACAAAACTTGTTGAGTTTCTCTACAAAACTGTAAAGTTACGTCACAATATGTTCAATAATGCACGTACAGTAACATCGTGAAACCGCTTCAGTCATTTGTAGACACCCTGTACAAGTATGAATCCATCTGTTATGATTTTGTAATGTAAATGTTTCGAAACGTACAAAATTTAAGTAAGTTATTCTTAAACAGTGTTTACCGCAACCATCATGAATTCAACACCTTTCATACGTAAGGAAATGCGGGATTACGAGCGTAATATCAGGAAGATACAAGCCCAGCAAGCAGACATCGCGTTACATGCACCAGCACCGCCAAACGGGAGAAAATGAGACTACCACTGCCCGGGAACTAACAAAGATGTGATGCGCTACAATATCCGCTCCAGGCACCGTACCCATAGTGAACGAAGGCTGTGAGCCTTCGAATTTAATTGAAAATAACCATCCAATTGTGCAACGCGAAAATACGAAATTTAACGTAAATAATAAATGTTTAGTGTTTTTCTACCAACTTCTCATTCCTTCCACATGCACAGATTCAATCACTTTGAACTGAGCTGCGTGTGATATTTGAAGGTGTTGAAAGTTCATCAAATATTTGGTCACTTATTTGGTGAAATAAACAGTATGGGAGAGATTCAATTTTGGAATTGGTTGATCTTCTGAAAGTTTGTTTTAGCTTTGTTTTTCTGCTGCAAAATCTACACATTTCTCAGTTTCTTCAAAGTGCATCCAGTCCAATGTCATATGATTTCGTTTGTAATTTCTCAGATCTTTGTTTGGTTACCTTAACCCATTACATACAAGTGCCAATTTTTATATTAACTTTAATAAAATTTTCAGTTTTTTACAGTTAACAAAACCATGTCTATTATTATGACATGCATTTCCTATTACATTTATTATTTTTTTTAAAAAAAAATGTGGGTGCTTCAACAGAGTTGCTCCAGAACAGTTCAATTCATACATTCATCAATTTCATCAAACACTTTGGCTCGGTGAATTTGTTTCGTCTGGTCAACAAATGGAGGTCACAGGTATGCGAAATTTTGCAAAGAAGCTTTCATTCTCTGAATGTTCGAGACAGTGGTTCTTTATTAGCATGCAGTGTTGTTAACCATTGTCTAGTGCTTTAAACTATACTTTTGGAGTAGTTGGTTAGCACACTGGATTTGTAATAAAATCACAGGTCTGTTATAAGCTCGATCACCACCACGTATATAAAAAAAAATTGTTCACCTGAAGACGAAGGGAGTAGTGTTAGAATTGGTAGGTGTAAAAGCCCAATACAATGGATAATACAATAAAGGTGTAATTCCCAATTAATATTGCATGCTAAAGAAGCTCTCATGGCTGGATTTTTATAGTGAATAGTATTATACTATTAATACTTTAGGAGCACTGAATTCAGTATTGTCAGATTGTAGTGTGTGCATGGCCTTTTATTGTCATGGATAAAGCACAAGCATGTAGAATACACCTGCATTACATCTAGCAGTAAGAAGTATACCTTTCAGAACTTACAGTTAACCCATCCACATACCATTTAAATGCCAAATATTTTGCTATGAATTACCATTTAATTTTGGCCATGATGGTTGCACAGCAAGACAAGATGTCAAATATTGTTAAAAGCAAGCAATTTATGTGCAAATTTTATATATTGAAGTGAAAGTACAGTAATAAGTATGAACATATGCAGTTTACTTGAAAAATAAATAGAAACTCACCTAATAGTTTTGATCACACACATCTGTCCATTTCCATTCCTCAACCTTTTGTTTTTTTTTCCTGCCACAGCCACCTCTTCCTTACTGTCACTAACACAAAATGAATCGCTGTGTTCATCTCCACATTTTCCTCTTGATCGCTATCAAAAAGAAACTTTTCAATAGCAGAATCTTCTACAACATTCTTACGAGACATGTTTGCGAGACGTAACAAATGAAGGTTTGTTTACATGAGAAATTTCTGAACAAAACACTCTTGAAATGGTATGAAAAACTTAGCAGAACAAACATACATATCATAGATTCGAAAGATCATACAACCTCTGCCATCCATTGGCAGGAAAAGAAACTACGTCATGAAAATCGGGAACCTGTCGATTCGACGACTAGGTATGCCAAGCGAACATCCAGAAAGGCAGTCGATTCGAGGACTAAGTATGCGGATGGGTTAACAAATAAATTAAATTTGTTTAATGCATGTAAAATAAACGGCTAGTTTCCAGTGAATTTTTCAAACAAGATTGAAAAAAACTATACACTAGCCACTTTCCATTCTGTAGCTGTCTCTGTTGCCTATGAATCCACTCTATTAAATATTAGCTATGGTTGAGTGCATTTTCTTGTTGAATATATGCAATTGCTAGGGTCATGCATATGTAGTTTTTGACGAAAATGTGAAATAACAGATTGTAA
The DNA here is from genome assembly GCF_977018435.1 of Lepisma saccharinum. Classification (NCBI taxonomy): domain Eukaryota; kingdom Metazoa; phylum Arthropoda; class Insecta; order Zygentoma; family Lepismatidae; genus Lepisma; species Lepisma saccharinum. The sequence goes on from NC_139235.1 coordinate 95,276,901, forward strand.
TGTTAATTTTTCGTGTTCTTGAAAGGTGTGAGGTGCATTTTGCTGGAATGTTTTGTCATGAAATGATGCGAAATTTAGGGTTTATTTACCAACATAACACCTTTTGAGGTCTGAATTATCCTAAGTGTTGGAAATCACGGAAACTTGGTTAATTCTGTTGTGAATATTTGAAAAGCAAAAATTGACTCCTCTACACAGGAATAAATTTAATACTCTGATTACTACATAAAAAATGGGCTATTAGAAGTGAAATTTTAATTAAATGTAATTTAGTGTAGTTTTTAAATCAAATTTATGTTTTTATTCACCATTTTAACACTGAAGTGTCATTTTATGTACCATTTGATTCCGAAATCTTGATATTTTATTCAATGTGGCTCTAGCAATTGCATTATCCATGCCATTCTTGTCTGCCATCATACTGAACTGGTTCACTATAGCATGAATGTTTCCAAAACAACCACTTGCTGAACCTTCAGTACTGGTTGTGCTGTTCGAAGAAGCAAATCACTGAGTTGTTCTGCAGTTACTCGGCATGTCCAAGACACCCAATTATAAAATATATTGTTCAATTTATCTTTTGTTTAACACTGCTATGCAATGGGTTTGTGTTACATCTTAGCATGCTTTGGTATTTGCTCTCACTGTACATGTTCCACACAGCATAAAATATTTGTCCAGTTGTGACTAGAGACTGAAATATTCCGTTTCAACCAAGAAACTTACATAAATTTCCGAATTCAGCAGAACACCTAAGGATACTACTTTAGACGAAAGCATTTTTTTCCTAATTTATACTAATAAATACGGAGAAACTAGTACTCACTTTATCCGCAAAGCTGTTTTTTCTTTGATTATTTTCAGTGGCCACTGCCACCATCCTCGTTGGAACTTGCTGTACTGTTGCTTGGCGTGCGTCTTTTGTTTGTAGTTCTCTGGCTGCTGCTCGGTGCGCTGTTGTTAACTGTGCATCTGGTTTGTGTCGTCTGCTATTTCCGGGCGATACTGTCGTAGTAGGGGAATCCAAGTGTGGTGCATTTGCCTGCTATCGATGTTTAGCTCGTGCGAGAAGTGCATTATGGCACGAGTTTCCTTGATTTTTGTGTCTACGAGTGTGTGGGCAGTGTGTTGGACTTGAACCTTTTGAATTTTATGGCTATTGTATTTGATATGTTTAGCAAGACCAGTAGTGGGTTGGGCTTTTTTCGCATCTGCTAGGTGCTGTTGGATTTTTTCATTGACAGATCTGATGGACCTGCCGATGTAATGAGCCTTGCATTCACACTCTGCATCGTATACACCTGGGTTGTCAAGGGGGGGGGGGGAGAGGAAGTACCGTTTGTGTTTGTTCAGTTTATCAGCTATTTTGGAATTTGGTTTGTGCGCTACTTTGATGCCATTTGGGAGAAGGGCTTTGGATATGCAGTTGGAAGTAGTGGGATGGTAGGGGAAGGCAAACCATTTATATTGGCCGCTGGGGGTTGATTGTGGCTGGGTTGCTTGGCTAATGGGTTGATTGTGGTTGGTTAGGATGTCTGACCTGTAACGTGTAAAGTGAAAAAAAATCTTATGACATTTCTCAAGGATAGAAACAGTCCTATTTCTGTATAACCAATCAAAAGCAACCTCTAGGTCACGAGTGCAGATGTAATGGCGACCGAGTGAGATGTAAACAATGTATCGCTTCACATTTTTAAAAGCCGAAATCTCGTCAACCGAGAGAAATAACGTTTCCTATAAAAGGGTATTAAGCACAAACCAATGCCGTGGCTTAAGTACATACTCTGTAATGTATTCAGTACACGTATGGAACAATAAATTAGTTCTATGAATTGTAAATGCCAGTCATTGGCTAATCTTGTACATCTTTCTTGCTGTATATATTACATCACCCTGCATTTTTTTTAAAAAATCTGATGATTTGAAATCAATAGGTGATTCCGAAAGTATTTTGAATGCTGATCACGGAAATGACATCCATTTTTTCCCATCACGTCAGGATTTTTCACAATTTTACAATCAAAATTATCATATTCGCCATTCCATTACGTATATTACAGAATGCAATAAAATAAATCTAAGCAAGCAAAATTTAGGTTGCTTCCAAACCAATAGGTCATTCTGGAAGTATTTTGATTGCTGTTCATGCACATGACACACATTTCTTCCCATCACATCAGGATTTTTCCCTAGATTATGATTTTTCGTTAAAGAAGTTATCAGAGATATCAAGTTCAATCAACACACATTATAACATTGAGTTTTAGACATTTTGTGAAGGAAATTTTTGAGGGGTTTCGAAAATTGAATTTCCGTAATGAAAGTTTACAATTTTCATATAAATGTGTCTTGTGAAGGTGGATTAAATGCTTACTATTCTATGTGCATTTCTTGTTCGAAATTGGAGGATTTGTATTGTAGAGCGCCAATATTTTGTCGTCATCTAAACAGAGCCATCTATTGAGGAAATCATGGAAGTACACATTTTGTTGTGAAATTAAGGCAGTTAATATATTGCTATTTTCTGAAAAAAAAAACTACACGTGATGGGTAAAAATGGATATCATTTTTAGAATGAACGTGCTGAAATTATTCAGGGGCAACAGTCATCTGCGAGTCATCCAAACCCATACAGGCCTTGTTATCTAACGTTCTCTATACACTTCACTTTGCAATCGCAAATGCTAACCGGAATATTACGGGAAATGCTTCCATCCAAAGCTATTATAAGATTTTTAAGGTTTAGAGTCATGTTCAACAGTCAGACTTATATTTTGACATCATGCTTTAGAAAAGCTGGGCAACACGATTGTATGACATTCACCTGCCTGCCCTGGTTAGCCGCTGCTTACCTTATGCATTTTTTAAGATTTTTTTTTTTTTATATACCAATTTATGGACACTGCACATGAATCTCTCTTAATTTAGTTTCTCTCTGACACCAGCATACTTTTTCTGTATCACAGACATGAAAAGGATTTGATGGGTACTAAATAAAGTTTGTTAGTAGTGTTTGTCCTCATGTAAGCAAAACGCAACAGCAGAAATAATTTTTCAGTGCTTTTTTTAACAGTGTTGGAGAAGCTGTCTGAAACATAGTTGCCAGATCCTTTGTTGCAATGTTCCAGAAATGCAAATATTTAAAGAATTACTGGTCAAATCAAGAAAGTCTGTTATCACTTCTATCAGTGAAAAACCATGGGTATGTGAACACTCATCTTTGTTGTATACTTTAGGTATCACTCAATTTAGTAAATATAAAATGAACAAGATGTTTCACAAAGTATTAAAAGAGGCAAGTTACTCCTTTTTCCACTCTCACTACAAGCCTTTCTATTTGCACTATTCTCTTTTAAAACGTCTGTTGGTTAAAAAGCCTTCAGGTTGAGATCTTTTATTTTAATTAATTGTAATTGTATTATAGGTTGATAGAGTAATATATATTTTCCAAGAGAGTATCATGACAAATTTTATGTTTCAGGTGGCATTCAGGTTCCTTAATACTGTCAAAATTGATGTTCATTAGAAATGTATGAATTATAAGTTGCTGAATGTTGTTGTTATTATTAATACATGTATACACAGAGCTGCACACGAATAACTGCTGTGGCACCCATTACATTACTTCTCTGTACAGTATTTGAACTGAATCACCACATGATTTGAAAATGGATCGGATTTGTTCAATGATAATGGTTTGATCACTTCAAATGTCATCGAAGTATCCACCGGAAAAGTTATCTGTTCATGAGTGTACGTGTATGAAATTTAAATTGTGACCTTCCTTATTTCATCAAGATGTCATAAGATACTTATTTTATAAATACTTATAAGAAGTAAAAGTGGCCAGAGCATGGTGCTGATCACTTCACCTCCACTATGGTCAAGCATGTGTAGAACCCCACCTCCACATCTCCTACGTACTGTCATGGCACCATGCAATGGGCGGAAGATTACTTAACCTTATATTTCAACCATGTCAGTCATCTTCGGGGGATTAAAAATTATGTTCCATCAGCCTATACGTAAGGATGTGCATATTTGATTTTTAACAGAAAAGTGACTTGATTGACAATAGTCAAAAATCAATCTGTGAGTGATGACAGCATGTCACCAAAATCAATAGGCAAATAAAGTAAAGACACACAGAATTATTGTATATTTGTGTATGAAGGATGATATTTTGAGTTTACTTATTGACACACGCTGTAGTCTTGATATTCTGAAACTTGCGCATAATTCCAGACAGCAAAACAGACGATGTAAAGTTTTCAGATAAAATGCCTTTTGCATTCAAAATCTTGATTTTCTTGCCTTCCTATTTCTTTATTTGAAAAAAAATTGTTATATTTCTTGATGATAATTATTTTAAAATAATCCAATCATGGTGAGAGCTTGCTCACCGTTTATTTTATTGTTTTTACTCTATTTCAGAAACATATATAGTATTCATCCCCTCCTCCCTCCCCAGTGAGAATCACAAACTTGGATTTGTGTGCCTTTTATAAGTATTTATGTAATAAATAATTGAATTTATCACAAGTATTTATGTAATAATTGAATTTATCATGGTACTAGGCATAAGCTTATGTTGTTGTTTGGTATTTGAGCATAATTTCCTTTTAACAGCAGGACAACAAACAAAAACTATATATGTTAGCATGGATACTATTAAAATTATTTATTGACTTGGGAAAACGTGAAAAAAAGTTGCCAAACTTCACCTAGTCATGCAAAATCCATCCACATGTATATTTATAAAGATTTTTATATATCTATGTATTATAGTATTATACGATGAAGATTTGAGTATTTTATTCCATAGGAGTATTATGTGGGTTATGGATACATGAAAAGTGTATACTTCAGGTGGAATTGGGTTGTTTTGTTACACTTGTATCACATTGTAGTCAGGAGTAAATTGCAGATGGTAGAGATGCGTAAAGCACACTGAAGTTTCTGAAATGTACACCGTAATTTGAAAAATTAATATTGATTCATGTATCACTCAATTGTTTATCGTTTTTTTTTTTATCTTGCATCTTTGTTACAAAATATATAAGTTATAGTTAGAGTGTGATTTCATAACATCGGCAATTTTCTCCAAACTACATGAGAATTCTGTTTGTACTGTATATAGTTCTTGTGGCAGTGATGTGGAAGAAAATTGCCACACTAAAATCAGTTGTGCAATAATGTAATGGTTGGGAGTGTACAATATTTAACAATTGCATTGCAGAGTATAAAGTTAGATATTGAGTATCATCCTAGAAGTCATTGATGAATAACCACAATTAGTTTTCAGTCATTTTTACCTTGTTAGTTATGAAGACACAGTGTATAATCATCCCGGTTAATTTGTTATTATATTTTAATCCAATTATGGAGAAAACAACGTGATATTCACTTGAAAATATTAAGTTATAATAAAAAATGATGGTGGCATTATGAGTAAAGGAATTACTGTATATGATAATGTTGTTTGCTGGAGAATACATTACACATACTGTAAATTCTTGTGAAGAATACGTAATGCATGTTATGAACTTCTAAAAATGATGCACTCAAGAACTTATGATGTATGTATAGGTGTGGACTTCGATTGTTATGAAGACTACACAAAAAAATATTACTTGAAAGAAAATGTCTATGCATGAGTAGCAATGTGTCCTTTTTTAAGTTTATAAGATCCACCATTTGCACTTCAATAGTGAAAAATTGACATTTGCACTTACAGTAACTTAATTGATGCTTCATTAACATTATTATAAGATTATGTGAAAATTTTATGTATGGGCATTCTACTACCATGCATTATTGTAAGTTCTTGACTGAACTTAGGCATCACATTGTGCTTATAATTTGTTTGGCGTACTGTAGTTCTTGTGCATATGGCATTGTGTTATGTTGTTTTTTTACTGTGTTGTTTCCTGACAGTTATATTCACAACACTTTCTTCTTTCTGCTTTTTTGTTATAAGGACCCCTCCCCTTTTCCTACCCAAAAAATGTGCTGAGTTTTTCACTTTTAAATTTCTTTGGTCCCTGTTTTTATAGCGTAAATGGGAGAATCAGACACCGTAACATCTCACTCCACTGAATATAACCGCAAAATATTTTCAATATTTCGTTACATTTATTCCTGTGATTACGCGGTTATTTGTAAAAGCTTCACCTTGTAGTGACAAGGTAAAAGTGATATTGGCCTAATATTGACTGAATTTAAACCACCATCATAAAAATCTTTAAAATTATGTTGTGTCACTGCCCAAAATGTGTATTTAAAAGACATTTTAAAATGTACTTCACAGACAAGGCACTTTTATGTATGTTCCTACTGTCGGTTTTTACTTTTTTTAATTGGAATTATTTATTCATTATGCACATTCTTGTACAGAGTAATTTTATGAAGGACTACAGAAAAATTAACATACACTGTTTTTTTTGTTAGTATTACAAAGATTGTCCATAATTTTATTCATGTGCTTCAAACATGGGAAAACATTAAATGTAGCATATTGTTTTAATTTAAACATCGTAACTATTGATGCTCAATATCAAAATTTGTATCCGGTAATGGTATGTAATTTTTGTACTTTATTCAACATCTTGAAATACTGGAATTTATACAAAATATTATTTTTCTTGTATTGAATTTACAAATTCGGTACTTTCGACTATCAACTTGGGTCTAATTTATCTCTTCATTATTGAATGCAGTCACAATTTTGATACCACCTCTGCTATCAGCGGTACACCTGAATTTTCGTGACAGTGCCAAGCTACACACTTTTTAATTTTAGCAAGCACTGCTTTACTTTCCCACATTTACGTGTGTCTGTGCTTGGTTTTGGAGTGGGAGAAGCTGGGCCAAAGAAGGGTTTGAGTCCCCTGTAACTCTCCATAGGCATGCTGCCACTGTCCGCTCTCTAGTGGGATCTTGCGAAATCACCCAGAGCATGTTGCTTCATAGTCATGGATTTGCATCCATGTGTATATATATATATATATATATGCACACACACACACACACTGATAGATACTTGGTTCAATATGTAATATTAGACTTGTCCAACAAATATGTTGAAAGTTACAGATATTTAAAATTTGAAGATTTTCAGAAATTGTGTGGATGTACGAATGCACCATGTGACACAAAATATGTCATATCTTGGAAACTATGTGGAGTATTTTAATGATTTAGGTATTGTTAAAGAGAAGAAGGACAGTCCTAACAGAAAATGACTGTGTTACCATTCTTACCTACTCAGAAAGTAGAAAAATCTTTACAGAAAGTAATATGTTGTGATGAAATAGACACTCCACTTCGGGTAATTGTTTGATAGGGAATCCCAGGTTTTACCACAATAAAAATTGTTACACAGCATAATCAATACATGTACAACATAATATTAAAAAGTCAGAAAGGTAATATTGTTCATAAATATCACACATCGCAGGTTTCAGTATTTAATGCATGAACCATTGTTTCCACTGGTCGCACAGTTATGTTTTTGGCAAATGGCCCTAAAACACTCACAAATTACCACTAATATGAGTACACATAATATTGTTAGAAATGTTAAATAAGTGGAAGAAGCATTACTATGATGCTCGTCCACTAAGACCAGAAGTTTTGTCCAGAATTCATATGGGTCAATCCATACAGAATGGTCCAGCACAGGTTGCTTGACCATTTTTAAAATTTTCAATATTTATGTTGTTCTAACCCCTATGCAGGGGTACTTCAAAGCAGGCATTATTTTTCTAAGACTTGACTTCATTTAAAAATGGTGGCCATTTTTTTGTTTTTTTTGTTTCATGACTCGGACATTTTTTGTCTTTGCAAACACTTGCGATAATTATGACAACTCAGCTAAGAAAAATGATAAAAAGCTGTGATAAAAATCATTGTTTTCAGTACATTTCAAGCTTTATTTTATGTTGTGCACTGTTTCACAATCTCGAATGAAAATGTTTATAATTTAGGGACAAAACTGACATTCAATTTTGAAGAAAATTCAGAGTTTAGGATTTTCTTTAGTAGGGAAGTAACATCATATCAGAGCTATATATTTTTTTAGAGGAAACATATAAATGAACTGGTAAGACCAAGAAGGGAAAGATTCCACTTTTTGAACAAAATGGGCTGAATACTTTGAATATATATCAGAGCTAAAATAAAGGTTTTAAAAAACAAACCACTTATGGAATATTGTAACTATGGTTATGATGAATAAGTTTGTAATTGTAAGTTTCTTCATCCGGCTTTTAGTTTTGGTTGCTATGAGGTTGTTTTTTTTGATTTCCCGAAAGTAAGGTCGAGTGGAATCTTTCCCTTCTTGGTCTCACCAATTCAAATATATAGAACACAATGGTAACACAGTTTTTTTTCTGTTAGGGCTCTCCTTCTCCTCTCCAACAATACCTAAATCATCAAAATACTCCACATAGTTTCCAAGATATGGCATATTTTATGTCATGTGGTGCGTTTGTTTGTCCACCCAGTTTGTGAAAATCTTCAAATTTTCAAAAATTTGTAACTTTCAGCATATTTTGTTAGACAAATGTAATATTGCATGCTTGTCATATTGGACCAAGTACCTATCAGTTAAAAAAATGGAAGCTAATCTGTGTCTATGAAGCAACTTTTTGTCTTTCAATTGGGTGATTTCACGTGGAATGATTCTGATGGGAATTTCACACTGAAGTGACAAACCACAGACAGGCTGCACAAGCTTGCACTCGATGGACAAAATCCTCAGTGACATACGTCAGTTGTCATTTAAGTGTGAAATCTCCCTAATAGCTATTCATGAATGCAAGACTTAAGATGAAGTCAGTAAGAATGTGGACAGTATTTTTGCTTTGAAATAAGCCCAGAAATTTGATAGAATATTCAAGTCTGGAAATTTGTAACAAATGTCGTGTATTGTGGTCCTTGCGATGAAATACACAAACATTAATAAATGTTGTTGTTAAATGACATGGACTAATATTTTTCATATCTGCATTGCAAAGTGTTAGTTTAGCACAGACTGCCCGTAAAGAATATTCCATTGCATATCTCTTCAAGACACTAAATGCAATACAGTGTATTTGTTTCTGTGCAAATTTTGTATTTTGATTGTTGTTAATTTCTACTTCGATGGTGAAAAACATATTTGCCAATAAATATGTACAAAGTTGTTCCTGACAAAGTTTTATTTCAAATGGTTAAATTATATCTGTTCATGTTGTCCATCATTCGCCAGTTTATGAACTGGTGCACCAATATCCACCAGATTAAACAGTGACATAAGTGTTTTTTTTTTTTTCATTTTGCTGCCTTCATACTTGTGGTTCATAATATCTTCTCTGTATGTAGTAGAAAAGAATGCCATGCCAATTTCATTGCAGTGAGTGAGAATAGATTCGATGCAGACCTATATTGTTGATATATTAAATAGCACTGTGAATTCACTTGCATCTAAAATGAACTAAAATATGCTTGGCCATTGTTCTGCCTTCTTTTTTTTTTTTTTGTTTGTTTGTTTTGTTTTTTTTACAAAGAATGACAATTTTATTTTCAGCAATAATTTGAAATAATTTTCCCAAATTTTTGTACCTAAAAACTTTGGTGCGTATTATGCACGGAATATGTTTTTCATGTTTACGGAACCCTATCCTGTTATATATCATTGTAAAGCTTGAATTCTGTAGGTTCTGGCAGTGATCAGAATGCTACATTTTAAAAGTAGCTTCGCTACAGCTACAGCTACTCTTCCAAAATGTAGCTTCGCTACAGCTACAGCTACATTTACCAGAAAGTAGCTTGCTACGCTACTCCTGTTCGCTACTCGCTACTTTTTGCGCTACTTATGCATAAAAAAAATGAAAACAACCATATGGGTATTAAAAAAATCCCCTACTACAGGTAAATAGATTCTGTTATTTATTATCATGATTCCAGTCATTCGATAATTTTGATAGCAGTGTTACTTCAGTTACTTATTTTTACTATAGTTTTTGAGAATACCATATCAATTTAAATTTGATATATGAATATTGCAATTAGGGTGTTACCCAAATTAATTATTACAACTATACACAAATAAAATTTGGTAGGATTACGTATTTATGTTCACATCAACATATTTTTCTTGAGAATAAATATTTTATTTTTTAGGGACTTATGAAAAGTACCTGGAGCCATTTGACTACAAAAGGGCCCCAGGTTCGATACCAAGTGGAGACACACAGTGGTTAGGATCCAGTCTCGATCAGCTTATCTATCCATAAAATGGACTCAAAACGAAAACTAGGAAAGATGCCAAGTTGGGAGGATGAGATCCTCCTGCTCCTCCATTCCCCACACTGCTCATCATTCATCATTCTTCCTCGTTCTCACAATTAGCCGAAAGTAGCAGAAAGCGACTATAGATAAGAGAATAATTAAATAAACCATTCATCCTCATTGTCATGATTGAGAGAAGTGGAAGAATAGATGAGGAGGTAAACAGAAGAGGACAAATGGGTGGTGGACTATATCAAAGCGTTCGAAGATTAATATGGAACAGGGATGTACCTATGAAATGCAAGAAGATAATATATAACACATACTATGTGCCAATAATTACGTATGGAGCAGAGAGTTGGACAATGACATAGAGAGACAAAGAAAAGATGCAGGCAGTGGAGATTAAATTTTTAAGGAGCCTTTTGAGGAAGACTAGAAGGGATAGAATAAGAAATGAGGAGATCCGACAGACAGTGGGTGTAGTGAAGCTTCAGGACAGAATAGATCAGGTACAGATGAGATGGTTCAAACACATGAAGAGGATGGATGCAGAAAGACTACCAGTAAGAGCTTACAATGCACAAGGAGTAAGAATAAGGCCAAGGGGGAAACAAAGATGTCGGTGGAAAGAGCAGATGGTGGAGAGTGTTAGGAGAAGTGGACAAGATTGGAACACCTTGGAAAGAGAGGAGTCGTGAAAGACCAGGAAAAAATGGAGAGGCTTCACTTCTATGCCGACCAGTGATGTGCGTCTACGCATAAACAACGATAGTTACGTTTTACACGTAGACTATTTTATACACGTAGATTAGGTAATCTATGTAAACAACATGGCGAAAGGTGATAACTTAGCAAAGGGCGCTGTGGAAGTAGAACAAAATTATACTGTGTATCAGTTGGTAATGTGTGAAGAGAACTTTTCATACTCTTTCTTCCAAATTCGAACAATTTCTCACCTAGGAAGAAACCTAATATAGGAAATATTCTAGTGTTTATGGGGAAAAGACCACTCTTTCCTCACAACTGCCATCTGTTGTTGTTTTTTGCATACTATTTATCTTCTTCCATAGTTGATGATAGAAGAGAAGAGAAATTTTGTTGTAAATAGGATTATTTTCATTTCATTAGGAACCAATATGAAAATGTCACTTTCCTTTCATGAAAGCCTTGAAAATTAATTTTAATGCACTTTAGATTGTCTATGTAAACTACAACCCAATGTAATCTACGCGTAGATTACGTGTAGACAACGCATGTAGATGTAAACTTATAGTCTACAGCACATCAGTGATACCGACCTAGCCAAAGGCAGGAAACAGCGAAGAATCATGATGATGATGTCATGATTAGCAAAGGTTACAGAAAAGTGATGCAAAAGTAGGAGAAATACATAAATTTGAAAACTATGTATATTAACTAAAGAAAATTGTCGTTTCTGCAGGAAAGTCAATAACTCGTACATACTTTTTGCAATATGATAACATTATTGAGGAAACTGTTGTGTAAACCTGAGTGTTCTAAACATATTGTAATTTTAAAATTTGTGAACAAATACTATCGTGAAAATAATTGTAATTCCAGAAACTCTATCATTCTTGTAACAATAATTTCTTGCTGGTGAGATTATCAATGCTATTAACGTACTGAGCCATTTATTGCTGGCACTATTCCCTTGTCAGTGCAGTGGAAAATCCATCGCTCATTTTTGCACTGCAAGTTGTGTCTTATACAGCAATTAATGACATTTTGGTGTCTCTTACACCATGAATATCCACAGGATTTGTTCCGGGGGTGACGCAAACGAGGCACTTTTTACTAGTGGTGCAGCAAACGAGGCATGTTTCTCCCCAAAATAGTGATGCATCTAAAGAAACGTAGCTGTTAGCAGGAATATATTCATATATGTCAGTTAGTTATCTGCATATCTGAATTATTCAGCTACTAATTCAATAAATTACGCAGATATCTATAATCTACAATCTAGATAATCTGTATCTCCATGTAATTGACTGTCCTTATGAACCTCCTGCAAAATTAAGGGTTATTGTCAAATTTTTCTGATGCTGTTGCCACATTCAAAATGCTGAGAAAAAATGTAGCTGTAGCGAAATTTTCGCTACAACTACAGGAATTTTGTAGCTTCGCTACCGCTACGACTACAATTTTCAAAATGTAGCATCGCTACAGCTACAGCTACAAATTTTGTAGCTAGCTACAGTAGCGACGCTACAAGTAGCTCGCTACTTCTGACCACTGGGTTCTGAATATGGCAACAGTCAGGGGCGCCGACTTGTCAAAATTATTGGGGGGCTCTGATCACTGAAATAAATTAATGAATGACTCACTCCCTCTCTTTCTTAAAAATAAAAATTACGTCTTCGTATAGCAGTTTTTAAGCAGCTATTATATTCCTCATGCAAATGAAATGTAACATGAAAAACGTTTAGAAAATGTTTCAGTCTCCTTATGTCTTTTGTGTCAGTTCATTTGTTTTTTAGATAACAATTAACATTTTTATTGAAAAGTATATATTTACATTAAGAGACCAACCTAACAGTTTTATGCCGGCCTCGGTAGCCGAGCGTGTTGGGTGGTCGACTCAACTCGCTTTGATCCAGAGGTCTTGGGTTCGAGTCCTGGCGAGGGCATGGGTGTGTTTTAATGTCTGCAACAGAGATGTAATGGGTTGCAAATAACCTTAGTGTTGACGTACCCATAAAATAACGAATATTTACAATATTTAACAGTTTTATTTAATTATTTACATAAATGCTAACACAAATCGCAGGAAAATAGTTTTACTTTTTCGTTCTTGCTACAATATTTAACTTTATAAATTTAATTTTGCAATAATATAAAAATAGCATGTACACTAAGATATAAAGTGACATACACAACAAAAACATATGAACATGATTTAAAAATAAAGCAGAAGTTGCCCTACGCAGTGGGTTATTTTTTTATGAACTCATTAACGAGCAGTCTCAGGTCCAAATTATCAAGCACAGTTTGATGTATTGGAGTGCCGCTAAGCTGCTTAGTCTCTTCTTCCTCATTGTAGATCTCAAATATGTCTTTAGTCGGCTAATAGCACTGAATGACCTTTCGGCTGTGGCTGTCCTCACTATCGTGAGGACCATTATGAATTTGGCAACTTCAAGCAGAATCTCCTGGAGGGTTCTGTCTTCCAAAAGAAACTTCCTTATGTCACGGATGGTAGTTAGAACCACTTTCTTCTGTTTGGCGATATCACCAAGCATGGACATGTGTAAGGAGAGCCTTTCGGCATCCAAATCTTGGCGAAAGAATACTCGCGTTTGCTGAAAGTTTGTTGTGCAACTTTTCACAGTTGAGATGCATTCTTTCTCTACGGCTGTTATATTTTGTAGTCCTGTAGATACATGTCCTTGTTTATCACATGATTTTGCTGTGTCGCACACATCAGTGTATATTGATTTGTAATACTATTTTGGAGTGTATTTAGCTCTTCTATTGGACCCATCACATGACAGAGAGGGAGAGAAAGAAAAATGTCTTGAAGTGAAGCATTGTCTCCAGGTATCCAGCATATTTTAATGCTGCGTCAGTAGAATCTTCTTCAGAAAATTTCTCAAGAAAATTGAGAAGGTTTTCATAGTTCCATAAGATCTGTTGCACACTGGAGGCTCTCAACGTCCACCGACGAGGGCAAAGTGGCTGCAGTCCAGTATGGCCAGCCTTCTCATTCACATCAATAATATTCCTAAATATTTGCATTCTTTTAGGAGATTCCCAAACAGTCTTTAACAAGTCCTTGGCTAAATTCATTATGTCTATGATTAATATATGTATAATAGTAAATAATAATTATATACTTAGTATATAGTAATAAGTCATGTGTTTTTCTGTCTCCGGTCATAGCCTCCCCTCCCCAATGTTGATGGTTAGCAGTCTCAGCCCCAACCCCCCACCCCCAAAGTTAATGATCTAGAACATTTCAAAATGTGTATTTAAAGTTAAGTTCATGTGGCACAATTCAGAGAACTTTACAAGAGAAGAAAAATAATACATTAGATCCTCTTAAGCAAAATTATTTGGGGGGCTCTGCCCCCACATCATTAACATTGGGGGGACTCAAGCCCCATGGAGTCGGTGCCTATGGCAACAGTATTACATTCAAGATGGCGACACTAATGTGAATGCAGGTGAAATAAACTCTTCACAAATTGAAGAAGAAACGTTCTGATTTTTGTAATACTTTGGATGAAAGAAAAGATAAGGAGAAAGAAAATAATAATTAAAATTTATTACTGGCAAAATATATGACACATATGGAGTGTGTAAATGCCTTAATGAAAGAAATCTTGTTCTGCTAACTGCTAGTTTAAGGGTCCTGAATGTGCCTCTTATAAATGTTACGTCAGTCATGGAAAAAATATATATTTTAAAGGTTTTTTTTTTTTTTAGAAAAAGTAGAGTGAAAATGAGCAAAACCACGCATAAAAGTTTAAAGGACATTTTCCACCATTTTTCACTTTGTAATATCTGTGACAAGAAAAGCAGTGCCATTCTGGCAGACTTCGAGCATGCACCTCTCATGTGATGGGATTCGTATCAGCGGTATTTGTTGGGCAAGAAATAACAGAAAATAACTTCCTGAGCACTGCAAATCAGTAATGTAATTTTGATCTCCCTTGCTAGTATTACATACTATTACTATAAAGAGATAATTAAGAATAATGCTAAAATATTTTTCAAAACTGCTAAAGAGATAGGTTTGGAAGTTAACAAAGGGAAAACTAAATATATGCTTACAGGCTGAAACCAAGTGTTACGTAATAATCAAAATCTAATTATTGATAACAACTTGTTTGAACCAGTTTCCAAATTCAAATATTTAGGAGTAATATTAACAAATGAAAATTATATTAAAGAGGAAATAAAAAGTAGGCTTAATTCAGGAAATGCATGTTACTTCTCTCTTCATAAACTTTTGTCTTCTCGTTTAATATCTAAGAAACTAAAAGTTAAAATATACAAAACAGTAATTTTGCCTGTAGTATTATATGGGTGTGAAACTTGGTCCCTTACATTGAAAGAGGAACATAAATTGAGAGTATTTGAAAATAAGATCCTTAGGAAAATCTTTGGACCTAAAAGGGATGAGGAGACAGGTGAGTGGAGAAGGTTACATAATTTAGAACTACATAATTTGTATTCATGTCCAGATGATATTAGCATAATTAAATCAAGAAGACTTAGGTGGGCAGGCCATGTGGCACGAATGGGAGAGGAAAGAGGAGTTTACAGGATTCTTGTTGGGAAACCTGATGGTAAGAGACCTGTAGGAAGGCCAAGACGAAGATGGAGGGACAACGTTGAGATGGACCTAAGGGAAATTGGTAGGGATGGAAAAGAGTATATAGAACTTGCTCAAGATAGGGAAAGATGGAAGGCCTGTGTTGCTGCAGCCATGAACCTTCGGGTTTAAGAAGGCTAGGGAGTTAGTTAGTTAGTTAGTTACTATAAAGAGTGAAATTTTTGGGATACTAAACACAGTGGAGGGAGAGGGGGGAGGTGGCTTGGGTTGGTGACTTACTGTTTACACAAGAGGATATTCTCCTCTTGGTTCACATAGCAACAGGACTCATTGAATAGGTATGATGTCACTAGCTCTTGATTGGCATAGCAACAGCTTTACGGCCTACAATTAAGAAAGTCATTTCTTGATATACTGCACATTATAAACAAGGTAAAAAATTTTGTCACTTTTCCCCATCAAAAACCATTATACATGCATAAATATGGTATTACTGAACAGAATTTCATACATGAGGGCATATATGTTACAACTAGTACAAAATAAAGTGTATATAATATATATATATATATATATATATATATATATACACACACAATATTTATATATATATATATAAAATGAGTAAATATGGTGTAATTAAATGATAAAAACTAGAGGTATAGCTCGACCACAAGGAAAAAAACCTTCCCTCAAAAGCGTTCGCGCATCTTCCCTGCCGTTATCGGTGCTCGGTGCAGTGTTACCAGGTTAGACTTAAAAAAATCGGGAGATTGTTCCTTGGGAAACCAGAAGATCTGCTACAAAATCCGATGATCTAAGAGTAGGGGATGAACGACCTTCTTGGGGCAGCATAGGCGTGCGCACTGGGGTGGGGGGCAAGGGGATGTCTGCAGATTTTTTCCAGCGAGGGGGAAACAATATATTTTTATCAGGCGGGTAAACGAGGCATATTACCCCGTAATAATGTTGTCCTCTCAGAAAACACTACTTGAGTTTGAAATTATCACGTTCCTACATCCCTATTATAATAATGGATGTAAATTACTGCGACTGAAATCAACTCATACGTCTGAAATAATAGGTACTTTTATGTCAACATTCATTTTCCAGAAGGGGAGGGGGTGGTGACCAACCTTGCACTTCCTTCTGGACGTCCATGCCGCTATATAATTTTGTAGAAAATTAATTATTTAAGTATAGAATTGTATATTAAGGATAGAAAATTAAGTATTTTCAAGCAACTACGGGCGAGGGGGTGCATTATTTCCTTTGTAATTTAACTATTCCGCTTCGTTCTCTAGCAAATTTCTTGTTATTAACACTCACATGTTTTATTCATCAGTTATGCTGCCTCTATGTTGCTGCATTTAATATATAATAGACACACACACACACATACATGTATAAAATAATTTGTCCACGCTACGAAGACAGTGTTTCTACCTAGTAAGGCAAGGACGTTTCACTGTGTTTGTGTCACTCCATCCATTTCATCAGTTTTTCATTCATCCATGTTGTCGTACTTACCCGTAGAGGCACAAAAGCGCCGTAAAATAACTAAAATAGAAATAGATTTTCGGGTGGGATAAAATACAACCATCTAAAAATAGTAATGTTAATGTAGTAATAGTAATAAAATAATAATAATGTCCTAGCTCAATTGAGTATCGTTTGGCATAATTTCACAGTTCAAACAGCACTTTTCACGACTGAGTGGAGTTCCACTCTTCCTCTCCCCTCCATGTTCAAGTAAGATGAGCAGGAAATGTGTTTTTGAGCAAGCCGTTGGAGGTTCCATACCAATAGTTTATTAAGGAATTCTCCCGAGAAATCAATAGGTCTGGCAACACTAACGTGAGCTGGGTTGAAGTCTCCTTCTCCCTGTCTTTTTTCCCCCACCCGCCAGCGCGATGGGGTCTGCGCAGGTTTCTTTCCTTGTGGTTCCACTATATCATTGGTTAATTTCTAGACCTGGATTTTCCAAAAATTCATTTAGACTATACAAAGCTTTGTTTAGCAAATAGGCTTTTAGAGCTAATGTCTGTTTATTTTGGGGTGTGAGTATTTTAATATTGTTTGGGAGATATTGTTATATAGTATTATATATATATATATATATCCACACACACACACCTTTTATATTGTTAATATATTTGTGTGTGGGTGGCAAAAGGTGATAATACGTAAGGTTGAAATGCAGAAAACGTCTACTTGTAACCTTAAATTTTTAGAAAGTTTGCCTTGAAAACCGGGAATTATACTTGAATTTTATCATGGTCCTAGAGTAGCCACCCTGGACCAATTATTACATTACAATGTAATAATATTAATATTATTATGCACATGTATTACATGCATATATACATATTTAATATATAATGCAGTATAATATATTAAAATGGCTACATTGATGCATAGTTGGTTCAAAACTGTCTTAGATATCAATGTAACGTGACAGAATCACTTATAAAATCAATGTTGCATTTTTTATAGGTTTGCTTGTAAGAGTCCAATGATATTTGTCGAAAGTTCCCATACATTCTCTTCACTTGCGGTAAAGAACAAAACAAGGTTCAATGCAAAGTCCTGCGTCTCCTGGACATTCTAAACAACTCAATGCAGTGTTTTTCTCTATTCGTGCAGGAATAACAATTGTAATGTTTCAGACAATATTTCCAAGAATAAAAAAAGAAAACAATTTCTCTGCTGTCAAACGATGTCATGATACAAAAGGAACTATATTGCCATTTGATTCAACGATGCAAAGAGAAATCAAGCTAATGTTTATTTCAAACAATCCTTCAGCAATGTGGCAATGAATGACATAAAAGCCTGCTGTGCAGTGTTACTGATGGATAAGCATTCAAATAAGGTAATGTGTATGACCCACGTGTGCATCAAAGGCACACAGCTACAGCCTCATGACTCATAAATGCTTCACTGGCAGGGATCGTGTTAAAAATAGCTTCCTTGTAGTGTGTGACGAAGATTAAAATATTTCCTTTCCTAGTTAGATTAGGTACGTTATTTGTACTTTATATTAGAAATACCATAAATTAATTATAAATTCAGTGATAAAGGGTTTTTCTCAAAAATGTGTGCAAACAAGGTGATGCATCTTGTATGCTGCAAATCAGGGTGGTCGGGGTGGGCTCTGGCCCACCTGTGTGCCCACCTAAATGGAAAAAATGCATGATATATGCAAGTAAGAAGCTGAATTCATAATTCACGATATGTGGAACTTACTCACTTTATATATATTAATTCGTATTTTCAATAAATTAAAAATACAAAACTTTGTTACGTGAAATGAGTATCTATTTTGTGCAACGATGTTTCAGAAACCACTGTTTCCTTCTTCAGGTTATTTTCTTGGCTATCCGAAATATACCGTAGCCTCATCAAATCGTGTCATTCGTCAGGGAAAAGGAAACTACAAATTTGGTAAGGTACAATTTGGAAAACACTTCTAAAACCGTTGCTTCCCCCATGTTCTCTATCATTTGTTAAAACTATCACTATAAAACCTTCGCACTAAAAGTCCTATGTACAACTAAAACACTAAAAAAGAAGGGACGCCCTCTTGTTACACTGTTCCCATGCAGCCTGCCAGTTTCTTCCTTGTCCTATGTATGAGCTTGTGGGCGTGTTATCTGTCCCCTCCCTGGCCTTGCCCTTTCATTTCCCCTCCTCATTATGCCATGATAAGATCAAAATCGCCTGTTATTTGGGCCTCGCATATTACATCAGGGGTGACCTGCAATCCTTTTTTTTTTTTTTCTCCCACTTCTTGGAACATTCCTATCCATAGTTCATCTACACAAGATCAGATGTTAAAGTGGACGTTTTGATTTTTTAAGAAATCGTTCAAGAACATGTAGTATAAAGAAAGCATGAGCATGTACGGTGGATGTTGGAGAGCGTTTCATTCCAGAGAAACACTAGTTCATCTGACATGTTTTGAGATGAAGAATTGACTCAAGAAGCAGATCATGATGATCATGTGAGTCATAACATGAACTAATTCTGAGACAAGTGAAGATGAAGAGAATAATATCCCAGAAAAAGATGGCAATTATTTCCTGGGGGAAAAGAGATAATTTGATATGAAAAGAAGTTGCCTGGCCAGGTCGAAATGCTTGCACAAGAAGTATGAATATTTTTTATGCCTTCCTAGACAATGTGAAGCTATAAAAAAAAATTATATATCTGCTATAGAGACGTTTGTAGATGACATGATTGTGAGGATAATTGTGGAAATTATCAATAAGTACATAGAAATAATAGAGAGAGAATTTGTAATTGAAACATGTTAAATTGACTGTTCAAGCAGAAGTACAAAAATATAAAACGACAAAAAACACAGAACAAATTTATGTGACATAATATATGAAGTAGGAAAATAATACAATTGTCACATTTATCTAAGTTATGTAAAACAAAATACAGGGTCATCCGTTTGGGATGTCAGAAAAGTATAACGCTGTAGCTTTTATGTTAATGTATATGTATCGATGCAATTTGCGGTAATGTACATGGCAAAGATGGGAGTTTGCAACAATGACTTTCGCGAGACAACGCAGCAGTAGTTCATTTTTAGTATATTTTTTTCAAGAATTGAACATTGCTAAATTTACACAATTATTTGAAATGTATACTCAACAAAAATAATCATTCTTGTATTTCTTATTCCATACTTTCCTTATAATTATATTATTTCACTACTGCAAGGAAAGATTATGTAATGGTGAAAATACAATGTGTGTGTATATCATTTTTTTATAATTAATTGCTAGACTTTTTATATTTACAAATTACTTCAAGTTGTTCCAAATAGTAAATTCAATCACAAAAATTATCTTTTGTGCATGTGAATCTTACTTTATTGTAAATAATATTTTATATTTAGGGGTCAAATTCACCCCCACATACCTACTTAAGGTAGCAAGAGAGGCACACCTGGTTAAGGGTTAACTTCCAACTAGGCTAATTAATATTAGTTTCCAAGGAGTATTTTGTTGGAAATGGACATAAAAGGAGTAAAGAAAATTTTCAACTTTATTTTCGTAACAATGAGAGAAAACAGATATAATAATATCTATGCTGGCTTTTCATATTTGAAATTATATTGTTACCATGTTGAGAGTTATATTCATAGAAAAGATTAGCTACAACATTGAAATGCACATTCCTAATTTCACCACTGAAAACTAAGTTACCTTTCTATACACTTTATGTGAGAATTTGATATAAAAGAACTCCATAGTACTGTAGCAAACATGTATGCAAAATACTCAAAACAATGGAGAGAATCATTAAGACTTAATTATTCCAACATAGACCATAATATGTTTCGAATGAAGTCTGCGAAAAAACACCAGTATTTGCCAGATGTGTTTCGGTCAATTTGCTGGACAGCATTTTAACAATAGAATCGAGAATATTATAAAATATTGCTGCACTAAATGCTTCTCGAGAGACCTGTTTATTATTTGAATCATTAACACATGCTGGATCGCTAAGTGCAAGTGTTGCAAATAACCTGTTTAATTTATCAGCAATTTCACCAATCGTTGCATCAACAAGAATACAGTCACTTGGAAAACGACTAGTTTTGGATACAACACAATAGGTGGAACTTGTAAGAGTTTTTATTGCATTCATAAACGCTTTTCTTTCACTTGCAATTCCAAGATGTATTTTGCAGCCATCACTTAGTAGTTTCAATAATTTTGCTCCATCTATAAAATAATGCCCAGACAATAGATGATGTTTTCCCATCCAGTTGGCATAACAAAGCGGCATTGTTTGTACTAGACTGCACCTAAGGTAATAAAAGAGAAGCAGGTTAATAATATTGTCTGTTTATATTTACATTTGCATTCAATCATGACAGATTATTAACAAATGTCATCAGTAAGTTCAGGTTAATACAACTTGTATCATATACAATTTCAAGGCATATGGCACCCGGTCAGGTCTAGAATTAAAGACTTGCAGCTCCTAGGCCAGTGTAAATATGCTATCCGACTCCATTTTCTATAAAGGTATTTTAAATGGATCATATTAGTGGTGACGTCACAGCAGATGACAAACCAGGAACTGAGTCTAAGCAACGGGCAAATGTGTTTTCTTCCTATTCAATTCATTGGGATTTTCCATCGGAAGGGGTAGCTTTAATTATTGTGACTGCAGTTATGAAACAAAATGATGATGCGTATCATACATCAATGTAACGATGAGATTTCGGAGAATACGTCTATATATCTCGCATACCTTACAGAGAATAAGGTGAAGAATATTCACTGTAATGTGGCCGAGGGTATGATCACCAAATCAAATGGCATAGGCACTCACAAACAAACTGGCATCATTGCAACATTCAAACCTAATTCTGAATTTATGGAGCCAATCATCTACAATCCATCACCAACATTATATTTTCCTGTGTGTCATAACAGAATAGATTATATTGAGTTGATGGTCACTAATGAAAAAGAAGAATTAGTTGATTTTGCTGGAGCCACAACAACTGCAATCATAGAAATTAATATTTAAATAAAAATACATACAAAAAAAAAATGGAAAATATTGAGAGTTATGAGCTACAATCATTCCCCCCAAACAGGAGGACATTTGCAAATTTAAATCAACCCAACACAGAGATTGAGGTTGATCTTGATGTAGGGGATGGCTTTATACACCCCCACAGAGCAGATCTATACATCAAATTTGATGTTGTAAAGCTCGATGGTACAGATTATCCGGCAAATTCAAATATAAGATTGGTGGACAATTTTGTGCCACATCTGTTCTCTGAAATTGAGATCAGAAAGCATGGTGTTGTTATAAACAGAATAGATTATCCCGGCATTACCTCCACAGCTTTGGCTACACTAAAATTATCCAAAACCGAGGCTTCTTACTACAAAATAGGTGGATTTGAGGCTGGTGATAAAATATTATCCAAGAGCCACACAGTGCTGTTCCCCATGCGCCTATTGCCAGGATTCTTCTCAGATTACAAAGATATTATGTGGAAGGGTGGTTTAAGAATCACATTTAGAAGAGCTGCCAATGATAATAATGCTTTGATGAGGTACAGCACATTAAACTCTACAGGGGAAGCTCTGCCTAATACCCTACCTGATGAGGGCAAATGCATTATTCAGACTATGGAGCTAAGAATCCCGGTTGTTGAATATGAGGCCAGTTATGCTCTTAAATACAAAGCAGATATTCTAAAAAATCCACAGATTCCTTTACAATTTTATACATATCAATGTGTACAGAAGCCTGCATCTGGTACCTATTATGAGTTTGATGCCACAAATTCATTCTCCAGTATACAATATGACATGCCAGATTTTGTGGTGGTACTGTTTCAGACTGGAAGACACAATAATCAGAAAAAAATTCAAGTAAATTTGATAACTGCAACATCAAGAACATATATCTTAAAAATGGCAGAAATGAGGTATTTCCTAGAGAAAATTATAATTTAGACATGTCCAAGGATGGTTTCCTTAAATTATATGAGGCATTTACATCATACAAAAGGGTCACTACTGGCAATACTGACATGTATTACACACCAGATGAATTCAAAGCACAGAGGCCCATGTTTGTCATCAACACCTCAAAAAGAAAACAAGTTGTGGTTAATGACAGGACAAACATTAAAATTATCTGTGAATTCCATAATACACTCCCCGATGACACCATATGTAGTTATGACAAACTTTGTCATAAACGACATTCTGCTGTGAATGAATTTGCCATATACTCAAGTGAGTATTTGTAAGATATTTAATTCAGGACTGCCAACCTCAAATTGCTTATTTAGCGTAACAAGTTACCTAATTTATTGTTTGCACGTGAGATGGCAGCATCAGGCGGTAATACATTTGAAGTTCTTTAGTAATACCATTTGTACTCAATAGATGTCCTCGGTTGACACTTTGTAAAGAAATAGTCTTCTTTCTTAATTTTTTTTTAGTCGCTTGTTATAAAAATACTTCTGTGAATTATAATTTAATTAAGTAATGACATTATGCAAATTGTACTATTAATACGAAATCATCTGGGACTTATGCATTCATCTTGGGAAGAATGAATGTGCATATGATCTGAGGTGGAGAGTACGGCAGGATCGGAGTGTTTGGAAAACCCGGAAAAAAAAGGACGGAACGAAAGGATTCTGAAGGGAAGATGGAGAACGAAATGGACGAGTAAATTGGACATGATGATGGAAATCGAGGGATATCCGCTCAATCATAAACGTACGAGTTGATCTAAATAGAAAGATTGGAGCACGAAAGATGATGTTTGCCGATTTGATGATAATATGAAGCCGATGGACGCTTTTACGAAGGATAAGTGAATTTTCTTTTTGGCTTACAGGAATTGATGGTTGATATGCACAGTGACTATGTAAGTACGTAAAATTCTTTTATCTAAGTGACTACCAGATGCTGATGTAAGGATAATTGAGAAAACCACCAATCATCGCATTCTGTATTATGCTAGCATTCGTGTGCAACGGGTTATGGCCATAACATATTCGCGTTAACGCAATACCGCATAACGTGGTCGGTAACAAAGGATTCTAAGAATAGCTACGTGAAAGAATATCGTTGACTAGTCATAATAAACATTTATGAACAACATAGGTAATCTATTCATATTGACTGTAAAAGAGTATTGATTTTTCATTCATTGGCTTGTATGTAGCGCAAAGGCGTAATTAGGTCAAGGTCACGTGACGCATGATATCATATGATTTAGCTCTTATCAAAGTAGATGTTGATGTCTCAGTAAAATTCGTTGTTTATGTAACCAACGTCTCATTTAAAAACAAAAGTCTTATGATATGTTCATTTTGAACTCCGGCTGATTTTTTTTTTTATTTTTATTTTATTACGCATCCATATCTGTAAGAGATGCATAAAGTCGGGAAAGATTGAATAAAAGGTACACCGCCATCCTTTGAGTGATATTAAAGTGTTGTCTGTCACAGATCGGTGTACTTCCAGAAAGTTTTGAGCAGGGTCAATTTAATTGTTTCATACCGACACGAGTAAAAACGTAGTATTTGTTATTAACATATGGCCTTTGTTCAGCGTCAATTAATAATTGTGAACCTTAATATACGAATTCTTTATCATGTTAATTGGTGAATAAAGTTCCTATTGTTAACTCGCGGTGTTGCAATTTAACCCAAAGGGTACCTCAGTGTGTAGAACATATTAGCATTTTGTGTACTAATACCAGTTTCTTTCCAGAAGGGGGGAAGCCCACCTCCCACTTTTCATCCTGAGATTTGTCAGTAATAATTGAATCATGAGGATATCTAGGGGCATACATTACTGTTAAGTTGTTAACCAGTACTACATTGAAATGGTGTTCTCAATCATCGGAATGATAGTTCCATGGTAGTTTCAAGGGAATCTAGTATGGTGGCATAGGCCTTAAGTAAAGTTCTAGTTTCATCTCTCGCGGGAATTGTCAGTGGTTTAAATCCCAGGTGGCATACCAGTTTAGTATAACCTGTCACTTTGAGAAATGAAATTTCGAAGCACGAGATTCGTATGAATAATCAGAAGGTTAATTTGAGTTAGGTCTAATTCTGCATACAGGGTGTGCCTAAAAAGGGGGTACATTTTAGTTAAATGAGAAAGTTGGATAGTGTTATGTAATTTGATAACTACCAACTTGAAGACTTAATCAGGTTTGGCTTAACTTAACGTACAGGGTGTACCTAAAGGAAAGGTATAGTTTATTAATTAATAAATAAAAGACTTTGTGATTTATTGTGGAAGTTAGGCTCCACATTACCTGTAACGAGCGTTTATTCGACAACGAAAGGTTGTTTCCGTGGGAAGTTTATTAAATTTATTTGGAATCACATTATACGAACATAAGTTTAACTTGTGGCCCTCCAGTCATAGCTTCTAGCGCTACTGGCGAGACGTACGAGAACACATTGAATGGTTTAGGAATTTAGTTGGGAGTTTCGGGCAAGGTTGAAATATTAGTTGGTGGTTCTTGTCACGCGGTGGAATGTAGGGAAGACCCCTCCACTGGCGGATACGTCTCATATAAGATTATGAGACTTAGTGGCTGAGTGGCTACAGTTGTAACTTTACAAAAAAAAAAAAAAAAGATTTTTTTTTATATATAATTTTCTTTGACTAGTAAAATGGGTACTGAGAAGGAACCAGTAACTCTTGAAGCCCTCTTTGCTCTAGTTATGCAGAGCAAGAAAGAGACTCAAGAGAACTTTGAAAAATCAAACGAATCGCTCAGGTCTGAGTTACAAGCGAGTCATGAAAAGACTACAGAGCTACTCAGATCAGACCTGGCTCAAATGCAAAGAGATACCGCGGATCATATTTCAAAGCTGAAATCTGAAACTGAAGAACTTCGGCGTTGCGTATCCCAGTATCGCGTGGAGTGTATGACCAGGGCAGAGGCGGTAGAGAAAAAATATGATGCATTATCTAGCAGACTAGATGATGAGGTACAGGGTGTTCATGAAGTTTTGGATCGAATGAATATAGGGCAGATGGAACAGTTTGAGATCTTTAAGGGTCAGATAGATGAGAAGTTCAGAGATAGAGTACAGGATAGTAAAGGGGAAATAGTACCGGTGGCGCTGCAAACGCGGGAAGAGGTTGAAAAGCTAGTAGATCGCGTGAAGTCTGAGAGGGTCGAACCTTCTTCATCTCAATTGTTTGTTCAGGAAGCTGCAACCCAGTGTGGGGTGAAAAGTAATCTGGGTGGTGACATGGTGTCAACAGAAATACTTTCTACCCTCAAATCATTAGATATGTCGATGGGAAAATTCAATCACATGATCACTTGTTTAGAAGATAGACGTTCTTTGGGGACGAATCATGATACAGTGGAAAATGAAAGGTATCTTTTGAAAGGGGGTTTGATCTCCCGAAAACGTGGGGTTGATAAGGCAACTTCAACGGAGGATTCGGATGCTGAGGTTAACCATGTTATGTTCAAACTTGGCTCTCACCAAGTGAGGGGGGCAACAAGTAGAGATTCTTCGAGTAGTAACGTGGAAATAGGGGAAGGGGCTTCTTCTAGTAGTAAAAGGAGATCCATGAAATCCCGCTACAGAAAATCTTTGAAGCATAAGGATAAGGTAGACCTAGGAGAGGGTGGTGATCAGGATAATTCAGGTGTTCGAGAGGTTCGTCGTTCGTCACCCAGGAATGTAGTTCAGGTTAAGCCGCAAGACTTACTGAAGTTTCCTAAATTCAATGGTATTATCACCGATGTCACTCCAACCGAGTTCTTAGAAAAGGTCGAGGAACTTTTGAGTTTGTACAATTTAGACGAAAATGAGTATCTCAATTATGTCCCAAAATTATTACTAGATAGTGCTAAAGTATGGTACAATGGAAGAAAGGCTGACCTTCTTTCATACAAGCACTTTAAGGAGGAGTTTATTGGCCATTATGAAAGTTCGAGATGGCGTAGCTCTTGCCTAGCTAAGATCTTGAATTCCCCTTATGTTCGTTCTTCAGAGGAGAATGTCTTGCAATTCTTCTCTAAGAACTATAAATTACTTAGATCAATCCAACCTAATGCAGAGGAGACACAAATAATTGCTCAGCTCAGTACGTTGTTACCGTACAAATTGAGAGAACACTTTGTAATGGCTGACCTTTCTTCATTCTCTGATGCGATCCATGCAATCGAGAATTTCGAATCCTTAAAAGAGGTAAATTTGAAAAGGGAGCCGAATCCTTTCTCCAAGCCAAAGAGCAACAAGGTAGGGGTAAATAAGGTGTCTATAAATTCTCAGGATGCTGATGCTTCTCTTAAGTGTGAATCTCAAATTCAGAAAAGGTCACCGTTGGCGGTCAGGAAAGATGGGCGGACTAGTCCAAAGTCAAAAATGTTTCGATCTAGTACCACCTTCATTCCTGAGAACTCGTGGCAGGGAAACGAAGTAGATCTCACATCGTAGGGGGTGATGTGGGTGATCATAAAAGTAATCCTCCTGTAAATACCAGCTCGTCCGTAAATAGGGGTGCGAGGGGTTCTGGGATTGACTTGTCTGGACCCATGTTGGAAGACAAACAGTTCATTGGTGACAGCATGTTTGTCAGATTAGCACAAAAGTTTGGTGACCATCAAGTCAGTATTGATGAGGACGGTAACCGTCGAATCGGTTTGTCAGTGAGTGGTCAAACTTCTGAACAATTAAAAGCACGTATAAGGTCCGCTCCTAGATTGGCAGATTCTGTTGTGGTCATGATAGGCACAAATGATATTTTAAAATTTAGGCCTGGTGATGAAATTAAAAGAAATTTGAAGGAGATTGTTGATCTTTTAAAGGAAAGAGTTAAGGATATTACGCTTCTTTGTCTTCCACCCATTCCGAAAGTTATGAAATCCAAAGATAGTATTGTCTGGCGGAAATGGCACGAAATTAACGAGTTCATTCGCTCTCTTAAGGAGGGTGATATTGTCAAGGTACATGACCTGAGTTCGTTGTTTCTGATAGATAATGCTAATATTCGTGAGGAGCTGTTTGAAAGTTTCTTAGGCAATCCTTCTCATAGGAGAATAGATAAAGTACACTGGAACCGATATGGCATGTTACTAGCGCTGGAGTATCTGAGACAAGTAGGGGTCTTACAGAATTTAGGTAGGAATCAACCTAATCGTGAAGCTCAACGCGTAGTGGAGTCAGATGTCCAGTATGAGGGTGTGCAATCCCAGGAGTCAGTTGTTAGTAGAGGTTCGGAAAACGTCAGGGGAACTTTCGTCCATGCGCAGGGGGCGGGAGTACAGTAACCATTCCTGCCATTCGATTTGTAAATATGTACAATAGTGATTCTGATTCTGATTTTTGTGAGCAGATTAGTTCTAAAATACCGATTAATTTAGATTTTCATAATAAAGGTTCTGCCCTGATAAAAGTAAAAATTCTTGATAGGGAATTTAACGCGCTCTGTGATAGTGGGGCTGAACTGAGCTTGCTGTCTTATGATGCGTGGAAAGAATTGTCTTCCATTATTTCTAGGCCAAGATTGGAGCCTGCTTCACACATCAGGCTGTTTGATTATTCAGGAACCAAATCAAAAGCAGTTGATGGAATCACTAAGTTAATGATTAGTTTAGGTGGGCATGACGTATTTGTTCAATTAGTGGTAGTAAGGAGTTTAAGTGTACCATTGTTGTTGGGTTTAGATGTTATCTACAAAATTCACGGTGAGCTAAATTTTGATTTAAATGCCTTTTTTTATAATACACCCAATGGTAAGGTTTTCCTGAGGTTTACTCCACTAGAACAGGTCGATCCAAGTCCTCAAGATTTAAGTATAAGAGAAGTTTGTTGTTCACAAGACTCCTCGAGCAAATGTTTTTCTGAATTCGGCGACCAAATTAAACGATCCTTAGTTCTAGACGAATCTCATTCTTCGCAATTAATTGCAATGTTACAAGAGTTTCAAGACATGTTTACCGAAGTACCGGGTTTATGCAAGGAATATGTGCATAGGATGGAGCTAGACACGAACGAACCCATTGTACGAAAAAACTGTCCCATTCCATATGCGTATCGTGCAAAGGTAAAGGAACAGCTGAATCAGATGCTTGAATGGAACGTAATAGAACTTTCTGATTCAGAATACCATTCACCTTTGCTGGTTGTTCCAAAACCCGATGGTGCTATCAGGTTATGTGTTGATCTAAAAAAGATCAATCAGCATGTCAAACTCAAGCAACTTGCACCGCTGAAGATTAATGAGTTACTAACGTCATTCCAGGGGTGCAAATACTTCACATCCCTTGATCTGGGAAATGCCTATTGGCAAGTTCCTCTCGATCCAGACAGTAGAAAATTTACGGCCTTTTCATTTGATGGGATATTATACCAGTTCAAGAGAGTGGTATTTGGGTCAGTTAATGGTACTTCAGTGTTTGTCGATGTGATGAACCGTGTTCTTGGATCCTTTAGCGACTTCACTGTTGTATATGTCGATGACATAATCATTAAATCCCAAGATTTCGAGTCCCATCTTGAACATGTAAGGTTAGTGCTGTCCAGATTGAAACGTGCAGGATTTACATTGAAAGTGGAAAAGTGCAAATTTGTGGTACAAGAGTTAAAGTTTCTTGGCCATGTCATATCCACTCAAGGCTATCATAAAGATCCAGCCTATGTGATAAGCATAGAACAATTACCAAAGCCGGAGAACCTAAAACAATTACAGAGGGTTCTGGGTTGCTTCAATTGGTTGAGCAAGTATATTCGTAACTATTCAATGTTGCCACACCCCCTTTATGAACTTCTCAAACAGAAAAGTAAGTGGAAATGGAGTGTTGAAGCAGATATTGCTTTTAAAGACTTAAAAGAGGTAGTAAAAAGGGAGGTTACTTTGTTTTATCCGGACTTTGAGAAAAAATTTTACATTCAGACCGATGCGTCTTTGGTGGTCATAGGCGGTTTCTGTTATCAGATGGTAGACGATCACATCAGACCCTTGGGGTTTGTAAGCAGGTTGCTGAAATCGTACGAAAAATCTTATACTTCGACTGAGATAGAAGTTTTAGCAATACTCTTTACGATATCAAAATTCTCCTCCTTTCTCAAAGGAAGGCAGTTTATAGTAATCACTGACCACAAGGCACTTACCTGGCTCGAGACCGCTCATACCTGGAACGCCAGACTCACCCGATGGTTTATACAGATACAAGAATATTCTTTTGTGGTGCAGTACTGTAAGGGATCAGAAAACGTTGTGGCTGATACTCTTAGTCGTAGTTTTCCTGGTGTGACCCTCTCAGAGTTTAACGTTAATTGTTCAGGTGCTCAGTCCTTAGGTAGCTTAAACTTAACCAAGGAGGAATTGGTTTCGGCGCAAAGGGAAGATCCCTACCTGAAAGAAATTATCTGTCACGTATTGGGAGAGGTACAGTCCAGTGTGTCTCGCTCAAGGTCTTGGGGCCAAACTTATGTTGTAGAGGACGAAATTTTATATATCAAGGATTTTCATGATCCGAGTAAATTGAGGATTTGTGTACCAATAAATTTGATCGGTAGGATCTTAATACATTGTCATGATAACTCGGGACATTTCGGCGTAGCTAAAACTCTCGCTCTGATTTTCAAAAGTTTTCATTGGAAGAACATGAAGAATGACATCAAAGATTTTGTCAGGGACTGTGATGTTTGCGAAAGAACGAAACCCAATAAGCATCCGTCAAAATTTGTTTCAAGGTCTCATATAATTGATAGACCAGGTGGAACTTTGTTTTTGGACTTACAAGGACCGTTCGCGTCGGGGCCTAAAAAGGAAAGATTCTTGTTCACGGTTTTGGATGCCGCATCCAGATACTTAGTTGCTTATCCAGTTGTAAATAGTAATGCTCAAACTGTCATCGCGAAATTGATAAAAATTTATTTTGTACATCTTAGCATACCTATGCAGGTATTTACAGATAACGGACCACAATTTAGGTCAAAGTTGTTTCAGGAGGCGATGGAAAAGCGGGGAGTAAAGGTTGCATATACTCCAACATATCATCCTTCCTCAAATATGGTAGAACGTTACCATAGTGAACTAAATAGGCTTATGAGGGTCTTATGTTTCGATAATCATGCGAAATGGCCTGAGAGAATTGAGCAAGCTCTCTTCCTTTTGAATAATTCAGTATCGTCGCAAACAGGTTTCACTCCTGCTGAACTGAGACTGAATGTGAGTAGAAAACTTGTAGACTTCCATTCTATACTTAACGATGTTGGGAATGGCACTTGGGATTCAAAATTGCTGATGGCAAGTTGGTCGAGTTCTTCTAAAAGACGAAATAAGCTGAATCAAATCAATGAGAAAAGATTCAACAGACCAGCTATTAAAATAGGGAATTTAGTCTTTGTTAAAAACCATCAACTTGGCAACTTGAGTGACAAGGTTATAAAAAAGTATTGTGAACTTTACTTAGGACCGTACTTATGTATAAAAAATACCAATGATTCTACGTTAAATTTGGTAGATTGCTTAACTGGAGAAATATTGGAAAATCATTCCATTGAAAATTGTAAAGTGTGGAGTTGCACTGAGGAGAAATTAAAATATTGGTTGCAGAAGGTTATGGCTATGGGATTGGATATTATTACAGATATTAAGCCTAATCTTTTAGACTTGTGCAAAACTGATCATTCTAATAAAGATGTAGTTCAGTTGTAAGGGTTAGTGGCGAAGGAAGGTTCGTGATTGCGACGGCCACGTGAGTTTATGCCAGCGGCGGGCAGTCTTGTCAAGTGGGCATAATCTTACGACAGGTCAACATATGACTGAAGGGGTATTCAGGAGTCAGTATCTATATTGAGGTACTTCAGGAAAGGGTGACAAGTGCGAGCTTGGGCTTCTTACTCTTTGGTAGAAGGCATGCAACTTTATCTTGTAGCAAGATCAGATTCGTGTAAATAATGTATATTATAATTCATAATTAGCTATTATGTAAATCTTGTGCAGTATGTCTAATGTCTATGTGTGTACTTTGAAGTGAGATGTTTGTAAGGTGTTGAATTTCAAGAAGGGATGTTAGTGTAATGGGTTCAGCCCTTGTTGGGCGCCATTTATGACAAACTTTGTCATAAACGACATTCTGCTGTGAATGAATTTGCCATATACTCAAGTGAGTATTTGTAAGATATTTAATTCAGGACTGCCAACCTCAAATTGCTTATTTAGCGTAACAAGTTACCTAATTTATTGTTTGCACGTGAGATGGCAGCATCAGGCGGTAATACATTTGAAGTTCTTTAGTAATACCATTTGTACTCAATAGATGTCCTCGGTTGACACTTTGTAAAGAAATAGTCTTCTTTCTTAATTTTTTTTTAGTCGCTTGTTATAAAAATACTTCTGTGAATTATAATTTAATTAAGTAATGACATTATGCAAATTGTACTATTAATACGAAATCATCTGGGACTTATGCATTCATCTTGGGAAGAATGAATGTGCATATGATCTGAGGTGGAGAGTACGGCAGGATCGGAGTGTTTGGAAAACCCGGAAAAAAAAGGACGGAACGAAAGGATTCTGAAGGGAAGATGGAGAACGAAATGGACGAGTAAATTGGACATGATGATGGAAATCGAGGGATATCCGCTCAATCATAAACGTACGAGTTGATCTAAATAGAAAGATTGGAGCACGAAAGATGATGTTTGCCGATTTGATGATAATATGAAGCCGATGGACGCTTTTACGAAGGATAAGTGAATTTTCTTTTCGGCTTACAGGAATTGATGGTTGATATGCACAGTGACTATGTAAGTACGTAAAATTCTTTTATCTAAGTGACTACCAGATGCTGATGTAAGGATAATTGAGAAAACCACCAATCATCGCATTCTGTATTATGCTAGCATTCGTGTGCAACGGGTTATGGCCATAACATATTCGCGTTAACGCAATACCGCATAACGTGGTCGGTAACAAAGGATTCTAAGAATAGCTACGTGAAAGAATATCGTTGACTAGTCATAATAAACATTTATGAACAACATAGGTAATCTATTCATATTGACTGTAAAAGAGTATTGATTTTTCATTCATTGGCTTGTATGTAGCGCAAAGGCGTAATTAGGTCAAGGTCACGTGACGCATGATATCATATGATTTAGCTCTTATCAAAGTAGATGTTGATGTCTCAGTAAAATTCGTTGTTTATGTAACCAACGTCTCATTTAAAAACAAAAGTCTTATGATATGTTCATTTTGAACTCCGGCTGATTTTTTTTTTATTTTTATTTTATTACGCATCCATATCTGTAAGAGATGCATAAAGTCGGGAAAGATTGAATAAAAGGTACACCGCCATCCTTTGAGTGATATTAAAGTGTTGTCTGTCACAGATCGGTGTACTTCCAGAAAGTTTTGAGCAGGGTCAATTTAATTGTTTCATACCGACACGAGTAAAAACGTAGTATTTGTTATTAACATATGGCCTTTGTTCAGCGTTAATTAATAATTGTGAACCTTAATATACGAATTCTTTATCATGTTAATTGGTGAATAAAGTTCCTATTGTTAACTCGCGGTGTTGCAATTTAACCCAAAGGGTACCTCAGTGTGTAGAACATATTAGCATTTTGTGTACTAATACCAGTTTCTTTCCAGAAGGGGGGAAGCCCACCTCCCACTTTTCATCCTGAGATTTGTCAGTAATAATTGAATCATGAGGATATCTAGGGGCATACATTACTGTTAAGTTGTTAACCAGTACTACATTGAAATGGTGTTCTCAATCATCGGAATGATAGTTCCATGGTAGTTTCAAGGGAATCTAGTATGGTGGCATAGGCCTTAAGTAAAGTTCTAGTTTCATCTCTCGCGGGAATTGTCAGTGGTTTAAATCCCAGGTGGCATACCAGTTTAGTATAACCTGTCACTTTGAGAAATGAAATTTCGAAGCACGAGATTCGTATGAATAATCAGAAGGTTAATTTGAGTTAGGTCTAATTCTGCATACAGGGTGTGCCTAAAAAGGGGGTACATTTTAGTTAAATGAGAAAGTTGGATAGTGTTATGTAATTTGATAACTACCAACTTGAAGACTTAATCAGGTTTGGCTTAACTTAACGTACAGGGTGTACCTAAAGGAAAGGTATAGTTTATTAATTAATAAATAAAAGACTTTGTGATTTATTGTGGAAGTTAGGCTCCACATTACCTGTAACGAGCGTTTATTCGACAACGAAAGGTTGTTTCCGTGGGAAGTTTATTAAATTTATTTGGAATCACATTATACGAACATAAGTTTAACTTGTGGCCCTCCAGTCATAGCTTCTAGCGCTACTGGCGAGACGTACGAGAACACATTGAATGGTTTAGGAATTTAGTTGGGAGTTTCGGGCAAGGTTGAAATATTAGTTGGTGGTTCTTGTCACGCGGTGGAATGTAGGGAAGACCCCTCCACTGGCGGATACGTCTCATATAGTGTTACTCTTATAGGGGAAAAATCATATGTTTATGATGTAAGAAATGAGAGAGTTACAGAGCAATTCTAGAAAATCTCTGCATATTACATTGTTTTAATATTAGATAAACAAATTGAACCTGGTATCCAATTGAACTTAAACCGGAAGTAAATATGTGTAGGTGGTGTAGGTTTTATGAGGATCTTGGCTTAATTTCAAGTGTATCCAAAACAAAATCAAAAAAGGCATATTTTTAACAAGCTTATGGACAAAAATCTGGCTGATGCAACTTTTGTAAGTATGGGCAAATCAATCTGAGGGGGCTCATCATTTGTACACTGTAGCTTCGGGAAATTCCCGAGGGCATTTTTACAAAAATCTTGAATTAGACAGAGTACCACACTTGAGCAAAAAAACTCATATGGGCATGTTGAGCTTGTTTTAAGTGTGGCCAATTCTGCCTGAGGGGGGCTCATCATTTGTTGTCCTTATAATAGCATCAATACAACTACTGAAGTAATTCACTACCCTTTCCTTACGTAGTTACTTGGAACTTTCGTAACACTGCTGCACGTGTTCGCTCACCGTGGGCTACCCATCCGCTCGAAGCAGACGACAAACGAGCTCTCCCTAAGGAGTGACGTAGTAACATGGCGGCGGCGTGTTTTCAGCGCAACGCTAGTCTCGCAACTTTGGAAGTCTCGTTTCTGCCTTAAACTGGACGTAGAGAAACGCGAGAACTTGCAGGGGTCATTTTTTCAAGGTGTAGTTTTTAAAATTGTTGTAAAAAAAATTGAGTGGAAATGTCCATTGTATGTAATAACTTAAATCAACATTTTAAAGCACAAGAAAGCTTCAACTGTTCTTCTACAGCAAAGAAATGAAACTGATCTTAAATAATTTTCTTTAGAATGTCTGTAGTTTTTCGACGTACAGAGCAATGTATGTAAATTTTAACTTCGACTTTTCTAAGCTGGTCGCGCTAGCCGTTTCCCCCTCTGTACCGCTCGCGCTCAACCCCGCCCCCCCCCCCCCCCCCCTCCACACTCCTCCGTCGTCCCTTTTTTCTTTCACAATCGGCCAGTCTTCCAAGAAAACCGCATGCTGAGAGCTAGGAAAACAAAAAAGAAGGCAGGGAAAAGTTTTGGGGGAGAATAAATGGTTTGGGCGATGCTTGTAAACAGTTCTTCACTATGCGATATCCTAATACTAAATCACGATGGGGTTGTAGTGCAATGACAACAGTGAAGGACGGGGGATTTCCCCAGTATATTGTTCACAAATGGGAAGGGCTGGTTGCACAGACTGAAGTACACCTTTACAAAAGGTTTGCCTGCAAAAGAAAAATTGTGCCAAATTATAACTTTTTTTTGTGAGAACACGAAAGGGATTTTTTTTTAGGGGGAAGGTGACTTTACCCAAAGTTTTTAGGTAAATATTGTGTAAATTCTATCTGGTGGTGGATTATCAACCAGCCACGCAAATGAATGACTTTTTAGCTGTCGATCATAAATAAGTTCAATGGACGTTCATTGTCAGTTTGAGATATTTCTGAGGGTCAATGGTAAAAAATACTTGATGATCTGTTATGGAAATAGTGCTTTTTTAAACATTTTGAACGTCCGTTCAATTTAATTTCGAATTTGACTCCTTTCATGATTTGTAAGTAGGGGTATAAAATATATTTACTTAATATTTTACTGCGTTATTTTATCACCAATTACATATATATATATATATATATATATATATATATATATATATATATATATATATATTACAGTCAGACCCAAAGAAATCACAACATAAGTTCTGTGTCATCATATACAAAAATACTTTTAGGCATAGGTCTTATGTAAAATAAAATATATTAATTATATGTTGTTTTTTCTTTTCCAAAGACATTATTTAGTGGAATAATATGACAGACTTACTATTGATAATGACCATACAAAACACACCATAAAAATTTCATTCACTTTCAACTTTCTGGGACCGGCCACCTTGGGGGAGTGGTTAGCACATCGCGCTACGACGCCAGGGGTCCCAGGTTCGAATTCCGGCTTGGCCGCGGATGTTTGTGAGTGTCCATTCATCAATTTCATCATATCATCACTCATCCCCATCTTCGCAAATTGGCCAAAAGTGGCACAAAAAGCGAAGTAAAATAAAGCAAATCAATCAACTTTCTGGATATACGACAAATAACACTATTTCTGTATAATGAATTTTAGGCGTGCTCAGATCCTCCGATTATGGGGAGGAAGGGCCTTGATAAGAGTTCAGCTGACGAAATAAAGCCTTCATTCCATCTCACTGTTTTTATTACATTGATGGGAACAAAACAGGGTCGTGTGTGTCCCGACGCACCTAAAATCACTTTATTAGATGAATTTCAACTTCAGTGGCCCCATTGTTCTCTGCTGGCGCTTTATTTTCCATCTCTGTCGTTCAAAGACTAATGTACGTATAAACGTGGTTTAGTACCGCAAATTCAAAAGAACTACATATAATTTATTCATGTGCAATATATGGGCAATTTATTCTGCAGACACATACAGATAATACAACTAAAGAATAAAATATGTGGAGGTGTTAATAAGAAATTTGCTAGTGGGAGAGTCCAATTACATAGGAAGTAATTCACTACCCTTTCCTTACGTAGTTACTTGGAACTTTCGTAGGTTTGAAAATAGTATTTACTTTTATTTCTATAAAAGCATAATGTTGTTTAAGAACGGTTATTAGATTCCTCTGCACTAAATTT
This sequence comes from Lepisma saccharinum, assembly GCF_977018435.1. NCBI lineage: Eukaryota > Metazoa > Arthropoda > Insecta > Zygentoma > Lepismatidae > Lepisma > Lepisma saccharinum. The sequence goes on from NC_139235.1 coordinate 95,314,212, forward strand.
CTAAGTGAGACTATTAAGGGGCAACTTCTCCCTTCCCCCCATTTACTCACCGTATGCAAAGAGTGTGAATACTTTTTTGCTGAAATGGGAAAATGAACCACAGCAAGAAACTAATAAAATACGTCTGTTTTTATGAACAGCTACAGAAGCTATCTTACGTAATATTTTACATTATAAAACTTCCCTTAGGGCAAGGCCATTGCAATGTTCAAGTACATTTCCTGGATTTAAATACGCATATACGAATCCTATACTATGTCAATCACTGAGGGCCTTCTAGAGACTTACTTGTCTCTGCCCCTCCCCGCAATGCGGGGTCTTGCGGCTTGTAGATCCGGCAGTGCTCGTTTCTGTGTTCTTCCCCTGTTCTTCTATTCGTGTATTTAAATTATTTTTGTATGAGATCCATATCTCAGTGCCAGTGAGATCCATATCTCAGTGCCAGTGATGATGATGTATTATTGTCCTCTAAACACATTTCCAAATTATCTCATGAAAACTGAAAATTGTGATTTTTTTACCATGCATTTCCGTCCGAAGTTAAAAAAAATAGAGCAAATGCTGTCGAAAAGACAACTTTGAGGTGAAAAACTAAATATGCTGACCAAGGCAGTAATTTATTTCATTAAAAACATAAACTAAACGTAACGTTTCAACCTTCTAGCAAGGTCTTCTTCACACTGTATCAAGTACAGATACAGAGTCTGAAGAAGACCTTGCTAGAAGGTTGAAACGTTACGTTTAGTTTATGTTCTTAATAAAATAAATTACTGCCTTGGTCAGCATATTCAGTTTTTCATAATCATGGAAACAAGGCTTAATAGTGTTATAACTTTGAGGTTACTAACTCGAGAATTTGTTCTGCACATTTTTCTACCAGAATGTTATGAAGTCTGAATTACTAGGAATTATCACACTGATAATTCCACTTACACATCAGCAGGTCAGTGTTCGCGCAAGACGTGTGAAGTAGGGATGGTCAAATCCAGATATTTTTTTTTTTACTATTTGGGAATCCGATGGAAAATGAGAGAATCCGGATTTCGGAGGTAATCTCCCCATTTCGGAGACAATCCGGATTTCGCTACAACCATAACTTACGTAGAATTTTCAGTGAAAAATGTAGGCTCAACGAGGACTCGAACCCAAGGATGAAAGGATGGAGATAACATCGCTGACAATTATACGATTGCCAGCAGGCAGGGTTTCGGAGCTAGGTCGCGGTGGTACTAAAGGAGCCCTCCGGAGCGTAGTGATTCAGTTCTTTTTCACATGCATGCTCGGATCCGGAGAGCTAGTTCGCAACTATGAATAATACGAGTGTACAGTTAACAGAATCAAGCATATCTGGAAACTTGTAAGCTGCGTGAAAACTGACATACGTGTATTTCAGGATAACTATGATAGATATGAACAAGAAACTGTATTAGCTTTATCTGCGGATGTTTGAAAAGTCCTGTAGTAAATTCACAAATTCGTCGTTGCGGTTCAATATGAGTAATATGCATTGGCTGTAAATAGTTTTAATTGTATCAAAAATGCTAAAAGTACACATTTTACTAACTACACGACTTTCCCAATGATTCCAAATGGCTAACTTGGAGTGATATTCATGTGCATTAGCACTGGCCTCCGTGATGGAGTGGTTAGCACATCCGGGAGTTCGAATCCCGGCATGGATGCTCTTTGTGAGTGTCCGTTCATCAGTTTCATCATATAATTAATTCATCCTCAGGCGGAGCACAAAGCACGACGCCTTAGGTTGTAAGACACGTTTTTATTACGTTAAGAAAAGAAAGAACATCAAAATCATCTCACCTAGGATAATCCACCAACTGCAGAAAACACAAAAGAATGTCTTCCGCCTGTTCTGCACATGTGTCGTAACAGGCTGAATAGCTATGCACTACTACAAAACATCGTCATTATTTCCCTAGTTTACAGCACCATACAGGAGAGATATCCTGCTACTCGATGTTATAAACTATTCCATATATGTTGGTCATAGGCGTGCGCACGGGCGGGGGGGGGGGGGGATTGCCCCTAATCACGGACGTTCGCAGATTTTTCCACAAAGGGACAAGAAAGGTATTTTTTCCATGGGGCATATTACCCCGATACTAGTGCTGTCCCCTCTAAAAACACCACTTGAATTTGAAATTATCGCATTCCTGCGTCCCCATTACATAACAATTAATGTAAATTACTATGACTGAAATATAATTATACTTGTGAAATATATACTTTTAGGTTGACCTTCGTTTTCGAGGTGTGGGAATCCTTGCCCCCCTCCCAGACGTTCCATGCCTCTATATTATTATACTTTCACCTAGAAATTTAGTGGAGAGCAATATTGTCGCTGTTATTAAACAATATTATACTCTAAAAGGAAATGGCGGAACCACAAGGGGACAGGGGAGCATTGCCTTATGCCTTTTTCCAACCTTGGACGGAAATCAATTATAGGGGGGGGGGGGCATACATTGAAGTAAAAAAAAGCAAGACTAGCAGAATCTATACTAGTAGCAGGACAAAAGGATACTCAAGACGGAATTAGTTTCCACGTCCATCTTGCATTATTTCTTCCAGACGGTCAGGATCACTTGCAGGGGGTTACAGAGGGACAATTGTCCCCTCGACTTTAAATTTTATACAAATAAAAATACATTTCGTAAAATTTTCTTTCTCGTTTCGCTCGCGGTACCTGCTTTTCTTGCAGTCTTGTCAACTTCCGAGCCGTAGCTAGGAAGTAGCGGGAGTTGGCCCTGGGCGCCGAACAATCTGATTGAGAAAAATTGTAAAAGAGAATGCCATGCGGTCCCATGAAATTTTTTGCGCCCTATTAAATCAATACTGTTTTCAACTTTCAAAAATTTGGATCGAAAAATTTTCTTGCTCGCTTCGCTCACAGTTTCTTTTCTCCAATACATTGTAAATTACCAGAGAGAAAGTAAGAACAAATAAGTAATGCAGACAGTTGCTGCTATAACAGTTTGGTTTGGAGGAAAACGAGCGCTCACATTTCAGAGACAATCTATATAATTTTTGCTGTTGGTTTGTTAAGGGGTGGATGAATAGATTACGTAATGTATTTAAATAATATGTTAATACCTAGGTATATATATATATACACACGCGCACGCGCGCGAACACACACACACACACACACACACACACACACACACATATATATATATATATATATATATATATATATATATATATATATATATATATATATATATATATATATCACATCAATGCAAAAAACTAAAACAGTGAGATAAAATGAGGTTTTTCTTTCCCGATCTGACTGAATTTTCAAGGCTTTTGCCCCCCTCCTTATCAGAGAGTCTGCGCACGCCTATGATGTTGGTACCTTCTTCTTCTAATAAAAATAAATTAAAATAACTGTAATATTAAATTAATAATTAAAATATTAATTAATATTGTTATTACATGAATGGGAAAAAGACGGCATAAGAATATTCATTATCTAGCTCATGAATAGTTCAGATCGCTTCAATTTGTATAAAAACAACTGCCCTGGCAAGGTGATTGTGAAACAGATAAGGAATTGAATATTTATTGAATAACGAAAGAGGATGTTAGATCCATTTGACGAAATGAAAAGCTCTTAATTTAATATTTAAGCATATTACTTAAGTAGTGGTGTGCATAAATCGTATTTGATACAGTCATCCAAAGTTGTTTGACCCCAATGTAATCCTTCCCTTAGAATATGTTTGACGGAAATACACGTCTCTCGATTATACGACAGATGCTAAACAAAACAAGAATATTTACATTATTTAATTTTAGTAAGTCTCTCGTGGAAGATTCGGACTCCCTGGACACCCCGCCTCCCCTAAATAGTCCTTGGCTCTCAGTTGTATTGCGTCAATGTGTGTTTTTCTTCTTTCAGACACTCGGAAAAAGTTTTGTCTTGTAACAGGAAACCTGTTATGGTCAGACTCTTGAGCGGGGGGAGAGTAGCGGACAGGGAACCTTGTGGTCTGCTTCTTTCGACAGAGCAACCCTCCTTCCAGCAAAGTCTCAATAGGTCTCCCATGCAATGGATTTGCCTTCGAAGGGGGAAATGGAATCAATATTGGTAAGACTAGGAAGAATAAATGACATCTGGCCGCTGCTTTTTTCGAGTGACGCTGATACGGGCTCTTAAGGAAAAACCTATGATATGGCATCCCACTTTCACTTGCACGAATTTACTTCAAGCAACAAGGGAGTTTTCAGACTGAAGCGACAAGCGATATCGGGATTTCGCACAGAAGCATTCGATCTAAAGCAAACCATTCACCAGCCACGCTTGCGCAAATAACAGGCCGGGGCAACACAATGCACGGTATTAATAAAACGGCCCAGTCCGAGCGACAGTCCTGCAATTTGCCTTTTTACAGAATGAATTTAAATTCGGACCAGGAACCTTTTTTACGGTAAAATTTCAATTCGATCCAAGAACCTTTTTTCCCGCATCAATTTAAATACGGTCCAGGAACTTTTTTCAGGAACAATTAAGATACGGTCCAGGAACCTTTTTTCAATGTAACAATACGCAACTTGGACCGAATTTAAATTGTGCTAGAAAAAAAGTTAGGTCCTGTAGCGGAACCCATTAGACTTTATGGGTTCCTGGACCTTTAACAACCCTGGCTGTAGGACATAACTTCCGATTTTCCTCTTACGTTTTCCTCATTACTCTTTTATACCTTCTTATTTATCTTTTCTTTCTTTGCTTGTGTTACCTCTCCCTCTACCTCGTTCCACTTTTCAAATCCTATTCTTAATTCGCCCATATGCGTGATGTATGTATGTATGTATATGTATATTGTAGCGTGACGTCGGGTAAGGTACGGGATCGAGTCACGCCGGGACGTAGCTCAGATAAATACAGTAGGTCTTAAGTTTGACTTGGCTAACCACCTCTACCCTTAAGGAGGCTGATGAAGGATTGTTGCGAGCCTGTGTTGTTGAACGCTACTCACCCCTTGCTGTTGGTCTGGCCCTCGGCTTCTGGCGTCGGCGACGGTGACAGGTGTCCGCTGGAGAGATCGAAGATGACGATAAGAGACGGCAGGCAATTCGGCGACTTGTTTTATTCTTGCAGATTCTTCGGTTGGCTTAATCCGGACTGCTATGGACTTCTCGCTTGTTGCCGCCTCGTACTGTCGCGATCTCTCAGCAGGCCGTCGTCCTCTTCTCGTCGATCAGTTTGGTGGTGATATTGGAGCGAAGTGAGAGATCGATTTACTGTCTCCAGCGGTTTTATACATTGGATTTGAGTCATAGGGTGGTGGACTTTGCACCTCCACTGTGCACCTGGGGTATCCCTGGATGCAGATGGAAATTTACAGTGGAGGTGCACTCACCGCCGGCGAGGGCCGTTACCTTGCTGACTGTGCAGAGCCGAGTGGAAAATTCTAGTTGCTCGGCTCTGCATCCGGTGGAATGTGGGGTGAATGAGCGTTCAACTTGCGAGCTTCTGAGCGATGTTTGAGGCAAATTAATGTTTCGACTTTTATGCTCCCAATTCCTTCATCATTCCCCTGGCCAAGATGTATCCACTGTGAGTGGTTACGAAGCAGAGTAGAGATGGTTATGGAGAGTATATTTGAAATAATAATTGAAGGTACATTGAGTAAAGAAAAATAAAAACCCTGTATATAATAATGTGTAAAAATAAAATAAAAAAAAAAGTTGGAGCTGTCGGTATAGCTGGTACTGCACGGGTCTGGCTGCATGTTCAGCTGGAATGCTGACTACTGGTGGTATGCTGAGCTGCAGGCTGCCTGTGGTCTGCTGGCTACATGTGTATGTGCTTGGTGCAGGATGGCGGCATGGTGTCTGGCTGGCTGCATGATGTCTGCATGGTGTGCTGCAATAAGCCATCTGCTGGCTGGCCGGCTGCATGATGTCTGCTGCAATAGGAAGGCTCCTGGCTGGCTGGCTGCATGATGTCTGCATCATGATGTCTGCTGCAATAGGAAGGCTCCCGGCTGGCTGGCTGCATGATGTCTGCATCATGATGTCTGCTGCAATAGGAGGTCTCCTGGCTGGCTGGCTACATGATGTCTGCATCAGGATGTCTGCAATAGAATATGTGCTGGCTGGCTGGCTGTATGATGTCTGCTGCAATGGGAAGGCTCCTGGCTGGCTGGCTGCATGATGTCTGGCTGGCTGCAATAGGATGCCTGCTGGCTGGCTGGCTGCATGATGAGCCGCATGAAGACTGCATGATGTCTGCAATAAGATGTAGGCTGGTTGGCTGGCTGCATGGTGTGTGCTGCAATAGGAGGTCTCCTGGCTGGCTGGCTGCATGATGTCTGCAATAGATGGCCGCTGGTTGGTTGGCTGCTTGTACAGCTGCTCCAGGATGACTGCTGCGCCATGATGATTCCTCGCTGACCGACTGCTGGGTGACTGGCTGCATGCGGAACTGCCGAAGAGATGCTTGAGAACGCCGTGAGTGTAGTATGGCCAGATGGTGATGTTGTGCAAGGGGGAGCCGACAAGCGTAGGGAAGGGGAAGTTATAATAAAAGGTGTTCGCCTAAGTGCGGAAGAGTAAAGGTTGGAGGCGAAGGTGACATAAGTGAAATGACAGGGGTGGGTAGACAGTAGCCATCATCGAAGGTGATACGTGTGGGAAGAGGAGGAGCTAAGCGAGTGGGAGTTGTAAGTTGACGAAGAGTGGGAGGGGGTGGTGGGGAATGTGCGGGATGTTGAGATATAGTAGCTAAGGAAATAGGAGGACTAATAATAGGGACGGAACATGTCTTAGGAGGAGATGGGGTTCGCCGGTGACAACATGAACAGCAAGAAGTGTGACGTTTTAGACGTAAGTACATGTAAGTAATGCAAGTACAAAGAAGCAGGAGAGCTATGAAAATTAAGAAGAGATAGGAGGTTGTATGTGCAGGAGATTTTACAAGGTCATGAGGGGTAAGTGCACGAGCCTTAGAAGTAAAACATAAGAAAAGGGGAATGTGGAGAAGTTTAAATTGGTATATGACACCTAGAGTGAGACATGTGAGCCAGACAAAAATTATAATGATGGGAAAATCCGTATGTCTGTAAAGTGGAGTTATGGGAGGGATGTCAAGAACTTTATATTGGGAGAGGTTAAGGTGAGGGATATGAAATGTCCATTGTTTATGATAAAGAGCCGTTGCATTCACAAGGGGGGAAATTTTGTAATGGGTGTCGAGTAGAAAATTGGGATTGTTGGTCCAGGCAGCAGGAAGGATATGAATTGTTCGGTGGATTGTTGAATGATCGAAACCACAAGGAAAGATAGCATGAATTTTGATATCGGGGGTGATAAGTACATCTGTACGACAAGCCACGTGTAACAATACTGCACCGGGTTCGTGAAAAGTGGTAAGATTATAATGTAAAGTGGAGCCATTAGCGTAAAAAAGGTGATGGTAGGAGGAGGATTAATTATTGCATAAACATTTAAATCTAATTTGACCACATCAGTGAGGTGGGATTCGTGACATGTGTAGGTACACCCATTCATCGTATCAGCCACGGTTGTTGCTTGAATCAATTTGGAAAAACAGAAATTGAGCCCATCGTGTCTTCCTGTGTGAGAAGGCAGAAGGCACAATTTCTGTGTATGGACCTGACAATTTTCAAGGTCTGTACCACTAATAGTGACAACATTATGAGAATCATCAATGGCGATATACGATGGATTATGTGACACTACGCATGTTAAATTTTGATATGAAAAGGGGACAGGGATTGCTAAATAAAGTGTATATTTCTTCTGAGTGGAAGTGATAGGCACTTTCAACTCAATATTGACAGCATCAGCAGAAATTCTGCATTGGGACAGTGGTATCTGATAATACATGTCAATAAGTGTGAGAGGAATCGCTATATCAAATCCAGTAGGAAGAATATTTTTTTGAATCTTTTTCAAGTCTCGGTGCAGTGTTGTTTTAGATACAACATGTTCAGAGAGAAAATGATGTTTACAATTGCTAATGGTATTCTCATATTCAAAAAGGGTGAAAAATTGGCTAAGCTGCAAGGTTAGGGTCATAAATTCGATGAGATATGCCTGTGCTTGATGTGCATCTTTGATTGTTAAATTTTTGAGTTTATTAATCAATGCTTCCTGATTTCGAGCCAAACTATCAGAGTGGTTAGCATATTCAGTAAAAACATCCTCAATCTGATGTTGGAAAGAGTGAATTTCACCAGTTAAATTTTGATAGAAAATATGATTAGCTTGCAGTTGTAATTTAATGTGAGATATCGTTTGTTTTACTTCATGAGCATTTTGGAATAGGGGTTCTAGTTGCTTAGTAGTGGCAAAATCACAACAATAGTTAGCAATGCTACTGATAAAGCCAAGGAGTGCACGCTTTTGTCTAACTACGGAAGTGTTGGGGGTGGGTCGTGTGAAGAGGGAAAGGTGTGAAAAAAGGTGTGAATGAAAATTTTGGAGTTGGACCGCAAGTTTACATTGGTTGGAATCTTCTTCACCTTTATTGCACATGGCATTATGTAGTGTTGATGGGAAGTGTTGGGGTTTAGGCATTTGTAATTTCACATTGTAGTAGATGGGGATGGTATAATGATAAGGGATGGTTCCTGGTAGTTCTTTCAGATAAATTCCCGAGATGATTTTCACATGTTCAGTCGCCGTGGTGACCGAAAAAATGAGGGAAAAAAAAGAAAGTAGTAACATTACTGCCATTGTCGGTAGTGAACCCTGAAAGGGACAAAGATACAATTTTAAAACGGAGTTTGCATAAAAAAAATATCATGTATTAAGCATGAGATTTGTGATGGAAAAAAAATTGTTTTCCGAGTAAGCTACTCAAATAAAAAGGTAAAAGATCACTAATGAAAAATTATAAAAGAGAAGGATTAACAAATTGTAATGCAAGAGATTCTCGAGACTGAATAGTTTATAATATAAACTTCTGCATTTTTATTTGTTTGTATTTTATTACCATTTGTTTATGTTTTGCGCTCCGCGATGTATTTGCTCGAGCCGAGGCGATTACTAAATCGTCAGCTGTGCGAGATTCGTCTACGGGTAGGTCGCGCATGCGCATATACTTGTGCGAGTTTTTTTTTTTTTTACAATCTGCTTGCTGCAGACAGAAAAAATCGCGTTGTTGCTAGCGAGTGGAAAATTCACGTACTCAACCAGTAGTCAGTTGAGAGACTACGTTCCTGATTGGCCGTTTTTACTTTCTACTTCTTTATTATTATTACTTTGTGGAATATTAAAAGTTTATTTTAGTCTTCGAACTTGCTTTTAAAGTTAATTCCCGACTCTTTTATGTGTACAGTGTTGAGGAGGAGGGAACAGGAAGAAGAGGGTACTACGTGAATCAAAATGGCGGAACTTCCGTTTTTACATGTGCTCGTTCTTGTGTGCGGCTTGGTGAAAAAATCACGTTGCGAAAACAAAAATTGCGAAAATACAAGTATTATATTGACATGTGGGTGCGAAAAGATTATTTATAAGGTGTGAATGGACTGTGCAACGGTGAAAAATGGAAAAATTGAATATTTAAGTGACAGACTCGTCCGAGTCAAGGTGCCTTGGTTTCAAACGGTGAATCGTGATAGCATCGGTTTTCAGTTTGCCACGACCATCGGTGTATTCCACCAAATAGGAATTGGCGTCGTTTTGTGAAATTATTTTCCCTTGAAATTTGTAGGAGGAGGAAAATGCCTTGGGTACGTGGGGATGAGGGGTAGTGTCCAAAATATACACTAATTGTCCAGAGGAGTAGGTTGTTTGTTGTGTCTTTTTGTCGGCACATTGTTTTTGCTGCTCAAATCGCTTTGCTAAATGTTTGTGTGCTAGTTCTCGAGCGGCTTGGAGTTGTTCTATTCTCTGTTCATTAGAGTGGATAGTGGTGTTGGGATTAGTAGGGAGAACAGCATCTGCAATTAACCTAGGGTGTTGTCCCAATAGCAAAAAATAGGGGGAGTTGTTCATGCCAAGATGTGTACTTACATTGTGGGCATGGGTCGCGCTAGCCAAAAGTTCATGCCATTTACCTTGTTTTTGTACCACATAAGTTTTCATGATGAATTTCAAGTAGTGAAAAGATGATTCGACTACACCATTTCTGAAGTGGGCAGCAGTATCAACAAATTTTAATGTGACACCAGTAATTTTGGATAATTCCTGTATTAATTTGCTACAGTTCGGGGAGCTCCTGTCAAGCATAATAGTCTCTGGAAGACCAAAAATGAGAAAAACATGCGAGACAAGGGCGTTAGCTATTGAGTTGGCATCATGGTTGGGGAGGGTTGTAGTTATGGCAAATCTGGTACAATTGTCAACAACGGATAGAAAATATTTGTGTCCTGTGTCAGAGGTTGAAGTCAGCGGTCCACCCACGTCAATATGTATTTGGCTAAAGGGATGACTAGCGGGTGGGCTCGTTTGCAGTGTATGTTGTACGGCTCCGTGAGCTCTTTTTGCTACTTGACATTCATTGCATTTGCGTACTGCAGCGTACACATATTTCTTTAGATTAGGCCAATAGTAGCGTAAAGAGAGATGGGAGTATGTTTTAGCGGCACCTTGATGTGCGGCCATCATTTTGTTACAGTGAATTAATTGAAACACTTCTTTTCTTAGTTTTTGGGGAATACATAACTGTCTTCTATAGCCTGGTGAAAATTTAGTGTTCCTATAAAGGATTCCATTGTCAAGAACAAATGAGTAGGCTGTATTCTCTAATTTGTGATCAGCATCTGGGTGGTTTTCATGAATTTTGATTAATGCTTGTAAGTATGGGTCCTCTCTTTGTGCCGTACCTATGTCAAAGTCATCGGATTGTAACATGAAGACTTGATTTAGTATGTCCTCCTCGTCTGTGTCAAGGGAAGTGTCTTGTGCTGTGTTGTTGGGCAAGGAAGGGGCTGGGTCTACAGGATTCCTCGATAATGCATCAGCAATACCATTCTGTGATGATGGGATATGGTGGATTTGGAAGTCGAACTCTTGGAAGAAGAGTGATCTTCGAGCAAGTACCCCAGACAACTGTTTTGTTGTTCTAAGGTAAGACAATGCATGGTTATCTGTGAAAACTATAAAAGGTGTGTTGATTAAGAAGAATTTGAATGATTTTAGGACATAAAAGGCAGCTGCAATTTCAAGAGAAAAGACGTCTGCTTTTTTCTCGGTGTCTGTAAGGTGTCTGCTGCAGAAGGCTATCGGATGCAGTATTCCATCAGCATCCTTCTGCATAAGACAACCACCCATTCCCTGGTATGACGCGTCGATGTATACGCATGAAGTCTGCTTTGGGTCATAAGGTCTAAGAATGGGTGCGGAAATAATTTTGTCTTTTAATGCCTCAAAGCTTTTCTGATGCTCTTCATGCCAATGAAAGTTTACTTTCTTTTTGAGTAATTTGAACAAACATTCTGCGGGTTCCGCAAACCCTTGTACATAGCGTCTGATGAAATTGCATATGCCTAGGAAAGATTTCAAATTCTTCTTAGATTTAGGTGGAGGGAATTCTTTGATTGCACGCAGGATGTGATCAGAAATTTTAAATCCCTTTTGCGACACAAGATGGCCTAAGACTGGAATTTCCTCAAAGCAAAATTTACATTTATTTGGCCCTAGTTTCAAATTGGCTGCACGTAATTTAGCAAAGACTTTATGTAAAACTTGTAGCATTGCGTCAACTGAGTTTGTGTAGCAAATTATGTCATCCGTATATGCAGATATCTCGGAACTATCTATGCCAGATAGAGCCATAGACATTACATTGTTCATGACCTGACTACTTGTCTTCAATCCCATTGGCAGTACTTCATACTCGTAATTTCCACAATTACTAATTGCAAATGAGGTCATTTTCTTTGACCTTTCTGTTAATTTTACCTGAAAAAATGCCGATTTAAGGTCAAGGGTTGTGTAATATTTCTTGCCTGCCATGTCTGCTAAAATGTTGTCAATGTTAGGTGTTGGGAGAGAAGAGGGCTGAATAATTTTATTCAGTGCCCGAAGGTCAGACACCACGCGGAACGAATTGTCTCGCTTGCGCACTAAGAGAACTGGGTGTCGGAATGGACTACCTTCTGACCTGCGAATGATGCCATCTTGTAAGAGCTTGTTAAGCTCAATTTTCATTTGTTCTCTAAGATTCAAAGGAATGGGGTATTGTCTCATATAGGGAGGTTGATTGTCGCCAATGTCAATGTCGTACTCATAAATTGGGGTTGTGGTGAGTTTATCGCCTTTCCAAGCTAAAACATCAGCATAATCAAATACTAACTGTATGATTTTCTGTTTGTCTGCCTCTGATAAGTCAGGGTTAATACTGATGCAAGATGGGTCAAATTTTTGCTGACTTTCCTTCAGTCTTGTGTTGTCTGTATTGTCTTCTGTGCATGCGTATGTAGTGGTAGTCATGTCAGTGTTGGATGCATCTGTCATGTCTACTATTATGTCACAGGGGGTTGCTGGGCCAAGTGGGGTGTTGGATTTGAGAGTGACTGGTTTCTCTGAGGGGTTATGAATTAGTAACAGAGGGGAAGAAGTATTAAGTAGGGCATGGGGTATGAGGATATTGTATGTAAGGAGTGTTTCCTGAGAGGGTGTGAGTAGGATATTGTGGGGGAGGGGGGGAGTGATGGAAACTGGAACATATGTTCGGGTTCTAGGTTTTAGGGTTACATTTTCTGGGATTGTTACTAAACTGTGTTGGTTGCTAGTAGGGTGTAGTTTAGAAAAAATTACATCAGGGATGGTGTAGGTGTGTGATTTTGTGGGAAGGTTATAGTTTGGAATATGGCCTAAGCGTCTAAGAGTTAACAGGTTAGTACTAAGTGAAATGTCACAATTTTGTGTCTTCAAAAAGTCATTGCCAAGGAGAGGAGGTAATTCTTTGGATTGAACAACTCTAAAAGGGTGGGAGTACCTATATCTTCCTATGTGAAGGGGGAGTATTACAATTTCTGAGATAGGAAGTCTGTTACCAGTGACGCCTTTAATAATGCTGTGCATTTGAATTTTCTTTGCATTGGGTGGAATTAAATGCTGAGGACAAATACTAATCTGGCTTGCGTTGTCAATCATAATTTCTAGGGGGTTATTATTTACATGAGCTTGAATGAAGAATAGGTTGTTTTTTTCAAGGATAGGAACTGTGTCAAATTTTGTCTTGCGTGTGGATCCGTCCCATCGATTCACACGGTTTTTCAGTTTAAATCGCCCTTGTTTTCATTGTTTGGATTATAAAAACAGTCCCTGGTAGAGTGATTTGAACGGAAACAAATCTGGCATTGCGAAAACTGTGAATTTTGTCGCCCCCCGTCTGAATTATTATTTCCACCTCGAGATCTGAAATTACGTCGCATGCCGCGAGTAGAACCTCTGCGATTGCCATTCCCCTGGCCGTAAAAAGTAGGCCGGGTCTGAAATTGATTACTGTTATTTGATTGTATTTGATCTGCCAGGTTCTGGACAGTGTGACACAACGCTTCAACTTTATTTTCTAATGTTAAGGTTTGCAATTGGTTCGTGACTGAATCTAGTTGGTTCGCTGTTGAACCGCCAGATGGCAGAATTGCGTTGCAAGACTGGGAAACGGCCGCGCTGGGAGAACTAGCAGACTGCGTGTTTGGAGTTTGACTTGAGGGGAGGGAAGGAGGGACTGTGGGCGTGGTTTGGACCTGCCAGGAGTTGGTCGGAAGAGCTGCTGGTGCTTGATAAGGTTGCTGCGGAAGAAAGTTGTATGGAGCTTGAGAGATCTGCGGGAGGGGGGTAGGGGGGGAATACGTCACAAATGACGAAGCAGGCTGAGGTGTGGGGAAAGGATGGGTGTTGCTGACCTGAGGTTGCGTACAGCTGGGAAACTGAGTGGAGGCTGTTGCGTAAATGGAATGCATGTACTTGGCGGCATCTATCAGTTTCATCGCTTCACTTTGTTCCTCATTGCGTCTAGCTTGAATCAGCATGTCTTGCCTTTCTTGATTCTGCAGATGTGCAATAAGAGAACTTGTGTCGGTGAACTCTTTGTCTCCTATCGCAGCGATGTGTTTAGATCGAAGTCCCGACACAACATAAGAAAGGATTTGAGGGTTCGTCGCTTGCGGGAAGAATTCAAGGACGAGATTTTTCTTACGAATAACATAATCATGAATGGGCTGGTTAATTTCCTGCTTTGTCTCTAATAAAATTTGGATGGGCATGCTGACTAAGTGACTGCCTTTAAATAATGAAATTAATTCTTTTTTGATTTGCGGAAAGGTGAGGGTGTTGAAGTTTGGCTGCTTCTTGAGATCGTTCAAAAATGTGAGCGCTATGTCTGCGAGGAACAATGGCAACATTTCGCGTTTTTTATTTTCCTCCCACGCCAAAGCGCCCGCAATGCTATCGAACTTTTCAAAAAACTGCTCAACTTCTTGAGGGTTTTTTCCTGTGAAGGGGCGGGGTATAAGCCATGGGGTATATTTACGGACATTCTTGACGGGGATGGATTGATAGTGGTAGGGGTAGGATTGATGGTGGTAGGGGTGTTAGTTCTAGGTGTACTGGTTTGGGGTTCTGGGTGTTTCTTTTTTCGTTTGGGAGTTTCTAGACCACCTAAAAACTGGGGATAATCGGGATGTTGAGTCTTGGATCTGGTTATTCTGGGGGAAGGAGCGGGGGAATTAATAGCGGAGGCTAAGGAGAGAATCTGGTCAAGAGAACGGTCTAGCTCTTCGTGAAGAATAATTTGGGATTAGTTCATGCGAATTTAGGGAGGGGGAATTTTTATGCACTTATTCACAAGAAATGAAGGATAGTGAGCGGAAGAGAAATTTTACGAGTGGGGAGTTTATAATACGAAGTGTATTATCGAAAAAGAAGAATTTCTAGGGTTGCTGTTGTGTGCGGCGGGGATTGTAAATTATGGGGTTTGGAGTGAAAAAAAATTAAAATTTTATGCAATTCCACGGAGTGGAGCCGGCTATCTCCACCATGTAGCGTGACGTCGGGTAAGGTACGGGATCGAGTCACGCCGGGACGTAGCTCAGATAAATACAATAGGTCTTAAGTTTGACTTGGCTAACCACCTCTACCCTTAAGGAGGCTGATGAAGGATTGTTGGGAGCCTGTGTTGTTGAACGCTACTCACCCCTTGCTGTTGGTCTGGCCCTCGGCTTCTGGCGTCGGCGACGGTGACAGGTGTCCGCTGGAGAGATCGAAGATGACGATAAGAGACGGCAGGCAATTCGGCGACTTGTTTTATTCTTGCAGATTCTTCGGTTGGCTTAATCCGGACTGCTATGGACTTCTCGCTTGTTGCCGCCTCGTACTGTCGCGATCTCTCAGCAGGCCGTCGTCCTCTTCTCGTCGATCAGTTTGGTGGTGATATTGGAGCGAAGTGAGAGATCGATTTACTGTCTCCAGCGGTTTTATACATTGGATTTGAGTCATAGGTTGTTGGACTTTGCACCTCCACTGTGCACCTGGGGTATCCCTGGATGCAGATGGAAATTTACAGTGGAGGTGCACTCACCGCCGGCGAGGGCCGTTGCCTTGCTGACTGTGCAGAGCCGAGTGGAAAATTCTAGTTGCTCGGCTCTGCATCCGGTGGAATGTGGGGTGAATGATCGCGACACTACGAGGCGGCAACAAGCGAGAAGTCCATAGCAGTCCGGATTAAGCCAACCGAAGAATCTGCAAGAATAAAACAAGTCGCCGAATTGCCTGCCGTCTCTTATCGTCATCTTCGATCTCTCCAGCGGACACCTGTCACCGTCGCCGACGCCAGAAGCCGAGGGCCAGACCAACAGCAAGGGGTGAGTAGCGTTCAACAACACAGGCTCCCAACAATCCTTCATCAGCCTCCTTAAGGGTAGAGGTGGTTAGCCAAGTCAAACTTAAGACCTATTGTATTTATCTGAGCTACGTCCCGGCGTGACTCGATCCCGTACCTTACCCGACGTCACGCTACATGGTGGAGATAGCCGGCTCCACTCCGTGGAATTGCATAAAATTTTAATTTTTTTTCACTCCAAACCCCATAATTTACAATCCCCGCCGCACACAACAGCAACCCTAGAAATTCTTCTTTTTCGATAATACACTTCGTATTATAAACTCCCCACTCGTAAAATTTCTCTTCCGCTCACTATCCTTCATTTCTTGTGAATAAGTGCATAAAAATTCCCCCTCCCTAAATTCGCATGAACTAATCCCAAATTATTCTTCACGAAGAGCTAGACCGTTCTCTTGACCAGATTCTCTCCTTAGCCTCCGCTATTAATTCCCCCGCTCCTTCCCCCAGAATAACCAGATCCAAGACTCAACATCCCGATTATCCCCAGTTTTTAGGTGGTCTAGAAACTCCCAAACGAAAAAAGAAACACCCAGAACCCCAAACCAGTACACCTAGAACTAACACCCCTACCACCATCAATCCTACCCCTACCACTATCAATCCATCCCCGTCAAGAATGTCCGTAAATATACCCCATGGCTTATACCCCGCCCCTTCACAGGAAAAAACCCTCAAGAAGTTGAGCAGTTTTTTGAAAAGTTCGATAGCATTGCGGGCGCTTTGGCGTGGGAGGAAAATAAAAAACGCGAAATGTTGCCATTGTTCCTCGCAGACATAGCGCTCACATTTTTGAACGATCTCAAGAAGCAGCCAAACTTCAACACCCTCACCTTTCCGCAAATCAAAAAAGAATTAATTTCATTATTTAAAGGCAGTCACTTAGTCAGCATGCCCATCCAAATTTTATTAGAGACAAAGCAGGAAATTAACCAGCCCATTCATGATTATGTTATTCGTAAGAAAAATCTCGTCCTTGAATTCTTCCCGCAAGCGACGAACCCTCAAATCCTTTCTTATGTTGTGTCGGGACTTCGATCTAAACACATCGCTGCGATAGGAGACAAAGAGTTCACCGACACAAGTTCTCTTATTGCACATCTGCAGAATCAAGAAAGGCAAGACATGCTGATTCAAGCTAGACGCAATGAGGAACAAAGTGAAGCGATGAAACTGATAGATGCCGCCAAGTACATGCATTCCATTTACGCAACAGCCTCCACTCAGTTTCCCAGCTGTACGCAACCTCAGGTCAGCAACACCCATCCTTTCCCCACACCTCAGCCTGCTTCGTCATTTGTGACGTATTCCCCCCCTACCCCCCTCCCGCAGATCTCTCAAGCTCCATACAACTTTCTTCCGCAGCAACCTTATCAAGCACCAGCAGCTCTTCCGACCAACTCCTGGCAGGTCCAAACCACGCCCACAGTCCCTCCTTCCCTCCCCTCAAGTCAAACTCCAAACACGCAGTCTGCTAGTTCTCCCAGCGCGGCCGTTTCCCAGTCTTGCAACGCAATTCTGCCATCTGGCGGTTCAACAGCGAACCAACTAGATTCAGTCACGAACCAATTGCAAACCTTAACATTAGAAAATAAAGTTGAAGCGTTGTGTCACACTGTCCAGAACCTGGCAGATCAAATACAATCAAATAACAGTAATCAATTTCAGACCCGGCCTACTTTTTACGGCCAGGGGAATGGCAATCGCAGAGGTTCTACTCGCGGCATGCGACGTAATTTCAGATCTCGAGGTGGAAATAATAATTCAGCCGGGGGGCGACAAAATTCACAGTTTTCGCAATGCCAGATCTGTTTCCGTTCAAATCACTCTACCAGGGACTGTTTTTATAACCCAAACAATGAAAACAAGGACGATTTAAACTGAAAAACCGTGTGAATCGATGGGACGGATCCACACGCAAGACAAAATTTGACACAGTTCCTATCCTTGAAAAAAACAACCTATTCTTCATTCAAGCTCATGTAAATAATACCCCCCTAGAAATTATGATTGACAACGGTAGCCAGATTAGTATTTTTCCTCAGCATTTAATTCCACCCAATGCAAAGAAAATTCAAATGCACAGCATTATTAAAGGCGTCACTGGTAACAGACTTCCTATCTCAGAAATTGTAATACTCCCCCTTCACATAGGAAGATATAGGTACTCCCACCCTTTTAGAGTTGTGCAATCCAAAGAATTACCTCCTCTCCTTGGCAATGACTTCTTGAAGACACAAAATTGTGACATTTCACTTAGTACTAACCTGTTAACTCTTAGACGCTTAGGCCATATTCCGAACTATAACATTCCCACAAAATCACACACCTACACCATCCCTGATGTATTTTTTTCTAAACTACACCCTACTAGCAACCAACACAGTTTAGTAACAATTCCAGAAAATGTAACCCTAAAACCTAGAACCCGATCTTATGTTCCAGTTAACATCACCCCCCCCTCCCCCACAATATCCTACTCACACCCTCTCAGGAAACACTCCTTACATACAATATCCTCATACCCCATGCTCTCCTTAACACTTCTTCCCCTCTGTTACTAATTCATAACCCCTCAGAGAAACCAGTCACACTCAAATCCAACACCCCACTTGGCCAAGCAACCCCATGTGACATTCTAGTAGACATGACAGACGCATCCAACACTGACATGACTACCACCACATACGCATGCACAGAAGACAATACAGACAACACAAGACTGAAGGAAAGTCAGCAAAAATTTGACCCATCTTGCATCAGTATTAACCCTGACTTATCAGAAGCAGACAAACAAAAAATCATAAAGTTAGTATTTGATTATGCTGATGTTTTACCCTGGAAAGGCGATAAACTCACCACAACCCCAATTTATGAGTACGACATTGACATTGGCGACAATCAACCTCCCTATATGAGACAATACCCCATCCCTTTGAATCTTCGAGAGCAAATGAAAATTGAGCTTAACAAGCTCTTACAAGATGGCATCATTCGCAGGTCAGAAGGTAGTCCATTCCGACACCCAGTTCTTTTAGTGCGCAAGCGAGACAATTCGTTCCGCGTGGTGTCTGACCTTCGGGCGCTGAATAAAATTATTCAGCCCTCTTCTCTCCCAACACCTAACATTGATAACATTTTAGCAGATATGGCAGGCAAGAAATATTACACAACCCTTGACCTTAAATCGGCATTTTTTCAGGTAAAATTAACAGAAAGGTCAAAGAAAATGACCTCATTTGCAATTAGTAATTGTGGAAATTACGAGTATGAAGTATTACCAATGGGAGTGAAGACAAGTAGTCAGGTCATGAACAATGTAATGTCTATGGCTCTATCTGGCATAGATAGTTCCGAGATATCTGCATATACGGATGACATAATTTGCTACACAAACTCAGTTGACGCAATGCTACAAGTTTTACATAAAGTCTTTGCTAAATTACGTGCAGCCAATTTGAAACTAGGGCCAAATAAATGTAAATTTTGCTTTGAGGAAATTCCAGTCTTAGGCCATCTTGTGTCGCAAAAGGGATTTAAAATTTCTGATCACATCCTGCGTGCAATCAAAGAATTCCCTCCACCTAAATCTAAGAAGAATTTGAAATCTTTCCTAGGCATATGCAATTTCATCAGACGCTATGTACAAGGGTTTGCGGAACCCGCAGAATGTTTGTTCAAATTACTCAAAAAGAAAGTAAACTTTCATTGGCATGAAGAGCATCAGAAAAGCTTTGAGGCATTAAAAGACAAAATTATTTCCGCACCCATTCTTAGACCTTATGACCCAAAGCAGACTTCATGCGTATACATCGACGCGTCATACCAGGGAATGGGCGGTTGTCTTATGCAGAAAGATACTGATGGAATACTACATCCGATAGCCTTCTGCAGCAGACACCTTACAGACACTGAGAAAAAAGCAGACGTCTTTTCTCTTGAAATTGCAGCTGCCTTTTATGTCCTAAAATCATTCAAATTCTTCTTAATCAACACACCTTTTATAGTTTTCACAGATAACCATGCATTGTCTTACCTTAGAACAACAAAACAGTTGTCCGGGGTCCTTGCTCGAAGATCACTCTTCTTCCAAGAGTTCGACTTCCAAATCCACCATATCCCAACATCACAGAATGGTATTGCTGATGCATTATCGAGGAATCCTGTAGACCCAGCCCCTTCCTTGCCCAACAACACAGCACAAGACACTTCCCTTGACACAGACGAGGAGGACATACTAAATCAAGTCTTCATGTTACAATCTGATGACTTTGACATAGGTACGGCACAAAGAGAGGACCCATACTTACAAGCATTAATTAAAATTCATGAAAACCACCCAGATGCTGATCACAAATTAGAGAAAACAGCCTACTCATTTGTTCTTGACAATGGAATCCTTTATAGGAACACTAAATTTTCACCAGGCTATAGAAGACAGTTATGTATTCCCCAAAAACTAAGAAAAGAAGTGTTTCAATTAATTCACTGTAACAAAATGATGGCCGCACATCAAGGTGCTGCTAAAACATACTCCCATCTCTCTTTACGCTACTATTGGCCTAATCTAAAGAAATATGTGTACGCTGCAGTACGCAAATGCACTGAATGTCAAGTAGCAAAAAGAGCTCACGGAGCCGTACAACATACACTGCAAACGAGCCCACCCGCTAGTCATCCCTTTAGCCAAATACACATTGACGTGTGTGGACCACTGACTTCAACCTCTGACACAGGACACAAATATTTTCTATCCGTTGTTGACAATTGTACCAGATTTGCCATAACTACAACCCTCCCCAACCATGATGCCAAGTCCATAGCTAATGCTCTTGTCTCCCATTTTTTTCTCATTTTTGGTCTTCCAGAGACGATTATGCTTGACAGGAGCTCCCCGAACTGTAGCAAATTAATACAGGAATTATCCAAAATTACTGGTGTCACATTA